>NC_091952.1:80234851-80854851 GCF_031021105.1 Erythrolamprus reginae | reverse complement strand
TTTTCAGAGCAGAGCTTACTTTTCCTGTCTTTGGTGCACTGTAATACAGTTTACAACTATAGTTTTAAAAAAATAGTTTTATAAAAATTTGGGGGGGAAGAAACAGAACCCGTATTTGACCCCTATGACAATCATTAAGTGTTGTACCACATGATTCTTGACAAATGTATATTTTATTTTATGTATGCTGAGAGCATATGCACCAAGACAAATTCCTTGTGTATCCAATCACACTTGGCCAATAAAAATTCTATTCTATTAGTTAGCTGTGAAGGTTGGAAGCATCCAAATGTCCTAAATATGAGAATGCAAAGTTTTGACCTATTCACAGAAGTATTTTTTCCATTGCTTAAATGTAATGAAGTTTGCAACTCAGATCGCCCCTGTAGCAAATTTCAAACAGGCTGAGAGTATTTGCGGAAAGAGAAAGTATGGCCATAGGAAGCATTATTCATGAATAAAACAAAATTGATTGGCAGGCTTTGAAGCAGAAGTATAAGTGATTAATCCGCTGATCTCTCCTATGAAATAAATCAGTTGTTAAGCCAGTCATCTAACTAAAATAGCCCATAAAACATTGTCACACGATTACTCAGGATGAAAGGTGGAACAAAAGATAAAGATAAAGATTTATCTCCCAGGATGTCTCAATTCCCTCAAATGAAATGACTGGAGTGACCAAAGATGGTCTGACTTAAAAGGTCACTATGATTTTGAGGTCTAAATTAGTACATAGGAGAAAGAAAACTTTATCATCAGCAAGTTCATATGTATAAAGTGTTTTATGACCTATATGTTAGAACAGGGGTGTCAAACTCGCGGCCTGTGGGCTGGGTGCATCACGTACTGGCTACGGCCATGCCCAGTTTAGCGAAGGGGGAATAGTTGCAATATATCGCATGATGATGCTGAGACGATATGGGTTTGACACTCCTGTCTTAGAAGATTCCTAAAGGGATGTTTAATCCAGAGATATAAATGTGGAGACTTACTGCTTTTTGGTCCTGCCTTAGCGAAACAATTAGTTCAGTGGTGGGGGTGAAGTTTGATGTTTCTTTGTTTTGACAAAACACATCCCAATTCAGTAATACTGCAAAGATCTTCATCAAGCACCCTAGTGTCTAGTATAAGATTAACAAAATGAAGTGAAGCAGAAACAGAAACAAATATTTAATTGTCTTCCCTGTGATTAACTTCCTGCAAATTGCAGTATATGATCATAGCATTTTTTAAGATTCTTGGGATACCATATCTGGCTGTAAATCCAACATTGGGATTTTGTTTCCCTAGGCTTATAATGATCAATTGCATATCTTTATACATAGTCCTGGAGTTATAAAAGTTCCACCATGGCCATTATGGCAATTTTGCAATTGTTTGCAAGTCGAGATTTATCTGTACAATTCAAAAATATGGGCACCAGTGAAGATTCAGCTTTTCTTTTAAAGTTATGGGGAGTAGATAAACATTTTCCCGTTCTGGACTACACACAGTTTTTCCAATCGAAACCTTAAAAATCTGTCCATCTTGGTGCAATTGTATATATATATACAGTGGTACCTCATCTTATGAACGCCTCTTCTAACGCACTGTTCAAGATACGAACCCAGTGTTTAAGATTTTTTTGCCTCTTCTTCCGAACTATTTTCACCTTACGAACCCAAGCCGCTGCTGCTGGGATGAAGGGGTTTCTTTTTTTCCCCTTTTTTGAAGAAAGAAAAGGGAGGGGCGGCTTGGAGGGGGAAAATACTGCATTTAAATAACTAGGAGAACAGCGTGTTTGCAGGAACTGAAAGAGTGTCTTTTGAAGAAAGAAAAGGGAGGGGCCGCTTGGAGGGGGGAAATACTGCATTTAAATAACTAGGAGAACAGCGTGTTTGCAGGAACTGAAAGGGTGTCTTTTGAAGAAAGAAAAGGGAGGGGCGCCCCCTTGCCTTTCTTCCTTCCCACTCACCCTTTAGCCTAGCCTTGTTTCTTCCACCCGCCCCCTTTAGCTGCTCCTCCCTGCCCTCTGTTCGCCTCCCTTCTAAAGTTTGGGATTTTCCTGAAGGATTTGCACACATTATTTGCTTTTACATTGATTCCTATGGGAAACATTGTTTCATCTTATGAACTTTTCACCTTACGAACCTCCTCCTGGAACCAACTAAATTCGTATCATGAGGTACCACTGTACTTAATTGTCCTTCCAGTATTGTACATATACAATCCTTGCCACAGTCATAATATGTAAAATCAAATATTCGATATTTTTTTAGAGATTGTTTTTTAATTACAGTGATACCTCATCTTACGAACTTAATTGGTTCCGGGACGAGGTTTGTAAGGTGAAAGGTTTGTAAGATGAAACAATGTTTCCCATAGGAATCAATGGAAAAGCAATTAATGTGTGCAAGCCCAAAACTCACCCCTTTTGCCAGCCGAAGCACTATTTCTTCCATTTTATCGAATTCTCAAAATAATTGTATAATGATTTCTATTTATTAGAAGGATAAACTAAATTAGAAACATAGAAACATAGAAGTCTGACGGCAGAAAAAGACCCCATGGTCCATCTAGTCTGCCCTTATACTATTTTCTGTATTTTATCTTAGGATGGATATATGTTTATCCCAGGCATGTTTAAATTCAGTTACTGTGGATTTATCTACCACGTCTGCTGGAAGTTTGTTCCAAGGATCTACTACTCTTTCAGTAAAATAATATTTTCTCATGTTGCTTTTGATCTTTCCCCCAACTAACCTCAGATTGTGTCCCCTTGTTCTTGTGTTCACTTTCCTATTAAAAACACTTCCCTCCTGGACCTTATTTAACCCTTTAATATATTTAAATGTTTCGATCATGTCCCCCCTTTTCCTTCTGTCCTCCAGACTATACAGATTGAGTTCATTAAGTCTTTCCTGATACGTTTTATACTTAAGACCTTCCACCATTCTTGTAGCCCGTCTTTGGACCCGTTCAATTTTGTCAATATCTTTTTGTAGGTGAGGTCTCCAGAACTGAACACAGTATTCCAAATGTGGTCTCACCAGCATTCTATATAGCGGGATCATAATCTCCCTCTTCCTGCTTGTTATACCTCTAGCTATGCAGCCAAGCATCCTACTTGCTTTCCCTACTGCCTGACTGCACTGTTCACCCATTTTGAGACTGTCAGAAATCACTACGCCTAAATCCTTTTCTTTTGAAGTATTTGCTAACACAGAACTGCCAATACAATAGTCAGATTGAGGATTCCTTTTCCCCAAGTGCATTATTTTACATTTGGAAACATTAAACTGCAGTTTCCATTGCTTTGACCATTTATCTAGTAAAGCTAAATCATTTACCATATTGCCGACGCCTCCAGGAATATCAACCCTATTGCACACTTTAGAGTCATCGGCAAATAGGCAAACCTTCCCTACCAGACCTTCCCCTATGTCACTCACAAACATATTAAAAAGAATAGGACCCAGAACAGACCCTTGTGGCACACCGCTTGTAACCTGACTCTGCTCAGAATACTCGCCATTCACAACAACCCTCTGGTGTCTATGCTTCAGCCAGCTGCAAATCCATTGAACTATCCAGGAATTAAGTCCAATCTTCACTAATTTATCTATCAGCTCTTTATGTGGAACCGTATCAAAGGCTTTGCTGAAGTCCAGGTAGGCAATATCCACAGCACCACCTTCATCCAACACCTTTGTGACATAGTCAAAGAAATCAATGAGATTAGTCTGACATGATTTGCCTTCAGTAAAGCCATGCTGATTTGGGTCCAATAATTTATTGTTTTTTAGGTGCTGATTTATCCTCTTTTTCAGTAGAGTCTCCATCATTTTAACGACAACTGATGTCAAGCTAACTGGCCTGTAGTTACCAGCTTCTTCTCTACTGCCCTTCTTGTGGATAGGCACAACACTTGCCATTCTCCAATCCTCAGGAACATCTCCTGTTAATAAGGATTGGTTAAACAAATCAGTCAGGGGGGTAGCAATGACAGATCTGAGTTCTTTAAGAACTCTGGGGTGGATGCCATCTGGACCCATTGCCTTATTTATCTTTAATCGTTCAAGTTCTTCTAAGACATCGGCTTCTAAGATCACTGGAGCTGAATCCGTACAGTTGGAGGCAATGCTATATCCCTCTATAGTATTATTTTGTAAGGTGTCTTTTGAGAAAACTGAACAGAAGTAGCTATTAAAATGGTCAGCGATCTCCTTATTCCCATTAATGCATGTATTTTTCCCGGTACTAAGCTTCGTGATGCTGCAGTTTTTCTTCTTCTTATCACTAATATATCTGAAGAAGGTTTTATCCCCCTTCTTTAGAGATTTGGCAATTTCTTCCTCTTTTGAGGCTTTAGCAGCATATATTATCTGTTTCGCCTCCTTCTGTCTCATTTTATACACCTCCCTATCAGCTATACTTCCAGACTCTTTATACCTCCTATAGGCAGCCTTTTTTTCATTGACTATAGTCCTTACATCATTGCTAAACCATAGCGGTTTCTTCTTCCTTTTACCTTTAGTTATTTGTCTTACATACAGTCCAGTGGCTTTTAAGATGGCCTTTTTAAATACAGTCCACTGGGTGCTCGCTCCTGCCATTTTATCCCTCCCCTTTAATTCATTATCTAAATATTCCCCCATTGCATTAAAATTTGTTTTTCTGAAATCCAATACTTTGGTTGCATTATAGGATTGCTCACAATGAGTTTTTATATCAAACCACATAATTCACATAAAGAATATATTCAATTGCATTATTAAAATACAAGCATATACTTTTAATATTACACTTAGCTGCACCTGATACTATGTATATAATAGAAGGACAACATGTACATTTTAATATAGGTAATAACATAATTATATTAGTCCCCCATTAAAAATAGATTGTTTTCTGTTGTGGTAGAATGTTAACACATTGACTTCATCCCCCATTTGAACTCTAATAAAATTAATTTGATTATCCAAATTTGCAATCAATTCAACTTACCTGTATTCGATTAATAGAGGTAAGGTAAATAAAATAACACCACTCCAGTTCACCTTAAGCCTACAGACAGACAACTCAAAATAAATATATATTTATTATGTATAAGCCTTAAGGTACAAATAAGGCTTCAAATTTATTTTGAGTTGTCTGTTGGTAAGCTTTAAGGTGAACTGGAGTAATATCAAAATAAATGAAGCTTTATTTGTAACTTTAAAAAAATTAAAAAGCCTGATCAAAGCTTCCTTCCTCCCTCCCTCCCTCCCTCCCACCCTCCCTCCCTCCTTCTTTTCCCATACTTCTCTCTCCATATCTATTTGGTTTTTGCTATTTCAGACTGATTCTCTTCGATTTACCCTTTTCCAACCTTCTAAAAGGATAGGGCCAAGGGCTTCTTTATTTCAAAGGGAACTAAAATATCTACTCTTTTGCCATTATTTGGATGAAAATCATTTGCTGTTCATATTCCGGAAGCACACAATATTGGAGCATCTACATTTTGCAGTGATGCAAGATTGAAAGGGTATTTCATTTGCTCCAGTCAAGTAAACCATGGCTGAACCCTTGCACTATATAAGCGAGGAGTTAAGCCAGTAGTGATCTTCCCTTAAACTGGATTGCGTCCTGAGCACTCAAGCCAAGTGTGATAGAAGCCACGTGCTGTGAACCATGAAGGGAGTCATTCCTCTTGTTTTTGGTCTGGCTGAAGCCAGAGTGGTTTGGCT
This sequence comes from Erythrolamprus reginae, assembly GCF_031021105.1. Taxonomy (NCBI): domain Eukaryota; kingdom Metazoa; phylum Chordata; class Lepidosauria; order Squamata; family Dipsadidae; genus Erythrolamprus; species Erythrolamprus reginae. Next base: position 80,849,143 of record NC_091952.1, on the reverse strand, counting down.
GAAGTGTGCTCCAGTTCCATTAAGGCCAAAGGTGAACAATGCCAGGCAAAAAAGCTTTTTTTAGTATTGCTGCCTGACAGTCTCTTTATCTTGTAGCCCTCCTGTGCTCCCAGAACATTTGAAGAAGACTTAATTTCTTAAAAATTCAGTATGAGCAAGGGTAGGTTTGCCCAATTTGCCTACAGGCTTTCACAATTAATGTCAAATCAAATCAAAACTTTCTTACCATTATAGACCAGGCTAAGGAGAGTGGAGGACTTTAAATATTTATTTAAAAGAAGCATAAGACATGTGGAAATATACATGAAGGCTAAAAGTAAAAATCTAAAAAAAATTATAAAAGGCTGGAAAATATAAAAAATATATAAATCTATATACTACTAAAAACCTGTTGTGGTTTCAACCTTTAACCAATTGAAATAGATCATAGGATAACAGTTCTTTAACCAAGGTACCTTAAATGGGAAATTTACACAAAGCACCCAAAATCTAGATCCTGTGACTCCCATGGTATTAAAATTTGGCAAATTTGTAGTCGCTCAAGTGCTGCTCTTTGTAAGTTCATAGACCAATCCCTCAAAAAGAGCCAGGGTGGCACAGCAGATGGAGTGCTGTACTGCAGGCCACTGAAGCTGACTGTAGATCTGTAGGTCAACGGTTCAATTGCGGCGCAGGCGGAGTAATAGTCGGACACAAGGTGTGGGTATAATGGGGTCACTTTTATTCAACAACTCAACTTAACTTCTTTACCGCTTAACTCATTTAAACAATTAACCCCACGTGACCTGCAGGGTGCATAAATCAAATGGGGGCGGAATTAACTTTTAAGCCAATTCAACAGAGCAACACTCGGGCGAGAGCTCCTAAAACTGGGTGCGGGTCCTGGTAAACTACACCTGTCCCCTGCACCATTACCACACCACCCCTGGCGTGTGGGATGGCTCGCTACTGGACTATGTTAATCACCAGCAAGCGAGCCACAGGAGCGACCCCCTCCCCGAACCCAAGCCGGTCGAGCCCTGTAATCCGAGAAGGAGCTCGCCCCTCACCTCAGTAGAGGTGCCCCTAAAGGAGATCACCAGTTGCTATTTACTTTATTTTCCGCCACCTATCGGCCACAGCAGGGGGTGAAATTTTAATTTATTCCCCCTGCTCCCCCCCTGCACATAGATGTGCAGGCACCTCTGCAGGTCCGCTATAAATTTATCGTTCCCTCTGTCGGTCAAGTGTACCCCGTCCTGTCTATACAAGTCTATTAGGGATGCCCTAATGTCTGGATGGTCTATCACTCCACCCCCGGCCTGAACTACCCACTTCTTAACCGCTCCGTTTACCCTCTTCCTGGCCCTATCCACCGCCATAGGACTTCTAGCCTGCCGCCAACTCCTCCTTGGCAGGATGTTGGACCACCACACACACGTATCCGGCCACCGCTCCCAGATCACTTGCAAACTCTCCCAAATGTGCCACAGCAGATCGACACCTGTCATCGATCCCAGATCGTTCCCACCAACGTGCAAAACCAAACAGCCCGGCACCCCTTGCACCTTCCCACTGTTGAATAACAGGGGAAGAACCTCGCGCCACCGTAGGCCACGACGGCCCAGCCACTGAACAACCACTCGCTGATCCATCTCCAGCTGCGTGCCGGGCGTCGTCTCACGGGCCCTCCTCTCGGCCCAGTACACCATGCTGTGGCCACATATCAGGATTCTGCGGTGCCTGCCATGTATTCATTCTAGAGAAAGGGAGGAAGCAGAGCAGCATCAGAAGTGGCGGCCCGGCAAGACCCCCCCCGCCCCACTCACCTAAGGGCGGATGTACGTCCGGAAGGCCCCAGATCTCCAGCGGCCCACTGTCTTTATATCCAGCCTGCTGAAGCCTTCGACTGCTGCCAACGACGCTGCACCTATCCTGAATGAGTGAGTCCCGTACCGCCTGGGGTCCAAGCCCAGCCTTGCCAGCGCCTTGGACGTGATGGCCCAGAATTGGTACCTGGTAAGGGGTTCGCCGGACACATGACAAAACAGAAAGCCCGGCCCTTCGCCCCTATGGGCCCAATACGCCACCAGAGCCGCCACCGGGCACACCCTCCGGTTGTTAGCCCGGGAAAGTCGGACCGTCACACCTCGACCCCTTTGGTCGGTCTTGGACCGTCTAAGCCTCAGGGACACCGAGCTCCTACTGAATTTGATATCCCTTGGGGTAAACGCCTGGCCGGAGCTATCGGCTCGGGAAGCTGCAAGAACCTCACTAACCCGAAAAGCCCGAAAAAACAAGGTCACCGCCACCGCGTGGTACAGTGATGCCTCATACTCAGAGCGGCAGAGCCGGCCCCACAGCTCCTAAAGCCCCATCAGGTGGGCGAGCTTTAGGGGACGCCTGCTGTCACCCTGGGCCTGACCTTTCTCCCTAATCCAACCCTCCAATGTCTTCCTAATCCTGAAATCCCCTGTGGTGTCCAAAAAGCCCCGTGACTTGGCTACGAAGGCCAAGCCAGCAAGCTTGCCCCTAATCGTCCGGGCAGACAACCCACGGCGACGGTTAAGCACGCAGAATTCGAGCAGGTGTTCCACCGGGGCAGGCCAAAGCTGATCGTATCTCCTATCATGACGAAAAGCCCAAAATTCCCTACCTGCCCGCTGGTATGATCTCCTGGTGCTTGGGGCTATGGACAAATCCATGGCCTTGCTTACGTCGGCCCTCCAATCAGCCACAGATGCTGTGGGGCTGCTTCCGGGTGCTCCTCGGCCTGTGGGGCAAGCAGCCAGAACCTAGCCAACTGCCCCCTTGACAGTGCATCCGCCACCCCGTTTCTTACCCCTGGAACGTGGTGGGCCCGGAAGAGCATGATATTGGCTAGGCATCTCGCTACCATATGCCGGACCAAACCCATAAACCGTTCATTTCTAGAAGAGAGTGTGTTCACTACGTGTACAACCGCCATGTTGTCACACCAAAAGTGGACCGTCCTCCCGGCAAAACTGGTGGCCCACAGCTCGATGCCCACGACAATTGGGAATAGCTCCAAAAACGTCAAATCCCTGCAGACAGCCTCACCGCGCCACTCCTCGCAACGGAGTCCACCTCGATGCCTAAAAATGTCAGTCTGGTCGAAGGCCCCTCGGTTTTTTCGTGAGCCAAAGGTACGCCCAAATCCAAGCATAAATCCTGAAAACCTGTCAATCCCTGCTGACAGTCATCGGAACCCGCCGGCCCGGTGAAAAGAAAGTCATCCAAATAGTGCACGACAGACGCAATGCCTGTACCTTTAACATGTGCCCACTCCAAAATGAACTAAACTTCTCAAACAGCGAGCAGGACACTGAACAACCCATTGGCAGGGCCCTATCAACAAAGAACCCGCCATCAAACTGAAAACCTAACAGGTCGAAATCCCCCGGGTGAATAGGCAAAAGCCGAAAGGCCGATTTGATATCACATTTTCCCATCAGCGCCCCTACTCCGCACGCCCGGACCATCGCGACAGCCGTCTCGAAAGGTGCGTAGCGTACCGAGCATAGCTCCTCGGGAATGTGATCGTTCACCGATCCACCAGGGGGGAACGACAGGTGATGTATGAGCCTGAACTCTCCCGCGGCTCTCTTGGGCACCACCCCGAGTGGGGACACCTGCAAGAAGGGCAGGGGGGGCTCCGAAAAGGGGCCCAAAACCCGGCCCTCACGCACCTCCCTCATAATTTTGTCCCGCACTACGTGGCCCATACCTGCCACCGACCTCAACTTATCCGCTATGCAGGCCCTACGCTGCCCCCTGTATGGGATCCTGAAGCCCTCGGAAAACCCCGCGAGCAGAAAATCAGCACCTTTCTTGGGGCGGTAGCCGGTGAGCCAGTACCTCAACCTGTCCAACCTAACGGGGGTTGGGCCCCTTACTTTGAGCTCCTCCCGGTTGGGGTTTGGCAGGGGCCCTGGCATCGTTGGAGCCGGCCCCTCCCCTTCCCCTGTAACAAGCGGAGGTCGGGTGCCTGCCATTGCACAAGGCGCAGGCGTGGCGGAAACGACAATATGACCTTGAACAGGCCCCCCTGGCGCCGTACTCGTAACAGTACGGCGGGCCCCGAAAGGACGAACCAGCCGCACTACGCTGGCCGGAGGCCGGGGTCCCCGTGCCCACCGCCGGGCGGGGAAGAGTAGCCTCCTTGCCAGGCGTCAAAAGCAAATGACCAGTGGGAGTCCGCCCACTGGCCGGGGTTGACGCTTGCTGCGTGGCCTGAAGCCACAAATCATTATGCCTCATATCCCAAGGCCAGTGTCTATTGTGGGCAGCGAACCTACGAAAGGTCTCGTCATATTGCTTCCAAGCCTCGCCCCCAAATTCCTGATAAGCCTTCAGAATCATGTTCATGTACAAGATGAGCTCATGGGTCTTATGGACGTCATCTTCCACAACCACAGAGTGGTAGGCCAAAAATGCATACGCCCACGCCAGAATGCCCTTGTCCATTTTGGTGTCCTTTGGGTCATCCGACCCCTTCTTGCCCTCTTTATCCCTATCCTTTTTAGACTTCTCAGGTAGTAAAATCTGAAAAATGTCAACATAAGCGCCACGCCAAATCTTACGCTTGAGGGCCTGGGACATGTGCATACTGAGCGGAGTGTCCGGGAGGCCAGGTGCGAATGGATTATCGCTGTCAAAAGAGGTGCTGGTGGACCCAGAGGTGGTCGACCCAGAGCTATCCTTCGAGGTATCCCTCTTCCTCTTGTGCCTCCTGGCCAGCCCCCTTCTACGCCCCCTCCTCCAAACTTGAGCAGCCGTGCGCGAGCGCCAGGTCCTATGAGCCCCACGTGTCGTGCGTTTATTAGCCCGTAGCCTGCCGCGAGGCCCCCTTGGGAGGGACCACCGGTGTCTAGGCACAGGGCACTCACCCCAGTGAGAAGAGTCATCGTCTGCGTCCTCGGAGCCGGACACCGTTCTCCTGGCCTTCCTCCGCCTGCTTTTCTGTTTTGCGCGCCGGGTCCCCCGCGCCCTCCGCGGGCTGTCTGCTGACTCCGATGAGCTCCGAGACCCCTCTGCATTGGCAACGCACGCGGCTTGGCCCCGCCGGGACCTGCCTCGCTTCCTTGGCCTCTCGTCAAGTTTCTCAAGCAAGGAAGACAGTAGAAGTGAGGAAACCGAAAGTGAATCCCCCTCCTCCTGCTCCCTCCTGGCAGGCCTTGCAGCGGGGGCCTCCACCCCAGACAGACCCGATTCCAATCCACTGAGGGCCCCCTCTTCTGCCCCAGTGGCCTCACCTGATCCCCCCAGTGCTTCCACCGGTAGGGCCCGGCCCTGGCGGCGGCCCCTCGCCCCTGATGAGGCTCCCCTTCGGTCCAATGCGCACCCCCGGGGGCTCACCTCCCCCCTGGGGCTGCCCTCATCAACTGGCCTCCTGGCCAGCCTTGCCCCCGGGGCCTCATTCCATGCTCGTTTGGGGGCCCGCTTTCTCCCGGTGCGGCGTGGCTCGATGGGGGGGCTCCCTAGCCCTCTGGTCTGCCCCCCCGTGGCCTGCCGCCGGGCCCCCGAACGACTTCCCCCGCCATGTACCGCAGCACAAATGCGCCTCCAAACCCTGTGGGGGGTGTCGCCGAAGCGAACTGAGCCTCCAGCCGCCGCTCGCGGCTCTTCTGGCCTCAAAAGGCCGAACGTCCCACGTCGATCGGCTGCTTCGCCGGCCTCCTGGCCTGTGACGCAGCAGCCCGAGCCGGCAGCAGCAGCAGCAGCCTCGCCTCACGCTGATCCGGGCGAGACTGCTGCATCATGAGGCAGCCCCCTTATATAGGGCTGCCTGGCTCGCCCGGCCAATCGGTGCACACGCACCGCACCACGTCATCACGGCACCCCTTACAGCATGGGTGCCGTGGCTCCGCCCCCAACATGGCGGCCTCCTCTCCCGCCGATCGCCGCAAAGTCCATCGGCCGGTAAGTCGGCCGTGGGAAATCTCATCACCGGCTCAAGGTTGACTCAGCCTTCCATCCTTCCGAGGTGGGTAAAATGAGGAGACGGATTGTGGGGGCAATATGCTGGTTCTGTTAAAAAGTGCTATTGCTAACATGTTGTAAGGCGCTCCGAGTCTAAGGAGAAGGGCGGCATAAAAATCAAATGAATGAATATAAACTGGATGAAACCAGGCTTAATAGCAGTGACTGTGAGAGGGATCTTGTAGTCCTAGTGGACAACCAGCAAAACATGAGCCGGCAGTGTGCCAGCGGCAGCTAAAAAAGCCAATGCAACCCCAAGTTTCATTAACAGAGGGATACAATCTAGATCAAGTGAGATACCACTTTATACCACTGTATAAAGCCTTCATTTTTATGGGACTATGTTATACTCCTGGAACTTTTTGACAAGCAAAGTCAACGAAGAGGCTGTATTCACTGAACAGCCATGTTACTAATGTAACAACTTCAGTTATTTCCAACTTTACCAGGCAAGAAAGATCATAAAATGGGGCAAAACTCACTTAACAGCTTTCTTATTAAACAAACAGAAATGTTGAGTTCAATTGTGGTTGTAAGTACTAGAATAGACTAAATGGACCATGAGGACTTTTTCTGCCGCCAATCTTCTAGGTTTCTATGTTTCTAATATTTTCTGTATTTGGCAGCCATTGTTTAATCTCTTGTGTATAGCCGTCCACAGTGAAGGGCTACCAAATTTTTTACTACCACACTGTGGGCATGGCTTATGCAGGACGCCCTGCATTGTCTTTCAACATCTTTCAGTGCAAATTGGGTGCTCTATGGTGGAGCTCCATTTTCTCTACCCCACTGCATTCCCCCGGTCCGGGCAGTAGCCCATCCCTGTCCGTCCCCATGGAAGAGAAATTATGAGAGCAATAATGAAAGTTGTTCCTAAGAGGCCAGTAAGGGGCGTAAATAAGAGCAGTGGTGTTCCTTTTGTCCCCTGTCCAATTGATTAGATTAGATTAGATTAGATTTATTGCATTTATATGCCACCCCTCTCCGCAAACTCGGGGCGGCTCACAACAAAGTAAAAACAATACATAATAACAAATCCAATACCCACCAATCCAATTACAATGTTAAGCTAAAAAATTCATAAAAAAACAACCCCAGAATATTAAAAAAACAAGCACACAATCAATCTAACACCAAAACAACATGGGCAAGGGGGAGATGTTTCAGTTCCCCCATGCCTGACGGCAGAGGTGGGTTTTAAGGAGTTTGCAAAAGGCAAGAAGGGTGGGGGCAATCCTAATCTCAGGGGGGAGTTGGTTCCAGAGGGTCGGAGCCGCCACAGAGAAGGCTCTTCCCCTGGGTCCCGCCAGACGACATTGTTTAGTCGACGGGACCCGGAGAAGGCCAACTCTGTGGGACCGAACCAGTCACTGGGATTCGTGCGGCAGAAGGCGGTCCCGGAGATATTCTGGTCCGGTGCCATGAAGGGCTTTATAGGTCATAACCAACACTTTGAATTGTGACCGGAAACTGATTGGCAACCAATGCAGACTGCGGAGTGTTGGAGTGATATGGGCATACTTAGAGAAGCCCATAATTGCTCTCGCAGCTGCATTCTTATGCTGCATTCTTATGCTGTGAGCCGCCCCGAGTCTGCGGAGAGGGGCGGCATACAAATCTAAATAATAAAAAATAAATAAAATAATAATAATTCTGCATGATCTGAAGTTTCTGAACACTTTTCAAAGCTAACCCCATGTAGAGAGCATTACAGTAGTCGAAGCTCGAGGTGATGAGGGCATGAGTGACTGTGAGCAATGACTCCCGGTCCAAATAGGGCCGCAACTGGCGCACCAGGCGAACCTGGGCAAACGCCCCCCTCGCCACAGCTGAAAGATGTTTCTCTAATGTGAGCTGTGGATCGAGGAGGACACCCAAGTTGCAGACCCTCTCTGAGGGGGTCAATAATTCCTCCCCCCCCAGGGTAATGAATGGACAGATAGAATTGTCCTTGGGAGGCAAGACCCACAGCCACTCCGTCTTGTCTGGATTGAGTTTGAGTTTGTTGACACCCATCCAGGCCCCAACAGCCTACAGGCACCGGCACATCCCTTCCACTGCTTCGTTGACTGGACATGGGGTGGAGATGTATAACTGGGTATCATCAGCGTATTGATGATACCTCACCCCATGTCCATGGATGATCATTCCTTTCTTTCCTGTCTTTCCTTTCTTTCACCTATCTTATATATTCTCTTCCTTTCATATATCCTCTCCTCTAAGTTCACCTTCACCCTCTTTTTATATTATCACATGTCTATTTTCTTCCTATGTATTTATGTATTGGACAAATGAATAAATAAAATAAATACTAGAATGTAAACCCTATGACTTGCGTGCAGCAGCCAACATAAGCAGGTAACTACTGGTGCGAACTGCTACGTGCGTTCTCGTAGTAGCCTGCTGGCGATGTAATTTTGGCATGACAGTTCCAATATGTCTGTGCCGTTCTATGTGCACCATCATCTTTTGGGGGGAATTTCTGGAATTTTTTTCAGGTTTGGATGGCATCTCCTCATCCTCTGCTTTGAAGAAAAGCCCCGGGTTAATATCGATCTTTATTTCTTCATCCGAAGCACAGCTGAGAAGCTCCTCCGCTGTGTTTCAGGCTGAAACATCCTTCTGAGCATGTGCGGAAGTAAAATTGCACAAGCGGACGCACGCGCGCAACAGAGCAAGTGCATGCGCGTGAAACATCACAATGCGCACCAGTTGCAAAAATAATTGGAAACTCACCCCTGTAGGCACCTAGACAAATATGCTTCTTGTCTCCTGTTTCAGGATATTCTAAAGCTCAGCTGTAAGGAAACTTGCACGAACCATCTGCATTTCCCATGAAAGGGAACAGGTTGCTATATTAGGCAGTTGCTAAAAAGAGACATTTGAAGAAATATTCTGTGTTTAAAATGGTAACAGCTTGCTATTCATTGCATCTACAAGCAGCGGATGATACACTATTGCAAGCAACAACCGTTTGAATAAGCAGAGACTGGAAAATACATTTAGATTCCCGAGTTTCACATTTAATTTTAAGTCTCAGAAGACCTAAAGAGACATGTAATCCTGGCAGACTTATTTGACTGCAAAATAAACACAAAAGAGAAAATAAAGTGGCTAGTGTTGAGGAGAGGAGATTGATTTTTAGGACTTTTATTACAAAGAGTATTTGTTTTCTTTATCTGTAGGATGAATGTTATACAGATACTTAAAAGGACTGTTACGTGTGGGAAGCCAAGTAATATGAAAATAATACATTTTGCTTTTATTGTTCCTGATTTCTCTGAGGTTATATTTGATTCCATGCAAATTTCCCTATGGAGTAACTGAAAGGCTATTATAGGCTTTAAAAAGTGTACACATAACAAATCCTAAGCTGTTATTACCCCTAAACACTGTTGTACTTTTCACTAGATATTTATTTTCTTTATGCATCAGGCTGTCATTCACCATGGGAGAAAAAACAGCCCTTGCATTTGCATAATATCTTGCCTGCAGTCAAAAATTCCTTACAGGGATTCTCGCCTAGTTTGTTAAAGATGTATATGAGGGCCAATAGCAAAAAAAGCTACACCTTATAACAGAACGTCTCTTTTGATAAATTTGCCCCCACAGGCCAAAACAAATGATTTCTCATATGGAAGGTACTTTGGGAAATTCAATGTTCGGAATCATGGTCGGTTGCTACTATTTTGTATATCAGTCTGATAGCAACATAAATAGTTTTCCCACAGACTTGAAGCCTTGGGAAGAGAATACAAGAGATAATTTACCAATCTCAACCTATATCTGAACATATGTCTCTGTCTGATAGCAAATGTTAAATCAGCCTTGGAGTCATCCAGTATAAACTTTTCCTTTGCTAACATACAGAGGTATGCATGTCCATGGAATCCATACTGCATACTGCATAACAGACAATACTCCATACTGCATAACAGACAATTGAAGGAGTCAAGAAATACTTCACAAGAAGAGTCCTCCACTGCTCCTCACGCAACAAATTACCTTACTCCTCCAGACTTCAATTGCTATGTTTAGAAAATTTACAGCTACGCCGCCTCCGAACTGATTTAACTGTTGTTCATAAAATCATACATCACAATGTACTTCCTGCTAGCGACTACTTTACTTTTAACAACAACAACACAAGAGCACACAGTAGATACAAACTAAATGTAAATCGCTCCAAATTAGACTGCAGAAAATACAATTTCAGCAATAGAGTGGTCAAAGCCTGGAATTTACTACCGGACTCTGTTGTTTCTTCCCCCAATCCCAAAATATTCAACCGTACATTATCTACAATAGACCTCTCCCCTTTTCTAAGAGGTCTGTAAGGGGCGTGCATAAGTGCACCTTTGTGCCTACCGTTCCTGTCCTAATGTCTTTTTATCTTTTCTATCTCTACTTTATACTTATATTATGTTAAACATACTACAATACAATACTATATTTGTATGAAAAATAAAATAAATAATAAAATAAAATAAATAATAAAATAAAATAATAATAAAATAAAATGTCTATGTTCTGATGTTAAGGGAAAGAGATTTGAGTTACTTTTAATGGTGAGATGTTTTGCCCCTTCTAAAAGAGAAAAGAATGACTGCAACATCCCCTATGCTTTTTAACTACATACATTAAGATGACATTCCCGTACTTGATGAAAAATGGCACTCATGGCTAGAGATTGCTCTAGGTCTGAGATGGCGAACCTATGGCCTGCATGCCACAAGTGGGCATCTGTGGGCATTCAAGCTCAGGTACAGAGTGCATGAATGCACTGACCAGCTGATTTTCTTGCTTTTTGGGCCCACCTTAAGTCAGGAAAAAGCCTGTTTTCAGCCTCCAGACAGGATGGGCAAGTCCCATTTTTTCCTCTCCCCAAGCTCTAGAGCAGTGTTTCCCAACCTTGGCAACTTGAAGATATTTGGACTTCAGCGAATGCTGGCTGGGGAATTCTGGGAGTTGAAGTCCAAATATCTTCAAGTTGCCAAGGTTGGGAAACACTGCCCTAGAGCAATGATGGTGAACCTTTTTTGGTTCGTGTGCCAAAGGAGGGTGTGTGGGTGTGCTAGCATGCGCGCACATGTCCACACCCCTTTCCTCCCCCCACACATGAACACACCCCTCACTACCCCTATGCATGCTCATAAACTCTTCATCCCCGCGCATGCACTCAGGCCTCACTGAAGCCTGGGACGGTGAAAAAACGGTCAAAAAGGAGTTCGGAAAAATGGGCTTCTGGTTTGCCTGTTGTGCTGTGTTTTTGCACTCTGTAGCTTCAGGGAAGCTTCCATAAAGCATCCAGAGGGTAAAACAGGCCAAAAATCAGCTGGCAGAGGGCAATGTCTTGTGTGTCCTTTGATTTGGCTCCACATGTCACCTGTGGCAGGTGTGACATAGGTTCGCCATCACAGCTCTAGAGCCTTTATAGAAGCCTGAGGAGAGTGAAAAACAGCTTCCACCCCGGAGACTCTCCAGGCACTATTTCCCAACTTGAAATGGAACATTTCCAGCCTCTGGAGGACCTCTGGGGAGGGGGTTAGGCCATCTTTGTCCTTCCCAGGCTCCTAGAAAGGCTCTGGAGGAAGCAAAAAAAATGGGCCTTCCGGTTCAACTGGAACTTCGTAAATGGATAGGTTCTTCCTCTGGAGGGCCTCCAGGGGGGTGAGGAAAGCAGTTTTTGCCCTCCCCAGTCTCCTAGAAAGGCTCTGAAGCCTGGGAAGACTGAGAAATGGGCATGCCATCATGTGCCAGGGAGGGGTCATGTGCACATACGTGGGAGACCCCACATGGAATTATGGGTGTGGGCACGCAGGTGCATGACTCCTCCGTATCCCTCCCCCTTTTCAGACACAAACCCAAAAAGGTTTCGCCGTTACTGCTCTAGGCTTTCAGCCAAAAGTAGCTGTTATGGTAAAAAGAACAATAGTTCTTCTTAGATGAGTTCAAACTATGTCCACTTCTGTTTAAATCAACTGGAGATTTCCTCCATTTTTTAAAATTTCTGCCAAGTCGACAAACAAAATCAGCCATTGCGTCTCTTAATCCCCATAGTGATAGTCTCCTGAAAAAAAAATAATTGCAAGGTTGTACTTAAGGTGACCCCAGAAGTTCTTTGTCACAGATCATCACATTGCTGAAATCCCAAAATTCATCATTGACTGTGGGATGATCCATAAATGGCAGCACTCTGATTGAGTGCGATATTGTGGAAGGGGTTGTAGCACTGCCAAAAGACTCAAAGGTCAGTTGCAACACTGAGAGTGGTGAGATCTGGAGGCAAAGCCACCAGCATCTAGATCTCAGGGGTTGCCACAAAGAAGAGGGAGTCAAGCTATTCTCCAAAGTACCTGAGGCAGGACAAGAAGCAATGGGTGGAAACTAATCAAGGAGAGAAGTTACAACCATTTTGTTTGAAATGGTATGGGGTTTTCTGCCTGAGTGGGGGTTGGACTAGAAGACCTCCAAGGTCCCTTCCAACTCTGTTATTCTATTCTAGAGGTGCTGCTAGATATTTGTGCCCTGACTTTGGTTTGCATATCCTGGACACTCATCCCAAAGAAATGTAGAATTGTGCAACTGTTCAATAAAAATTGCAATTAACCCCCCACCCCCCCCATTAACATGCTGTTTTCCCAAAACATATTTTAATATTTCCTTTGAAAAAAACATTGAAAAATTGAGAGAAATGGGCATTCATATCTGAGTAACCCAAGTCAGGTTGGCTTAAAAATAGGGGCCCGCAAATTATTTCTTAATCCAGAATTTATAAAGCATCTGGTATTATTAGAACAGAACCTGTCGTTTTATATTGACATTAGAAGATTTGTGTGCTGTTGAATTGTCCTAATGAAGACTGTAATTGCAAGACTGTAATTGGCCACTGTTACATTTCAGATACTATGTATAGTAGTGAGTAAAGTGCACATCACGCCAAAGCATGTCTCCATTTCCTACTGCAATTAAGACTGCAAAACTGAGATAGATATACATCCATTTTTTCAGTATTTTTCCTTTGTCCAGCCATACTTCCACCTTCTCTCTTCCTATTTTGTTTGACATTTTAGCTTTTAAATGCCTCCACACAGAATCTTGTCTGTGAATCTAACAGAGGGCTATGAACTTTGGGAGAGAAGAGACTTTCTTTATTAATATTCTATAGTATGATAACCAGAAAGCAACTTACACATTATTGACATGTGATATGTCATTAGCATATTATCATATTTTTCAGAGTATAAGATGCACCTTTCCCCCCTTAAAAGAGGGTGGAAATGTCAGTGCTCCTTATACACCAATACAGCCATTTTTGGCCTCCCAAAGCCTCTGCCCTATATCCCATTTTTGTGAAAAATGGGCCTCTTTTTCACAAAAATGGCATGGACAGAGGGTCTGGGAAGCCTGCAGAGAGATCCTGGGGATATAATATGCCCCCATTTTTTTGAAAAAAACAAACAGAAAAATATTGGCTCATTTTTCAGAAAAACAGGGCGTTTTTGCCATCCCTCAGCACCTAGGAGTTCTCTTCAGGCTTATTTATTTTTATTTATTTATTATTTATTGGATTTGTATGCTGCCCCTCTCTGCAGACTCAGGGCGGCTCCTAGACCCTTTGCCCAACCCATTTTTTCAAAGAGAAGGAGGGCAAAATGGCCCATTTTTTGCAAAAACAGAGGTATTTTTGCCTTCTAATTACTCCATCTAGCATGTCTGGAGCATGAATTTTGGGGGTAGAAATCAACTAGTCTTAAAGCTGTCAAGTTCGAAGACTCTGGGTTAGGGGTGCAAGAGTATTCAAACTAGGCAAGTTTAAGGCTTGTAGACTTCAACTCCAAGTCCTGAGCTAGCGTGACTGGAAGAGAAATTGTGGGAGTTGAAGCCCACAAGTCTTATAGTTGTCACGTTTGAAGTTTGTAAAAAGTGTACATGGTTGTAAAAAGTATACGTAGATTAAAAAAAATTCTGCCACACTGGCATTTTATTAAATAATATATTACTATACCATTTGGTTCAGAATACCTTTTTCCTTGTTTTCCTCCTCTAAAATCTAGTTGTGTCTTATACTCTGAAGCATTTTATTATGGCCAGTAGTAAGTAGATAGAAACATAGAAACATAGAAGTCTGATGGCAGGAAAAGACTTCATGGTCCATCTAGTCTGCCCTTATACTATTTTCTGTATTTTATCTTACTATGGATATATGTTTATCTCAGGCATGTTTAAATTCAGTTACTGTGGATTTATCTACCACGTCTGCTGGAAGTTTGTTCCAAGGATCTACTACTTTTTCAGTCAAATAATATTTTCTCATGTTGCTTTTGATCTTTCCCCCAACTAACTTCAGATTGTGTCCCCTTGTTCTTGTGTTCACTTTCCTATTAAGCCCGTCTTTGGACCCGTTCAATTTTGTCAATATCTTTTTGTAGGTGAGGTCTCCAGAACTGAACACAGTATTCCAAATGATCTTTGAGAAGGCTGTGAATAACCAGGTTAGCAAACTAAATGGATCCTAGAACAAATTTTCTTCAAAGCAGAAATGAGCAATATCATATTTTGGACATTTTATGTAAAGACTCCAATCCACGAGAGAACAATAAAACTGGGAAAAGTGGAAGGAAAAAGAAAAAGGGGGTGACTAGTAGCATTGTGGATGGATCCAATTACTGCATTTATGAATACACTCTTAGGAAACCTGATGGCCAACTTGGGAAGATCTATGTACATAGTCAATAACAGTCAACACTGACTTGAAGATACGTAATCAACCAAATCAATAGCTCAAAGTATCAGTAGCTCAAAACCTTAAGGAATAAAGCTCACTCTACAACAGTTTTGAAACCAATTAGACTTTGGACCAGAGACATTTTATTTATTTTCATTGAAAGCTGAGGGCTAATCTCCAGATGCTTAACAATTTCCCCCTGTTGTTACGTTAAAAGCTAAAATTAGAGAACAGTTTACTCTTCCAAAAGGTCTTTTTGCCCTGTCTTTGGGAAGATATTCAAAAACAAATTAAAAGTGGAGTAGGGGATGAGAAACTGCTTGCTGTGCACAACTGTCTGAATTGAAGCATGTGGCAGAGTTGGTTAAAGCAAAACGAGTGAACTTGACACTAGACTTTTATTAATTAAAAACAAATTAGCTTGTCTGCTAAAAGTTATTATCCTATTTCTAAACACAGCTGGCTTTACTTTTAAATAAAGGATAGCTTGCCCTCTTTTATCTGATATTTACTCCTAATGCAAGGATCAGGTTCCCATTAAATTCAGTAGGATTTCCAATCTGTTCTCCATCTTCTTGATCTTATCCGGTCTTATTGTGCAAAATTTTCCGGCTAAAGCAACGAAGAAGACTTTTGCAGAATTTCAAAGATGGTATTTCCTTGAGACCTATTAAGTTATGATGCCTTAAAATGAAGCACAATTGTCGTAAATTACATTTGCAGAGAGAGAGAGAGAAAGAGATCCCTTTTCTAATTTAAATCCAAGTTAAATAGTCTTTCATAATGCATTTAGCATCTTTGTAATTTCGTTATTCAGCATCTAATTAACAGAGTGTTATCAGCTATCCCTAGACGGTCAGTAAAATCATTTTCAGATGGTTTGATTTTTATTCTCTTGCCAACATTTTAAGCTTGTTTTTTAAAAAAATATGTGCAAACATATTGAATATGCCTTTATTTATTGATTCATGGAAACTGTATTTCAGGCATACACAAACACAAACAAACAAACACACACACACACACACACTTTACAATCAATTATATTTTGTCCATATTAGAGGTACAAATTCATTTCTAATTCCAGTAATGTATAAAATGTGGATACAGGATATCTGAATATAAAATGGAATGCTGTACTCTATGCTGTTGGATAATCTTAGTAAAAATCAAGCTATTTCTGTTTTTTTCTTGCTACAAATATAGGATTCACGTTATACCTTCCTTCAATTCTGTGTCTCATCACAAAGAAAACATTTTTTTATTATTTTTATTAGATTTCTTGTATATATGATGATAGACAGACAGAAGATTTGGCTTGACATCATTATTCAAATGTAGCTTGAAAACTGGCTTCTATTCTATGTTCCAATAAGAACTGCACTTTTTTAAAAAAACTCAAACATAAGTGCAAAAGATCCTAGCTGTATTAATAGCTGATGAGGAAGACCTTCAATGAAAATGACATCTTGCCCCAGTTGAGGCAAAATGTTTTTGTATCCTTGCTGGCTTTGGCCTAACATTTTAACTGTCAAAAGTGATCCTTTGCAACAAATAATTCTATTTTCAAAAATATAAAATACGGAACCAGGTCTTTTGTTATTTCTGGCTTGGCTTTTCAACACAAAGAGCAAATGACTTCAACTGATTGTTACTATTATCCTACACCCTATTCATTTGCTGAAGCATGATTCAACAGAGAGTATAATTTTGTGGAGGGTTTTTTTTCAACATGTAAAATAACCTGCAGTCATGTTTTTAAACTTACATTTTTAGAATTGCTACAACCATTTCTAAACCACATTAGTAAACAAATGTAATGGGGAAAAAATGCCGTTCTAAAAGATTGGGAAATCAAATAGATATCAGTAGAAATTCCAGCAGTGGAATATTTGGTGGTAATGGCTACCAGCCTGCGGACTCAAGTGTGTGGAGAATTGTTCTCAAATGCAACATTTGGCTTACCAAATCAAATTATTCCTTTGCTTCTTATTTCGCAAAGTATTATGAATGCTAAATTTTCAAAGAGGAAAAGAATGTTTTCACAAAACAATGGCAATTATACTCTTAATTAGACAGGCAACTGCTGTGGTTCTGAAATTTCTAACAGGTGGAACTTAATAGCAAAGAAGTAGGTGCATCTAAATCAAAAGCATAAACAATTGGATGGACCAGGAGATAAATGTACTCATTATAGTATGCAATTGCAGATGCACTATAATTAGGTGCCTAATTGTATGCCCAGGCCAAAGGAATACAATTAGTATGCATATGCAATTAATTGTAACTTATTGGTAAGTCTTCCTGTTACAATACATTCATTTCCATTAACAATGTAGGAAAATTTGAATTTGGTATATGAGTTTTAATGTTTGATAAATATATCTGATTTGCATAAGAGCTCTAAAAATCAATTACGCATGGCTGTCCACAGCTCATCTTTACATGGTCAAATTGTTTTTATTGAATTCAGTTCCCATTCAATATTAGAAATACAATTAGTTGGGCTGGTGCCTTGTAATGTAACAGGTCTAGAGATACAAATTTGGGAAAAGTTATGTTGATATAGAAACATAGAAACATAGAAGACTGACGGCAGAAAAAGACCTCATGATCCATCTAGTCTGCCCTTATACTATTTTTTGTATTTTATCTTATGTTTATCCCAGGCATGTTTAAATTCAGTTACTGTGGATTTACCAACCACGTCTGCTGGAAGTTTGTTCCAAGGATCTACTACTCTTTCAGTAAAATAATATTTTATCATGTTGCTTTTGATCTTTCCCCCAACTAACTTCAGATTGTGTCTCCTTGTTCTTGTGTTCATTTTCCTGTTAAAAACACTTCCCTCCTGGACCTTATTTAACCCTTTGACATATTTAAATGTTTCGGTCATGTCCCCCCTTTTCCTTCTGTCCTCCAGACTATACAGATTGAGTTCATTAAGTCTTTCCTGATACGTTTTATGCTTAAGACCTATAAAGTGAAATGGAAATATATTCAGATTTTTTTCTTATTTGAAGATGGATACTTAGCATTGGATCATGGAGACCAAATATTTCCTAAACAATGAGAAAGATATCCCCTGTTGAGCTTGTGTAAATCAGATTTGCCCCTTCGATTTGTTTTTTTAATCTTTCTACAATTTTCTTCCATATAGAGTAGAAAACTACAACTTAATCAAGGGGTTGCGCTGTTATCATTCTGCCTATTGCACCATTTTGCACATGAAGGAAACTGATAACATGGATCATGGCACACATGGCAGGGGTGGGCTGCTGTCCAGATGGGGGGGAACGCAATGAGGTCGCAAAAATAGAGCTCCACTCCATTTGCATTGAAAGAAGTTGAAAGAAATGCAGGGCATCCTGTATAAGCCACGCCCACAGTGTGGTAGTAAAAACTTTGGTAGCCCTTCACTGCACATATGGTTATAACCCAGGGGTGGGTCCCACTAACCTTTGCCACCAGTTCGCATCGCTCACGTCCCCACATGAGATTTCACTTCCGCCCCTGCTCAGGAGCAGGATTCAGCCCAAAACACAGTTGAGGAGCTGATCAGTTGTGATTTGGATGAAGAAATAAAGGTCAGTATTAACCCAGGGGTGGGTTGGAGGGCTCTTTTTTAAGCTGTGGAAGAGAAGAAGAGGAAAAAAAAACATGAAAAATTCATGAGAAAAGATGGACCAGCACCAACCAAACTGGATCTGTGATGCCATTGTCGCATCAGCAGCCGGTCATTAAAGGTGATGTGGTCTGAACTGAGAAGAACCCACCCCTGTTGTAACCATAGCTTTCATGCTTGGCTGCGGTACCAAAACATTAAGGCTAGCATGGGGGGGGGAGCATCACATAATGACTTTGTCAAAGATACAAACTGAAATTTTTCAAAGATACAAATTTCTACTTGAAATGGATAGAATTTATAAAATTCACAGTGCAGAAATAGTTGAATCTCTTCCCCGAATTCATAACATTCCAAATAAATGGGATAGTGCAGACTGAGTCATTTCTGTTAGAATTTTTTGAAAAACAAAATCTAAAGTTCTTCCACAAAATATGATACAATATAATGAATTGTAATAATATACCAAACAATTTTGGTATATTATTGTTTGTAAAAAAAGAGACCGTGAAATAAAATTTGATGCAAGTGATAGCAACCACGTTCAATACATTTGATGCTCCATAAGAGACATTGGATGCTGTCATATATGGCTTTGGTATTGATATAGAAGATAAAGGTTTCATAGAGGCATGAGTAGCACAACAAAGCTTTGCCTAGATAGACAAAATGGGCTTATTTTTTCCATGTTCAATTCTTTTAAAAAGAGAAGGAATCCAATAAAAAATCTTGCTCAACTGAGAAGGGACAGAAATATGCCAATACTTTGAAAAATACTGGCTGGGTTGTATTTTTATAGTATCCAATTAGCTCTTTAATGTGTCTTTCTGCCAGTCTTCTCCTTAACTCTTTTCAAATTGCTATATTAGCCTTCTAGTGCACCCAGGATTTTTCAGCGTTCCATTTCTTCTTATGAAAATGGGGCTTGAGCCAAACGTTGATATGTCAAGAGGGATAAAATCCCCTTTTCCATTAGCTGCCGATAGGCTAAAAGTTTGCTCAACTATTATGGTTTCTCTTTTTCCTTCTGTGTGGACATACACAAATCCAACGGCAATCTTTGAGGGGAGGATGCATAGCTTTTCAATGCCTCTTCTCATTTTGGGGGAATAGTTTAAGGCAAGCCCAGGTTGAGTAATAAGAAGTAATAACAGATTGTTCCTGTCTCCTAAATACATTTCTGCTCCATAAATGTTTAACAAAGCTGCTATAAACCTGCACAATAATTTGTTAAGCTATAGGCAAAATGTATTGATTGATGTTTGCAAGATACAAACCATTTCATAAAATTTCCAAAATACAGCACTGCAAAATAAGTGGTCAATAAATATTTTAGGCTGCCATGTTGTCAACATTCAACTCTTCACTGAAACACGTTCTATTTTTAATCTTAATTGCAATGTGATTATTCATATTACAATGATAAAACTGAGAGTAGTGATCTGATTAATGCCTCAAACGTACTAAAAATATTATACACTCGTTTCTAAATATTTTAGATAAAACTTTTCTCTCCCGCGGCGAAGACAACAATTTTGTCTCAGATTGTCTATTTGTTTGTTTATTCGGCATATTTATTGCCACCCAAGTCAGAAAAATTCTGGGCCAGGAGAGAAACTCTGACTAAGATTAAACCAATAATCTTATTAAAGATTAAATAAGTGAAATCTGTTGTGCTTAGCAGAGTTAAGTTTGATGTAGTATTTTCAGTTATTGTCCAACTTGTTTTAAATCTTAGACTTCACCTATAGAATATGGAGTATGGGTGATATGGAGCCTTACAAGTGGTTGGCCTGACAGTCTTCCCAAGGAAAATAAGGATTTACTGACTTTGGCATTCAAGTTTTATTTTTTTAAACCACCCAGAGCCACTGTGAGTTGGGCAGCCATATAAATTTTCTTAATAAATAAAATAACACAGGAAGAGCAATAGAGTACGTTCCGAATGTGTCTTTCTCACTGCTAAATACTAAAGGCACTAATGTCTTTCCCACTATTTAATACTCTGTGAGCCAGATTAGATACTTTTATCTCTCTTTGTATTATGCGATAGGAAGCAGGTGGATAGAATCCCTTCATGAATTAATTAAAATTTTATTATTAAAGATGAAACAGAGTCTTGCCATTCTTAGCTTCACAACCATCCAGGCTATGAAAGCTTTGTCCAAAGTTAGATTAGTCTTCTGACTTCTTCAAAAGAAACCTCTAGTTACAGTTTCCCAAAACAGAAAAAAAAGAAGCAATTTAATATGGATTTTAGCCTTCCTGGTTTAGAAATGAATAGAGGTATACAGAGTATAGCTCAAGCTCTTTCCTTATTCTGCTGAAATATAAGTAACCTAAGATTGTCTGGAATAGAATTGTAACTTTCAAATTAAAAAAAAATGATGACTTTCATCAGAATTAATTACATCATTTGAAATTTTAGACCTATTCGCAAACTAATACTGATTGCCAATAACTATCGGAAGAACAGTAGCAAAGGGGCATTATGGTGGGAGGCTGAAGCCTCAGCCTACATATTTTCATTTGCTAGAAGTCAGAGAGTTCCCCTTTCTGTATAACATTTCTGTAATGAGGGTACACGGAGTACTCTTCCTCTCACACTTTCACACTGTGCTTTAGTTGTCAGATAAGAAAGGAAAAAGAGTTACTGAGTCAATCGAAAGAGGGGCAGCTGTTATAAAAATGACATATTGCAGAAAAGTGAGCTAGCTAAGCCATCTTTAAAAAAAATCCACATGAATGTCATGTTTCAGCAAGGGGAAACTTTAAATAAGATAGATTGGCATATAGGTTTGTGAATGAAAGTGAAGGATTCCACCATCCCCTCCAAATGAGTTTTGGGGTACCTGGAGTCTGTTCGAAGATGTGTTGCAGAGCTAAAAGGGTTATGGTGAAATTCATCCATCCATTCATCCATCCATTTAATCAAGTATGTATTGGTAGCATACAAAGATATAATAATGTTTATATACATGATACTAGTAAGAGAGAAACATAAGGACAGAGGATGGTAGCCACTCTGGTGCACTTATGCATGTCCCTTACTGACCTCTTAGGAATTGGGAGAGGTCAACAGTGGGTTAGGTGATGATACTACAGAGTCTGGTAGTGAGTTCCATGCATTAACTACTTGGTTACTAAAGTTGTATTTCCTGCAGTCAAGTTTAGAGCGATTTACTTTAAGTTTGTATCTGTTGTGTGCTCGTATGTTGTGGTTGAACCTGAAGTAGTGGTTGACAGAAAGAATGTTGTAGCAGATGAGTTTATGGGCTATGCTTAGGTTGTGTTTAAAGCGATGTAGTGCTAAGCTTTCTAAACCTAGGATTGTAAATCTAGTTGTGTAGGGTATTAAACATATTTAATGCTTTTCTGTCTTCTGTTCTGTCTGAGATGGCCAGGATTAAAGGGGGAATGGCAGGAAACTGTCCAGGCCTTTGTGCCGCTCACAAATTTCCTAGGAAATTTTTCCGGGCTTGGGTTCTTAAGTAGAAAATGGTTCTTAAGAAAAGGCAAAAAAATCTTGAACACCTGGTTCTTATCTAGAAAAGTTCTTAAGTAGAGGCATTCTTAGCTAGAGGTACCACTGGTATTTGGTAGCAAAGCACAAAAAGATAAAGCGATTGATTAGATATGAAAAAGCATGCAGTAGAGTTAGGAGAACCTGAATATCCAGCATTTTGCAAAAGAGTTTCTATGGTCGATCACTCATTCCTATTCATTCATTGATTCCCTCCCTCCCTCCCTCCCTCCCTCCCTCACTCACTCACTCACTCATTCAATTTGTATAGCCACCCTTCTCAAACAAGTGATTATTTTTTTTCCCTTGTCCTATTGTGTCAGAGGTGGCTTCCTACTAGTTCTAACCAATTCTTTAGGACTGTTAATAAACTGGTGATGACATCACAGAGCCAGTTCTGCTGGTTCCAGTCCTTGGGTGCCACCATCTTGGATTTTGCTTCTGCACATGCAGGGCACGATCCTCAGTATACCAGCAGTAAAGGGATCCACAACCCACCCCTGTCTACCATTTTCTGTAGGGAGATACTACTAAACAGCCTTCTGAATTCTGAAATAGAACTATATTTTATTACAACCTTGCTCCCTAAAATATTATAATTAGGGCTATCTTGTTAAAATTGTTGACTATGAATAGAAGTTAGACCTGGAACTGTCTAACACAAAATTACAACTAGCCTCTCCTTCTTCACCAATTTCTCCCGTTTTTGACATGATCTTTATACAGAAACAAGAACTGCATATCATTTTATACAGGATATTTTATATCCTGATCAGTAGCCGAAATACTATTTCAGAAGAGTCAGCTTTTGATTCTAGCAATCTATGTGTCCAAATCATTTTGATGTGGTTTGAGAGTTGGGATTTGGCTGAACAGAGAATACTCTACAACTGTTTATGCCCAATTTTTATGTAGAAATGGCAACAAAATTTATTTTTAATGCTAACCAACCTAATTTTGACTGATAAGCAAATTAGAATACAGCCATTGTTTCATTTTGGCATTATTCTACATTTTCTTGAACAGCAGATTTCTGTTTGTTTTAAACAAATGCAGAGTTCGTACATTAGGTGAAATTGAATTTTTAGGGAATGTAACATAAAACCATTTATTAAGGAAATTGCTTATTCAGAAAAGGTACATCAGATAAAATTACATACCAAAATACCTATTATTTTATATTGTTCTTATATTGAAAGCAAAAAATGCTAGTAGCTTCCATAATAGACATGACCAAAGATTAGAAAAGCTAACAAAATATGCAAAATAAACAATCCAATATAATTTAACTGTATTGTTTCAGATATTTATTTTTATTACATTGAAGCAGCAACATTTCCCTCTTTGTAATGATAAGTTTGCTGTATTTTCAAACAATATGCATTCTAAAGAGTGACAAATTATATAATGAATTAAGTAAACAATTTGTCACTACTGAGGAACAAAGGTGAGTTATTTATTACAAGTCACATAATTGTTACAAAACAATGGTTTGGAGAATGAGAGGAAATGTATCTTATTCATTATAGATTTCAGAACAATTAGACAATATTTGGTTCATTAAACTATGATTTATTAAGAAAAGGGGCTTAATAAGATATTGACAAAAGTCTAGACAAACATATTAGTAACTTACTTAAGCTGCTTCAAAATAGAAGTAATATTCTCTTCAAGACTATCTTCAGAAAGTAGGTCATTATCACTCTGTATGCTTCTGTCCTTAAATAAAGCATAACTGTATAGTTCATATTTTACTTACATTTTTAAATGAAAATGAAAAGTGTGCAAATATCATTAGTGAATTTTACAGCATTTTCCACACTAGAATCCCTCAAAGACATTAATAGGGGAAGTCAAAAAAAAAGTCACAATGCATCATGTGTGAGCAATAAGGTCTAGTAAACTGAAGGGTTCAATTTATTGTTTTATTGCTCAAGTCTATACATACATAGGAATCATCTCAGACTAACAGTTCGCACCTAGGTGAAAGAGTCAATGTATTAAGAGGTGTTGGACTTTACCATCCTATGACTACATACAGATTCTAAACTAATTCCATACTTAACTCCTACTCCTGGCTCTGGTAGTCTCCCTCTGACACAATGACAGTGTTGTTTGGGTGGTCACAGCTGTCATTTTAATTTTTTGTCATGACCTGGCTTTGCTCCTTGACTTTCTGATGAAGTGTAAGGACTGCTTGTACAATAGTATCTATCTATCTATCTATCTATCTATCTATCTATCTATCTATCTATCTATCTATCTATCTATCTATCTATCTATCTACCTACTTAGAAAACAAGTAGGAGGTAAATAGAATTTAAAAACACAGAGAAAGAATATTATGCCAGAAATGGGAAATATATAAAAAATTGTGTATGGGGATGTTATAAGCTGTAAAAAAAATGACTAAAGCAATATTCTGTTCAGAGAAAATACATTGTTTGTTTATCTCTGTGTTAAAAAAACATTGATATACAGTATATATAAAAGGAATAGGAAACCTAACTGCATCCATTAATCTGAAGAATTTTGTGCAGCCATCTTTATGGTCAAAAGAAGAAGTTCAAAAGAAGAGCTCAGGATAGAATACAATTTTAGAAAAAGTTTTAATTTCCAAGACTTGTTTCGAAGGCAACAGGTAATTCTAAACAGATAGATAACATATTCATAAAACACCTCTTCCTCCTTCTGTGCCGTCTAGCACTTAGAGGCAGGTTTCTCCAGGATGAAGTGCATTACAGTACTGGCAATGGATGCATCTGAGAGTGTGCAGGTGATTAATGACACTCCTTATGGGCCTGTTACCAACAGTGAGTTCAATTCATCTCACTTGATGGGAGCACTGCATACGCTGGCTTGTCTTCAGCGAGGAGATGGTCTCTAGCAATTACAATAGGTAAATTCTGTCTTCCAGGACGTAAGTGGTAATACTTTCATTAGCCTTCTCTTAAGAACTGAGTTGTGAAATGGCCCCAGCTGCGTGCTCTGGGAAATAAAGCGCTTCAATTTGATTTCTCTCAAGTAAGTGGCTCTGCACGGCGGGGAAGGGAATAGGAAATGTGACTTCTCATCCGGTGGGGATGGGAGGAATATGAAGAATAATTAGGGCCAATTGCAAAATGAAAATAGAAGGAGGGGAAGACATAGCCCACCTCATGTTCGTAAGGAGGGACTCCAGCAAGGTTCTGGGTTGTGCCTTATTTTCTAATAAACACTTTAAATTGAACGAAAAGCATAAATGCCTGGTCTCTCCTTCTCTCGCTCTCTCAAAGAGCCTTTTAATTTTGCAGATACATGCAGGACAAAGTGACTTATCACTTCTGCCATCAGAGGCAAGGTGCATTATCTAATACGTTTTGATTTGATTTATATCTGCTTTAACACTCACATCTGGGATCTGGAAGGTCACATCTGTAGTAGTATAACTCCACTCTACCATTCATGTTTAGTGCTGGAGTAATACAAGCCTAGCCTAACATACATTTGATTGATAATTTGTCCTGTTTTATATTTCTCTGTTGCTGTTTTTAACCCCTAGTTGGGGGGAAGATCAAAAGCAACATGAGAAAATATTATTTTACTGAAAGAGTAGTAGATCCTTGGAACAAACTTCCAGCAGACGTGGTTGGTAAATCCACAGTAACTGAATTTAAACATGCCTGGGATAAACATATATCCATCCTAAGATAAAATACAGGAAATAGTATAAGGGCAGACTAGATAGTATGTATGTATGTATGCGTGTATGTGTGTATATATATAAGTCAAATATAGAAATCTAAAACTATAAAATCCCAGTTTAAAAACCCACAACTCAACTGTCCAATCAACACACATTCATACCATTTAACACAATTTGGCCATGACAGATGTCAAAATAATGGCCCCCAGGCCTGCTGGCAAAGTCAGGTCTTCGCTGCCTTATGGAAGGCCTGTAGGATGGGAGCAGTACGGACATTGGGGGGAGGGAGTGTTGGTTCCATATGTGTGTGTGTTTTCGTAGATTTTCACGGGTACAGGTATGACGGACTTGGTATATTCGGGTTTCTTCCCGTGTAGGATTTAGAAATTTCTGGCGACATTTCGATGAGGTCCCACTTGTCATCTTCAGGCTGGTGCTTCTGTCCTATATATATATCGCATGCACTTGATGCCCTGCATAGAGATCTGCAGGGCAATCCTTTATGTGATACATAACTGTCAAGAACTAACCTCACCATGCTGGTAAGATTGGTCAGTAGTCAGGGTCAGTTTACTGATAGTTCTTTTGAAAGAAAGTCCTTTCAAAACTTTGCTTTATGGCCAGTCTATCAAAAACTAATGGTCTTCACTTTGTAAATAAAACTCCTGGACCTGCCAAATGGAAAAGAGATAAATTGATGTACCAAAGAAGATTGGAGAGAGAGAAAAAAATCCTAGATCAACTCGTCAGCACAGCCATTAAATGAAAGGTGAAAACGTTAGAGAGTTGATGCCACAGTGATAAACACAACAGAGAGATTTGGTAGTGCTAATCCACCTTCCAGAAATGATGATTTCTAAGATAGAGTAGAAGTCAAGTGGATCTTGAGGCAATTTTTTGTTTGAGGGAATAATAGAAGCAAAGTCAGATCTGTAGCTCAGATTCTGGGAAAGGTAACACTGCAGAACACTCAGCTCAATTGTTTGCAGACTATTATCTTCCTAACACAGAGTTTATAGT
Source organism: Erythrolamprus reginae (assembly GCF_031021105.1). NCBI lineage: Eukaryota > Metazoa > Chordata > Lepidosauria > Squamata > Dipsadidae > Erythrolamprus > Erythrolamprus reginae. The sequence goes on along the minus strand of NC_091952.1, from coordinate 80,822,580 downwards.
TAATAGAAAATGTAATTCTTAGACCTCCACTGCTCCCTGAGTCTTTACTTGAGTGCCTTCTTGATATTTCAGCCTGGTTTCTGTCTTAGTTTGTTGACATATGAAACTCATGGAGTCAAAGAGTTTCAGAAAAGGGCAAGAGAGAGAATATTGACACACACACAATGTGCTGCTGCATAATGATATAAATACACAAATGCAACAACTTGGGTCAGATGATCTAAGGCAAGTCTATAAACGAAGCATTAATATTATTGTGGCTTACGATGGATGCCATTGGTTATATTCCAGAAATTACAACTAAAGAAGTTAGTGGTCTGCTATCCCTTGCTCTGAATGTTCTAACTCAGGGGCAAGTACTTTGATGGAACTTCACACATTACCATCGATTATTAACAGTGCTAACTGGGAACTTTAGGAGTTATGAATCCAAATGTTTGGAGGACAGCTATTGGTTGCCAAACCTCATCCCCACTGATAAAGTAAGTACGCTATGTTCTAATGCCTAGAATAAGAATAAAACATAGAAGACATAATTGAAAATAATGCTGCTAGTAGAAAAAGAAGCAGTATAACATATGAACCAATATAATAATAATAATAATAACGATAACGATAACGATAACGATAACGATAACGATAACAATAACAATAACAATAACAATAACAATAACAATAACAATAACAATAATTTATTAGATTTGTATGCCGCCCCTCTCCGAGGAGTCAGAGTGGCTCACAACAATAGCAATACAATACAAATCTAATGCTAAAAGACAAAGTTAAGAAACCCACTATCATTAAAAAACAGGCAAGCTATACAATTGCACCACACTCAAGTCCTAGTCAGAAGGGGGGCATCAATCCCCCCATGCCTGGTGACATAAATGGGTCTTCAACATCTTGTGGAAGACGAGGAGGGTGGGGTCAGTTCGACTCTCCAGGGGAAGTTGATTCTAGAGGGCCAGGGCCCCCACAGAGAAGGCTCTTCCCCTAGGTCCCGCCAGATGACATTGTTTAGTCGACGGGACCTGGAGAAGGCCAACTCTGTGGGACCTAATCGGCCGCTGGGATTCATATGGCAGAAGGCGGTCCCGTAGGTATTGTGGTCCGATGCCATGTGGGGCTTTATATGTCCTTTCCAACACTTTGAATTGTGTCAGGAAACTAATCGGCAGCCAGTGCAGGCCGCAGAGTGTTGACGAGACATGGGCGTTTCTAGGAAGACCCATGATTGCTCGTGCGGCCACATTCTGCATGATCTGAAGTTTCCGAACACTCTTCAAAGGTAGCCCCATGTAGAGAGCGTTGCAGTAGTTGAACCTCGAGGTGATGAGGGCATGAGTGACCATGAGCAGAGACTCCCTGACGAAATAGGGCCGCAACTGGTGCACCGGGTGAACCAATATGCTAATCAACAAAGCAAGACAATTAGCAGCAGTATTGGTTTCCTACCATTATGTAGCTCCAGTAGGGAAAATGGAACTGCATGCGCAGTTCCAGCTGATGCGTGCGTACGTGCCTGGATGAGATTTGGCTTCTGTGCATGCACATGAAATGAAATTTCACACAAGGACACTCGCACATGTGAGATTTTGCTGATTTTGGGTGGTTTTTTTGTTTCTGCGCATGCGCGGAAGCAAAGAAATAATGAAAACCAGTGAAATCTCACATGCCGAAGCGTCTTTGCATGAAATCTTGCTTCTTGTGCATGCGCAAAAGCCAGTCACCTGGAGCTGTGCACGCAATCGCACCAATAGCACCAATAGCGGTATTGAGTCTGGGGTTGTTTTTATGAATTTTTAAGCTTAAAATTGTAATTGGATTGGTGGGTATTGGATTTGTTACTATGTACTGTTTTGCCATTGTTGTGAGCTGCCCCGAGTCTGCGGAGAGGGGCGGCATATAAATCCAATTAATCTAATCTAATATAATCTGACGGGAATTAGCAGGATGTTGTGATACAATCATTGTGTAGTTAAAATTGGGATTGTAACATAATATACCACTATTATTTGGTAGCGAGACAGTTAAGGCTAGAAACGCTAGAACCTGGGAGACTGTGTGTCCTAGTCCCATGTTAGGCATAAAACTACCTGGATGGCCTATGGCAAAGACCTAGATCTTTCCCAAATTTAGGAAGTAGATAATGGCACGTCACTTCTGAAATCTTGCCTAACTGCAGGGACTTGTCTAGGCAATTGCCAGGTCTGGAGTCAACACTGAATTGAATGTTGTATTTATAGTTCCAGTTTGGTATCTTATTTTGGGTACAATATGTTGTAGTGGGTAAATGCTACTGGTCAATAGAAACATTGTTGTTTGGATATGGTTTAAGAGGATTCAATGAACAAAGACACCCTGCCAATGAACTTGAGGGTAATAGCAATTTTGAGAGCTTGCTATCCTTTTTGTTTGATGAAGGGAGTGATCGATTGAGCCACCAGATGGAATGTGTCCTTTCTCTCTTGGCACACTGGCTGTTTGTTTTGGAAGTCCAGAAAAATGACAGTTTTATAGTTGCCAGTCCTCTGAATGTCAGAGAGTGCATTTACAATTCAGCATACACTGTTGGCAATGGATTTTTTGAAAAAGGGTTTCAAGAGTTGCACAATTACCTTTCAGGATTATTAATCCAATTCAAAAGCATTGGTGCATTCAATCAGACTAATTAAAAGAATGAGAAGGGGGGGGTGTCTCTTTGCTTTTTGGTCGATTTTTATGGCTCATCATATCAAAAGGCTATTTTATGTAAATTCTAGTACTTGATGCCTGGGCAATGAAAGCATTTGTTTAGTTTTACCTGGGGAGAACTCCTGTTAGCTTGATTCAGAATGGTCTCCATCATTATTAGCTTCTTGTGAACCATTTTTATTCTTCCATTGCTCAATTGTTTGGGGGTTCCAGAATAGATACATACTGGAGATGTCTTGTTATATTAACGTCTGAGATTTATAGACATTGACATTACTTGATGGCTAGTAAAGATAAAGAAATAATTTGTATTTGAAAGTGGATTTTCCAGGCATTTGAATGTGGACTTGAAAACAATAATGAGGGACTATGACCAGCTTGGCAAGAAAGTCAAAGACATAGGTGCACAAGTAGTTTTTTTTTGTATATATTACCAACGAGAGGACAACATCCGGCAACAGAACAAAGAATTCTACAATTGAACCACTGGTTAAATGGTTGGTGTCGCCAAAATCTTTTTGGATTCCTGGACCATGTACTGTACTGCCTCCAAGATAGGCTTTTGGCAAAGGACGGGGAGGGCTTTAAATTAAAATTGAGTGGGGAGGGTGGCCAATCTACAGGATCACCAAGACCTAACTCCAAGCAAGGACCCTTAGTAAGCAAGGCAAATAACGAATTAAAAAGAGATGGGAAAGAAGACAAACTCAAATGCCAATCGGGAGACACAGAAAGCACACCCAGAATCAGGCAAAAAGAACTCAAATGCCTTGAGTTCAAAGCCTGGGGAACAAACAGGGTGAACTGGAAATATTAATGCATGAAGGTGAATATGACATAGTTGGAATAACAGAAACCTGCAGAATGAAATACACAATTGGGACACACAGATAAAAGGATACAAACTCTTCAAGAAAACCAGATCACACAAAAAAGGAGGTGGAGTTGCACTGTATGTAAAGATCACTACGTTGCTTCAGAGCTACATGTAACTAAAGAAGAAAACCCCTTAGGAATGCATATGGGCAGTGGAGGGCTACCAAAACTTTTATTACCACATTGTGGGTATAGCTTATGCAGAATGCCCTGCATTTTCTTTCAACATCTTTCAGTGCAAATTGGGTACTCTGGGGTGGAGCTCCGTTTTTGCTACCCCACTGCATTCTCCCCGTCTGGGCAGTAGCCCACCCATGGCTGTTCCTCTAGTTCCCTCCTCCACTTTTTGGACAATGAGGTTGTCAGCAAGGCTAGTTAGGAATCTGATTTCTCACTTGGTACAAAGCTAATTTTCCAGTTGATATCTGAGTAGTTGAAGTCTCCTACTATTACTGCATGGTGTTTCCTACATATGTTCATTAGCTGTTTGATAAAAAGGCTGTCCATTGTTTCTGTTTGATTTGGTGGCCTATAGTATACAGTGATCCCTCGATTAGCACGGTCTCGATTAGTGCGAAACGCTACAACACGGTTTTTCACAAAATATTAATTAAAAAATACTCCACGGTTTTTTTGCTATACCACGGTTTTTCCCACCCGATGACGTCATACGTCATCACCAAGAGTCACTTCTCTGTCTCTTTCTCTTTCTTTCCTGTCACTATGCTTCAATCATTTTCTCATTTCTCTTTTTTCTCCCCTTTTTTCTATCATTTCTCTCTCTCTTTCTTCCTCTCTCACACTCTTATTCCTTGTGTGAGGCAACATAAATGTTTACATTGTGTCCAGAGTAATTCCAGTCTTGAAATTGGACAGCAGATGGACACCTGGGGATTATAATTCATGTGATCTGAAAACCCAATTCGGGATGTTCGATTTTGACATTCCAAGCTGTTTCGGATTTGATAGGCTAAAAACTAATTTGAGGAAGGGCTTGTCGTCCTTGGGGCTGGACAGAGCAGCTGAGCCCAAAGCAGCCTTTTTAAAAAATAAACTACACATTTCTTCAACAATTAACTCTCCCAAATCTACTTTTATGAGGGCAGCAGCAGCGGTGGCTGCATTTTTATGGTTCCCTGTGCCCCCTCTTTCGGACGTTGCTGTCCCAAGAACTCCTCTTTTCATTTGACCCCCCCCCTCCACTAAATGGAATGTGTCACCAGCAGAGATTTCGTTGGGAGACGGGAGACACGCGCAGGATCCCCCCTTCCCCAGCAGTCATTTTCTTCCCCACGTAGCAAGGTCTCTTGTTGCCTTCTTAGCTTGGGGTTCCCTCGGTTCGGAATCGGGTCTCTTTCTAGCGATCTGTGTGCTTTCTTTTGTTGATTTTCCAAACTGGTAACTAGTTGGGGAGCTGTTGGGGAGGGCTCTGCCGGGAAGGCCTCTCAGCTGCAGAGCCGAATGGGGGCGGAGGCAACAGCGGAGCCCGGCGCTGGGGCCATGCGAGGCTGTTCATCCAGGGGGGCGTGGACTGGCAAGTCGCCCTCCTTTCTCTCTCTTTCTCAAGATCGCTTGCCGCTTGCCTATTGCAGCGAAGGAGGCGAAGCAAGGCTCCAAGCTGCAAAGCGGCAAGCGGCAAGCGATCTTGGGGATTCCCCTTTGCCTGGGCGGCGGGAAGACCAAGGGAAGGTTCCTTCAGCCGCCCAACACCTGATCCGCTCCGCAGCGCGGCAGCAGCGAGGAGCCGAAGATGGGGTTTCCCCTTTGCCTTTACCCCATCTTCGGCTCCTCGCTGCTTCCGCGCTGCGGAGCAGATCAGCTGTTGGGCGGCTGAAGGAACTTTCCCTTGGTCTTCCCCGCCACCCACATGCAAACTCCACCATCTGCGCATGTGCGGCCATGAAAAAAATGGCGCACATGCGCAGATGGTGGTTTTTACTTCCGCATCCAGTATAACGCGGAAATCGGTTAGCGCGGGAGGTCTTGGAACGTAACCCCCGCGCTAACCGAGAGATCACTGTACTCCTATTGTTGTTTCATAGTTTTCTTTTCTATGTTGAACCATATTTTCTATGTTGACCCATATTTCCCCAGTGGGGGAAATGGAGCACGTAGCCTCGCTTCATTGCGGCCGGGTGTGTGCGCACCGTGTAGGCACAACCGGTGTAATTCCGGTAAATATTACTGGGGGTTTTTTGCTTTCACACATACGCAGAAGCCAAGAAACCGGCTATTTTTGCTGCCGGAAGGACATCCACACATGAGATTTCAACTGCTGCACATGCGCAGCAGCTGAATCTCGCTGCTGCGCCTAAAGCAGCAGCTTGGGCCAGCCTGCCCAAGCTCTAGCTGCATGGCCTGCTCTTTGCTCTTCCATGCTGCAGGGTTCTCTTGGCGCACACGGCAATGGTACCCCGAGCAAGTCGTGACCTTTGGTAGCAGCGCTGTGCTCCTGGAGGCCACGACTTGCTTGGGGTGCTATTGCCGCGCTGAGAGATGCCTGCAGCATGGAGAAGACAGAGCAAGACTCATGGCCGGATTTTAGAGCCACCCGGCCTGCTCCATGTGTATATTGTGGTACAGAAACGTTGCAAATTTGCATTACAACTGTTTAAAACCCTCCCAAAAAAGTATAGCCATTTGCAAAATCTATATGTGCAATGGAGATGCTAGTGAAAAAAACATAGAAAACCACATTGTATTACTGAAAATTGCACACAAAAATTGTGTACATTGAGCTAAAGAGTATATGGAATGAAAGTATGATTAGATAATTTTGCTTCTAGTATTGCTTTTGTTTTGATTTATGTGCATTTGTACCCTCAGTCTTAATGAGTAGAGCTTTGCTGGAGAGACGGAGTAACGACACGGACACAAGAGCTGGATTTAAATTGGGTCATTTTTATTAACATAAATTTGCATAATTTATTCAATACTTTGCATAAATTAGCATAATCAACTATGACCCGGAAATGGACCTGCAGGGTCAAACAACTACTTCCGGGGGCGGAAATGACGTTATGCCAAAAACATTCCTGGGCAACTCATGGGCGTATCTCGATGCAAGTCCAGGTGAGGGCCAGGCCGTCACCTGCGACCCTGACATGCTGTGCATGAGGGGGGTCCCACCGGCTAACCCGAATCCGGGAATTAAAGGTGCGGGACCCAAAGACAGGTTCCCCCCAGCTGCTCAGGCAGAAACTCCCTCCATGAGCTTGCGGAGAACCTGTCAATCATCCCCAAAGATGCCCAAGGGAGAACGCGCGGTTGCTAAACCACCCCAGTTTTCCGCCCCTAACCTGCCTACCCAAATGACCAAAGGTAAGCCAATTAACCTAATAAATGCAAGCACCCCCTAACCGCACATCCATCACCTCAGTGTGGAATGGGCGAAAAAACAGCTCTGCTAAGAGGCAGAACTGCAAAAAATTCCCATTCGGCCCCCTAAGGGCAACCCCTAAGCACACTGCAAAATAGTGGAGGGCGGGCGGGTGTCTGCTTGGCTCTGCAGTCCGGGCGAAAAGGGAGAGCCCCGGGCCTGCTCGCCCTTATATAGGGCAAGCAGGCCCCGCCGGACCAACCAGGAGCCTGGCCAATTAGGCCCTGATCTCCCGAGCGAAGTCTCGCATCGTGAGACTTCGCCCGGGATTCAAAATGGCGGCCGCCATGAGGGACCGTGTCTCCCGGTCCCTCCAGCAAAGCCTGCCTGCCGGGTAAGTCCGGCGCTGCCCTTGCTGGAGAGACGGAGTAACGACACGGACACAAGAGCTGGATTTAAATTGGGTCATTTTTATTAACATAAATTTGCATAATTTATTCAATACTTTGCATAAATTAGTATAATCAACTATGACCCGGAAATGGACCTGCAGGGTCAAACAACTACTTCCGGGGGCGGAAATGACGTTATGCCAAAAACATTCCTGGGCAACTCATGGGCGTATCTCGATGCAAGTCCAGGTGAGGGCCAGGCCGTCACCTGCGACCCTGCCATGCTGTGCATGAGGGGGGTCCCACCGGCTAACCCGAATCCGGGAATTAAAGGTGCGGGACCCAAAGACAGGTTCCCCCCAGCTGCTCAGGCAGAAACTCCCTCCATGAGCTTGCGGAGAACCTGTCAATCATCCCCAAAGATGCCCAAGGGAGAACGCGCGGTTGCTAAACCACCCCAGTTTTCCGCCCCTAACCTGCCACAGGAGTGGGGGTCAGATCTCTATCTTGGCCCCCCGACTCCCCCCTCTAGCTGCGCCAGCTCACGCAGAGACCGCTGCAGGTCCTGTAGGAAAATGGCGTTCCCCCGCTCAGACAGGTGAACGCCATCGGCCCGGTAAAGCCATGGCCAGTCTATTGTGATAAGGGGATGGGGCACTACCACCCCACCTAATTCCCTAACTGTTTTACCCATAGCCCTATTCACCCGTCGCCTAGCCCGGTGAATGGCCCTAAGGGAAGAGGCGTCCCTCCACACAAGCCTAGGTAATATTTCTGACCACACCACTTGCGTGGTGGGCCATACCTCACGAAGCCTTCGCAGGTCTTCGCGTGCCTGAATGATCAGCGCCAGGCCTCCCAGTATGCACAGGTCATTGCCACCTAAGTGCAATACCAGCCACCTGGGTGCGGCCACAGGACGCTGCCCACCCAGACCCACTTGGGCACGACTCCAGGAGCCGCCCCCCATATTGCCGGGCGCAGCCACAGAATTCTGACCGCCCAGCAACGCCGGTAGGAGACCCTCCCACCGCATACCTCTCCGGCCCATCCAGGTAACCCTGACCCACTGCCCCAGGGACAGCTGGGTCCCGATGGCGCTCCTGGCTGCCGCGCGGCCGGCCCAAAAAATCATGCTGTGGCCACACAGCAGCGCCGTCGGTTTCATGTTAGCCTGGGGACCTGCAAGAGGACACACACACAGAGAGGTTACCTAGCCTAAGCCCTGCCTAGGATCCTCAGCAGGCCTAACATAACCCAAATATGCCGCTGACCGCCAGCGGCCGATCTCCCGAATCCGATGGGCCGGGAAACCAGAAAGTGCCGCGCTAGTGGCGCCGCCGATACGGAACGAATGCGTTCCGTAACCGGAGGGATCCATGCCCACCTGGGCCATCGCCCTGGATACCAGCGCCCAAAATTGGAAATGGGTCAGAGGGGTGCCGTCCCAATGCCTAAACAGGTACCCCTGACCTGACCCCCGCAGACCACAATAAAGCTGTAGGGCGGCCACCGGACACACCGACTGGTCGGTGGCCGCACTAAGTTGGATGGTAACCCCTCTGCGCAGCTGATCCGTCTTAGACCGCCTTACTACAAGGGACACCCCCCCTTGTCTAAAGGCCAGATCAGCATACTGGAAGGCTCGGAGCGAAGTGTCAGCCTGAGATGAAGCCATGGCCTCGCTGACCCGAAGGGCCCCAAAAAACATGACACAAGCCGCTGCCCTAAAAAGACGGGCCTCGTACAATGAGGAACACAGACTGTCAAAAACCACGTTGATTAAAGACAGCTGCTCCACCGTCAGAGCCTGACGAGTGTCACCAGGGGCCCCCGCTTGCTCCCTAAGCCAGCCCTCCAGCATCTTACGGATGCGAAAGTCACCCGAAAGATCTGCAAACCCCCCCGCCTTGGACAGAAAGGCGAGGCCGGCTAACCGGGACCGGATCGTCCTAACTGACAGGCCACGCTGCCTAAGTTGGACGCAAAACTCGGCCAAGTGCTCTACAGGGACAGGCCAACTAAGCTGGTAACCCCTGCCCTGCCTGAACTCCCCAAACTCCTTACCTGCACGCTGGTATGCCCGGAGGGTGCCGGGCGCTACAGACAAGGAGATTGCCCGGGATGCCTCGTCTCTCCACCACTCTGGATCCCCCCCAGACTCCAGAGGTGGCTGGGGAACGCTTCTGGCAACTCTCGGGCCCACGGGGCCAGGGTCCGAAACCTGGACAACTGACCACGGGACAAGGCATCAGCAACCCCGTTATCCAACCCGGGGACATGCTTAGCCAAAAACAATGCATTTAGAGACAAGGACCTGTGCACAAAATGGCGGACAAGCCGCATGACCCTGTCGCTCTTTGAGGACAGGGCATTCACCACATGGACAACCGCTAGGTTGTCACACCAAAAGTGCACGGTCTTGTCCCTAAACTGCTCCCCCCAAAGCTCCAAGGCCACTATTAAGGGGAAGAGCTCCAAGAACGTCAGGTCCTTAACCAACGAAGAGGCACTCCATTCCGGAGGCCATGCCGACCAGCACCACTGGTCACCTAACACCACCCCGAAACCACAAGTCCCCGCGGCATCAGAGCAGAGCTGCAACTCAGCTTCCAAAAGAAGCTCGTGCCTCCAGAAAGACAAACCATTAAACCTGACCAAGAAATCCCGCCACACGCCGAGGTCAGCCCTGACCCCAGCGCAGAGGCGGGTACGATGATGGGGCAAATGGAGCCCCTTCATCGCATCATACAACCTCCTGGAAAAAGCCCTACCAGGAACAACTACCCGACAGGCAAAATTAAGAATGCCTGCCAATTCCTGAAGCTGCCGTAGGGTCACCTTCCGGCAGCCCAGCACCTCAACAAGCTTCCTCTTAATCTTGACCAACTTTTCTAGGGGCAATCTGGAAGATTGCTCCTCTGAGTCTAATTCAATACCCAGAAAGGTAATCCTGGTGGCGGGGCTTCTCCGAGGCTAAAGGCACCCCCAATTGAGCACAAAGGGCTTCGAAGTCCCGCATCAGAGCAAAACATTGCTCCGAATGCGCAGGCCCCGCCAACAGGAAATCATCAAGGTAGTGAACGACAGTACCCAGACCACTTTGCCTCCTGAGGGCCCACTCCAAGAAGGTGCTAAAACTCTCGAAAAGAGAGCACGAGACAGAGCAACCCATGGGTAAAGCTCTGTCCACGTAATAACCCCCCTCGAAATGGAAGCCCAACAGCTCAAAGTCGTCTGGGTGTATGGGGAGGAGCCGGAATGCCGACTTAATGTCGCATTTACCCATAAGGGCTCCCACCCCACACTTCCTAACCATAGTCACGGCTGCATCAAAGGACACATACCGGACTGAACACAGCTCGTCAGGAATGAAATCATTCACTGACTCCCCTTTTGGAAAAGACAAATGGTGAATCAACCTAAATTCACCACTCGCCTTTTTGGGGACCACACCTAAGGGAGACACACGAAGATTCGGGAAGGGCGGTTCCGGGAAGGGCCCGAGGACCCTGCCCTCGGCCACCTCCTTCCGAATCTTCTCCCTAACAATGTCTTCATGTCCAACAACTGACCTAAGGTTGTCAGACATGAAGGCCCTCCTAACACCCATGTAAGGGATCCTAAATCCCTCCGAAAAACCTAGCAAGAGAGCGGCCGCTCTCGAGCGAGGGTGGTAGTCACCCAACCAACCCTCAAGCACCCGTAAATTAATTGGGCTGGGCCCCTTTTCCCCCAGCAGGCGGGGGAGGCTTTGGGAGACCCGAGCCTTTCTTTTCAGTCCCCTTCTTGGGGCAGGGGCACACGGCTGCGGAATGGTTCCCCCCACAACTCCCGCAGGCGTGACGAAACCTGCAAATGGGACGAAAACACGCCCCCTTTGCAGCGAACTCGTGACACACCAAAGAGGCCCCTTTTCCAACGGCACCCGCCACGGCCTTGGCCGGCGCGGGCGTCACGGGCTCCTCTTCCATAAAGTGACCGCTATCGGTCCTATCAGAGCCCTCCTTCCCTGACATATGCGTGGCCTGGAACCACAGGTCCGGAACCACCATATCCCAAGGCAAGTAGGGGTCATGGGCAATACGCATCCTGAACCCCTTGTCGTAATGCCTCCATATGGTGCCCCCATATTCAAAGTGGGCCCTCGCTATAAGGTCGATGTACTTCAGCAAGGCAGCGGCCCTGCCCGGCTGCCTCTGAATTACCACCGACGCAAAGGTCAAAAAGGCGTACAGCCAAGAGCTGAAGCACTTCGTGACCTTTGTTTTCTTAACCTTCTCCCCAGGCACCACCTCCTTGTCTTGCTTGGGGACCTCCCTGTTTAGAATGGAGAAAAGATCGACATACTCCCCCCGCCATATTGCTTCCTTCACCGACGGGTGGAGATGATAACCTAAAGGCGTTGCGGGCAACCCACAAGGGATGGCCCCAGTCTTGATGCTGGCGAACGGGTCCCACACCGTGGTGGCCCCCGACCCCAGCACACCAAGCCCCGAAGGATACACAAAAGGGGGCGGTGGCATAATGGCAGGCGGAGGAGACATCCAACCCCCCACCCCCGCCCCAGGTGGGAAAGACACCCCTGGCGCCCCCACTGGCGGGGCAGGCGGAGACCAGACCTGCCCGCATGTGCCCGCAGCAGCCCCCATGAAGCTGTTGCCACTCCCCAATGCAGGCGGGATAAACCCGGGACCCTGCACAGGAAGGAGCGGTGATGTGCCTACATGTGGTGCGACCTCACCTGCCCCGTAAGGGGTAGAAGCCATCCACAGTGGGCCCATCCTTGTTGGGCCCTGGAACGATGACCACTGCCCCGACTGGGCCATCTGCCCGGTCTGGGCCGTCTGCCCGGTGTGGGCCGTCTGCCCGGTGTGGGCCGCCTGCGTGGTGTGGGCCCCTTGCCCCTCTGGGGTTGACTCCTCTTCGGGGTCGGTACCCCATGCTGCGGTGGCAGTCGCGGGAAGCCCCTCCGGGCCTGCACCCGACCGCCACCTCTCCAAGTCATCAAGCCGCTCCAAGACCCTGGCCCAGGAGAGATAAGGGGAAATCTCGGGTTGAGGGACTGTGGGCGTGAATCCCACCACCCCCCCTACCGGGATCCCACCCAGGGGCCCCTCTGCCGCCGCCCGAGCCCGGGCAGACGGCCTGGCAGCCCTTCTGGGCCGCACCACTGGTTGGGGCGGAGGGCCCTGAGCTTGACGCTTTTTAGGAGCCATGACCCTACTTGCAATCCACTAACACCACAAAAGGAGAAGAGGGCGTGACAAATCCCCCCCCGAAGGCCCTGCACCCCCAGACAAGGCCTGCCCTAACCAGCAGGCCTTCAAGCGCAAACCTCCCAGGAGGCCAAACCACCAACCCCTCCCAAACGGTGGCAGGAAGGCCCCACCACCAGGCCTTTTATGACAAGGCCTCAAGCCCCCAGGAGGACCCCCGCGGGCCCGCGAGGCCACCCAAGGGCAGCACACCACACCACCACCAACGATGCTAATGCGGCTCCAAACCGGAGCGGAGCCCAGCCGATGCTGGCTCCGCTGCGCCAGAAAAGGCTTCTCGCTGTCCTGCAGGCCACAAAATGGCGCCTCGCACGAGGTCGTCCACAAAATGGCCGCCACAAGCAGACTGACGAACGTCTGCTTGGCTCTGCAGTCCGGGCGAAAAGGGAGAGCCCCGGGCCTGCTCGCCCTTATATAGGGCAAGCAGGCCCCGCCCGGACCAACCAGGAGCCTGGCCAATTAGGCCCTGATCTCCCGAGCGAAGTCTCGCATCGCGAGACTTCGCCCGGGATTCAAAATGGCGGCCGCCATGAGGGACCGTGTCTCCCGGTCCCTCCAGCAAAGCCTGCCTGCCGGGTAAGTCCGGCGCTGCCCTTTTTGAAATTATCGTAGATCAATAGAAATTATAAATAAAATATCACAAATGAGGACTAAGTGTGATATACTGATCAGGGAATGAGCAATGTTTTGCTTTGGGAGGTTGGTGATGCTGGCAGCCATGAAGAAAAGAACCAAATCAGGGATGGACAATTATGACAACTTTACCACTTGAAGTCTTCAGCTCTCAGAATTCCTGAGCCAGAACCGAATGGCTGGATCAGGAATTATGGGAATTGAAATCCACAGACTGTAAAGTTGCCATAATAGCCATGTTGTTGTGGTTAGCTCTGGCCCAGCTCCTGCCCCAAGGACTGTGGATGTGGGGGAGACATCCACATGCCACAGGCCTGTTTTGCTCCCGGTGGAATCTGCTGATGAAAGCTCCTCTGACCAAGAAGACATATGTGACAGGGAGGAGGAGAGTGTGGCAGACATCTCAGAAGGAGATCAATTATCTAGCTCCTCCTTGGATTCGGAACAAGAGTTAATGATACAGCCATGCATGCATAGGCAGCAACAACTGGGAGATTATTATCAAAGAAAATGAGGCCACCTGTGGTTGGGTGGGGCTGTGGTAATTAGTGAGGCTGCTATAAATAGCAGCCTGTGGGTTTGGCCATTGTGGAAGATTATCTGACCGTTGTGTTTCGTGCCTGCCTTGCTGACTTCGACCTTGGTGTACTGATTTCCCCCCGCTTTGAATTAAACCAGAGCAAAGTGTGTTTCACTTTGTGAAAGAAGAAGGACTGTGAATTGCCTCACAGCTGCAAGCTAAGTATCTCAGAACTGATAAGGGACTTGTACAAATTACCAGTTTGTTTGGAGACAAGTGCTCTTTGCTATACAAAAAGAGTGTTTAGTTTATTTGAATTTTTGCTATAAAGAACATTGTTTTGAATTTTCAAACATGTGTGTGTCTGAAATTTGTATCTGTGAATTTTCAGGAGGATTCTACCAGAGAGCTCGACAGAACACATGTACTATTTGATCTCTCCTTAAAAGACCCTGCCTAGATTTGACTATACTTGACAATTATTGTCCTGGCTTCAAGTTTCCCTTCTTGAGGAAATTGTTGAGATTGTGTTGTAAGATGAACTGTAGAGAATTTGAGAAGTAGTAAATTAACTTGTCCCCTTTCAGTCAGGAGTCAGATCTGGGCATGAGATGGAAATATCTTCACTTGCTCTGATGGCTAAATTTTGTGAAGACTTTGACAGAGGTAGTAAGCTCTGATGGCATTTAATGTTGGTGACAATAGAACTGTCCCCGAAATAATTTGGAAAGAAAAATAATGGAGAATGGAAAGTTTTGAATAAAGCATATCTCTCTATATTGTGTTGATTATTATTTTTGTTGATTTTGTTTTGTTTAATCTATTTGTTTAGCTTGGGCATTTTAAATACGGTTATGTCTATTTTTTTGTTATTGGTAATTGCCAGGAGTTCTTGCAGATTACAACAGAAAGCACACAGTATTTAATACATAGATGAAATGTACAGTGGTACCTCTACTTAAGCACGCCTTTACTTAAGAACTTTTCTAGATAAGAACCGGGTGTTCAAGATTATTTTGCCTCTTCTTAAGAACCATTTTCTACTTAAGAACCCAAGCCTGAAAAAATTTCCCAGAAAATTTGAGAGCAGCACGAAGACCTGACCAGTTTCCTGCCATTCCCCTGGGTTTCTCTCTCTGGCGCAGTGTATGGGAGGAAGCCTCGCGCCGGGTGTATGGGAGGCGCGTGCTCCACCTTGCCACCTCTTTTTTTTTAAGCCTTAAAGTTTTGGATTGTTTTGATTCCCCTCACCTCACCTTCTTCCTTCGGCAGCGACTGTCCTCCTCCTCTTCTTTCTCCTCCTCCTCCCACCCAAATTCCGAGCTTTTATTTCTTTCCTAATGGGTTTGCACACATTATTTGCTTTTAGATTGATTCCTATGGGAAAAATTGCTTCTACTTACAAACTTTTCTACTTAAGAGCCTGGTCATGGAATGAATTAAGTTCTTAAAGTAGAGGTACCACTGTATTTCAAAGTGCATAACTTTAGTATAATATCATGTTATATCAATATCTTTGAACTGCTTTGGAGTTGTTTCTATACATATGTATGAATGTGTGCAATTTATACACACGTATCACACTTTTTACTGTGCGTACATCTCAATCTTTATTCATTCTACATATGCTTGCAATGTAAGTCTTCTATACTCCCATCATTAGCATTTTCAGAAAAAGTTAAGCAAAGGTAGTAGTTTATATATCTACTTACCAAATTTGGTTTATATCTTGCAATAGTTGGAATCTGGCTGCCTCCAATTTAAGTTATCTTTTGCAAAATTTTGGTTAGATATTGGAAACTTCATTTTTATTGCAGAATGCAGACCGATAATGTATAATTGCATCTATGGTGCAATATTTCACATTCGTATCCACTGCCAGCTAAAAAGAATTGCTGTTATTTCTTATCTTTTGAAACAGAGATCTGCAATGGTTAATAATACAGTATCCAAGGGATCGTGGTGTGATCAGAAAGAAATCATCCAAATTCTGCCCTGTAATCTTTCCTACAATCTCCCTTGGAATCTTCTTTTCAACAGTAAAAGCATATGCTAAAATAGGATGTGATAAAACCCGTTCTTCCCTTCTTCTCCTAGATTACTGCAATTATGTCTTTAGTTGCCTGTTGCTATCTTACCATCCGTAAGTGATGAGATGTATTTTTTCTATATGGTGTCTCTTTTTTGTCCTCAGTGAGAAACTTCTCTGCAGTGTTCACCTCTCCTCATGGCCATCAGAAGGCTCCCTAGGAAACATTAGAGTCACTCACCCATTGCATAATTCTAGTTTTGTGTTTGTCTGAGGAGCCATATAAATTTAAGCTCCATCAAGGCATAATTGTATCTGGAAGGCCCGGTATGTAATCGCTCAATAATTGTTCCCCTAACCTAACAGATGGTATTGTCATTCTGCAATCTTTCTGCAGTATTACCGAATACATAAATATCTGCACAATATTACTGTCATTTAGTTACATCACTGGCCAGATCAGTGCATTCAGCAATAACTAAAAATAATTCTAGTCTTTTTAAAATGAGGACAGTGGTTCTCCTTACTTGTATAAACCCAAACATTCTGTTATTTTATATATCTCACATGTTTTTGCTGAATTTTTAAAATTAAGGGAGACTAGGATAGCGCTATTTCAGCCTTGTTCTGGCCTCATCAGCTAGCCATACCCTTACTGGGATTTGATCCTGGGGCCTCTGCCTTGTAAGGCAGAGAATTAACCTCTAGGCCACCAGATCTGATCCCTTCAGCTTTGTACCAGGGAGGGGCTATATGGTTTTTTTTCCTGTTGGATCACCCTGGTATATTGAAGGAACGTCACAGCTCCTTTTTGCCTTTAGGCCCAACCCAGGGCCATTTCAAGGCAGTTAATTTATTCATAGCCAACAAACTATGTTCTGTATGTATCACATGTTTTTGCTGAATTTTTAAAATTAGGGGAGACTAGGATAGCGCTATTTTGGCCTTCTTCTGGCCTTGTAAGGCAGAAAATTATATTATATTTATATTTATTGGTTTTATATATATATATAACTAATCAGTCAATATATTGTATTTGATAACTGCATGCCCTTCAGAGACTCTGGAACTGATTCAGCATATAACTTGTAATAATAATAATCTCCACTAGGGAGTTCAGAAATGAGTCAAAGCACCAGCCTGAAGATGACGAGTGGGACCTCATCAAAACGTCATCTTCAGGCTGGTTCTTTGACTCACTTCCGAAGTCCCTAGTGGAGATTATTATTATTACAAGTTATATGCTGAATCAGTTTCAGAGCCTCTGAAGGGCATGCATTATCAAATACAATATATTGACTGATTGGTTATGTGTAATTGAGTCATTTTCAACATTTAGTGACTGCATATGTTGGGATTCCCATTTTTCTGGCTATTTTCTGTAGCTTGGTGTGTTTGACAGAATCAAAGGCCTTTCTACATAAAGCATATGCTAACCTCTTTTCATTTACTCATCATGAATCAGCAATAAATAATGCCTCTTGCCTTTTCTAAAACCATCTTAAACATCTAGCGTCTCTTTTTTCCATGAAGGGCCTATTCTGCCCTTCATGGTTGGTTGATTCAAAACTTTTTTTTTGCTAGGAAAACCACAGTAAATTTGAAAACAAAAATCATATTAATGCAATTTATAAACAGTAGATTTGGTGTGCCACCATTTCAGGAGTGGTGTGATCCTATTCCTCAAAGTTCTTCTGAACAATCAAATTTCTACAGCTGTCTGAAAATATAGTAAGGATAGGGGTGGCCTGGATATTTGGAGGTAGAATGTTCCTAAAGATGAGCACATCATAACCTCAATCCTTGAAGTTGTTACTTGCCACTTTATAATTTCAAGATACCATATAACGCCTGCTGTTGTCTTTTGCTAATGCATTTGCCCTCCAATCTCCAGTTGTATGTCATAGTTTGATTGGACTAGAAGAGGCTCCTGCAAAGCCTATTACAGTGTTCCCTTGATTTTCATGGGGGATGCGTTCCGAGACCTCCCGCGAAAGTCAAATTTCCGCGAAGTAGAGATGCGGAAGTAAATACACTATTTTTGGCTATGAACAGTATCACAAGCCTTCCCTTAACACTTTAAACCCCTAAATTACAATTTCCCATTCCCTTAGCAACCATTTAGATTATTACTCACCATGTTCATTTATTAAAGTTTATTTAAAAAAATATTTATTAAAGGCAGACGAAAGTTTGGCGATGTCATATGATGTCATCGGGTGGGAAAAACCATGGTATAGGGGGGGAAACCGTGAAGTATTTTTTAATTAATATATTTTTTAAACCGTGGTATAGACTTTTTGCGAAGTTTGAACCCGCAAAAATCGAGGGAACACTGTATTCTCTATTCTATGGTATGGAGAAACAGAGACAAGATAGACCATCAGATTATTTAATTCCAGAGCAAATGCAAACAAGATCTTTGTTGCTGATATTGGAGTATGTTAACTTGAAGTCTAGAAGGTAAATACATTTTGCTGTATAGAAACATAGAAGATTGACGGCAGAAAAAGACCTCATGGTCCATGTAGTCTGCCTGCCCTTATACTATTTCCTGTATTTTATCCCAGGCATGTTTATCCCAGGCATGTTTAAATTCAGTTACTGTGGATTTACCAACCACATTTGCTGGAAGTTTGTTCCAAGCATCTACTCTTTCAGTAAAATAATATTTTCTCACATTACTTCTGATCTTTCCCCCAACTAACCTCAGATTGTGCCCCTTTGTTCTTGTGTTCACTTTCCTATTAAAAATACTTCTCCCCCTGAACCTTATTTAACCCTTTAACATATTTAAATGTTTTGCTCATGTCCTCCCTTTCCCTTCTGTTCTCCAAACTATACAGATTGAGTTCGTTAAGTCTTTCCTGATAGATTTTATGCTTAAGACCTTCCACCATATATTTATACCTTCCACTATATTTACAAAGGAGTATACATGCCACTGTGGTATGATGGGTGGACAACTAACTAAACAAACAACTAAGCAAAGTGGTCAGTTTTCTATGAAAAATCGGACCCATGTTTTTTTCATTACTGACAGAAGTTAACATCATCTATATATCCAAATCTATTCAGTGGGGATTATTCTCCATTTCTGCCTTCTTTTAATGAAAATCTATTTCTTTTCTTTGCAGAGTATCTTTGATTTTCTTCCCTGTCAGTCAGTTTTAACTCTGTAAGGAGTTTGCAGCAATTTTGAATATGGCATAAAGTAGAAAAGTGGCTTACCTTGAGATTTTCAAGGGGATTATTTAGGCTGAAATAATATGGTAGATTGGATTGTAAGGAGAATCAAAAGAATCCGCTGGAGTAGAACAAATACTGACTTGGGGTCCATTGTTCCACCCAACTGCTGAGGTGATGATTATTTTCTAAATTTTGGGGGGAAGGAGAAAGAGAAGAGCAATCCAACTATGAGTGTGAAGAAAACATTATCTGAGCCCATATGTGTCCTATTGTGATCTCTGTTATTTTGACATTCCCAGTTGGGAAGGAAATATGAGATGCATTATCAAAGTCTGCCTTTTATCTAACAATGGGAAGCTCTGGCAATTCCATTTTTTTTCAAATTTGTCAGCCAACTGGTCACAAGTTTTGGTTGGCTCCATTGTGTTGGCCAGAGCATATTCAATACATTTTCATGAATCATTCTCTTGATATTTATGTTTGCTATGCTATTTCTGCAGGTTTGTTTGTTTCTTCTTTAGAACATGTTGCTTGGAGGAAAGACTGCTTCAATATACAGTTAGTTCTCGACTTATGACTACAATGGTGCCCAAATTTTTTTAGTTTCTAAGTGAGATAATGGTTAAATGAGTTTTGCCCTATTTTACAACCTTGCTTGTTAAGTGAATCAATTAACAGTTGTTAATTCAATTCAATTCTATTAGATTTGTATGCAGCCCCTCTCTGAAGACTCGGGGCGGCTCACAACAGAATAAACCCACCCTCGACCCACAGCTGACATTGGAACATCATCTTTCGGCTGTGGCGAGGAGGGCATTTGCCCAGGTTCGCCTGGTGCACCAGTTGCGGCCCTATTTGGACAGGGAGTCATTGCTCACAGTCACTCATGCCCTTATCAACTCGAGGTTCGATTACTGCAACGCTCTCTACATGGGGCTACCTCTGAAAAATATTCGGAAACTTCAGATCGTGTAGAACGTAGCCGCGAGAGCCATCGTGGGGCTTCCCAGATTCGCCCACGTTTCTACAACACTCCGTGGCCTGCATTGGCTGCCGATCAGTTTCCGGTCACAATTCAAAGTGTTGGTCATGACCTTTAAAGCCCTACATGGCATTGGACCAGAATACCTCCGGAACCGCCTACTACCGCACGAATCCCAGCGGCCGATAAGGTCCCACAGAGTTGGCCTTCTCCGGGTCCCGTCGACTAAACAATGTCGTCTGGCGGGCCCCAGGGGAAGAGCCTTCTCTGTGGCGGCCCCGGCCCTCTGGAATCAACTCCCCCCGGAGATTAGAACTGCTCCCACCCTCCTTGTCTTCCGTAAACTACTTAAGACCCATCTATACCGCCAGGCATGGGGGATTTGAGACACCTTTCCCCCAGGCTTATTATAATTTATGTTTGGTATGTATGTGCTGTTTGGTTTTTTAAATTGATAGGGTTTTTAGTTTTTTTCTTAATATTAGATTTGTGCCTGTACAATATTGTTTTATCGCTTGTTGTGAGCCGCCCCGAGTCTTCGGAGAGGGGCGGCATACAAATCTAATAAATTATTATTATTATTATTATTTTCCAGAACTTTTGTCTCTCAGTGTGAGATACCTTACACCTTCAATTGCTCCATCACAACCCCAATCCATTTCCTGATCTGTCTAAGTTTTGTAAGGCTGTATGATCTCTCCCCGCTGACACAGATATATAATTTTAGATCACAACATGCCCTGGTAATTCTTAATTTATTTTTGCATGGTTAGACTGAGGGGAAAAATATATCTACACTATTTCCCAAACAGCCAGAATGAAATGAGGGGTTTTCCCTCCCTTATTTATATTTCACAATAGAGCCATATACCTAATAATAGGAAAAGATAAGCCAACAATAGAAAATTTTGCATAAAAAGAATGTTGTCTAGACACTAGAACTGGATTCACTGAGTTATGCTTTCATAATGTATGATCTGTTTAAGTGACACCGCTTGACTCTTTGGGATTCATAATTAACTGCCTCAGTTGATTCAACAAGCCATGATTTACTCACATGAGCTAAGTGGGGAAGCAATAATGCCTGTGAGCTATTGGTAGACAATTTATAAATGGAAAAAGAGTTTGAAAAAACATTGAATACATTATTTTCATTATGCATTAGTTACTTTTTTTTCCTAATTAGCACTCTATTAGAAAACATAGCAGAGGTGTATTTAAAGACCACATTTTTATGAACTCTTTCTACACCTTAGGCTGAGGATGAATCTGAAAGTACATAATGTGTGCCTTTTAAAATTCAGAATAGTGTCTTTACCAAATCAAAGTAGATCTTGGTTTAAAATATCCTTAAATATTTTCAATAAAAGGAATAGTAATGATGGTACGATTTTCTTAAAAGACCCTTTTCATCCCTATGTATATAAGTAAAAAGAAGTATAGCAGTGGGATGTATAGCAGTGGGAGAATCAATATGAGATGAATTCCTGGAAAAATCTAGGAAAACATTTGATATATATTATTAGCCATTCACCTAAATATATGAACTTTTTGTACTGCTTCAAGGTTCAAGGAGGAGATTCCTTAAAAGCAGAATGCCTGAAACCCATTAATTCTTTCATCTTTTATATAAACAATGAATACTTAAGGTGATTTGATGGGTTACAGTAAATCAATAACTGAAAGTCTAAAGCTACATTATGGATGCATTAACCCCACTGCATTTTGCATAATGATACATGAACCAGGAGGGCCATTTGGCCTGGATTCCAGAGTATTGTGGAGTCTAATCCTAATGGGAATATGTCTCAATAAATTCAATTGATTTTGTGGCTTCAGCTTTTTCTTCCCTTCTCTTGTTTCATTTACATCAGGCCTGATTAAAGGAGCTGGAGAACTCTTAAGATGTCTTCAGCACTGTGTGACACTTCGATTGGTCTTAATAAAGGCTGCAGCCATTTGTGGTTCACTGTGATTTTTAATGTTGAATGGACTATTCTTAGATCATTGGATTGCACACTGTAATTTATGGATAAACTTTTGCTTCAGTTCAGAGGTGGGTGCCTCCCTGTCCGCATGGGTTCTATAGAACCGGTAGTAAACCGGTGGTAACATCACAGAGCCACTTCTGTTGGTGCCAGTCCATGGACATTGCCATCTCTTTTTTTGGAATTATTTTGGGGGTTTTTTGGTTGGTTTCTGCATGTGCAGAAACCGAGTTTTCAGCATTCCGCATGTGTCATCATCTTGTTTGCGGCTTTTTTTTTTTTTTGCTTCTGCACATGCAAAGAAACCAAGTTTTCGGCACTGTGCATGTGCGCCCACGCCCTCGCAGCATGCAATGTGTGTGCAGCCACACTGTGCAAGAGGAAGTGAACCAGTGATCAGGTAAGTTAGAATCCACCGCTGCTTCAGTTCATAATGCAAATAATGAAATCCTGTTAAGTTATGTTAGTGGAAAAATAACAACGATTGTCTCTTATGAAACATCTATTTATTTTATTTTATTTTATTGTCAAGTACATATTGGTGGCATAGAAAGCCACCCCTAATCCTTGGAGAAGGGCGGCATACAAGTCTAATAAATAATATAATAATACATCAGACATCCTGATTGTGGAGAAAAAGAAAGTATGGATCATCGACATCGCAATCCCAGGAGACAGCAGAGTTGAGGAGAAGCAGCTACAGAAATTAGTGAAATACGAAGATCTAAAAATCGAACTGCAAGGACTTTGGCATAAGCCAGTGAAAGTGGTCCCAGTGGTACTTGGCACGCTGGGCGCAGTGCCAAAGGATCTCAGCGGACATTTGGAAGCCATCGGAATTGACAAAATCTCTACCTGTCAATTGCAAAAGGCCGCTTTACTGGGATCAGCACACATAATTCGCCGCTACATCACGCACTCCTAGGTGCTTGGGAAGCGTCCGACTGGTGATAAAATACGAAATCCAGCATAGTGATCTCGTTTGCTGTGTTGTATTGACATAATAATAATAATAATAATAATAATAATAATAATAATAATAATAATAACAACAACAACAACAACAACAATGTTTATATACATGATACTAATAAAATAGAAACATTAGGTCAGGGTATGGAAGGCACAGTGGTACATTTATGTATGCCCATATCGTCTGGGTATCAACTTCCACAGTCCTGTTCAAAATCTGGCAGTAGAAAACTATGGAATTCAGATGTACTAGCACAGTAATTCAGAATGCTAAAAGAATCATGTAATATTTCTGGGCCAGTATTTGTTACAAAATGCAGAAATTAGCATGGAACCTCATATGGAAGATAGGATCTTGGAATTTCATTTGATTCCTATCTTTGCCTATTATTTATTTATTTTATTTATTTGTTTTGTCCAATACACAATAATACACAATGAAGGTTATAGAGGATATATACGAGTAGAATGTATCAAAGAGAGTATAGAAGAGAAAATATAGGAGTAAATATAACTAGAGAGAATAGCAGAAAAGATATGAGATAAAAGAGATAGAAGAGATATAATGGATAGAAGAGATAGAAGAGAAGATATAAGAGATATAGGAGTGACTATAGGACAGGGGATGGTGTTGTGGTTGGCTCTGGCCCAGCTCCTGCCCCAGGCAGTGGGGAGGTGGATGCAGGGGAAAATTCAACATGTCACAGGCCTGTGTTATTGCCGACAGAATCAGTTCAGAGTTTAGTTTCCTCAGACGAAGAAGAAGGTGGGAGTGACTCGGCAGAGGAGGGCTTGGCACGCAGCCCAGGCAGTCACTCTCCCTTATCTTCCATTGATTCAGATAATGACATTTTGGACCCACGCACGCGCAGAATTATGCGTAGAAGAGACCAAATAAGAACATATTACAGGAAATAAGGGAGGCCACCTGTGTTTGGGTAGGGCTCCAGTAATTAGGGCTGCTGCTACAAATAGCAGCATGTGGGTTTGGCCGTTGTGGAAGAATATCTGATCGGAGTTCATCAGGAATCTTGTGTTGCTGGACTTTGTTGCTTTTTCACGCCTTTGAAACGAAAGCAGAGCAACGTGTGTGTGTGTGTGTCTCACTTTGTTGGAAGAAGGAGGGGTGTGAAGTTTCTTCACAGCTGCTAGCTAAGTACTTAATGACTGCTTAAGGAAAATTGTACAGACTACCCGGTTGTTTTGGGAAGAGTGCTCTTTGCAATACAAAATGAGTGCTTTGTTTATTTTGAATTTTGTGATAAAGAACATTGTTTTGAATTTTCAAATGTGTGTGTGTCTGAAATTTGTACCCTTGAATTTTCGGGAGGCTCCTATCAGAGAGCCCGGCAGAACAGAGGGTAGGCCCTCTAATGTGCAACTCAACTTTTTCTTCTTAAAATAAAAGGTGGTTGAGATAAGAGTACAGTAGTACCTCTAGATACGAGCTGCTCCACATGCGAGTATTCCAAGTTACGAGCTGAGACGCGAGCAAAATTTTGGTTCGACACCCGAGCTCAAATTCGGAATATGAGCTGAGCGTCCACTAGGTGGCGCAAGAATTCATTTTTTTCCCAGTTATCTCGGCGCGAAAAGCCAAATCTAAATGCATTCGTTCGCGATACAAATTGATGGACATACGAGGTCGGCTCTGGCATGAATTAAACTCGTATGTCGAAGTACCACTGTATTCAGGAACAATGTTCTGGTGGGTTCCACCAGGCTATACTTAATGACAATGGTCCAAATCATTTGTTGGCTTTCCCATGGCAACAGAATTTTAAGCTTTGTGCCTCAATTGGGGCAGGTTTCTTTATCCAGTCTTGTTGTGGCTATCTGTAACACAGCCTCAAAGCTATTTCTTCCATTTCCTCCGAAGGTTACTAATTTTGCTCATTTTGGGGTGTTCTCTTTCCTTCCCATCAGGCTGCTTTGCACACTGTGTCATTTTAAAGTTAAGAGGAAAAAAGGCTAAAAAAAGAGGAAGCCAAATACTATGCTGCCTCTGAAAGCTGACATGATAATTTATGCTGCATTGAAAAACCCTTCCCTGGGGCAATGCTTTAATAAGATTCCTAGTCGGAAGTCAAGCTCTGCCCAGTAATTCACTCTAAATCCTCAAATATACATTTATTAGCATGGAATTGTAAAAGCAGATTGAAGAAACTAAAGGCACACACACACACATATGGAATTAACTAAACTTAATGTCAGTTCTACTTTATAAACGCAAAGAAATAAAAAAAGGCTAGAGCAACTGAATGACATTTATGTCACTGGAAAGCTAAATATAGGTTGTTTGAAATTTAATTTCATTAATTTCTTTAAAGTCTCCCACTCAGTGCAATAGATTTTTTTTTTGTATCTTAAATTATTGGAATGAAACATTTTACTTGATGCTGGGGTTTTATGAATGGCAAAGATACATATAATCATGTTGCACTAAGTTCATTATATTTAATGGTCCTTATGTGGATTTTCAACCAGCTAAACACTTCTGATTCATAACCTGAATAGATATTAATGAGTCCCTGCATATTTCATTGATTTAGATTGTTCTGCAATCCATACAGTCCAATCAACCTTGTCCCAATTGTCAAAGAAGGATTAGATAAAATAATATATCTTCAACTCAATTGGCCACAATTAGGCTTTTGAATATGTATGTGTAGGATTATGCAACTAGAGTTTAGAGACTAATTTCCTCAGGTGTTTTTTTAACCACACTTAGTGAAGTTTTATTTCTCTCTCACTACGTGTATTAGAAAATCCCCATTATGTGATAGCTACATATTCATCTTCCCTATTAAGAAACAATCAAGGTCTAGAAAGGCAATATTTGAATATGCACATTTCTGTAAGGCAATGTCAGTTTAACCAAATACAGCAATGAAAACTTTCCCCTTTTGCCCCTTTCCAAATGTTTGTCAGCAATGATATATCTGGTTTGAATTGATACCAGCCAGAAAAATTGCCGTAAATTTGTTTTTAGAAGTTATTTGCTATAGCAATCCTTTTACGGGAGAAAGGAACTTTTGTGGCATTGTCAGAGAGTACTGTGCTGTTCCTAAAGTTATTTAGTGGGAAAATGGGGAAGGAATATCTATCTATCTATCTATCTATCTATCTATCTATCTATCTATCTATCTATCTATTCAATTTTTATGCCGCCCTTCTCCTTAGACTCAGGGCGGCTTACAACATGTTAGCAATAGCACTTTTTAACAGAGACAGCATATTGCCCCCACAATCCAGGTCCTCATTTTACCCACCTCGGAAGGATGGAAGGCTGAGTCAACCTTGAGCCGGTGATGAGATTTGAACCTCTGACCTTCAGATCTAGCAGTCAGCTTTAGTGGCCTGCAGTACAGCACTCTACCTGCTGCGCCACCCCGGCTCTTATGTCAGAATATTATGTCTTCCCTTCTCCATTCATTTCTGTAGTCGTATGTAACTCCCCACCCAATCAAATACCATTTCCATGGTACAGGTGCAGCCCCAATTAGATCAACCAATGGAAATTCTGAAAGCACAGGATTCAGAAAATTCAGACACCCCATTTCCAGGGGTGAAATGCTCATGGTTTGTTTGCTCATGCCTGTTGGTCAACAGCGAGCAGTGATAGGCTCCTACAGATAAGGTCAGGTATGCAGTACCGGTAGCAAAATTTTGAATTTTTTTCTTTTCCCCCCTTCTGGGCTCTGGGTATGTTTTTCCTATCACATTAAATGAGGTTGAATGTGTATGATTTTAGAAGAGATGTGCATGTGTGTGTGTGTACATACACATACAGTTTATATAGTGTTGTGGTCAGCTCTGGCCCAGCTCCTGCCCCAAGGAATGTGCAGGTGGATGTGGGGGAGACATCCACATGCTGCAGGCCTATTTTGCTCCCAGTGGAATCTGCCGACGAAGTCTCCTCTGACCAAGGAGGCCTGAGTGACAGGGAGGAGGAGAGTTTGGCAGACAGCCCAGGAGGAGATCAATCACCTGTATCATCTCTGGATTCTGAACAAGAATTAATGACACATCCACGCATGCATAGAGTGATGCATAGGAAGCAACAACTAAAGGATTATTACAAAAGTAAATGAGGCCACCTGTGGTTGGGTGGGGCTGCTGTAATTAGTGCTGCTGCTATAAATAGCAGCATGTGGGTTTGCCCGTTGTGGATAATTATCTGATTGTTGTGTTTCATGAATGTCTTGCTGACTCCGGCCTTTGTTTCTTGACTTTTCACCACTTTGAAACCAAGAAGAAGAAGAGCTGTGACTTTCTTCACAGCTGCAAGCTAAGTACTTACGAACTGATAAGGGACTTGTGCAAACTACCAGGTTGTTTTGGGATGAGTGCTCTTTGCGATACAAAAAGAGTGCTTAGTTTATTTTGAATTTTGTGATAAAGAACATTGTTTTGAATTTTCAAACGTGTGCGTGTCTGAAATTTGTACCTTTGAATTTTTGGGAGGCTCCTACCAGAGAGTCCGGCAGAACATATAGTAGATAATGTATATTTTTGTGTGCCTGCGTGTAATATGTATGTACACATATGGCATACATACATAGAATTAAATAGTATATTTTGGTTACTCAGTAATAGTAAATAGAGAGGGAAATTGTGTCTCTTTGAGTTGAGGATAGTAAGGAATCTGCCCCTACTACAGAGACTGACTTCCAGTAGTGGGGATAGCTGTGTGAATTCTGGGTCTTATAACTTGACTTTATAACCTTTGTTTGTTTGTTCATTTGTTTGTTTGTTTGTTCATTTGTTCGTTTGTTTGTTTGTTTGTTCGTTTGTTCATTTGTTCGTTCATTCATTCATTCATTCATTCATTCATTCATTCATTCATTCATTCATTCATTCATTTTCTATTCCACCCAATCCCAAAGGACTCAGGGCAGCTTACAACAATATAAAATACAAAACAATAAAAAGAAGTCATTAGCAGATTGCAATTAATTTAAATCTTGTGCCTTTTGTCAATAAATCACAGTTATTAATTTCTGGGAATGATGTTGGAGGAATTATTAGTTGTCCTAACAAAACTTTTTAATTCATTTGTGAACCCTGCAAAGCATCCGTTTTTCAGATGGGAGTATCATAACTTAGCCAGAATGAGTGAAAAGGGGACGGTACCTTGGAATCCATTGACTGTGAAGGTTTTTTTGCATTTCTTTTTCTCTGCTTTGAAAAGAAACCAAAGTATAGTTTGACTGGAAATCAGGTTCAATTGACCCAGGGTTCACCCAGCAAGGCACATCTTTCTAATTTCATGGCTCGCTGGGATGATACGTCATGCTTTCTACAGGGCGACAGCTTGCTACATAACATAACTCAACAGACTGATGCAATGGGGCATGCTAAATTAACTTGCTTAAACTCAGGAAATTCAGAGAAAAATGTAGCTTTGGCTGAAACTTGCATTGTTAAAAAGGGTGGGGGCGGTTTGTATCACTCGCTACTGTTTGGAAAGTGATTTACTATAATCTGAAGCTGGCGGAGCTTGCCAACTTTTCTAGGGCCATTGGTTTGGATAGCAAGAAGCTGCTTCAACACCCACACACATACACACATGCACACACAATTCTCTCACCCACCCCAGCCTAATCAAACAGCATATAATTTTGTGGTTGGACAGAAGAGGAAACATGTGCATTTAGCATTTTGTAAAACATTTTAATATATAGGAATAGGTTGCAATCTATCGTTATGCTCTTTTTAAAAGCAACCTTATTTTCTAATAGTTTATATTGAATTTTTCAATCTTGGCTTCTCTTCTATTTCCCATTTTTACAAGTTGACTGGTTTCGGTAAAATATACTGCACATACAAACTCATCAACTATTCTGTTTTAAAATAAGAAACATTATGCAAAGCAGAGAAAAGAATAAGTAATAAGTAAAAGGAATGGGAGGCAGAGGATAAAAGGAAAAGAAATCTAATTAAATGTAGCTTATATTAACATAATTTACTACATGTCTTCATTAGGGTTCCTATATATGGGCTATGAAAATCACTAGAAGTCAGCAAAAAAAATAGAGGCTTTTTGTATCACTTTGATGCTAAGTAAGTGTTGGTCATCTGGTTGTTTGCTGTCCAGATCAAATAGACAAATTTCCCATATCTATCATTGCCAGCCATTGTTATTTTCACAACGTCCATATAGTATTGCTTCTTGTTCCTGATTTTTATTTAATAAAAATAATATCCTAATAAAATGAAAATATGTTTTAATTAAATTAATTTAGAAGTCTTTGGTTAAAAGTCTGCTCAACAGGCATAATTTAAGGAATATTGTTCTGTAATACATAATTTCCAAGAACACTTCATTGATGAATATGGAACTGTGGAGCCACTTTTACCTCTGAATGCTGTTGAGTTTTGCATGTTTGGTAAATGATGTGCAAGATGTGCTTTAGTACTTATGTAAATATGATTCCTCACAGTTACTCATAAAAACCACTTCTTTTTTCCAGCTGCTGTCAGAACAGTGGGCTACAATCACGCTTATATAAGGCCTGAGGCTTCTGAATTATTTCTGAAGCCTGTACCGCCAGCTCCAAAACTCACCTTTAAATATTTTTCCAGGTCTAATTGCTCTTTGGTTTGCCTATCAGGCTATGCAAATTAAGCAAACAAACATTTTACCTATAAAATACTAATTTAAAACAGATCCATCACATTTCCCATTAGCAGATATAATCCCACTTGAGTTGCTGCCACTTGACAGTAATTATTTCATATTTGCTCCCTTGTTCTTGAAGAGCAGACAATTTATTTCTTTTCCACCCTCCAAAATCTCAGGGCTGTCTCTTACTTGAAAACTGGCACATACCAGAAAATATTGCTTTAAAGGAAGTGCATGAAAATTTAAGGGAAGGTAACATTCATAGAGGGGTAGATATTAGGAGAGGACATTGTTATCTATTCCTGCTGTCCAAAAATATAGAGTGGCCGGTACTTATATTGTTTAATCTGGCAACGTGAATATGCCTTATGTCTCCATATCCTCATGAACTCTACATTGCCAATAAAGCTTTGGAAGTGTTCAGATTTGAATCTCAGTGACCTCATTGGAGCCTTCCTTCAGTTTTGGCATCCATGAATCCAACCCACTTTGATTCTAGAGCTGAAATTCATCTCAATTGGATGCAGTCCTGTAATTATTATTATTATATGCACAGCCAAGTGAAATCACAGCTACCAATTCCTCAGTTAATGTTAGCCTTTGTATGCCACAGGTTCTTCTCAAGAACTTAGCATGCCATAATGTATTGCCACATTGGATCCAAGCAGTGTGACCTTTTGATAGGTGGAAATTTTGTCAATGCCCAGATTTTCTAAGTGCTATCCAACAATTTTTGATGTGATACTTGGTATGCCCATAACCACTGGAACCAGCACAGTGGTCCATAACCTTTGTACCATAACTGTTCAACTTTGATTTTCAGATCTTGGTACTTTGTTATCTTCTCCAGTTCTTTGTCTTCTATTCTACTGTTTTCTAATATTGCCACATCAGCTATCCACACTTTCTCCTTTTCAATCCCAGTTAAATCTGGTGTGTTATGAACCAAGACGTTAACAGTTTATATTTGAAAATCCCAATATTTAATATGGCCATTTTCAATTACTTTTTCAACTTACATGCTCCGACTGATTTTTCACTATAAGCATATAATAATTTCATTATTATTAATTAGATTTAGTATAGCCATCACACTCCAAAACATACCTCTTTTTTATTTACTTGCTTGTCAAGTGTCAATTATTCATGCAACTTTCTCGGTTTTAAACTTCAGTATGAAAAAGCCAGAGTTTCTGAAATTTAGCAATGCTTTTATGTTGGTTAATAGCATATCAAATATCTGAAAGGGGGAAAAAGAGGGGTTTATATTATCCAATTTTCCTTCTTTTCTTTTTAAGGATCAAATGCATATAAACTATATAGCAATTTTATCAACACTTTGCACTTTTCTTTGCGTGTATTTTAACATCCAATGATCCTCTTTGCAGGAGATTGGAAAATACTCTAAAATCAAATTATGTTTTAATATAATTCCTTGTGAAATAAAAGGGGAATGTACTCCGTTGCTGGCTAAAATGCATGATAAACATGGAGCTAGGCAAGCCCAAGTAATATGACTAGTTTCTATGGCAACAAAAATGTCAGTTATCCTTTTGGCAGATGCTGTTCGACTGTTGTTAAAGCAGTGATTCTGACACTCTTAAATTTATTTATTTTTTAAAAAATGTGCAGGGAGAGTCCCAAAAAAGCTTCAAACAGGGAGAAAGTTAAACCATAAACATAGGATACTATATAGCAGGATACTATATAGCAGAGTGATAATGATGCAATCATCTCATACATTTTGTTTAGCAAATATATAATTTGTTCAAGGAAGTTACCAGGAATTATTTGCCTGTTCTGACCAAACTTCAATTTTACCTTCCGTTTAGGATTTGAATATGCTATGCATGTTTTCCAAACTGTACATGTTCAATTGGGACATGAATAAAATCTGTCTTTCGCCACAAACATCCCTTTTATTGGTTCTAATACACAGACACTTTAATAGAGTTGTCGGCCTTTTGTGGTATGTTAAATATTTCTTGCTCTTAAGCACGAAGCAATGTTGAAATTGGACATATGTTGAATTTTGAACAGCTCGTCATTCGTGCCAAATATCCTTTAGGTCAAAGAGACTTTTAACTGCAGTGGCACTACAGAGTCTGCCTATATGGGTCAAAGGCATTCTTACAGGCAGTCAAAATTATTTTGCATCGCTATTTTTCATAGAAGGATTTCTTTTTGATTTTGGTTTCCTTGTTTTAATGGGAAAATGTTTGTCATGCTTCAGCAATGTTGCTGTGTAAGCACAAAATAAACAGCCATGTTGTTACAATAAAAACAACATATCCTCTTTTTTCCCCTTAAAAATATGGAATCCATGTGAAAATGACAACTTCTTGTTAGAGAAAAGCAATTCACAATGGTAAGGCTGTATTCTCTGTGATTAAGTTTTGACCTGTTCCTGTTGGCCAGAGGCAAGAAGGAAAATGAGCATCTTTCTCAAATCTTTTGGCTACTTTTTCATTACTACAAGATTTTCCCGTAACATTGTTCGGTGTATGAGTTAAGCATTCAACGAAAATGTAATGTTTAGAAATGTAATGCTTACATATTTATGGTTAACAGGGGGAAATGCCTGTAAGCTCTTCGCACTTTTGTCAATGTCAGCATTTCAGAAAGTAATGCAAAGATTATGTATGGTAGGGATTTCTAAAAAAAAAGAAGAAGAGGAAAAAAGAAATATATATGACTATTTCTGTCATTTAAAATCAGTTTCCTGAATAGAATATGGAAGTAGCATAATCCATAGGCAGGAAATTCATAAGGGATAGAGATAGTTGGATAATGACAAAAAATGGGCTGGAATGAGACAGTTAAGCTGGAAAGAAAGGAAGATAAATGCTAGGCTAAAAAATATGGCTAAAGATATGAGTTCCACTAAAGAA
The DNA here is from genome assembly GCF_031021105.1 of Erythrolamprus reginae. Lineage (NCBI taxonomy): Eukaryota > Metazoa > Chordata > Lepidosauria > Squamata > Dipsadidae > Erythrolamprus > Erythrolamprus reginae. The sequence goes on along the minus strand of NC_091952.1, from coordinate 80,790,188 downwards.
CTTGGAAATATAAATGTGTTTTAACTAACTAAGATTAAGCCCATGCTGCTTAAAAACAAGGTTAGTTGAAACCTGCCACCCAGCAAACAGTCCCATTTCCAAGGGACATGAATGAAGTTGGAAACAGCTGTTTCTGAAAACAGGAATGCACAGGAGGTGAAAAAAAAAGCTAGGGAAGAATATAAGGAAGATTAATTTTAATTAGTCCCAAATGGCAAGATGATATTTCTTGTATCTACCAAAAGGTCTTCTCAAAGCCTTTTATGTCACAATTTTGATGCTGTAGTACAAGATATTTCTACTGGGTACTTGCACAATTTTTGCACTTTTCTACCCAATTGCCAATTTGGAGGTTTTAATACTTTTGTGCATTTATTTGCTTGACTACCCTGCTTTCTTTACACTGTTGGCTCAGTGTCAAGACAACATTTTCTCAATAATGTCTGGTATCTGCGTATGAAATAGCCTTCTATTTGTGTTGATTTCTGCTAAAGATCAGCCTCAGAAATCACAAATGACAATTAGACAATTATAGACAATTTATAGGGTAACATTAATCCAAATGCCACATTTAAAAGTATTCATCTGCTTAGCTTTGCCAGAGACAGAATGCTGACTAAAGACTAATAAAAACAAATCATATTCTTTATTAGCCTTTTAGTCCTGAAATGAAAATGTGTAATGCATCATACAAGCAAATCAAGAAAAATAGATTGACCCTTTTTATATGGCATTGTGTCTTGTTAGAAAATGGAGCATGATTGCGTTTACTTGGAATAAGATTCAAAGTCCATTTTATTCATTTGGTTGGAGAATAGCTTCTGTCTGTCTCTGTCTCTGTCTGTCTGTCGGTCTCTCTCCCTCTCTCTCCATCCATCCATTCATCCATCCATCATCTATGTCATCCAGGGGTGGATTCCTATTTATGCTCAGCCAATTAATGGGCAGCCAAAATTTTTACTGCCACACTGTGGGTGTGGCTTATTTTGCGGGTATGGCTTAATGGTCATGTGACTGGGTAGGAGTAGCTTGCCAGCCATGTGACCAGGTGGGAGTGGCTTGAACTATCATCATTGTTCAAGTGAACTGTTAAGTCCTCGACTTACCAGTGTCGCTCGCTAGGGTGACAATTTGCTTCATGATTCCCGTACTCTCCTTCCTGGGTCACACACACCCCACCTCAGGTTGGCTAGTTAGATGAACGGGTGCTGCCAGAACCATCAATGCTGCCAGCGCCACTTCCGCCCACACCTTCTGCTTGCACTTCAGGTGGGAGGTGGCCGTGTGAGGCTGGAGAGGAGCTGGGCAGGAGAGAGGAAAGCTCATCCAAGGCCAGGAAGGAGGAAAGAAGGAAAAAACAAGGAGTGCAGATGCAACAGCAGGGGGGAAAAGGAGAGCCAATCAGAGACCAGTAATCCAGGAAGTGACAGCCACCGATCAGCTGGACTAAATGCTACAGAAAAATGAAAGAAGAATCAAATTTATAACATACAGGCAGGGGTGGGCTGCACACATCTTCATTTCCACTGGTGGAACTACGTTCCACCCATCCTGCCTGCTGCCTACCCCTGGGCGCGCAGCTTCAGGTGTCTTGCGTGCATATATGTCCCAATGTGTTTTTGCTTCTGCCCTTGCGCAGGGAAAAACTTTTGCAAGGAGATGCATGCACAACATTTTGGTGATTTTTTATTTTTTTTTTGCAAAAAATCAGCAAAATCTTTCATGTGTGCACATCCCCTCACATGATTTTGCTTCCTGCGCATGCGCAGAAGCAAAAACACACTGGGACGTGTATGCATGCAGGACACCCAAAACTGTGTGCATAGCTCAACTTTTACCACCAATGCGGCGTCCTTTACCGTTTCGGTAGGAACCCATTACTGATGTCATCTTTTCTACCTTTCTTTGTTATGTTATAGTTGCTGCTAGAAAAATCTAGTGGGGTCTTTTAAAACCAGGCTACAGATGATATTTGGATAATTTTGGTTCAGAATTGCTAATGTTAGAAAAGTTATTGAAATGTGGTCCATAGAAACTTAGGCCTGATGAATAAAAAACTTCTCACTACCATTGTATATTATCTAATACAATCTTGATGAAATAAATAAATAAAAATGAAATAGACTTCCTCTTCTTTTTTGTTGGCTTATAAAGTGTCAAGATACTTTGTCTAATTTTCTCCAAAGTCACTACCTCTATGAAAAAAAAAAATTGTTTTTCTATTATTGAGAAGCACTTTGTTCATTCAATTTTTTTGTCAGGGGTCTTTGGTGCTTCCTGAGCTTGGTTTCATTTCCTAAACTAGCTAATATCATCAGTGCACTGATTTTGTTACCAACTTAGAAACATAGAAGACTGACGGCAGAAAAAGACCTCATGGTCCATCTAGTCTGCCCTTATACTATTTTTTGTATTTTATCTTAGGATGGATCTATGTTTATCCCAGGCATGTTTAAATTCAGTTACTGTGGATTTACCAACCACGTCTGCTGGAAGTTTGTTCTAAGCATCTACTACTCTTTCAGTAAAATAATATTTTCTCATGTTGCTTTTGATCTTTCCCCCAACTAACTTCAGATTGTGTCCCCTTGTTCTTGTGTTCACTTTCCTATTAAAAACACTTCCCTCCTGAACCTTATTTAACCCTTTGACATATTTAAATGTTTCGATCATGTCCCCCCTTTTCCTTCTGTCCTCCAGACTATACAGATTGAGTTCATTAAGTCTTTCCTGATACGTTTTATGCTTAAGACCTTCCACCATTCTTGTAACCCGTCTTTGGACCTGTTCAATTTTGTCAATATCTTTTTGTAGGTGAGGTCTCCAGAACTGAACACAGTATTCCAAATGTGGTCTCACCAGCGCTCTATATAAGGGGATCACAATCTCCCTCTTCCTGCTTGTTATACCTCTAGCTATGCAGCCAAGCATCCTGCTTGCTTTTCCTACCACCTAACCACACTGCTCACCCATTTTGAGACTGTCAGAAATCACTACCCCTAAATCCTTATCTTCTGAAGTTTTTGCTAACACAGAACTACCAATACAATACTCAGATTGAGGATTCCTTTTCCCCAAGTGCATTATTTTACATTTGGAAACATTAAACTGCAGTTTCCATTGCTTTGACCATTTATCTAGTAAAGCTAAATCATTTACCATATTACAGACGCCTCCAGGAATATCAATCCTATTGCACACTTTAGAGTCATCGGCAAATAGACAAACCTTCCCTACCAAACCTTCCCCTATGTCACTCAACTTTGGGTAGTGAAATATCTGCAAGAAAGCAACCAAACTAAGAAAGCAACAAGAGCCCTTTACTTCAACCCCGAGCTACAAATATTCCCCTTAATTGGTACTTTTCTGTAACACAACACCCTATTTCTCTGCAGCCTCATTAAATAGTTAAGCTTCATAATGTGATTTTTCCCAGAATTTAATTAAGAGCAATAGAACTTAGATTTATATACTGCTTCTTAGTACAGTACAGTACTTTTACAGACCACTCTAAGCTGTTTACAGAGTCAGCATATTGCCTCCAACAATCTGAGTCCTCATTTTACCCACCTTGTAAGGATGGAAAACTGAAGCGGCCTTTGAGCCCTGGTGAGATTTGAACTGCCGAACTGGAGGCCAGCAGTCAGCTGAAATAGCCTGCAGTACTGTATTCTAACCACTGCACCACCTCAGCTCTTAAAACATGGAAAGTGAGGGAGGCACAGGTTTTGGGTAAGATGAAGAGAGATAGAACAAATACAAACCTTTGCATCCATTAATCACCTCATAAACAGAAGGGGGGAAAATGTAAGAAGTCCAAACCTCACTCATATGAATTTTATCATAATTTCTTTAGCACTGGAAAAAATGAACATACTGTAGTTTCCCACAGGCCAGGATACATGAAAGCCTACTGATCTGAGCTGCAGAGTAAATTGAGTATTTCTTAAGGCAGAGGGCAGGTTGTTTCTCTTCCTCCATCATGATGGTCTTGATATGGCTTGAAGTAGGGAGGATAGATAGCAAAACAGATATGTTCAGTTCTGTGATCTCTTAAGTGATCATGTGTGTTTTTCCCCCAACCCCACCAATTCAACTATAACTGAATGAGTGGATCTTCTTAAATATTACTTGTGATCATTAGTAAAATGAGTGTTTGCTCCAACTGAAAGGTTTGCAATGCAAACCCTATTTTATTTATTTATTGATTGATTGATTGATTGATTGATTGATTTATCTGTCTGTCTGTCTGTCTGTCTGTCTATCTAACTATCTATCTATCTATCTATCTATCTATCTATCTATCTATCTATCTATCTATCTATCTATCTATCTATTAGATTTGTATGCCGCCCTTCTCCGTAGGCTCGGGGCGGCTCACAACATATAATAAAACAATTCACAACAAATCTAATAAATTTAAAAAATTTAAAAAACCCATTATTAAACCAGACATACACACAGACATACCATACATAAATTGTATAGGCCCGGGGGAGGGGGGAATGCCTCAATTGCCCCATGCCTGATGGCAGAGATGAGTTTTAAGGAGTTTACGGAAGGCAAGGAGGGTGGGGGCAGTTCTAATCTCCGGGGGGAGCTGGTTCCAGAGAATCGGGGCCGCCACAGAGAAGGCTCTTCCCCTGGGACCCGCCAGAGGACATTGTTTAGTCGACGGGACCCGGAGAAGGCCAACTCTGTGGGACCTAATCGGTCTCTGGGATTCGTGCGGTAGAAGGCGGTCCCGGAGATATTTTATATCCTGTAGTCTAGATTTGTTTTATCCTCAACTCACGATGATGCCTGATGTTGGTCATTTAATGGAAACCACCCAAAAAGGCAATTCTAATTGCCACGTTTTCTAAATGACTTACTGTAAGCAGGTTTATTTTAGGAGAAAGAGTTTCTGTTTCTATAGAAAACTATATACTTCAGAACAAAATAAAGTTCTGATAAACATATATAGAGAAGCATAAGGACTGCTAAGGATAAATTATAAATTTCCCCAATACATATTTCCAGATTAAAATATGATTTCTATATGTATCATTTCATGATTCTAAGTCAGAAATATAATTAGTGGTGGTCATAGTGGTAGCAAGAGAAAATGTTCAACATCTTTTCAATGTTTTAAATACACTAAATAATTATGTTAATATACTATCCGGTTATAGCATGTCTAATAAATCAGCTTGTTTATTTTCAAATTTGGCGTTAATACTTACAGTTAGAAGAAGGCTACTTAGTGCTTGTGTATTGATAGATGCTGTTTTCCTGCATAACGGGAACTGTTAATAAATGAAAGTCTCTTTATACGATTTCCTATAACTACATTCCATTGTTTCTTGCCTTCTCTCAACAAGAATTCTTCATTAAGCGTGGGTGGCTGTGTTTCACTTTTAGGAAACTATCCACATTTATTTTTATCTTGCTATAATAAAGAAATTCACAGCTGAGCTACAAAAAAAATCTGTTTCTTTAGTAAACTAATAGATTTTGATTTACTGTAATAATGAAAAATGTGGAAATTTAGCATCGTTTTTCTTACTACACTCCCTGTTAATTTTCAAAATGTTACTCCTATGAATGAATTAAAATTGGCCCAACTGATTGGTTTGGGTTGTATAAGTCAGCTTTGATCAGGAAATTTGAGATTCAAAGAGGATATGATTCATTTTGAGTTTACAGAACTAATTTGTCTGGGCCAAGTGAAGATGGGGGGGGGGGAATTCATAAGGGTTAATGTGGAATATTCATAAACCTTTATTTTAATTTAATTTTATTTATTTATTTATTTGTCAAACAATTATAGGGTGTACATATAAAACATTAGATAAGTAATGATAAAAAGTAGACAATAGGACAGGGACGGTAGGCACAATGGTGCGCTTATACACGCCCCTTACAGACCTCTTAGAAAGGGGGAGAGGTCAATTGTAGATAGTCTAAAGTTAAAGGTTTTGGGGTTAGGAGTAGAAACCACAGAATCAGGTAGTGCATTCCAGGTGTTGATTACTCTGTTGCTGAAGTCGTATTTTTTGCAGTCAAGTTTGGAGCGGTTGACATTTAGTTTCCTTCGTGTTCTTTTTTTCCTGGGTAATGGCAGGGTGTCAGGAAAACATACATTTTATTCAAATTCGTATTTCCTGAGACCATATAGCTATGAATTCCTTTTTAGAAATCATTGATCTAGCATCTGTGTTAAAATAAATAATCCCATAGAGTAGTTGTGTTGAACCAATGCAGAAAGTATGCTGTATCTCATTAAAAAATCTTGAGAAAATGAAGATATTACTGAAGATCAAAGGGCTTTGTCAACTTGCAAAACCTTCCCGATCTGCTCTCAAGTTGCCATAGGCCAGTGATGGTGAACCGAAGTGATGCCGAAAACGTGTGTGCACATACTATCGTACCTGCGCGAGTGCCCATACCCATAATTTAATGCCTGGCGAGGGCAAAAATTGCCTCCCCTGCCCTTCAGAGGCCCTCTGGAGGCCAGAAACAGCCCGTTTCCCAACTTCTGGTGGTCCTGGTAAGCCCGTTTGCACGCTCCCCAAGTCCTCCCCATCCCCCCGGAGGTCCTCTGGAAGCCAAAAATGCCCTCCCAGAGCCTCCGTACAAGCAAAAAATCAGCTGGCTAGTGTGTACATGAGTGCTGGAGTTGAGCTAGGGCATTGACGGCAAACCTATGGGAAAAAAGATTCGCCATCACTGAGTTAGGGCAACACAGTTGGATGGGGAATTGAACCTCGCAGCTGTATCAAGGAGTTTGCGCCTCAGTCAAAACAAAGCACATTCCAGCTGGCAAATGTGAAGGCTATCTCTACGGAGATCCACAGTGGCCAGAGAGAGTGACTTTTACAACCCACGAAATAGCTTCGTTGGGGAATGTGAATGATGGCATACCTTGGGGGGATTAGAAAAACAGGGTCAGAGCCAAGGTGCGAACTAAGTGAGGATAGAGTTGGCGTACCTGGTACGTGTTGACATGACGCTAGTAATAAATAACTGGATTTCTTTTGAACCTCTGCTTGAGATTTATGTTTTAATGAAGACTTTGGTCAGAATGTCTTTCTAGAATGAAAAGCTTTTTATCATGGCTCATTGTCTGGCTATCAGACTTCCAACCTTACTACTCTAATCTCTTTCACTTTTCTCCACATATAGAAGTAAAATTGTAACATTTGAGACTGTAGAATCCAAATGCACAAGAAAAGTCTGGTAATTCTTTGTACTGCCTACACGTCTTTCCAAAATGATTCAAAGGTGACTTATTTGATTTCGGCTGATTCAAAGCTTTGAAATTTGGGATTTGAAGGACAAACGACGATTGGTGATCAGTTTGTGGAATGTCTAATTTTTACTACCTGGGAAATTAAAAATTTACTTCCTTATTCTTTTTTTGTCTATAACATCAATAGGAATAAAAATTGTTCTTCTACATTAATCCACACTCTGATGATTTGATAGTTAAGCTAGTGCAATAAACTTTACGACAAATTTGTTTCAAAATGCTGCACAATCTGAAGAAACAATGGGTTTTCTATAAGGTGATGCAGTGGTTAGAATGCAGTCTTGCAAGCTGACTCTGCTCACTGCCAGGAGTTCGATCCCAATGGGCTCACGGTTGACTCAGCCTTCCATCATTCCAAGGTCAATAAAATGAGGACCCAGATTGTTGGGGGCAATGTGCTTACTCTATAAACCACTTAGAGAAGGCTGTATGGCACTGTGAAGCAATGTGTAAGTACAATTGCTATTAAGGAGTTGCAGACAAGAAACTTTTATGTTTGCACTTCCTCGTGCTCTGAAGAATTTTTCAAAAGATGCAGACTTGTGACAGCGATTTTGTAGTATTCCTAATCCGGGGACACTGAATCCTTTGCTATTTCAGTGACACTCCTGAACAGGGCAGAAGTAATTTTAGCCAAGTAGCCAAAGAGTTAATCAGATGGAGATGTGAAATCAAGGATCATTTTAAAATCTCAATATAACAGTAGTTGCCTTGGGGATCACAGTGTGCTAAACCACAAGATAAAAAGGCCTGACAAAGATTATTGACACTTTTACCTTTTAATGAGAAGCTTGGATTGATTGGGTTGCCCTTCAGCTCTATTCAGCTTGTCTGGTTTTTCACCCGTGATGTCATGATTAACAGAGTCTGTACATATATAACAGTAGTATCATATTTAAATAATTGCAAAATATGAAGACGTGTTAAGCAAAAAATCAATACTCCTGTGAAATGTTGACTTTAGGTTAAGGATTACACACACTCACTGAGTAGCATTTTGCATACAGAATCGCCCTACATTCCCTTCAAGGCACGAGGAATAATTGGAATAATCTAGATGCTTGATTTATAAAATATATAGCATGAGCTTCTAGAATAAATTTCATAAAATAATTGAATTTCACACTTCAGAGATGTGTAGGCTGAGAATTTATTTCCTGAAAAGCTCATGCCATCTACCAATCTAGGGCAGGATAGGAAATCTGTGACCCTTCAATCTATTAAGGGTCTCCCGTCACCTGAGCATTACTTATGCCGGATGGGTCTGGGGTAAAATGTAATCCACCAATTCATGGAGAACTATAATTTTTGATCCTAGTAAATTGCAGAAGTTGCCATGTACTCTACATATAACAACTCAGAAGTAACCATTGTCAATGGTTGCCATTTTCTCTCAGCATTGCTGGATTGTAAGTAAGTTCAACAGGATTTTGAGGACACACTGTTAAATCCGAGGTTGGAGGCCGATGAAGAAGATAACAGCTCTTTATTTAATAATCAGGAACATCTAAAGTGACCAGCTCGCAGGCAGGTAGCGACTTAAAAAACAAGTGGCCAAAACCGAACCTTATATACATTGTTACTAGCGCAGGGATTGGTGACAATGTTTCAAGACTTCGCGCTGGAGCTTCCTATTGGTTGAGCCCGGAGGCTCCTTATTGGTCGCGCCCAGGCTTCCCATTGGTTGCGCTAGCAGGCTTCTTATTGGTCGCCCTGCTCCAATCAGCGATCACCTTTATTCTAACAACTTGCAAACATAACACCCACTACTTCTATAGAGAAATTTTTAGTGTAGAAAAACTAATGAAGTATTTATGAAAGAATTCCAGTGGGTATATATGAAATTGCAAGCCCTACTTACAGAAAATTCAAGGTTTGAATTGTTGCATTTTTTTTCCAGTGGGATTTAACAGGGTTGACACCATTTTTTTGTGTGTGGAAAGAATAGTTTCCATCTGTTCCTTATTCTAGGAATGGATAAGCCTAGTTTTAGGTTCTTTGCTTCGGGCATTGTGAGAACTATTTCCCACAGTTGCTGACTAACTCACCATTAAGCATATATGAAATCGCAGTTTTCTTAATAGTTCAAAAATGTGTCTGGGTGTTATATTTCATTCTTCAAAAAGTGCTAGTTAATATTTAACTAGAATCCCACCTAATTATCACTCTGTTTTACTTGAAATACTATGTTGAATAAAAATAAAAATACATTTCTAAATAAAACAAAATCCACCATCTTTTGACAATTCTAGAGTGAATTGATTTAACTATGTAAATTGCACAGCACCAAAACTAACTACTAAAGGCTATCTGGAAAAAAAATATCTCCAGGGTATCAATTTCTTCAGAAGAAAGCATTGTGGCACTTGCCTCTATTTAAAAGCAACTTTTAAAAACTAAATCGTAAGGAAGATGGTGATTGAACGAATGTATGAAAACAATACTACGAATGCTTCAACTTCAACTTACTTGAGAATATGGAAGCATGAAGTACATGAACTTCAAGTCTTCCTTTTTATATATGAATGTATGTGAATTTTGTGTTACAGGCTATGTAGCTAATTTTATTCTTCAAAATGCTCTCATATATATGCTAATGGTAGTAACAAACCCAATTTAACATGGAGCATGGCTAACCAAGTTGGTGCAATATTTGATTATTATATGTGTTCAGAAAACTCATTTGAGATTCATTCATTCATTCATTCATTCATTCATTTATTTATTTGACTTTTATGCCACCCCTCTCCGAGGACTCGGGGCGGTTCACAACATATAATAAAACAATACATAACATTTCAGGTCCAATTAATTAAATAGAAAATATAAAACTAAAACCCCTAAAAAGCCAGTCATTCCCATTCAATCAGTTCCTCTCAGTCCATTCATTGGCCAGGGGACAAAAATCTAATGGGCCCAGGCCTTACGACATAAGTGAGTCTTGAGACTCTTGCGGGAGGCAAGGAGAGCAGGGACAGTGCGAATCTCTGGGGGAAGCTGATTCCAGAGGGCCGGGGCCCCCACAGAGAAGGCTCTTCCCCTAGGCCCCCCCAACTGGCATTGTCTATTTGACGGGACCTGGAGAAAGCCATCTCTGTGGGACCTAACCGGTAGTTGGGATTCATACGGCAGGAGGCAGCCCCATAGGTATGGAGGATGAACATCTGAAAAGGGATAAATCTGAGTGAATAATCTCTGTGAATCACCCTTTATCATCAAAAGTCTTGATCATAGTCCTGATTTGAAATACATATAACTGAACTAACTTAAAAGACTCTTATTATTTTTGTAACCCATTCAATATATGTCAGGGCTGATATTAGCAATTCAAACCTAATTCTTTTATGGGTCTTTACATTTTTGAGTAGAACTTTCTTGTAGCTTCCACGTGTGTCTCATACCTTTGACAAATAATAAAAATAGTCCTAAAATTCCACTCTATTGGCCAGTGGTTTGCTACACATAAGGATTATATGAGATAAAATATACATTTTCTATTACCTATGCAGTTAAGACCACATTGAAATACATTATTATGCAAAGATTTTGAGTTTTTATATAGTCACAATGTTTAAAATTAAAGCTGAGTACATTATAAACAGCTCTGGGAAGAAAGTGAGTAAAAAAATAGTGTGCCATTCCACAATATGAAATAATTTCTTTTAAGCTTTAGGTTTAATTTTTTCTAATTGATTAAAAGGGTCTTCAAGATAAACAAGGACCTCAAAGTTCACCTTATGTTCCTTTAAAACAAAAACTTTTCCAAAGACTTGGCAAATCCCAGAAACTTATAGAAGAAGATAGACAATGACACTCTAATAAATCAGACAATTCAATGTTTAAGTATTCTAGGATGTAATATAAATGACCCTGCTATGGTTTATGTTTTTGACATTCAAATGAAAGTGTATGCTTCCGAAGAAGAAAAGAAGCATGGAGGCATCAGTGATTCATCAGAAAATTGCCAAGATCACATATCTTATATAGTCATCTTAGTCCTTGTTTGTCCTTGTTCTTGTCAAAGGGTTTCTTTGAAAGCTATCAGGAAGATTGAAAATCCAGTGGCCTGTGCACTGATCAGTGTCCCAGGCTTAGTCAACATAGACTTTACATGGCACAGGACCGGGTTATTTTATTTATTTTATTTTATTTTATTTATTTTATTTTATTTTATTTTATTTTATTTTATTTTATTTTATTTTATTTTATTTTATTTTATTTTATTTTATTTTATTTTATTTTATTTTATTTTATTTTATTTTATTTTATTTTATTTTATTTTATTTTATTTTATTTTATTTTTTTATTTTATTTTATTTTATTTTATTTTATTATTTTATTTTATTTTATTTTATTTTATTTTATTTTATTTTATTTTATTTTATTTTATTTTATTTTATTTTATTTTATTTTATTTTATTTTATTTTATTTTATTTTATTTTATTTTATTTTATTTTATTTTATTTTATTTTATTTTATTTTATTTTATTTTATTTTATTTTATTTTATTTTATTTTATTTTATTTTATTTTATTTTATTTTATTTTATATATTTATTCATTCATTCATTCATTCATTCATTCATTTATTAGATTTGTATGCCGCCCCTCTCCGTAGACTCGGGGCGGCTCACAACAAATTATCTATACATCTATACATATACATATATACATCTATACATCATCCCACATTAGATAGGGTGGTCAAGCTTCTAGTTCTGTTCCTTAAGTACAATAGCCCTTGACTTACAACAGTTCATTAAGTGACCATTCACAGTTACAATGGCACTGAAAATAGTGAATGATGACCATTTTTCATACTTAGGACAATTGTAGCATCCCCCTGACCACATCATCAAAATTCAGATGCTTAGCAATTGACGGTTAAAGTGTCCTGGGGTGTGTGTGTCATGTGGTCACCTTTTGTGACTTTCTAACAAGCAAAGTCAATGGGGAAGCCAGATTCACTTAGCAACTGTGCTACTGACTTAACAACTTCAGTGATTCATTTAACAAATATGACAGCACCGTATCCCCTTGAAATTTGGTACTTCCTCTCCTATCTTAGCCACCTAAAAAGCAGTTAGCACCTAACTATTTCCCCAGGTACTATGATATGAGGGACTGCATGTGGAAGCTTAACCTTGGTCCCTGGTTTTGAAGATTTAAAAGATTAAATAGTTTTTTTAATAGATTTAATATTTATTATTGATGGTGTTTTAATTGTTTAATTTTAATTTAAGATTTATTATTGATGGTGTTTCATTGTTAATTGGGAGCCACCCAGACTTCAATATTAATTTTTTAAAGAATAGAAATAGAAATCATAGGAGTAGGAGTAGAAGTAGGAGTAGGAGTAGAGTAGAGTAGAAATAATGGAATGGAATGAAGAAGGGAATGGAGAGTGGAATGGGGAGTGGAGTGGAGTGGAATGGAATGGAATAGAAGAATAGAATAGAATAGAATAACAGAGTTGAAAGGGATCTTGGAGGTCTTCTAGTCCAACCCTATACCAACTCAATCAAATGGTTGCCCAATCTCTTCTTAAAAATTTCCAGTGTTGGAGCATTCACAATGTCTAGGGGCAAGTTGTTCCACTGGTTAATTGTCAGGAAATAGAAGGGATGGTGATGCATGCATGCACGGGACAGGGCAGCATAGGGAGCAAATGGGGGAAATTGAATTATGGGTGTGGTCATGTGCGCAGAAACGATACTTTGAGCGTGGTGTTTTGGGAGGGTTGGATTTTTTGTTTGTTTACCTGTTACTATGTGCTGATTGTTACACTTGTACTGTTCAGGTCAATATTGAATCACCACGTAGCAACAGGTAAACCAAAACAAACAAACAAACCCCAACCCAACCTCCCCCCTCAAAAGCCCCCACACTCATAGTAAGAACCCCTCAAATGAGGAAAAGTAAATCAATCACAAGTTTCAGACCTGTAAAACTCTTCAGGTCAAAAAACCCAAAAACAGTACATGTGTATAATTACCTTTTTCTGAAAAAATAAAAATTAATTTTTAATTTCATTGTTTATTTGTTTATGATCCAGCATGTTCACATATAGTTTACTAATGCAATAGGTATTTAAAAAACCACTTACAGTAGCTAAAATCAGCATTTTCTTAGTCTGGGTCAAATAGACCTGGGAACAGTACAAGTGTATAGTAAACGTGATCAGAACAGCAGGGTTAAATGCCAGAGTTTTATAAAGCTGATCTCAAGACAAAAAAACCCACAAAAAACCTAGATACAAAAATTTGTAATATATGCTGTTGATAACATCTATCATTAGAATTGTCAAAAGACAACGAAACACCTAACTTATAAGTTTGCTTTAAGAATGTACCTTCAGAATAAAGCATAAAACTTGTAAGAAATATTCTCTCTGACCTTAACCGATGATCCACTTAATTTATGCCTTTGAGCACAAAGGCTGATAGCCGTTATTTTTAATAATAATCTTCTGAGACACAGATGCACAATGAATATAGGACTGGTTTCCTCAAGGGGATTTTCCACCTGTCTTACATGAACTAAAGTAATATATAGACATTTGGGACCTATGCTTCTGGACAGTCATGAAAGTGAATCCAGAAAGTTAGAAAATGTATCTCTGAACTTCATACTAAAAAAGCATGGTATATTTTTTCTTAAAGAAATACCCACCATTTCATTATTATTTCAGTGACAGCTTTGTTTTCCTTCATTGGTCCTATTAAATATATTTTTTTTCATTATTTGAAGCCCTGAATTTAGGAGAAGTTAGAAACCACGAGCTGTTTTTTACTTTTAGTCTTCCAAATTCACGTGTGGGTTTTATTATCCGCTTCTCCAAGAATGAATTTAACTTCTCCCTCCCTGCAAAAAATGAATTCAGAATTATTTGATATGTTTTCCTAATGAATATTTCTATATTCATTTGCACAGAACTACCTTTACTGAAGCTAATTTTAATCATGGCAGGACAATGCTAATGAAACAACTTGACTGAGAATTGAATGTGCGAAAGATGTTTCTTGAAGCAAGCATAAAATCAATGTATATGATGATATAGGTCTGATTTTACACATAATTAAACTTGGCAAGTAATTTATGGACCAAGAGCAGGGAACAGTAAATTGAGGATAATTGAATGTGTGATGGCCTAACATTTTGATGTATGTAGTCCATACCAAATCTAGCATGTGAAGCTGGTACATGTAAGTGTAAGGAAATTCTCAGTCATCTAGGTCATGGTTGTACCAAAGGTGCTTTTCCAAAAAAAAACCACCCCCTTTTGGGTTGTTGTTGTTGTTGTTTGAAGATATTTCAGTCCTCATCCAAGAAGATTTTGGATGAGAAGTAAAATGTCTTCAAGGAAAAAACAAAGTACAGTTGTCTTCTGAAAAAGCACCTTTGGTAGATGCAGTAATGGGAAGCCAAAATTTTTACTGCCACACTGTGGGTGTGGCTTATTTTGTGAGTGTGGCTTAATGGTCATGTGACTGGGTAGGAGTGGCTTGCCAGCAATGTGACCAGGTGAGAGTGGCTTGAACAATCATCATTGTTCAAGTGAACTGTTAAATCCTCAACTTACAACCTTACCAGCGTCGCTCACTGGGGTGATAATTTGCTTTGTGTTTCACGTGCTCTCCTTCCTGGTGCTCCCCCTGCCTTAGGCTGGGTAACTAGGCAAATGGGTGCTGCCAGAAGCATAAATGCTGCCAGCGCTACTTCCACCCATGCCTTCTGCTTGCACCTCAGGCGGGAGGTAGCCACGTGAGGCTGGAGCCGGGCAGGAGAGAGGGAAGCTTGTCCGAGGCCAGAAAGGAGGAAAGAGGAAAAAAGCAAGGAGCACAGATGCAGCAGCAGCAGCAGCAGTGAAAAAAAGGAGAGCCGAGCCAAGACCAGTAATCCAGGAAGTGACAGCTGCCGATCAGCTGGAGCTGTGCATGCATCTTCATTTCTGCTGGTGGAACTGCATTCCACCCTGTCCTGCCTGCTGCCCACCACTGGGTAAATGTAAGAAATTGAGTTCCCTGATGTATATTGCTCGGAGTGGAGTGGAGTGCAATGGAATGGAATGGAATGGAATGGAATGGAATAGAATAGAATAGAATGATAGGAAGGTACCTTGGAGGTCTTCTAGTGCAACCCCCTGCTCAGGCAGGAAATCCTATACCATCTCAATCAAATGGTTGCCCAATCTCTTCTTAAAAACTTCCAGTGTTGGACCATTCACAATGTCTAGAGGCAAGTTGTTCCACTGGTTAATTGTCAGGACATCTCTTCTTAGTTCTAGGTTGTTTCTCTCCTTGATTAGTTTCCATCCATTGCTTCTTGTCCTGCCCTCTGGTGCTTTGGAGAATAGCTTGACTCTCTCTTCTTAAGGCCTGAATTTGTTAGCTTTCTTACGAAGGTTCAGAAATAATCCCAATATACCCAAATGACAGCAGCAACAGATACTATTATTTTTTAATTAGATTTGTCTGCCACCCTTCTCCGAAGACTCCGAAGATAGTAGTCTTTTTCATGCTGTGGTTGGAATTTGCCACAATCTTTATAAATAATACCATTTTCATCTTTTCCAAATACAGGCAGACTGATCCAGAAAGTGTGTACAGTATTACCTAAAAATTCATGAGTGTTTAACTCACCTTCTTGAGTTAGCTGTAGGTGATTTATTATTTATTTATTTATTTATTTATTAAATTTGTATGCCGCCCCTCTCCGTAGACTCGAGGCGGCTCACAACAGTAATAGAAAAACAATGTACAATACAAATCTAATAATTAAACTAAAACCCTATAATTTAAGAAAACATACACACAACATACCATACATAAACAGTAAAGGTCTGGGGAAATTATCTCAGTTCCCCCATGCCTGACGGCAGAGGTGGGTTTTAAGGAGCTTACAAAAGGCGAGGAAGGTGGGGGCAATTCTAATCTCAGGGGAGAGCTGGTTCCAGAGGGTCGGGGCTGCCACAGAGAAGGCTCTTCCCCTGGGCCCCACCAAATGACATTGTTTAGTCGATGGGACCCAGAGAAGGCCAACTCTGTGGGACCTAACCAGTCGCTGGGATTCGTGTGGCAGAAGGCGGTCCTGGAGATATTCTGGTCCGATGCCATGAAGGGCTTTATAGGTCATAACCAACACTTTGAATTGTGACCGGAAATTGATCAGCAACCAATGCAGACTGCGGAGTGTTGGTGTAACATGGGCATACCTTGGGAAGCCCATGATTGCTCTCGCAGCTGCATTCTGCACGATCTGAAGTTTCCGAACACTTTTCAAAGGTAGCCCCATGTAGAGAGCATTACAGTAGTCAAATCTTGAGGTGATGAGGGCATGAGTGACTGTGAGCAGTGAGTCCCGATCCAGATAGGGCCGCAACTGGTGCACCAGGCCAACCTGGGCAAACGTCCCCCTCACCACAGCTGAAAGATGTTTCTCTAATGTGAGCTGTGGATTGAGGAGGATGCCCAGGTTGCGCACCCTCTTCTAAGGGGGTCAATAATTCCCCCCCCCCTGGGTTATGGATGGACAGATGTAATTGTCCCTGGGAGGCAGAACCCACAGCCACTCCGTCTTATCCGGATTGAGTTTGAGTCTGTTGACACCCATCCAGACCCCAACAGCCTCCTCTCTATCATGTGATAGATTTTCCTGGTATATTTAGTTCTGCATTTTATCACATATACTATATCCCAAAATTGTTCTAATTGCTGTATTTAGGATCATTTGAGCAAGAGAAAATGCTCCTTTTCATGACTAAAAGGAGCTGCAGACACTATTATACATGGGCTGGGACAATATTTTAATTGTTTTTCCCCTCCATTTAAGGGTAGTTAAGCATCAGCCTAAAGTCAAATGAATAGATGGGAAGCTGTACAGCATTTTGAAAGCAGGATTGTGAGTTAATTGCACATAAGATTAAATTTTCAATGGAGGAAAACATTAAATCAATGAGTATTAATGCATAGAAGTGCTTTACCTGATACATGACTTTTAAGCACAAAATCTGTTGTGCAGTAATAAAACAAGCCAATGAAATTGAACGGAGTTGTGAAACATTTGAGCAAGGGAAAAATGCACCACAGTTCTGAATTTATGATTTGACAGAGTCCAGATAAGGAAGCCATAGAATTTATGCTAATAAAAGATAAGACCATAGACACAAAAGGAAGAAAAATTAAAGTTTGGGGAAAATAGCTTCCCTGATTGTCTCTCGCTAATAGGAAGGAACTGGTTGGTAGATGAGAAAACTCTCACCCATACAAATTTTAACAAAACATTACAGCAAACAATCCATTTAATATACTGCACATTGATGAGAACCAAATCTGAATCAGACTAAGTCACCCTGGCCCAACACAAAGGAATAGGTTGCTGAATTTGCAACAATGCACACTCTCCTATAATTATTTCTATCATATAGAATTAAAGAAGATTAACACAGAGCAGCCAGTTTCTGCCAGATTGCTGTATTATCATGCACACACATTGTTGTGGGTTTTCCTATAGGCTACATTCGTCAAAATAAACGTACTTGCTTTCAAGCCCCAGTGAATCAGGGGGAGCAGGAGGCAGTGAAAGCTCCTTTATGCTCACTTGATTTCGGTTTAGTAGCAAAGGCTTAAATATATATCATAAAGCAATTTCTCTCTTGACCAGTCCAAGTCGGAAAAATCTGTGACTCTTTAGATGTGGTTGGATTCCAATCCTATCTGTCCCAGCTTGCATGAACAATGCTCAGGGCTGATAAGAGCATGAGATATCTCCAGCGGATTCACAGTCTTATAGCACGGAAAGGATAACTCTTCAGAGATAACCAAAGCTTTGGACTACTGTGGACATGAAAAGAATCTTTGCTAAATCTGTAGTTCTATGGTTCTTTTAATAACAGTTTATTGACCGAGGCAGAATTTGTTAGATTTTTAACAAGGCAGAGCTATAAATCAAGATTTACAAACCATAGTGAGCCGGTTTGGTCTAGTGGTTAAGGCATCAGGATAGGAATCAGGAGGCCATGAGTTCAAGTCCCCTCTTAGACATGAAAGCCAGCTGGGTGATTTTGGGCCAGTCATTCTCTCTCAGTCCAACCGACCTTACAGGCTTGTTGTTGGGGGGGGGGATAAGAAGAAGCCATACATTTGCCACCTTAACTTATTTATAAAAATAATAAAGGCAAGATATAATTGTTTGTTTGTTTATTTATTTATTTAACTAAATAAGTAACAGTAGCTTAGTTCCCACATTAGAGAAAAGAGAAAAAAAATCCACTTTATAGCTTAGCATGCTGTGTGAAGTTAACAGAGAGAACAATGATACAAAGTCAAAAGCCATCAGAATCCATAGGGCAGGGTAGGGAAGGGACGGAAAGGCCACCATTTTATAATTACAGTGGTACCTCTACCTACAAATGCCTCTACTTACAAACCTTTCTAGATAAGAACCGGGTGTTCAAAAAATTTTTGCCTCTTCTCAAGAACCATTTTCACTTACAAACTGTAAGTGAGCCTCCAAAACTGTAACTGGAAAAGACAGGGAGAAGCCTCAGTGGGGCCTCTCTAGGAATCTCCTGGGAGGAAACAGTGCTGGAAAAGGCTGCAAGAAGCCTCAGTGGGGCCTCTCTAGGAATCTCCTGGGAGGAAACAGGGCCAGAAAAGGCAGGGAGAAGTCTTCGTGGGTCCTCTCTAGAAATCTCCTGGGAGGAAACAGGCCGGAAAAAGTGGGGAGAAGCCTCTGTGGGGCCTCTCTAGGAATTTCCTGGGAGGAAACAGGGCCTCCACCCTCCCTGTGGTTTCTCCAATCGCACACATTATTTGCTTTTACATTGATTCCTATAGGGAAAATTGCTTCTTCTTACAACCTTTTCTACTTAAGAACCTGGTCACGGAATGAATTACCGTATATACTCGAGTATAAGTCGGGTTTTTTTAGCCCAAAAATGGGCTGAAAAACCCGACCTCGACTTATACTCGGGTGACTGACGGGTCACCACAAGAGGGCGCAAGCGGCTTAGGGAAAGACAGCCGTCTTTCAGCTTGAAAGAAGCGGCAACTGCCTGGTTAAGAAGGGAGAATCCACCCCCTAGCCAAACGGCTTTTTTACTGTTTAGCGCAGCGTTCGAGCACTAAACAGAAAGAAGCGGCAACTGCCCGGTTAAGAAGGGAGAATCCACCCACTAGCCAAACGGCTTTTTTCCTGTTTAGCGCTCGAACGCTGCGCTAAACAGTAAAAAAGACGTTTGGCTAGTGGGTGGATTCTCCCTTCTTAACCGGGCAGTTGCAGCTTCTTTCTGTTTAGCGCAGCGTTCGAGCGCTAAACAGAAAGAAGCTTGCCGGTTAAGAAGGGAGAATCCGCCGCTTCTTTCTGTTTAGCGTAGCGTTCGAGCGCTAAACAGAAAGAAGCGGCAACTGCCCGGTTAAGAAGGGAGAATCCACCCACTAGCCAAACGGCTTTTTTCCTGTTTAGCGCTCGAACGCTGCGCTAAACAGTAAAAAAGCCGTTTGGCTAGTGGGTGGATTCTCCCTTCTTAACCGGGCAGTTGCAGCTTCTTTCTGTTTAGCGCAGCGTTCGAGCGCTAAACAGAAAGAAGCTTGCCGGTTAAGAAGGGAGAATCCGCCGCTTCTTTCTGTTTAGCGTAGCGTTCGAGCGCTAAACAGAAAGAAGCTGCAACTGCCCGGTTAAGAAGGGAGAATCCACCCACTAGCCAAACGGCTTTTTTCCTGTTTAGCGCTCGAACGCTGCGCTAAACAGTAAAAAAGCCGTTTGGCTAGTGGGTGGATTCTCCCTTCTTAACCGGGCAGTTGCAGCTTCTTTCTGTTTAGCGCAGCATTCGAGCGCTAAACAGAAAGAAGCTTGCCGGTTAAGAAGGGAGAATCCGCCGCTTCTTTCTGTTTAGCGCGGCGTTCGAGTGGTTGGCTCTTGCGTGCAAGCAAAGGAACCTGCCAACCACTCGAACGCCGCGCTAAACAAGAAAAAATCCGTTTGGCTGGGGGGGGATTCTTGCTTCTTAAACCGGGAGTAGTTGCCCCCTCTCCCAAAGCGATGTCCCAAAGCGGTCTCCGGGAAGCGACCGAGGGAAAGGCAATCGTCTGCCTTTCCTTCAGCCCGAAAGAGGAGGCAAATGCCCCGCCTTCCCCCAGCCGGTTAACTTGAAGCGCTCGGTTAACCGGCTGGGGGAAGGCAGGGCATTTGCCTCCTCTTTTGAGCTGAAGGAAAGGCAGACGACTGCCTTTCCCTCGGTTGCTTCCCGGAGACCGCTTTGGAACGTTGCTTCGCTTGCGCCTGCCTCTCCTACAGCAGAGAGAGGCGGCAAATGGCCAGCCCTTCCCCCACCCGCTTAGCTGAGCCCTTCGGGAAGGTGCCGCCTGTCTTCGCTGTAGGAAAGGCAGGCACATCCGAAGCGCGTGGGGAAGTGGCTGTGGGAGGCAACGACATTCCTAAGCCGGTGAGGTGTGGTGGGGGGGTGGCGAGAAGATAGAAGCAAGAATCCACCCCCCCCCCAGCTTTTTCCCCCTCTCCCCGCAAGAAAAGGAGCCAGCCAAACACTCCAATGCTGCGCTAGAGGGGGGGGAAGCCGATGAGGTGTGTGTGTGGGGGGGATTCTTGCTTCTGTCTTCTCAACACCCCCTCACCCCACCTCTCGGAAAGAGAGCAACAGGAAAGGACGCGGTTTTCTTCTGCCGGGTCGAGGACAAAGCGGGTGTTGAGGGCGGCGGGCGAGCAACATTTCAGCGGGGAGAAAACCCCAAGCTGAGAGTGCCTTTTAAAATCACTCTCCTCTCAGCCTCGGCAAGCTGCCGACAAGTGGGGTTTTTGGAGTGGGGAGGCAAAAACGCTCAGAATGTCACCAACGAGGCATTTCTCCAAGGGGCGGGGGTCCCTAAACTTTCCTTTAACCCCAGCGGACACAAAGATGGGAATGAGTGGTCCTCGCCAGCCACCCATCTGCGGGGGCTGCCCCACGCCAAGGCAGAATTAAATTCAACAACCAAAATATTATATTTTTTTAAAAACATACTTTTTTGACAGTTGGTTTGCCTTTTAAGACATCTCTCTGGCTGTGCCTAATGTCAACAATAAAAAGTTTTGCCAGGTGAATTTTTTTTTGCCAGATTAGCTATGGATCTCACTGAAGAAATTTTAAAGAATACTCAAAATGATTCTTCATTTGCTTTGTAACCTTAAATAAAAAAACAATACAGTATTGACTCTGTAATTTACCCGGGGAGGGGACAGGAGGGGGGCACAGACAGACAGGAAAGGAAGACAGACAGACAGACAGACAGAGACCTATGACCACAATTGAGCTCAAAATTTGTTGTTAAGCAAAAGCATTGTTAAGTGAAAATCACCACATTTTACTCAATCCATGACATTTCCTAGCTCTAACAGTGATGTGCAAGCTAGGGAAGTACCGGTACATCTGAAGACATGTGTAATGTTCTAGTTATGGTTAACTGTGTGGCAGAAAGTGGACTCTGGGTTTGTTTTCCTATTACAGTAAGTGAGGTTGAATGTACCATATATAATTTTACAAGAGCTCTCTCTCTTTCTCTCTCTGTATATACACATACAGTTTATATAGTAGATAATGTACAGTATATTTTTGTGTGCCTGTGTGTAATATTTATTTACACATATGGCATATATACATAGAATTAAGTATATTTTGGATGTTCAGTAATTGTAAATATAGAGGGAAATTGTATCTCTTTGAGGCAAGGATAGGTCAAGTATCCTAACCCTAACCCAAACCAGCAGGATCAGGGGATTGAGGTAAGTACCTAGGTACTTGCATTTTTTTGGCCTATACCTGCCTTGGGGGATATATACCTGTTTACCCTCTTTTAAACTTACAGAGCTAGTTTACTGACTTTCTTTGAAATAAATATTCTAAAATATTTAATCTACTGATGCCTCAATTGATGTAATTTTATTGGTTTCCATTTTTATAACTTACCAGTAGCCGCTGCAATTTCCACCCTCGACTTATACAGGGGTTTATAAATTTTCCCAGTTTTTGTGGCAAAAGTAGGCGCCTCGACTTATAGTCGGAGCGACTTATACTCGAGTATATACGGTAACTTAGTAAGTAGAGGTACCACAGTATTTTTTTTCTTTACAGGGGTGGGCAACAGCCGGTGTGCCCAGATGCGCGGCTCTGGCAGGAAATTCCAGGATACGTGTGCAGCTCCATGCCCCCGATGCACCCCTGTGTGAGATTTGACTTCTGCGCATGCACAGCAAACCAAATCTCACATGAGGATGTGTGTGAGAGCAAGATTTCGGCAATTGTTTGCTGCTGCGCATGCGTGGAAGCAAAAATATTGGCGAAAATTGCCAAAATCTCACTCTCACGCATGTCCTTGCATGAGATTTCGCTTATTGCGCGTGCACAGAAGCCAAATATTGTGCTGATGGGCCTCTGAGGGTGCTCCAGTAGGAGATAAAAAGAGTAGTCCTTCATTGGGCTGGAAGGAGAACCTGGGAGGATATTTGTCAACTCTACCTGGTTAAAAAATAAATCTATTATTTTAGCAGTCCATATGTTGGGGTAACAGTGCAGGTTAGTTGCTAGCATCATCTACAGCTGGTCTCTGATTTTGTCACCATGGTGTGTATCGCGTACACTGCCTAGAACTAGTACAATGCCTAAAGCTGCCTTTGGTGAGAGTGGTAGCATATAAATTTAATAAATAAACAGTTTGCAAGCAGAAAAAGAGCCAGGCTCACGTTACAGTGCTGCCTGCAAGGTTGCTGGCATCACAGTTCTGTCTATTGCAGTAGTTCTCAACCATTATTATTATTATTATTATTATTATTATTATTATTATTATTATTTAGATTTGTAATGCCACGACCCCTTAATAAAATTCCTCATGTTGTGGTGACCCCCAACCATAAGCTGAGTGCCAATTCTCCCAACAGAGCTTTAAGCTGATTGGCAGGAAGGTCAGAGGGACATCCCCCACTGTAAACGCCTGATTGGTCGGATTGTAAAAATATGTTCCAAGGTGCCAGAATAGAAGCTTTAATTCCTAACACCAGGGGAAATTTGCCTTTTCCCATGTTCTTAGGCAACCCCTATGAAACGGTCTTTCTACTCCCAAAGGGATCCTGACCCCCAGGTTGAGAACCACTGGTCTACTGCACGGGGAAGTTTCTGAGTTGACTTTTGGACTTCTTGACTTTGGACCTTGTGAACTAGTCTTCTTGGGCCTAAACTTAATATTATTTGCATTGGTTTGGTTTTCTTTGATTAACTATCTTCGAGCTGTCTTCATGCCTCGCCCTCCCCCCTTTGTTGTTCAAATTTCGAGCTGCCTCTTGAATACAAATCTAATAAATAAAATAAATAAATAAGACTACGGATTATTTTCCTGGTATTGGTCATGCTTGCCAGCTCGGAAGATCTTAAAACAACATGGTTGGATTTCCGTGCTATGCTTAATTTTGGTTTATTGAACTACTCGTTTGGTTAATTAATGTTCACTTGGCATATTATGTACTTATAGATGCAGAGTTCACAAAACATAGTGTACTAGATTATCACAGGGCATCCTTCCTTCTGCACTGAGATTTCCAATATTATGTTCTCTGGATGTGGAAAACCATCAATCCTTTTACTTCTCATTAGAGATCTCTGTGAAACTAATAAGCATCTTGCTGTGAAGTCACCTGAAGGGGAAACCATAATATTCTATATGAAGATAAAATCATTTTGAAATTAATTGTAGCCAGGGACTTGCTTTTATGCAAGAAAATTATAGTTAGGTTTTTGATTACTTCTATTTTGTTTAGTTCCTTTTCTAAACTGCATTTGGCTTTCTGGATGTTTGTAAAATGCAGAACCCCAATTGAACCCAGAAAAGGATGTTGTTGTGTTTGTTTAAAAATATTCGCAGAAAATCTGCGATTGGTTAAGACGCGGCTATTCAGAAAATAGCCGCGAAAGTTAAATGTGTGTCAGTTGGTAAAAAGCCCGCGTTAAAAAGAGTATAAAAGGGCAACGGGTTAGCCGTTGCCCTCATTCCGGCAATTCTACCGTTCCAGTGTTTGTATTCTCTCTTGCCATGAATAAACCAGTTTGATTTAAGACTACCGGAGTCCAGACTTTTCAGTGGCGACGAGGAGGTCGAACTCCCGCTAACGCAGCCATGAACTCGGCCATGGCTCCACCGCCGCCCGTATTCAACTCCGAGACGGAAGCTTGGACCTCGTATATGTCCAAATTTACATTTTTCTTGAAAGCGAGCAATCTACATGACGCCGACGACGAGAGGAAGAAAGCTATATTCCTCGCTTATTGCGGCACAGAAGTCTACAGCCTAGCCTCTACACTCGTTGACCCAGACACCCTGGAAACCGTCGCATGGTCAACTCTACAAGCAAAACTTGCCGCCCATTATCAGCCGACGACTCCTGTCCGCGTATACCGCCATCAATTCGCTCAGATGAGGCAAGCGGACGGAGAATCCACCAACGACTTTATAACTCGCCTACGCGCACTCCTCCCGAAGTGCAAATACAAGGATCCAGAGGAACAGCTCATGGACCGCCTTATTTTCGGTCTAACCAATATCACGCTCCAGAAGAAATACTTAGTTGATGAGGATGCCTCTCTCCAAGACATTCTTAAGGCAGCAAAAGCCTCCGAGGTATCTGAAACATCTGTTGCCGAAATTAAACGCGCAACCTCAACCGTTCATCACATTCCTGATGAATCACCTTGGCACGCCTGCCCTTCTGATGAAAAACACTCAGAATCCGCTACTCCAGACGACACCTGTCTCCAAATCCGAAGAGCCTCCGACCACGACGCCAAAGAAGCCTCCCGTGCAGACAGATGTGCCGGCTGCAACGGAAACCACCCTCGTTTTCGCTGCCATTTCAAGGACGCCTACTGCCGCCGTTGCCAGCGCCGCGGCCACATCGCCGAAGTCTGCCGCGCCGCCAACCCAACTCCAGCAACTCAACAAAACCAACGACCCTATTTTTCACCAAGGAATCGACGACCACCGTTTTCGCGCAACGTTTCCCGCCCGGCTGACAACTCGCCCTCTTCTAACCTACGAGGTAACTCCCATTCTTCCGTAAACTGCAATTTTCCCGCTGCGGAAAACAAGCTATTTGTTTCTCTTTTCCTCAACGGCCACCCCTGCCAAATGGAATTAGACACCGGGTCCAGACATTCAATAATGCCTTGGGAAAAACTTAAATTATATTTACCTCGTGTAAAACAAACTGACTTGCAACCGTGGGAACCGGGTTTGAGTGATTTTCAGGGCCATTCAATTCCAGTGTTAGGATGCTTAAATGTTCCTATTGCGTTTAAAAAATTTCAAGGGTTTTTACCTCTGTTAGTGGTTGACGGTCCTAAACACTCATTACTGGGACTTCGATGGTTACAACCTTTAGGTATTGAAATTTCAGGGGTTAACAATGTATGTGACTCTTTTGACCCAAATGATTTATTGAAAGAATTTCCCGAAGTTTTCTCTAGCGCTCTGGGTAAATACACAGGCAGCCCCATTTCGTTTAATTTGGACCCAAATATTTCGCCCATCCGATTAAAGCCCCGCAGAATCCCCATTCCACTTTTGCCTAAAGTGGATGAACAATTGGACAAATTAATAGCTCAGGGCATTTTAGTTCCCACTGACCACGCTAAATGGGAAACTCCTATTGTAACGCCCGTTAAGCCGGATGGCTCTATTAGAATTTGCGCAGATTATAAAGCCACGATTAATAAAGCACTACAGCATAATGCCTATCCAATCCCAGTAGTGCAACAACTCTTGCACACCTTAGGAAATGGGTCCATCTTCGCGAAGTTGGACCTGGCACAGGCATATCAACAGCTCACCGTAGATCAAGACACCTCTGAAGCCCAGACAATCGTAACTCATAGAGGTGCCTTTAAATGCACCCGACTCCAGTTTGGAGTCTCTACCGCCCCAGGTATCTTTCAGGGTCTGATGGAACGCATTTTAAATAATATTCCTGGGGTCGTTCCATATTTCGACGACGTATTAATATCTGCCACATCCAAATCTGAGTTATGGGACAGAATCAGGCGCGTTTTAACCAAATTTAAAGAAACAGGACTCCATTTGAAAGCAGACAAATGTTCTTGGGCTGTGCCCAAAGTTGAATTCTTGGGGTTTACAATAGATCGTTTTGGGATTCACCCCACAAATGACAAAGTTGATGCCATAAGAAATGCCCCCACCCCTTCAGATAAGACAGACTTACAAGCATTCCTAGGACTCCTTAACTTTTATTCCGTCTTTCTTAAACAGAAAGCGACGGTGGCAGAACCGCTTCATAACCTCCTAAAGAAAGACTCTGCCTGGACGTGGGGACCAAAAGAACAAGCCGCTTTCCAAGCAGTAAAAAATTTACTTTCCTCCAATAGTGTCCTAGTGCAATATAATGTAGCTATGCCCTTATCCCTAACCTGCGACGCTTCACCGTTCGGCATAGGAGCCGTCCTCAGCCATAACTTTCCGGACGGCACAGAAGCCCCAATAGCCTATTATTCTAAAACTCTTTCAGCAGCTGAAAGGAATTACTCCCAGCTCGACAAGGAGGCGTTAGCCCTTGTCGCTGGAGTTAAACGTTTTCATTATTACCTTTGTGGTCGGCCCTTTACGTTAATCACCGACCATAAACCGCTTTTAGGCATTTTGGCGGGAAACAAACAAACTCCCGCCTTTCTTTCTCCTCGCATGACTCGCTGGACTATTTTTCTAGCCGCTTACAATTATACATTAATCCACAGGGGGGGGAAAGACATAGGAAATGCTGATGCATTAAGCAGGTGCCCCCAAACAGAATTAGTCAATGATCCAGCCCCTGCCTCAAGCGTTTTATTAATTGAATCTAGTAAACAAACATTATTAACAGCAACAGAAATAGCCAATCAGACACAAGCAGATCCAATTTTGAAATATATTAAACAATGGATATTAAAGGGATGGCCAATTGAACAACAACCAAACCAATTTCAACCTTTTAAGAATAGACAGTTTGAATTAAATGTGTTAAAAGATTGCATATTGTGGGGAGACAGGGTTGTTATTCCAAAAGCCTTACAGAAGCAAGCATTGCAGTTATTGCATATAGGTCACCCAGGAATAGTCAAAATGAAAACTATTGCCAGAAGTCATTTATGGTGGCCAGGGTTGGACAAGGACATAGAGTCATGGGTGGGTGGTTGTATACCCTGCCAGAGAACAAGACCCAACCCACCAAAAGTTACACCATCAGAGTGGCCAACACCAAGAGGGCCCTGGTCTAGAATACATATTGACTTTGCAGGACCAATCAGGGGCCAATCCTTTTTATTGGTTGTGGATGCATACTCCAAGTGGCTGGAAATTGAACTCATGGCATCCACAACTACTAGTGCAACTATAAAGGCATTAAGGAAAATGTTTGCCACACATGGTATTCCAGACATTTTGGTATCTGACAACGGGCCTCAGTTAACAGCCCGTCAAATGGAACTATTTCTTGCAGACCAGGGCATAAAACATGTGCTCACTCCACCTCATTTTGCCCAAGCTAATGGGCAAGCAGAACGAATGGTTAGAACCACAAAGGAAGCATTAAACAAAGCACCACTAGGAGATTGGCAACAACAAATTGATGAATTTTTAACCATTCAGCATATTACGCCGTCAGCGTCATCAAACAAAAGCCCGGCAGAACTTTTAATGGGCAGAAACCTTCGTTCTAAATTAGACAGAATTCACCCAAATTACCAGAATGACCAAAAAGAAATAAAAATACAAAGTGAGAGACAGTTTAACATCGGGGATTTAATTTATGCCAAAGACTATGATTCAAACGATAAATGGAAAGATGGCACAGTATTGGATAAAACAGGTTTAAAAACATACGTTGTAATATTAACAGATGGGCGCAGTTGGCATCGGCATGTCGACCAACTACGCAAAAGAATGAAGACTAACCCAGACATTTTACCTACTATAGACAAACCAATAGAGGACTTACCAGAACCACCTCGAGACTCCAGCGATGGCTGCTTGTTGCCCCTGGCGGCCGGCGAAGATCAAAATGCATCATCGCAACCAGGCCCGTCAGAGACTAGCCTTAGCGGAGCAACGGAGCCAGCCGTCCAGGCAAGCAGCTCCCAGCAAAATGAACTGCGCAGGTCCCAGAGATCTGTGAAACCACCAATCCGCTTGCAGGACTATGTGACGTGGATTAACACGTAATCATGGTCTCAGCCGAAGAGGGAGGGGTGTTGTGTTTGTTTAAAAATATTCGCAGAAAATCTGCGATTGGTTAAGACGCGGCTATTCAGAAAATAGCCGCGAAAGTTAAATGTGTGTCAGTTGGTAAAAAGCCCGCGTTAAAAAGAGTATAAAAGGGCAACGGGTTAGCCGTTGCCCTCATTCCGGCAATTCTACCGTTCCAGTGTTTGTATTCTCTCTTGCCATGAATAAACCAGTTTGATTTAAGACTACCGGAGTCCAGACTTTTCAGATGTGTTTTAAAAAAAGGAATATCTGAAAATCCACTGCATATGCGCAAAGTAACTGCTCACCTCTGAAGGTTATTAGAAAGGCAGATTTAAAATGATTGTGCAGCGTATTACATGCTTGAAATGAAAGATAAATATAATTCCTGCAAATAAAAATCCTTTCTCCATCCCAAAGAGGTAATTAGAAATCAGGGATTTTTAATGGTAAATTCCAGGAGAGAAAATGGACACAAAGCTGTAGTCCCTAAAGATCATTTTCAGATGTGTGCTACCAGATATGTTGGAAGGGCTGTGAAAATAATTATTTTTACAAATTTGTTAGGACGTCTGTATGCATATCAGCCATCATCCTTTTGAGCTTCAAAGAAAGTTTGATTAGATGCAAATTTATGGTCTGAAATTTGAAGACAATACGTTAAAAGTTAATAAAAGCTTTAGCCATAAAGTGGAATAAGGAGCCACAAAAAATATCTGCATAAAATTTATTGGATTTTTGATAGGGCTGGGGATGGGATGGAGCAAAAACACTAGCAATGCTAAATCCATCCAAACAGCAGGAAAGGTAGATCTTTCCAAAGTGAGAAGTCTCAGCTGGATACCTTTAAGAGTTCCATCGCAATATGCTTTGTAAATATTCCCTATGCATCTCTTTTAAGACAGAGATACCAGAGATGATGAACAGAAAGCACAGCAACCTCTAAACTGATTTTGGGGGAATATTTGTAGCTCAGGGTTGAAATGAGGGGTCCTTGGTATGCTCTAACTTGATTGGTTTGGGTTTGGGTTTTTTGTTTATTTTTGCATGCTCTTTAAAAAAAAAATTAGGTAGCATCCTCAATGTTAATAAGTTTGAGCAACACTAACCGATCAAGCCACCAGAATATGCTTTAAAAGGAAGCTCTTACTAAACAGTGAAGAGGCTACACAAGCCCATCATGCACAAGCACTACTAGTACTAACAGTGCTACTAGGCTGTGTGGCTTATTGGCAAAGAATGCTATTGTTCCTTTGACATACGTACAGGTTTTTAGAAGTCTGAGAACTCCTGCATTATCACTGTACTAGAAGTGAGTTGCTCCCGGTTCGGACCAGGTCTTTAGAATTGGTAGCGCCTTATCGCTCGTGGTGATGTTTCCTCGTCTCCAGATGTTGAATCCTTGCAGGAATGAAGGATTGCAGACTTTAGATCATTAACGGTTCTTTTATAGGTAACGGTTAGAGGAATATAACAAGACAACAACATGGCCGTGCCTGGCAGCTATTTATACCCCTCGGTGCCAAGCTCAGCCAACCAATCAACTTACAGTATTTTCCCGCCCAAGGAATATGGGGCAGGTACAAGGCCTAACTGTCCTCTGGACACAACAGCAGGAATTTCCCCCTGCTCACCAAACTGGGAGTGATTGCCAGTTGGCCACGCCCCCAAACTGGCTCATTTTGTTTTTGCTTCCGCGCATGTACAGAAGCTTGGTTTTCAGCACTGTATGGGCGCATGAAGCATGCAGGCCCACGCAGCACAGGAGGAAGTTAACCGGCGGAGAGACAAGTTAGAACATGCCCTTGCACTGTGTGTGTATTTTAAAGGCAGTTTTTTAAAGGCAGTTAAAGCTACTGCCTTACAGGCAGACTCCCCAGGTTCGAATCCCAGTAAGGGTATGGCTAGATGAGAGCAATATAAGCTTGAAATAGATTTATACTAGTCTCCTTTCCTTTTCATCATCAGCACAAATATGTTACTTACTTATTTACTTATATAATATATACATACATGCATACATACATATATACATTTATTGATTTGATTTGATATTTGATTTGATTTGATTTGATTTGATTTGATTTGTATGCCGCCCCTCTCCGCAGACTCAGGGGGGCTAACAACAGTGATAAAAAACCAGCATGTAACAATCAAATACTAAACAATTAAAAAACATACATACATACATACATACATACATACATACATACATACATACATGGGTGGGCTACTGCCCAGATGGGGGGAAATGCATTG
Organism: Erythrolamprus reginae; assembly: GCF_031021105.1. Taxonomy (NCBI): domain Eukaryota; kingdom Metazoa; phylum Chordata; class Lepidosauria; order Squamata; family Dipsadidae; genus Erythrolamprus; species Erythrolamprus reginae. Next base: position 80,759,366 of record NC_091952.1, on the reverse strand, counting down.
GGGTAGCGAAAATGAAGCTCCACCCCAGAGCACCCAATTTGCACTGAAAGAAGTTGAAAGAAAATGTATAAGCCATGCCCACAGTGTGGTAGTAAAAATTTTGGTAGCCCTTCACTGCATACATACATATATAACCTCTTGTAAATGACTATATTAACGTTGTGGTTGGCTCTGGCCCAGCTCCTGCCCCAAGGAATGTGGAGGTGGATGCAGGGGAAACATCAACATGTCAGAGGCCTGTTTTATTACCGACAGAGTCAGGTAGTGCAGTTTCCTCGGACGAAGAAGAAGGTGGGAGTGACTTGGAAGAGGGGGGCTTGGCACACAGCCCAGGAAGCCAATCTCCATTATCTTCGGTCGATTTGGATGAGGAAGTGTTAGACCCACGCAGGCGCAGAATTATGCATCAAAGAGACCAATTGAGGACATATTGCAGGAGATAAGAGAGGCCACCTGTGTTTGGGTGGGGCTCTAGTAATTAGAGCTGCTGATACAAATAGCAGCATGTTGGTTTGGCCGTTGTGGAAGATTATCTGATCGCAGTTCTTCAGGACCGTGCTTTGCTGTTTTCCGGACTTTGTTGATTTTTCACACCTTTGAAACCAAAGCAAAGTGTGTGTGTCTCACTTCGTTGGAAGAAGGAGGGCTGTGACGTTTCTTCACAGCTGCTAGCTAAGTACTTAAGGACTGATTAAGGGAATTGTACAGCCTACAAGGTTATTTTGGGATGAGTGCTCTTTGCAATACAAAAAGGGTGCTTTGTTTCTTTTGAATTTTGTGATAAAGAACATTGTTTTGAATTTTCAAACGTGTGTGTGTGTGTCTCATACAAGGGAGACCGGCAGAACATTAACTAGAGCAGTGTTTTCCATCCTTGGCAACTTGAAGATATTTGGACTTCAACTCCCAGAATTCCTCAGCCAGCAAACTCTGGCTGGGGAATTCTAGGAGTTGAAGTCCAGATATCTTCAAGTTGCCAAGGTTGGGAAACACTGAACTAGAGTACTTTAACAGTGAGATAGGTTACCTTAGATATATTCTATGCAAGAAACAGATAAGTAACAGGGAAAAGGGGACTTCCCCATCTCCCTTCTCAAATTAAATGAGAAAAGTGGGCATAATAAAAGGAGAATAAAACAATGCTCCTAACAGCTGTAGAATTACATGAGGATGAAGATAAACAGGTATGGATGTAATAAAAATTAAAACACCCAAGTAGGAATTTATTTATTATTATTTATTTATTTATTACTTAGATTTGTATGCCGCCCCTCTCCGAAGACTCGGGGCGGCTCACAACATGTAAAAAACAAATCATAAGCAATCAGATAAATTTAAAATATTTAAATATTTAAAAAACCCCATATGCTAACAGTCACACACACAGACATACCATGCATAAATTAAACGTGCCCAGGGGGAGATGTTTCAGTTCCCCCATGCCTGACGGCAAAGGTGGGTTTTAAGGAGTTTACGGAAGGCAGGAAGAGTAGGGGCAGTCCTAATCTCCGGGGGGAGTTGGTTCCAGAGGGCCGGGGCCGCCACAGAGAAGGCTCTTCCCCTGGGGCCCGCCAACCGACATTGTTTAGTTGACGGGACCCGGAGAAGGCCCACTCTGTGGGACCTAATCGGTCGCTGGGATTCGTGCGGCAGGAGGCGGTCTCGGAGATATTCTGGTCCGATGCCATGAAGGGCTTTAAAGGTCATAACCAACACTTTGAATTGTGACCGGAAATTGATCGGCAACCAATGCAGACTGCGGAGTGATGGTGAAACATGGGCATACCTAGGTAGGCCCATGACTGCTCTCGCAGCTGCATTTTGCACGATCTGAAGTTTCCGAACACTTTTCAAAGGTAGCCCCATGTAGAGAGCATTACAGTAGTCGAACCTCGAGGTGATGAGGGCATGAGTGACTGTGAGCAATGAGTCCCGGTCCAGATAGGGCCGCAACTGGTGCACCAGGCGAACCTGGGCAAACGCCCCTCTCGCCACAGCTGAAAGATGTTGTTCTAATGTGAGCTGTGGATCGAGGAGGACGCCCAAGTTGCGGACCCTCTCCGAGGGGGTCAATAATTCCCCCCCCAGGGTGATGGACGGACAGATGGGATTGTCCTTGGGAGGCAGAACCCACAGCCACTCCGTCTTATCCGGGTTGAGCTTGAGTCTGTTGACACCCATCCAGGCCCCAACAGCCTCCAGGCACCGGCACATCACTTCCACCGCTTCGTTGACTGGGCATGGGGTGGAGATGTAAAGCTGGGTATCATCCGCATATTGATGATACCTCACCCCATGTCCTTGGATGATCTCGCCCAGCGGTTTCATGTAGATGTTGAATAGCAGGGGGGAGAGGACCGACCCCTGAGGTACCCCACAAGGGAGAAACCTAGGAGTCGACCTCTGGCCCCCCACTAACACCGACTGCGACCGGCCAGAGAGGTAGGAAGAGAACCACTGAAGGACAGTGCCTCCCACTCCCAACCCCTCCAGCCGGTGCAGAAGGATACCATGGTCGATGGTATCGAAAGCCGCTGAGAGGTCAAGGAGCACCAGGACAGAGGATAAACCCCTGTCCCGGGCCCGCCAGAGATCATCCATCAACGCAACCAAAGCGGTTTCCGTGCTGTAACCGGCCCTGAAACCCGACTGCTGGGGACCTAGATAATCGGCTTCTTCCAAGGACCGCTGGAGCTGGAGTGCCACCACCTTCTCGACAACCTTCCCCATAAAGGGAAGGTTGGAGACTGGACGATAGTTGTTAAGTACGGCTGGGTCCAGGGAGGGCTTCTTGAGGAGGGGGCGCACAAGCGCTTCTTTATAGAGTGATGGAAAAACTCCCCTCCCCAAGGAAGCGTTGGTAATCTCCTGGGCCCAGCTCCGTGTCACCTCCCTGCTGGCCGAAACCAACCAGGAGGGACACGGATCCAGTAAACAGGTGGCGGAACTCACAGCTCCAATGGCCTTGTCCACTTCATCAGGTGTCACCAGATCAAACTCTTCCCAGACAGGTGGACAAGTACGTGCCCCAGTCACCTCGACTGACTCGTTGTCAGTCGACTCTGTTTTACAATTGGAGTCGAGGTCGGCCCGGATCTGAGCGACTTTATCAGCGAAAAACGTGTTAAACTCCTTGGCACTACTCTGCAAGGGCTCCCCAACTCCCCCCTGGTTAAGAAGGGAGCGGGTCACCCTAAACAGAGCGGCCGGGCGGGATTCCGCTGATGCAATCAAGGCGGCATGGTACGCGCATCTTGCCGCCTTGAGCGCCACTTTGTAAGTCTTAATAAAAGCTCTTACAAGTGTTCGATCGGATTCAGACCTACTCTTCCTCCATCGCTTCTCTAGACGTCTCTTTTGGCGTTTCAACTCCCGGAGCTCCTCGTTGAACCATGGGGCTCTACGGGGTCTAGCGCCATGGAGAGGTCGCAAAGGCGCAATCCGGTCAAGAGCCCCCGCTGCAGCCCTGTTCCAGGCCTCCGCGAGAGACTCCGCCGAACTGTGGACGAGTGCCTCTGGAATAACCCCAAGCGCCGTCTGAAAGCCCTCTGGGTCCATCAGGCGCCTGGGGCGGAACATCTTCATTGGTTCCGCCTCCCTGCGGGGAAGGATTGGAGCCAGGAAGTCAAGCCGTAGTAGGAAATGGTCTGACCATGACAAAGGCAACACTTCTAAGCCCCTTAGTCTCAGACCATTACTCAATTGCTCGGAAAGGAATACCATGTCAGGTGCGTGCCCTCCCTCGTGAGTCGGACCCTGAACTACTTGAGTCAGGTCCACGGCTGTCATGGTGGCCATGAACTCCTGTGCCAACCCAGAGGTTTCGCCGAGTGACGGCAGATTGAAGTCCCCCAAGACAATAAGTCTGGGGAACTCTACCGCCAACCCGGCTACCTCCTCGAGTAGCACAGGCAGGGCTTTTGACACGCAGCTGGGAGGCAGGTACGTGAGGAATAAGCCCACCTGAACTCCTAAGTCCAACTTCATCAAGAGAGACTCGCAACCCGCTATTTCCGGAGCAATGAGTCTACGCAGGCAAAGGCTCTCCCTGGCTACAATAGCCACTCCTCCCCCCCTCCCCTGGGGTCGCGGTTGATGCCATATCTGAAACCCGGCTGGGCAAATTTCAGAGAGAGGAACACCTCCCTCCGGGCCCAGCCAGGTTTCAGTAATACATGCCAGGTCGGCCTCCTCATCCAGGATCAAATCCCGGATGAGGAGAGCTTTATTAACCACCGACCTGGCATTCAACAGCAGCAACCTGAGCCCAGGGCCAGAGTTACACTCATCACCAGTACCCAAGGTTGGGCTCACAGAGCCAGAACAGGGGACCGTTATTAAGCAACGGTCCCTCGTTCCCCTGGAACGGCTAACTCTGTGGCCCCCGCCATATCTGCCTCTCCCCAGCAACACTGGAATATTCCGACCCTCTGCCACCCCAGAGATCGGTGCCCCTCCCTCTCCCGTCTCCCGGGCGTCAGGTGGGCCAAATCTATCATTCACACTACTATCAATCAACTCATCCATACTATAACCCCCCCCACCCCCACCCACCCAGTCATACCAGTCATTCCATTCATACCCATAAGTATACGTACCCCAGTCACTCATTATATAAAACCCCAATTATGTTAAAAACAATTAAATTGATAGCAATATAAAAATAGCAATTAAAAACAATATTAATATTAAAACACTATTAAAAAACTGAATAAAAATAACAATAAAAATACAGAGAATACAAACATAGGTAATAATGAATAGTTCAATTCGCTTAGGAAATCCGGTCAGCAGCAACTAATAAAGTGCTAAAGTTCTCAAAGTGCCAAGTTTCCCAAAGTGTCAAGTTTTTCAAGTGCCAAGTTTTTCAAAGTGCCAAGTTCCTCAAAAGTGCCAATTTTCTCAAAGTGCCAAGTTCTCAGGGGCAGAGGTTATTCAAAAATCAGGGATCATTCATCATCTCTCTCTCTCCCCCCCTTCCAGGATAGGGAGGGGGGCGTCCATGTCTGTAAAACTCTCCCACCACCAGACCTTGATCTACCAGTCCTCCTCCCTTGGTCTCCTTTCAATCTCCTCTCTCCTATTGCAATGGTCGGTCCTCCGTCCGCCAGGTCTTCTCCAGCGCCGAGCGCACCCACCTCACAGCTGCTCGGCGTCTCGGTCTGCCTGGCTGTCAAGTTCGCTCGCTCCACAGCGGCCGCCATCTTCCGAGCCCCAGCTGATCGAGGCTCCCAGTTCTCAACTCTCCCACAGCAAAACCAAGGAGGGGACGCCACACAGGAACCGGACACCGAGACAAGGAACTTCCAACTCACTAAACATGCACACAGGCGTTCAAACCAATTCAAAATCACCTATATTATTGTTGTTATCACCGTAGTCCAGCGGAGCAGCGGCATCCCTCCTTCATTCCCACTGCTCCGCCGGAACCGGAAAAGGAAAAGAAAAAACCGCCAGCAGCCCCCTCCGGTCCTCAGCTGAGCAGGAGTCCTTGGGAGACGCCCAGGTCGCAGCGGCTCTCACCCGCCCCCACGCTGAGCGTTTTTAGATGGTCCTCGGCGTTTCTGGCGTCTTGGGAGGTTTTAAATAGCCGCCAGCAGCCCCCTCCGGTCCTCAGCTGGGCAGGAGTCCTTGGGAGACGCCCAGGTCGCAGCGGCTCTCACCCGCCCCCACGCTGAGCGTTTTTATATGGTCCTCGGCGTTTCTGGCGTCTTGGGAGGTTTTAAATAGCCGCCAGCAGCCCCCTCCGGTCCTCAGCTGGGCAGGAGTCCTTGGGAGACGCCCAGGTCGCAGCGGCTCTCACCCGCCCCCACGCTGAGCGTTTTTAGATGGTCCTCGGCGTTTCTGGCGTCTTGGGAGGTTTTAAATAGCCGCCAGCAGCCCCCTCCGGTCCTCAGCTGAGCAGGAGTCCTTGGGAGACGCCCAGGTCGCAGCGGCTCTCACCCGCCCCCACGCTGAGCGTTTTTAGATGGTCCTCGGCGTTTCTGGCGTCTTGGGAGGTTTTAAATAGCCGCCAGCAGCCCCCTCCGGTCCTCAGCTGGGCAGGAGTCCTTGGGAGACGCCCAGGTCGCAGCGGCTCTCACCCGCCCCCACGCTGAGCGTTTTTAGATGGTCCTCGGCGTTTCTGGCGTCTTGGGAGGTTTTAAATAGCCGCCAGCAGCCCCCTCCGGTCCTCAGCTGAGCAGGAGTCCTTGGGAGACGCCCAGGTCGCAGCGGCTCTCACCCGCCCCCACGCTGAGCGTTTTTAGATGGTCCTCCATCTAAAATGTGTTGAGTAGTGGGAATGATGACAGGAGACAAACTTCAGAATAGCTCTTTACTCAGCAACTGCTCAAGACAACCAGCAACTTGCAATCCGACAGCTGGCCCCTTTATAGGAAACTGTCAGATACCACAACCAATAGTGTTTGAAAATTCTCCCGCTCAAATGCTGGACCCGGGTGAAACCATGTACAAACTATCAGTACATAACAGAATGATTTAGAAAAATGAAAGAATGGAATAGATCTGAGACACTTTCTTTCCATTTCTCCCTTTTCAAGGGTGATTTCCTAAGCAAACCCTGGAAAAAGAGTGAGACATATAAAGCAGCCATCCCAAATGTTCCATGGGTTAAGAAGGAAATAATAAAATTTGTGGCTAGTGTATTCATGCTTATTTCAGAAAGTGCCCCCTGCTCCCATTTTATCCACCTATCAAAGGAAAGCCACAACGATGAATGAGAGTTTTCAAATATATTCAAAAAACAGGTTTAATTCAATGCCGCGAAATGTTCCAAAGATACAATTCAGAGGGAGAATTTGATCCAACCTTCTTCAGATAAAATAAATAACACACAGGCCTGTTTGTTAATAGCCTATATAATGTTGCGAGTTCATAAAGTTCTTTATGAGTCAAGTAATTAGAACACAGAAGAGAGACCCTTTTATCCTTGTCTTGTATAATAAGGCTAATTGGTTTTGAATATTTATATAGCAGTCTGGAAAGAATCCTAATTAATGTAGAGCTAATTCCATCACGCCACACAACAGATATACTTTCAAACCTGTATATATTCTAATTTTCTAGTACAGGACACAGTGAAATACTGCAGTCATGTATAGTGTGATTTTTAAATAACAATCTTTAGAGGCTATGAAAAGCGCAGACCTTGTTACAAAGATTGTCCAACTTAAAGGAAAATAGAAATGAAAGTTCCACATATACCTTTAATAATAGGACATTGATCATAAGAATGTGAGAGGCACAATCTCAGACTTGATCACTGCCCTCTTTTTTTAAAGTCTTTATGCTGAAACCAGGGTGTTATAACTTCTTCAACACCTTGGATCAGAAAAATAAGTGGCAGATCCTGGGGGGAAAAGTACATAGTAAAAATTACTTTTGATGAGTCATTGTAAACAAAACGCACAGTGTGATGGACATTAGTAAACATAAATAGTTGAATCCGGGTTTGGCTGTGGTTGAGTACTTCTGTATCCAGGAAATTATCATCTGTGGTCTAGGATGAGTTGCACTACCCCTGACAGATCACCTCATATAAACTGGAGGCTCGCTTGGAGTCTTGGAAGAGCAGCTAGGAGGGCCTTTGATCAAATTCATGTTGTGCACTATTTACATCCTTTCTAGGATAAAGAGGCTCTCGTACCCTGTTCATCTCCCAACTGGACTATTGCAACGTGCTCTACATTGGGCTATCGTTGAAAAGTGTACAAAAGCCGCAGCTAGTGTAGAATGCAAGCAATTCTGGATGCAGAAAGAAGGGTGCGTGTAACACCTTTGTTCTGCAAATTGTATTGGGTGCCACTTTGCTTCCAAGTCCAATTCAAGGGGTTGGTTGGGACCTATAAAGCCCTATATGGCATAGGGCCAGGCTACCTATAGAACCATCTTTGTCCAATTATATCAGCCCATCCAGACGAGAGTTGCCGCTCCCACTGTTCCTGATGTGCTGGCTGTGCAGTTTCATGTCTCTGGTATGCACGTGTGAGTCTGAACAAGATTTTGCTTCTGCGCATGCGCAGGAGATTTCACCAAGGTTTTTTGCTTCCATGCATGCATGTGTAGGAAGCAAAATTGTGCAAGAGGATGTTCATAGATGTGAGATTTCGGTGATTTTTTTGCTTCCATGCATACACGGAAGCAAAATATTGCCAAAATCTCAGGCATGCTGTTCTTATTTTATTGTGAATCACCGGGAATCCCTCCTTGAGGGAGATGGGTGGTTCAAAAATGTGAAATATAAATCAATAAACATACCGCTCCAAAAAATAAAGGGAACACTCAAATAACACATCCTAGATCTGAATGAATGAAATATTCTCATTGAATACTTTGTTCTGTACAAAGTTGAATGTGCACAACAGCATGTGAAATTGATAGTCAATCAGTGTTGCTTCCTAAGTGGACAGTTTGATTTCACAGAAGTTTGATTTACTTGGAATTATATTGTGTTGTTTAAGTATTCCATTTATTTTTTGAGCAGTGTAGTTTGATAAATATAGTAAATTTGTAGCAAATAGTAAAGCATGCTCATAGATAGATAGATAGATAGATAGATAGATAGATAGATAGATAGAAAGAAAGAAAGAAAAATAGATAGAAAAATAGATAGATACAGTAGATAGATAGATATACATATAGATACAGATATAGATGCATGTCTATCTATGTTTTGTGGATGAGATAGGTGTAGATGATGTAGATGTAGATCTATATATGTACAAATCCTTTAGACACTATTTTGCTTTAGTTTCTTTTACAACTTACCCAGATTCACTCAAACTATGGTTTTGATTAGTCTAAGAAAGAACCGATTAGAAACAAACCTTTTAAAAAATCCAACTATAGTTATAATAATCACCAGCACCATCTCTTTTTTTTTTGCTATAAATCAAAGACTATTTAACATAATGCATACCTTCCAGTATATGTGTCAGTCATAGGCATGTTTCAGACAAGGTAAAAAAAAAGCATACAAATCAAGAAATCTGGGATCGAAGCACCATTATTTTTTTTTACAATTGACTCAAGCATGCGGCATTTTTGTGGCTGGTAACTGCATCCAACAGGAAGACCTTTAGTAGACAGAACAATAAATCAAATCTGATAGGGTTTGATTTACAGACTTTGTTTTTTCCCCCATGTTTTATTTATTTTATTTATGTAGCATTCAATTTCCATCAAACAGTATGTGATCTGAGTACAGTTATTTTTAAACAGTCATAATCCACATATTGTAGTATGCATCACAATAATATTGCTAATGTAATAATATAATAATAATAATAATAATAATAATAATAATAATAATAATTTATTGGTTTTGTATGCCGCCCCATTATCTTCTTTAACAACTCTCCTCTTTAACATTTCCTCTTTTTTGCCTCCTCCTTTCTAACTTTTTTTTCTATTGTCTAGCCATTGATAAAACACATCCCATATCAAAAAAAATATCAGTTTCTTCTTTATCCTTAATAGTGAGCATTTCTGCGCATTCTAATATTTTCTTAATTACATTCTCATCTGATGAAATCTCATCATTTTTCCATTTCTGTGCAAACACAATTCTAATTGTGGTTAGTATATGTAAAGCCAGATACTGTATATAGTCCTTTTATCATATTTTTCAGGTTGAATGTCCAACAAAAACATCTCTGCTTTCAAGCCTATGTGTTGCTTTGACATTTTTTCCAACCAAGTATGTATTTTCGTCCAATATTTTTTAGCTTTTGGACATGTCCACCACATATGATAGAAACATAGAAACATAGAAGTCTGACGGCAGAAAAAGACCTCATGGTCCATCTAGTCTGCCCTTATACTATTTTCTGTATTTTATCTTAGGATGGATATATGTTTATCCCAGGCATGTTTAAATTCAGTTACTGTGGATTTATCTACCACATCTGCTGGAAGTTTGTTCCAAGGATCTACTACTCTTTCAGTAAAATAATATTTTCTCATGTTGCTTTTGATCTTTCCCCCAACTAACTTCAGATTGTGTCCCCTTGTTCTTGTGTTCACTTTCCTATTAAAAACACTTCCCTCCTGGACCTTATTTAACCCTTTAATATATTTAAATGTTTCGATCATGTCCCCCCTTTTCCTTCTGTCCTCCAGACTATACAAATTGAGTTCACTAAGTCTTTCCTGATACGTTTTATGCTTAAGACCTTCCACCATTCTTGTAGCCCGTCTTTGGACCCGTTCAATTTTGTCAATATCTTTTTGTAGGTGAGGTCTCCAGAACTGAACACAGTATTCCAAATGTGGTCTCACCAGCATTCTATATAGTGGGATCATAATCTCCCTCTTCCTGCTTGTTATACAAACCATGATAGTACAAACCATGTTACGTTCTCAGACTGAAGCAGATTAGGCTTCAGTCAGGTCCTCCATTTTAGAGGAAAAATACTGACAGCTGATTGGCTAGGCTTCTGGCAGCTCCTTATAAAAGATCTGGCTGTCAGACAGAGCCTTTGCTGGGTTGTAAAGAGTTGCCAAATAAAGAGCTGTTGTTTTGAAACCACTTCTCCTCTGCCTCTTCTGTCTAAAAAAACAGATGATTGATTACCCTCTCAGCATTTAGCAGCCCTATCTTTATACCAGTGGTGGGAGAACCAGTAATGGTAGTAGCGACCAGAGGCTCCACCCACCTGCCCAGACGTCATCACAGACAATCTGAAAATGCTTTAGAGAGACTGGAAGATGCTTTTGAAAAGGTATGTTAGACTTTTGCTACTCTTTGCATGCCACCGGTTGTTTTTTTTAACCTTAGGAAATTCCAGGAATTTTATAAGGGTTTTCAGATCTCTATTCATCTCTTAGCCATAGATTATCGCCTTGCTTTAAAAGCAACTGTCTCTTGTTTGGACCCTTTGGTAAAATGCATAGATTAGTGATGGCGAACCTTTTTCCCTTGAGTGCCAAAAGGGCATGGGAGCATGCTATTGTTTATTTAATTTATTTATTTATTTATAATATGCATAATACACATTTATTTATTTATTTATAATATGCATAATACACAATGCATAATAGATATGTAGTAATATAACTAAAGAACCGAATAGAAGAAAAGTTATAAAAGTATAGGTGAACAAATTTGAAAGGAAGAAAAGATAAATGAGATAAGGAGAGACAATTGGACAGGGGACGGAAGGCACACGGGTGCACTTATGCACGCCCCTTACTGACCTCTAAGGAACCTGGAGAGGTCAATCGTGGATAGTCTAAGGGAAAAATGTTGGGGGTTAGGGGTTGACACTACTGAGTCAGGTAATGAGTTCCATGCTTCGACAACTCGGTTGCTGAAGTCATATTTTTTACAGTCAAGTTTGGAGCAGTTAATATTAAGTTTGAATCTGTTGCGTGCTCTTGTGTTGTTGCGGTTGAAGCTGGAGTAGTCATTGAAAGGTAGAACATTGCAGCATATTGTACGTGCACGAGTGCCCATACCCATAATTCAATGCCCTGAGAGGGCAAAAACAGCTTCTCCTGCCTCCCTGGAGGCCCTCTGGAGGCCAGAAACAGCCTGTTTCCCAACTTCTGGTGGGCCCATTAAGCTTGTGTTTCACCTTCCCAGGGCTCCAAAGGCTTCCCTGGTGTATTGATGTTACCTGCATTTCCAATCACTGTCTTAAATTCTTTTTTCACAATAAATTTACATTGCATTTTTTAGACTTGTTTGTATAGAAGTTTGGTGTAATTTTTGCCAGAGATGTTTGCTTAATTCAGAACATGCTTCTCAGTTGCAATTTGGAGATTAACCACAAGAATAGTACTTTCGTAATACTCAAAACAAATGTGATCTACTTTGGTATGACGTGGAAAATATATCTCAAGCAACAACATCACAATTTTATGCTCTTTCCAGTGGTAATATTTCATTTAGAAATGTTTAAATGTATGAAAGTAGGATTTGAAGTCAATAAACCAATATATTCCTTCTTTTGACCATTTTTTAAATATAATGAAGTATGCATTTATATGCCATCCTTTATTTCAAAATTATAGGGTTGATTGCAATACCTAATTATATTTTTAAACCTGGGGAGAGTAAAGATTTGAAAATCAAGAAACTATTTGCTTGATGAATAAAGACATTTCTGTAGGTCCATGGAGATTTGGTTCAATCTACAGGAAACATAGGTGATACATCACAATTATTCCGGCCTCGTTCCTTATATATATTGACTTCATGCAGAATCACAGATAGATGGAAGTGATAAAGTTAGTGAATCTGTTGCCTGTAACTGGTTTCTTTCTCCATTGGTACCTATTGCTTGTTAATGTGTATTTGACAAATGGCACTTTGGTTTCTATTTCCTTTTCCCTAATGTAGTCATTTGAGGAACTTTATGGAAGGCTTAGTCACAGTCAAGTCTTTCCTGAAAGGCATGCCTGGAGCGGTTACCATCCTTTCTTTTCCCACAATGCCATCCCCAGGGAGAAATAACATTCTACCTACTGTTCTGAATTGTAGACCTATCCACCTCAACAGCCCATAGCCAACAAACTATATTCTGTATGTATCACATGTTTTTTGCTGAATTTTTAAAATTAAGGGAGACTAGGATAGAACATTTCGGCCTTGTTCTGGCCTCATCAGCTAGCTATACCCTTACTGGGATTTGATCCTGACTTAATCTCTAGGCCACAGGATCTGATCCCTTCAGCTTTGTACCAAGGAGGGGCTATATGTTTTTTTCTGTTGGATGATCCAGTCAACGAACAGAAAAACACACACACAAACACACACACACACACACGTGTGTGTGTGTGTGTGTGTGTGTATACCAGGGTGATTCGACACAAAATGTAACCCTTCCCTGGTACAGAGCTGAAGGGATTGGATACTGTAGCCTAGAGGATAATTCTATGCCTTACAAGGCAAAGGTTGCAGGTTCAAGTCCCAGTGGGTATGGCTAGCTGATGAGGCCAAAATAAGGCCGAAATAGATCTATCCTAGTCTCCCTTAATTTTCAAATTCAGCTTAAACATGTGACACATACAGATAGAATTGTCAGCTATCAATAAAATTAACTGCCTTGGAAATGGCCCTGGGTTGGGCCGAGAGGCAAAAAAGGAGCTGTGATGTTCCTTCAATATACCAGGGTGATTCGACACAAAATGTAACCCTTCCCTGGTACAGAGCTGAAGGGATTGGATACTGTAGCCTAGAGGATAATTCTCTGCCTTACAAGGCAAAGGTTGCAGGTTCAAGTCCCAGTGGGTATGGCTAGCTGATGAGGCCAAAATAAGGCCGAAATAGATCTATCCTAGTCTCCCTTAATTTTCAAATTCAGCTTAAACATGTGACACATACAGATAGAATTGTCGGCTATCAATAAAATTAACTGCCTTGGAAATGGCCCTGGGTTGGGCCGAGAGGCAAAAAAGGAGCTGTGATGTTCCTTCAATATACCAGGGTGATTCGACACAAAATGTAACCCTTCCCTGGTACAGAGCTGAAGGGATTGGATACTGTAGCATAGAGGATAATTCTCTTTCTTGCAAGGCAAAGGTTGCAGGTTCAAGTCCCAGTGGGTATGGCTAGCTGATGAGGCCAAAATAAGGCCGAAATAGATCTATCCTAGTCTCCCTTAATTTTCAAATTCAGCTTAAACATGTGACATATATATATATATATATATATATATATATATATATATATATATATATATATATATATCTCACATGTTTTTTTTTGCTGAATTTGAAAATTGAGGGAGACTAGGATAGACACAAATATATATTACATTACACGGGGCAAAACCCGAACTCAGAACAATCTACACACACACACACACACACACACACACACACATATATATATATGGTCTTGGCATATTTGGGTTTCTTCCTGTGTAGGATTTGGAAATTTCTGGCGACGTTTCGACAAGGTCCCACTCGTCATCTTCAGGCTGGTGTTTCTGTCCTTGTTCTAGGGCAAACACAGTGAGACCTGAGCTGCCTTCCTTCTATAAATACTGGTGGCTGGGTGTGGTTTGATGGCTCAGCAATTGCCTGCTGTGTAGAAACTTCCTGGTGAGTCAGTGGGGTAGCACCTGGGGTCGTTGATTTAACTGAGGTATGCTGATTAGTTAATGATTGTGGATTAGGCGTGATATCCTGAGTAGTTGGAGCTTGCAGGCTACTTGGTTGTTTTGCAATGTGTGTTCTGAGTCTGGTTTCAGTTTCTATGGCTGGGATACGTTTGTTAATGAGGGCTGGTTTCCAGATGTCTGGTAGCCAGGAGGTATCATCCCGCTTGTTCATATTTTGGGGATGTTTTTCCATCCCCAAAATATGAACAAGCGGGATGATAGGCCGAAATAGCGCTATCCTAGTTTTCCTTAATTTTTTTTAAAAAGCAAAAACATGTGATATAGATAGAGAGAGAGAGAGAGAGAGAGAGAGAGAGAGAGAGAGAGAGAGATATTTATGTATATGCTAGAACTACTAAAAATATAAAGTGTGTAACTAGTCCACAACCCTTGACATTTTCAAAAAAAAATATAAGAAGAAGAAAGAGGGAAAGGTATTATTTATTCCTTAATGTCATGGGGTTGGGAAGAAAATTAATATTTCTGGCTTTCTCCCACTTAATCTTATTTGTGTGTTATATATTAGCAAAGAAGGCAATCTTATGCAGGCGAGTATGCCATTTAGGCTGCTATCTTATTTCCTAGGAACAGGCTATCCAAAATCAAATGAGGCTTATTTTGAGCAGATATTATTATAATAGGATTACATAAACAGAGTGATTTCTGAAGCCAGCCTCTTTCCATACAGAGCTGCGTACAGAACGTGAGCTGGAAGCATGATAATGCATGCCTCAAAACTGGGTAGAAAGGTTCATGAAAGTGTCTTCTTGAAGACACCTGCACTGAATTCCTGAAGGCTGACTCTTCATTAACGTTTCCAGTATAATTTGCCAGGGAGAGAAGGCTGAACACCATGATTTGCAGCTGCAAAGCTTTTGTAAGTACCTGTTAAAAGGAGAGAGGCATTCCTGGGAGTTCCAAATATTCAAGAACCGCTTAAGAAGGGGACAACTATGGGGAAATTGCTGTTTCCTGTCAAGATGCTTCAAGCCAGGCAACAGCAATCAAAGAATAACGGCATGTTGTTGATCAACTGCAGTTCTTGCCCAGGATAATTCTGGCTTGTCCTCCTAAGCAAGAATATAAAAAGATTATTAAACCTGATGTAGCAAAGCAGTTCACATATATGTTTGACTTGAATTAGTCCTCTAGGAAATGGCAAATGATAAATGGAACTTAGCTCTAAAAGCGTCATCTGAACCAGTGAAGGAAATAATTTATCATGGGATGTTCTATTGTTGCAGAAAATTATGATTAAACTCTATTGATTTTGAAGTGTCTTATGGGGTGAGGCTGTTACTTCAAAGTGCTTCCTGGGACTTATTAGAATGCTGGTGTTAGACTTTGAATCCAAGCACTTTCCTAGTCCATAGGGATCTTGGTTGACCCTTTTGGGGTTTCATTCCTCCAAATCTCCAAAGAGGTTCATACTTTGACAGCTTTTTGGTATCAGTGGATGCCTGAATTCATAATTGCGAGCATAGGCATTAATTCAAGGAAGCCGTATTCGGAGAAGTGTGCTTCAGACAATTTGCTAGCTGTATTGGTTAACAGTTCCCGGTGGCATTTCTTTGCTGTGCAGCTTAATTGGGAGGCAAAGTCTGAAAAAAAAAAGGATCCATCTCCATTATGGCTAATATGTCAAGTTCTAACAAGTGTGGCTGAACTTATGATTTGCAAAGCGTGTAGAAGAACAGGCTCCAGGGGCCCTGATAAACACTGGCATAAACCATTGCATTTCATTTATTATCACCTAGAAAATATTTTTAAAAATCTTGCATATCTGGTGCTTATTTTAGTAATGTAGTTACACACAGACTTAATTTATCTTATTGATATATACATATGTTGTGGTTAGCTCTGGCCCAGCTCCTGCCCCAAGGACTGTGGAATCTGCTGATGAAGGCTCCTCTGACCAAGAAGACATGAGTGACAGGGAGGAGGAGAGTGTGGCAGACAGCTCAGAAGGAGATAAATTATGTAGCTCCTCCTTGGATTCAGAACAAGTGTTAATGATACAGCCAGGCATGCAGAGAGCGATGCATAGGCAACAACAACTGAGAGATTATTATCAAAGGAAAGGAGGCCACCTGTGGTTGGGTGGGGCTGTGGTAATTAGTGAGGCTGCTATAAAGAGCAGCCTGTGGGTTTGGCCATTGTGGAGGATTATCTGATCGTTGTGTTTCATGACTGCTTTACTGACTTTGACCTTTTGTGTGCTGATTTTCCCCCGTTTTGGAACTAAACCAGAGCAAAGTGTGTTTCACTTTGTGAAAGAAGGACTGTGAATTGCCTCACAGCTGCAAGATAAGTATCACAGAACTGATAAGGGACTTGTACAAATTACCAGTTTGTTTGGAGACCAGTGCTCTTTGCTATACCAAAAGAGGGCTTAGGTTAAGTGACTTTTCATTATAAAGAACATTGTTTTGAATTTTCAAACTTGTGTGTTTCTGAAATTTGTACCTGTGAATTTTTGGGAGGAGTGTACCAGAGAGCCCGACAGAACATACATGGCTCCAGGAATTATTAAGATTAGATACCGATAGGCTCCACCATAAGCACTTAAAAATCTAGGAACTTCCAGGCATTTGGATCGGGGTGTTATCAGGATCTGCTTGTTGATTATCGTAAATGTGTTCTTTACTAAATGGGAAATATTTTTGAAGCTTGGTGATTTGAATCATTGTTGATTGTGAAAATGTTCATGCTATCAGAGTCTGGTTCAGTGGTGGGCTGCTGCCCCCACAGGGGACACAATGAGGGTAGTAAGTTTATGCACTGTTTATTGAATACTTAATAGTTTTTTTATTCTCCCTCCTTTTCTAATACCTAAGTAGGATCCTTAAATACTTTTAAAATAGGAAATAATTAAATAGTATGTTTTTACCCATAAATGCTTTAACCATTTTAATCATTATCTAGAACTGAACTTTTATAGCAATTGAACAAAATTGAGCTACTTGCCTAATCTGTTATCATACTGAATCTTAAGGAGTTCAGTACAAAACCGTAAAATGTTATGGTGCTCCTCAACAAATAATGCTGTCTCTCGTTTCTCCTGTGTGTGGCTATGCAAATAATGTGAATTATTCAACTGAAAATGAGTCCAAGCCCCTATTTGAAAACATATCTTGGTCAGTAAGCCACTCCCATCCAGTCACACAACCTTTAAGCCATCCCCGGTCACATGATTGTCAAACTATTCCCACCTGGTCACATGGCCGGCAAGCCACTCCTACCTGGTCACACGACCATCAAGCTACACCCACACAATAAGCCACGCCCACAGTGTGGTAGTAAAATTTTTTGCAGCCCTTCATTGGTTAGAGTTTTTGTTTCCCATCTAGGTAACTTAGAAACATAGAAACATAGAAACATAGAAGACTGACGGCAGAAAAAGACCTCATGGTCCATCTAGTCTGCCCTTTTACTATTTCCTGTATTTTATCTTACAATGGATATATGTTTATCCCAGGCATGTTTAAATTCAGTTACTGTGGATTTCCCAACCACGTCTGCTGGAAGTTTGTTCCAAGGATCTACTACTCTTTCAGTAAAATAATATTTTCTCATGTTGCCTTTGATCTTTCCCCCAACTAACTTCAGATTGTGTCCCCTTGTTCTTGTGTTCACTTTCCTGTTAAAAACACTTCCCTCCTGAACCCTATTTAACCCTTTAACATATTTAAATGTTTCGATCATGTCCCCCCTTTTCCTTCTGTCTTCCAGACTATACAGATTGAGTTCATTAAGTCTTTCCTGATACGTTTTATGCTTAAGACCTTCCACCATTCTTGTAGCCCGTCTTTGGACCCGTTCAATTTTGTCAATATCTTTTTGTAGGTGAGGTCTCCAGAACTGAACACAGTACTCCAAATGTGGTCTCACCAGCGCTCTATATAAGGGGATCACAATCTCCCTCTTCCTGCTTGTTATACCTCTAGCTATGCAGCCAAGCATCCTACTTGCCTTTCCTACCGCCCGACCACACTGCTCACCCATTTTGAGACTGTCAGAAATCACTACCCCTAAATCCTTCTCTTCTGAAGTTTTTGCTAACACAGAACTGCCAATGCAATACTCAGACTGAGGATTCCTTTTCCCCAAGTGCATTATTTTACATTTGGAAACATTAAACTGCAGTTTCCATTGCTTTGACCATTTATCTAGTAACGCTAAATCATTTACCATATTACAGACCCCTCCAGGAATATCAACCCTATTGCACAACTTCAAAAATGTTAAAAATTAGGAAAAGAAAAGTTAATCAAAAAGCAAAAAGCAAAGGAGAAAAACAATAAAGGGAAAACAAAGGGAAAGGGGGAAAAGAAGAAAAATTGCACTTTCCTTCTATACTCATAAACAGTTCTAATTTTTGAAAGAAGGGTTTTCTAAGGTGAAACAAATTAGACAAAGTCTTTTCTCTAATCAGAGGAGTGAGTTTTGCCACCTCAGCCAATTCCATTAAACTTCACCATCCATTCTTCTGCTATAAGAATATGTACGTCTTTCCATCTCTGTGGGTAGAAGACTTTCACTTCTTTTATTATATACAGAAACAATGATCCACATTTCCTTTTCAACCTGTTATCCATCAAAGCTAGAAGGAAAAGTTCTGGTTTCAATTGTGTATGCAGATGCCATGAAAGTTAAATCTTCCTCCCCCCACCCCAGTTCATATGTTCTCCATTCCAATTTTCCATCTTTTCCTTTGCATGTCCAAATATATAGTATTTATCTTGATTCGGTGTTAATTAAACTATATAATATTTCCACACTTTGATTTTCATCATTATGGAGTTGTATGGATAGAAAAGAAATAGCATTTATAGCAAGGTGTGCAAGAAGGAATTGCATCCCAAGAACTTCTTTTAACATTTTTTTCTGAGCAAATATTAATGTATCTGTACTATATTTCTTTGTTCTATATGTACCTTGACTGAAAGCAATCCACTTATGATCATTCTAATAGAGGCAGATAAGAGCCATTGGAGCCTGCTATAGCTTTATTGCCTCCTCCTTACATAGACACAACAACACACATACAAACTCAAACTATCAGTCACAACTCCGTCAGAAAGCTAGTGATTTATTGATAATGTATATTTTAGTGTTCTGTGTTACTTGTATATTACCTTGGGAAGGTTTGTATCCTTAAAAAAGGTTACAAATGGTTGTAATGAAGAAGTGAGAATATTTTTTATGCTATGTTGTAAAAAGGAGAAAAAAAGTCCCCCACAAATAAACAGAGAATGCTTCAGAGTATATAACTTATAACTAAGTATGTTAATTATAATATACCTATACTAAAAATACTCCTTAACATATGCAAGAATATGGCGGGACCCAGGGGAAGAGCCTTCTCTGTGGCAGCTCCAACCCTCTGGAATCAGCTCCCTCCAGAGATTAGAACTGCCCCTACCCTCCTTGCCTTTGGTAAACTCCTCAAAACCCACCTCTGTCATCAAGCGTGGGGGAACTGAGACATCTCCCCCTGCCTATGTAGTTTTAGTGCATGATATAACTGTATGTATGTTTTTTATATTGGGGTTCCTAGATTTTTTAAATGTACAATTGCTATTTTAGATTTTAAATTATTAGATTTGTCAATACATATTTTTTTTATCATTGTTGTGAGCCACCTGCGGAGAGGGGCGGCATGCAAATCTAATTAATAATAATAATAATAATAATAATAATAATAATAATAGCAAATAAATCAAATATATGTGAAGATTGTATGTAACAGTAGAAAAGAGTACATATAAAAAAGGCTAAATATAAAAACCATTCGATCAGGTATTTTTTTGACTGCCCATGAGAATTTCATACAGGCTGCTTTTAGAAACAGATCTGTTGTTGTAAGCAACTCCACATCTGGAAATAACTTCTTACAAACTATTTCCTTCCAGATACTAAAGGGGAAGATGTACCACAAACATCTATGAAACAAAAATTGTCCCAATTAAAATAGGTTCTGTTGTTTGGAAATTAAATCAATACTGACCCCCACAAGATGTCTCTGTAGATTTGAAATCTGGGAGAAATGCTTGTTATCCACCTGGTTATGAATGATACCAACTAAGGGGGGCAGGAATCAATACAGTAACCAATACAGAGAAGAGTAATAAAATGATGAAGAGAAGAAACCCAGACACAATAGAAGCTGCATTTTACTTGCTTTACTTCCTACTGGTATATTTACAGAAAATCTGGGTACCAAGATAGCAAAACAGTGAATGAAGATGAGCACAATACATTTTGAGATTATGCAAATCCCTATGATGAAATACAAAGCTTAATGGTACTCCCCTTTGGGGTACAAATCATACAATTTATAAACACAATCTGGATTAGATTATATGTCCCTTTCCCCCCTTCCCAGACTTTTTCACAGATTGTGCACAAAGACGTTATAAAAACAAATATTCAGGGTACCAGATTTTTCAAGTGATAATTTTTATTTGAACCAAAAGGGCCGGGGTGAATAATGGGAACCACTTTGCATCCGCTTACACTGACACCTTTATCTTATCTGTCGGAATAAATCATGATTTATTAACAGTGCTGTGTCAAGGCATTTTAAGTTGAAAATTCTTGAC
Source organism: Erythrolamprus reginae (assembly GCF_031021105.1). NCBI lineage: Eukaryota > Metazoa > Chordata > Lepidosauria > Squamata > Dipsadidae > Erythrolamprus > Erythrolamprus reginae. The sequence goes on along the minus strand of NC_091952.1, from coordinate 80,738,650 downwards.
AGTTGTTATGAGGATGCAAACTATTTGCGGGAGATTTAAAAAAGAAGTCAATCCATGAAGTGAGGTGTCTGATCCGTACCTGCAGGTCAACATAGTATGAGAACCATTGTGAAAATATTTGGCTAAGTTTTGAAATAAATTATGGAAGCACTAGATAGAATTAAAATTGTTTTCATTTCTAAAATTATTAATTATTATAAGGTGTCTGTCTCATGCAGCCTGATGAGAGGGTAAAACCTGTTGAACTCATATAAATTTCCTCCTGGGATGGTATTCCTTTCCCTTTCCCTTAACCTCATTCTCCATACAAAATTTGACTGTATGAGAATTTTAATTTTATTTTAACTTGATCCACACCTAGTCTTCTTTTTCAGCTTGGAAGCATTCCCTTTTCCTCAGCTTCAATCTCCCTAAGGGTAAAGCTGTCTCTGCGTAGGTAAACAGTATTTTCTTCTCAATAAATTCCACCTCATTAGGATTGGGTTCAGCAAGCCAGCCTCAATAATTCTTGTACCTCTGTCTTACAAACTTCTAAGTCAGTGATGGCGAATCTTTTTTTTTTTAAGTTTCTTTATTGTTTTTTTTTTAAATTCTGACATGTTTTGTTTGGGTTTTACAAATCTTATTCCGTTTCATTTCAATTACCTTTCGTATATATCATTCATTTCCCTATCTCTTCTATAAAATTATATATATTTCAATATAAATACCATAAGTAGAATACATTTTTAGCATAGAAGAAACGACAGAAAATGCTTGTATTTCGTTTGTATTAATATTATAAGGTATTTGCTATTCTTTCTATATATACTGATACTATACATTGTTACATTTTTAGTTTTTCTTTAGAATCCATTTGTGCCATTTGTACCATGTTCATTTTAATTCTTTACTTTTAATTCCCTTAATTGAGTTTGTAATTTCATCCATCTTTACACATTTATATATTTTGTCAATAATTAAACTCTCCGATGGGGTCTGTTCATTTTTCCACATTTGCGCTAGTGACATTCTAGTTGCAGTATTTATGTGAGTCATAAGAAAAAGTGTTTGCTTAGAATAGTGTCTTTTCCAGATTCCTAGAAGCATACCTTCTGGAGTGTATTCTATCTCCTCGTTAGTGATTTCTATAAGCCATCTGTGAATTGTTTTCCATATTTTTTTAATTTTGGGACAAGACCACCACATGTGAAAAAAGGAACCTTTTTGTTTTTTACATTTCCAGCAGGTGTCTTGGGTTCATGTGCCAAAAGGGGGCGTGTGCTTGTGCTAGCACACATGCATGTGCCCACACCCATTCCCTCCCCTTTATGCATATTCACCCCCCATGTTGCCTCTGATCATGTGCACAATCCATGCATGCACGCAGGCCTCACTGAAGCCTGGGATGGTGAAAAAATGGCCAAATGGGCAAACCGGAAGTTTGGAAAAATGGACTTCCAGTTTGCTCCTTGTTTATTTTTATTTTATTTATTTATTTTGTCAAGTATGTTTTGGTGGTATAGCACTGTTTGTATACATGATATTGGTACTAATAAGAGAGAAACATTAGGGCAGGGACAGTAGGCACACCGGAGCACTTATGCACGTCCCTTACTGACCTTTTAGGAATTGGGTAAGGTCAACAGTGAATAAGGGTAAAGTTTTGGGGATTTGGTGATGAAACAACAGAGTCCGGTAGTGAGTTCCACGCATTAACAACTCTGTTGCTGAAATCATATTTTCTACAGTCGAGTTTGGAGTGGTTCACTTTGAGTTTGTATCTGTTATGTGCTCATGTATTGTAATAGTTGAAGCTGAAATAGTCGTTGACAGGAAAGACGTTGCAGCAGATGATTTTATGGGCTATGCTTAGGTCATGTTTAAGGCGATGAAGCTCCAAGCTTTCTAAGCCTAGGATTTCAAGTCTGGTTGCCTAAGGTATTCTGTAGCGAGTAGAGGAGTGGAAGACTCTTCTCGTAAAATATGGATGCTTTTTAATGTATTTATGTACAAAATGCAGTGTGGATGCCAGACAGATGAGCTGTATTCGGTCTGGCAAAAGTTTTGTATACTCTGGTTAGTAGAGTGATACTACCGGAGAAGAAGCTATGTTAGATTAGGTTACCAACTCTTGAATCTGTTGTTGCAGTGGGCTTTGGCATTTAGGTCATTCGATATGGCTATTCCAAGATTTTTTACGGTGTGAGGGTTGTCTGTAAGGTCTTGCTTATTCCATCTTGTATTTGATGTTTGGATTCTTTTTGCCAATGTGTAGGACAGAGCATTTTTTGCTCTGATTTGGAGTTTTTTGAGACTTGGAGTTGTCAGATGTTTGACCATTCAGACACGAAATCAAGGTCTTTTGGGAGGGTAGCTGTGTTGTTGTTGGTGTTGAAGAGTTTTACACCATCCCGGAGTGATAAAACAGCACAACGGGTGTTCTGTCGCGATCTCTGGTAGAATCCTCCTGAAAATCCACAGATACAAATTTCAGACACACGCACGTTTGAAAATTCAAAACAATGTTCTTTATACCGAAAATTCAAATAAACTAAGCACTCTTTTTGTATAGCAAAGAGCACGTCTCCAAACAAACTGGCAATTTGTACAAGTCCCTTATCAGTTCTGAGATACTTATCTTGCAGCTGTGAGGCAATTCACAGTCCTTCTTTCACAAAGTGAAACACACTTTGCTCTGGTTTAGTTTCAAAGTGGGGAAAAATCAGCATACAAAGGTCGAAGTCAGCAAGGCAGGCACGAAACACAATGATCAGATAATCCTCTACAATGGCCAAACCCACAGGCTGCTATTTATAGCAGCCTCACTAATTACCACAGCCAGTGTTCCCTCTAATTTTTTTTTGGGGTGGGCGGAAAAGCATAGTGTCTGAGCGGCAGTCCCTTTGGGACTGGGCGGCACAGAAATAATAAACAAACAAACAAACAAACAAACAAATAAATAAATAAAAAACCCACCCTGTTTTGCCTCAGAGAATTTCAAAATAAAATACTGTACTGTGTGTCTATAACACTGAGCTCATAATAGGGCAACTCTATCAATATCAAAATGCCACTTAAGTAGTTGAGCTAGTTTCAAACTAGATTTTGATTTTCTTTCTCTCTTCCTTACTCACATTCTTTTTCTTTCTCTTTTCCTTCCTCTCTTTTTTCTATCTGTTTCTCTCTCTTCCTCTCTTCCTCTCTCTCTCTCCTTCCCTCTCTCTCCTTCCCTCTCACTCTTTCCCTCTCGGCTTCTGGGCAGGTTTGGAAAACTCTGAGTTGATGATGATTTTTAAGTGAGCGATTGCTCACTGCTCAGCTTAGAGGGAACTATGACCACAGCCCCACCCAACCACAGGTGGCCTCATTTTCTTTGATAATGATCTCTCAGTTGCGCTGCCTATGCATCGCTCTCCGCATGCATGGCTGTATCATTAACTCTTGTTCCGAATCCAAGGAGGAGCTAGATAATTGATCTCCTTCTGAGTTGTCTGCCACACTCTCCTCCTCCCTGTCACTCATGTCTTCTTGGTCAGAGGAGCCTTCATCAGCAGATTCCACCGGGAGCAAAACAGCCCTGTGGCATGTGGATGTCTCCCCCACATCCACAGTCCTTGGGGCAGGAGCTGGGCTAGAGCTAACCACAACACCGGGCAAACCAGAAGTCTGTTTTCTGAACTTCCGGTTTTCCTGTTGGGTGGTTTTTGCAATCCAGGCCTTCAGGAAAGCTTCCCTGAAGCCTTTGGAGGGCGAAACAGCCTTCCCCAAGGCTGAAAATCAGATGGCTAGCACACATATGTGCACTGGAGCTGACATAGGGCAACACCTCTCCTGCCCTCCAATAGGGCTCACGTACCATTTATGGTACGTGTGCCATAGGTTCGGCATCATGGTTCTAGGTTGTTCCTGAGATAAAGGATTGGATGCGACAGGGAGAAATCAGGCTTTATTTTTAACATACCATAATAACAATGGCATTTATGTGCTCTGCCTGAGCATTGCATTGATCCTTTCTCTTGGTTCTTTAGTTTTCCAAACCAAGCATCTGTCCACTTGTGTGGCTTTTGTTAGTATTGTTGTTGATGGGGGTGGTAGAAATCAGAAGAAATCTGATATTTCTTGGGTACAGCTTCACTAACCAAGCTTCCCTCTTACATGAAGCATTAATATTTGGAGCTAAGGTCAAGAGATTAGAAAAGAAAGATTCACTCGTAATAAAAACCCACCTGGTGGCTGAATCAGTAGAAATTAAATTAACACTGGAGTTTCAATTCAACTTGATTGTAGGTTTGGGTCTTCCTTGATTTGTTCACTCATTGTGTCTGATTGCTGTCTCGGAGGAAATCAATAGCATGAATTCAACTGGGAACTGAAATGACATGAGTTCAATGCCTTCCGAGCAGATACATTTTCTTGAAGCAAAGGATTCTATTTCTACAACCCTGCAAAAAACCTAAAATTGTTCAGCAAAATAAGGGATGACCCAGGGAATCAGCATAGAATGTTTGGATAACTTTTAGGAGGTGCACGAGTTATTTTTAACCCGTGTATTATAAATACCCTCATAAAGTTTTGCTCATCATATTTTGAAAGCAATGTAAGAAAAGAAGCAGCTCACAGGAAGACCAAAGTATTCTTAAGGAGTTATGGCAAATACGTTAGGTTAAAAATAAAAGTAAAGAAAAATCATAAATGCCTCACCCCCTTTTTTTTCTAATAAGCTACTAAATACTGAAAAATTAATTAAAAGCTGTAAAATTATTTTCCTATGGGAATAGTAATTGAAAATAAACATCATGAACACCCCATGCTTTTCTGCTAATGTCTTTAAAATGCAACTTATGAACATAATGACAAATTTCATTGAGATGGCGGCTGCCGCTTGGTATAGTTTCTTTGCTTTTATTTATGGAGCCTGCTCTGTTCTTTTGTGCTAATTGAAGTTGCTGAATTTCATCTGAAAATACCGTTTTGTTTTTTCTTTCTTTCTTTCCTGAGCGCAAAAGTCTACTGTATTATTTAAGAGTGCTGAACAAGAAGATTTGTAGCGCATTTCCTCTTAATGCTCGACTTGGGGAGATCAATGGCATTGGATAAGGTGCAGCCAAAAGAGGGCATTGAATAAGCCTGTCTGAAAGCTAAATGCATCATGATGTTGGAAATTCATAATTTAATCGCACCAGGAAACTTTCTCCTTTTATTAAAGCAACCATGAAGAGGTGACATTTGCAACAGGGCTTCGCTCCTTAACCCAACCCAAATCAATCCAAAACTTCCCAGTTATAAAAATGTAATCTAGTGCCAATACAGGCCAGTGTTAGCGAGTTTTTTCAGCCTTTGTTTCTTTGATTTCTCATAAAAAGCTGGCCTGACGGGTTGTGTTAAATAAGAGGAAAAATGGAATAACCTTGTTTTAAATAAATATGACCCTTTAAATGTGTTCGTTTATTTAACACTTTTGTTTTTGCTGGATTATGCCTCCCCCTCTTTCAAAAAAACATTAATTTATGCAGTTGGCTTTGTACTTTCTGCTATATGTTTGTCCTGGTGATTTTACTGTTGCATTTTTAGCTGGTTATACAATATTCTTTTACTTTAATTACATGATGCCTGGAGAGTTGGGGGCTGTGGCTCTGCTTATAAATGTTAATAACCAAAAATAAATAACAACAAGGCTTAGAATTGCTCTGTAAGGCAGCAATTCTATAAATGTATACCTCTGAGTAAATTCTCTTCAGTTCAATAAGACTAATCTCTGTATAGCAATCCAGAGATTTAAATAAGTAAATGCATCTGAATAAATAAATCCTAAACGTTTTTCAATATATTTGTGGAGATGAAGAAAGAAGGAGAAAGAATTGGGTTTTAATTGGCTGATGGAAAAGTACTATGTGAGATGCACTTGAATTCCAGATTACTTTGCCTTTTTATGAAATATTTAATTTCACTGAACCATATAAATGGCATGGAACATATTTTTCTATCTTCCTCCTGTTTATTCCCATTGCTTATTATTTATCCTTTTTAATATATTAGTATTAAGTGGATAAACAGCTTTGACATTATTTATTGTTATACAGTCCACTAAGCATAATGATGAGGGTTTTAAATCTTGGTGATGCTGATTAGAATAATTTTATTTTAAATGCATTTACTTCTTTTATTTTTACTATTTTGCTCTAAACCTTTACACATTAGGATTTTTAATAGTTATTTTCCTTACTATATTAGCCATTCAGTAAAGAAATTCACCACTTTTTCCATTTGGATTGTGACATTAATTGAAAATGACTTTCTAGAAATAAAGTAAATCAATAATTTCTTATTGTTATTGCTGTAACAGGCCTCATATAAGAGATTGTCCAGTAGGGAAATGAACCATTTAAACTAAGTATTCAAATATACATTGAAATGTTTAAATGCTGCACAGGAACAATTAAGGACAATTTCTGTTATGCAAAAGACAAATAAGAACTCCATTCTTGATAGTCAATTATCAGCAGGGAGCTATAGAAGACATGATGAAGTATGGGATCACTCCCACTATGCATTTATTTTAACAGGTATCCCCAAAGATAAATATGTTAAACATTGGAGTGATGGTCAAACTTGATGTAGCAAAATAAATTTGTGTTCAACAAACAAGTGATTTGAATGGAATTTTATTAAAGCAAATGCAATATAGATCATCACCTTTGATCAAACTCAGATGTTAAAAGTTTTTAAAAATATTAATGAAGTATTTTCCCTTCCTCAGAGTTCAGCTAACTCAGCTATAAGTTAGAAGAGTGTGAATCCGTTTTCAAGTCAAATTAAAAGTTATTAATGTAACACATTAAATTGCTGATGGTATAGGACAACGACTTAGAAACATAGAAAATTGAAGGCAGAAAAAGACCTCATGGTCCATCTAGTCTGCCCTTATACTATTTCCTGTATTTTATCTTAGGATGGATATATGTTCATCCCAGGCATGTTTAAATTCAGTTACTGTGGATTTACCAATCATGTCTGCTAGAAGTTTGTTCCAAGGATCTACTACTCTTTCAGTAAAATAATATTTTCTCATGTTGCTTCAGATTGTGTCCCCTTGTTCTTGTATTCACTTTCCTATTAAAAACACTTCCCTCCTGGACCTTATTTAACCCTTTAACATATTTAAATGTTTCAATCATGTCCCCCCTTCCCCTTCTGTCCTCCAGACTATACAGATTGAGTTCATTAAGTCCTGATACATTTTATGCTTAAGACCTTCCACCATTCTTGTAGCCCGTCATTGGACCCGTTCAATTTTGTCAATATCTTTTTGTAGGTGAGGTCTTCAGAATTGAACACAGTATTCCAAATGTGGTCTCACCAGCGCTCTATATAGCAGGATCACAATCTCCCTCTTCCTGCTTGTTATACCTCTAGCTATGCAGCCAAGCATCCTACTTACTTTTCCTACTGCCTTACCGCACTGTTCACCCATTTTGAGACTGTCAGAAATCACTACCCCTAAATCCTTCTCTTCTGACTGTACTCTCAATGCTAGCTTCTCAACCATGTTTTCCAATCTTGATGAAAGCTCTTCCTCCCAACTTCCTTATCTACCTTGTGCATCCAGTCCCTACTTTCATTACATGTTGCAATTATGATGCATGTGCAGAAGCAAAAAACATGCCAAAACATAGGCACACCTGCATCTTCATGCGTGATTCTGTTACCTGCACAGCTGCAGTGGCAGAATTGCTCCAGACTCCGTTAACACTCCGAGCCATGGGGGCAAGCACACGTCCCCGTTGTTCCACCTTAGCAGCCCACCTCTGTCAGTAATTCATTCTTACTTTCACAACTAAGTCATTCCCCTACCGGATGCAATGTGCCCTGAGAAATATATTTTCATAGAATATTTGATATACGGATGCCTTAAAAATAGATTACCTATACTCTAGAAATGAAAGGAGTAAGAGATCTATCCTCTGACCTTTATTGGTGGAAAAGCTAGGAAACAGAACAGAAAAGAGTTAAGCTGATGGTGTTTCAAATGACTATTATTATGATTAGTATCAGCTATGAAACTACTGACCACAATTTGCATCATTTATATTTATTTGACACAATGACCTTTGAGTTTCTCTACCACATTTGTAAGCAGAGAAATTGGGCAGACATTATCCAAATGCCTCCAAGGACAGAAGACATGATCCAATTTTTTTTTCAAAGACATGGCTTTTGTTTGATGGTATTAGAACTTGGAATTAATCATGAGATGGATACATATTGTCTTGAGATTTAATGGATATATAACAGTGATGGTGAATCTTTTTTTCCTTGGGTATCAAAAGAGCGTATGCATGTGCTATCACGCATGCACTCGTGCCCATACGCATAATTCAATGCCTGGGGAGGGCAAAAACAGCTTCCTCCACTCTCCAGAGGCCCTTGGGAGGCCAGAAACGGACTGATTCCCAATTTCTGGTGGGCCCAGTAGTCTTGTGTTTCGCCCTCCCCAGGCTACAAAGGCTTCCTTGGAGGCAGGGGAGGGTAAAAACACCCTCCGCACACACACACACCTGAGGCTTTCTGGAAGCCAAAAACACCCTCCCAGAGCCTCTGTGCAAGACAAAAATCTCAGTTGGTTAGCACACATATGCATGTTGGAGCTGAGCTAGGGCAACAGATTACATGCCAGCATATATGGCTTTGCATGCAACCTGTGGAACCCCTGTCATAGGTTCGCCATCACTTATATATAGGAATTAATGAGTTTCATCATTAGAAAAGTTACAGCAGTACTAGAGGGACATTCTGGCTCTCTGAAACCAACTCCCCCCAGAGATTAGGACTGCCCCCATCCTCCTCGCCTTTTGTAAGTTATTAAAAACTCATCTTTGTGGTCAGGGAAATTATTATTATTATTATTATTATTATTATTATTATTATTATTATTATTATTTATTAGATTTGTATGCCGCCTCTCTCCGCAGACTCGGGGCGGCTCACAGTAGTGATAAAAACAATATACAGTAGCAAATCTAATATTAAAGATTAAATTAACAATTTTACATTAAAAAGACTAAAAACCCCAGTATATAAAAAAAGCATACACACAAACATATCATACATACAGCTACATAGGCAAGGGGGGGAAATGTCTCAATTCCCCCATGCCTGACGGCAGAGGTGGGTTTTAAGAAGTTTACAAAAGGCAAGGATGGTGGCGGCAGTCCTGATCCTAGGGGGGAGCTGGTTCCAGAAGGGTCGGGGCCACCACAGAGAAGGCTCTTCCCCTGGGTCCCGCCAGACGACATTGTTTAGTCGACGGGATCCGGAGAAGGCCAACTCTGTGGGACGTAACCGGCTGCTGGGATTTGTGCGGCAAATTAACACACACACACAGTTGTCAAGGTTGGTGTATGGTTTGATTGGATTATTTTATTCTAAGGGTTTAAAATTGTATTTTTAAAAATTGGATTTGTACCCTGTTTATGTTGTTGTGAGTCGGAGAGGGGCAGCATACAAATCTAATAAATTATTATTATTATTATTATTATTATTATTATTATTATTACCCTGTTTTCCCGATAGTAAGACACCCCCAATTGTAAGATGTATCGGGGGTTTCAGGGGGGTCGGCTAATATAAGCCGTACCCCGAAAGTAAGACATATGTCTTACTTTCGGGGAAACACGGGGGTATTGCCGCCTCCCTCTCATCTAGCTGCGCGCCGCCTCCTGCCCACGTCCGCACCGTCCCCCTCTCCATACGTTGCCGCATCTGCCACCTCCCTCTGATCTTAATGAGCGCCGCCTCCTGCCCACTTCCGCGCCGCCCCCCTCTCCATACGTCACCGCGCCGTCCCCTGCACTTGTCACTGCCGCCTCCTGCTTAAAATACGGTAATGCACACAGTATTAATCATACATCAGTAAAACATACACACTGGCATACTGGGGTATCATCTGCTGTTTTGTGGTGAATACAATACTGTTCAGATTGTTAATAAATGTTAATTTTATGGTTAAAACAAAAAAATTGACAATTTTTTTTCCAATATAAGACATACCCCGAAAGTAAGACATAGTGGGGCTTTTGGGGATAAAAAGAAAGTAAGACACTGTCTTACTTTCGGGGAAACACGGTGTTATTACTATTATTATTCCTTGAAGCTTCAAACAGGTGATTTTATGATTGGATTAACTTTGATTAAATCATCAAAACAGACTCATAAGCTGAAGCTAGCTCTGCTTCAAAACAAGTTGAATGAGATTGTTCCTAAGTATTTTGGAAATTCCGTGGCTTTCCTGCTGCTTTGGGGTTTTGTTTTTTTATATAAACAATATTCAAGTTGCAACTTCAGTTCCATGTAAGCTTAATCCAGTTTATGTATAATGGGGGTCTCTGATGTTGGCAGCAGTCCAATGAAATGTATCCTCTCATTAAACTCTTTCCCTACCAGAACTCTTTTCAGGCAGCAAGACTAACATTTATTTGAGATTCAGTCACTTTCTCAGCTCACAGCATTTTTAAAGTGGCAGCTATTTTTTTCACTTGTATTAATAGAATGGTACATTTCCATTTTAGTCCAGCCAATCCAACTGGGAGCTCAGCTGAACTCCCCGGCAGGCTGAATATAAGATCAAGCTTGTTCTTAATTTTAAATATGAAGCTTTTTCCTATGCCCTGTGTGTCTCATTTTTATAATTCGGTGACTTGAATAGAGTAGTTGAGAGGGAATACATATATCTATAGATATAAAAATGAAAACCACTCACACATTAATCACAAAATCTCCAGAACCAAAAAGCCACTATGTTTCTCTTGGCTTCTAGATACTCACTAAGACCATCAAAATGACCATCCAAGCATGAGTATTTCTTATAATATTATTATTAACAAGCTCTGGTGCTAAGGAGTTCTATTCCATTTGGAATACTGTGTTCAGTTCTGGAGACCTCACCTACAAAAAGATATTGACAAAATTGAATGGGTCCAAAGACGGGCTACAAGAATGGTGGAAGGTCTTAAGCATAAAACGTATCAGGAAAGACTTAATGAACTCAATCTGTATAGTCTGGAGGACAGAAGGAAAAGGGGGGACATGATCGATACATTTAAATATATTAAAGGGTTAAATAAGGTTCAGGAGGGAAGTGTTTTTAATAGGAAAGTGAACACAAGAACAAGGGGACACAATCTGAAGTTAGTTGGGGGAAAGATCAAAAGCAACATGAGAAAATATTATTTTACTGAAAGAGTAGTAGATCCTTGGAACAAACTTCCAGCAGACGTGGTAGATAAATCCACAGTAACTGAATTTAAACATGCCTGGGATAAACATATATCCATCCTAAGATAAAATACAGAAAATAGTATAAGGGCAGACTAGATGGACCATGAGGTCTTTTTCTGCCGTCAGACTTCTATGTTTCTATGTTTCTATGTATTCCCCCTCCCCACACGAAAAGAAATCTGATCCAAATGCAAAACACAAGCAGAAGAGTTTCAGTTTCGCTTTTCCTTTCATAGCAGCAAGCAGCTTTACTACAGAATAATTGAGTTAAGCCATGCACAGACTCTTTCCTGTCTCTTCCTTTCTCACACAGCAAATAGTGTTTGACTTTCACACACTAACAGGATGCTAGCCAGATGAATACCTATGGATGCTGGTAGGCAGAGGCAGATTCTTTCCCTCCCTTAATTCCCTCCTCAATTCAGACGAATCTGTTCCTTCTATTGCAACACCCGTTCAAGGGAAAAGTGGCAAAAATGCAGGAACGAATTACAGATGCGAATAGGAAAACAAACAAACTGCCTATTTCTCCCATGGCTACGTCTATGTGGCATGCTCCAGAGTAAGTTCACCTGACAGCCTGGTTATCCTCCAGCCAGACAGCAAAACCAGGAGGTTCTGTAAACATCTGAGGGACAAATTGAAAGTCTATGCTATGCAATTTATTTGCCTGGTTACATAGACAAAACAGGCACAATTGCTGCTGGGATTAAAGGCCTTGAGCCCATCTATTTCATTGTTGTTACACTTACAGACAGTAAAGTCTTTATCTGTAACAGAAACTTAGTTTAAGATCTCTAATGAAATAATACAGTCCCTTTTTAAACTACTCATTAATTTTCAAGCTTTAAGTGTCACTTTATCAAGCCCCATCACATAGTTTGATAGCAAAGCACAGGTATCCAGCTGGTAGCTAGTTTATAAAACCAGGTAGTAAGTAATTCTTTAGATCTGGATTAGAAATAGGGGTCAATATCAGGCAGGGGCCAGCAAGACTATATATTATTCTTGTTATTATCAGTTAAAGCATTTTTTTTCAATTTTCATATAATGTTTGGGGGGATCGATGATCTGAAACCTCAATAAATGGAGTTTGGGGAAACCCCTACTTTAGATGGAAGAGAAGAAAAGAAGAAAATAAACTTTTTGTTGATTTTTTTTAGTTCCTTATGGTTTGTAGCCTTTCGTTAATTGCTGCATGTGTCTTTTGAGCAAGACAAGACTTTCTAATCAGCTGAAGTTTCTTTGTTCCTTTTGATCATGGATTTTCAAGGTTGTCAAGAAAGCTAGCTGAAACGATTGGAAAATCTATCTATCTAACACCCATCCATCCATCAATCCATCCCACCCATCCACCCACCTAACCCCCCCCCACACCCACCCACCCACCCATCCATCCATCCATCCATCCATCCATCCATCCCCGACACAGATTTCAGAGGATAATTAGAACTGCAGAGAAAACAATTGCTACCAACCTGCCTTCCCCTGAGGACCTGTATATTGCAGGAGTCAAAAAGCGACCTGTGGAAATATTTGCAGACCCCTTACATACTGGACATAAAATGTTTCAACTCCTAACCTCAAAATGATGCTATAGGGAGCACTGCTTAGCAGAACAACTGGACACTAGACACAAGAGGCATATTAGTGAATAGGGGAGGGGGACTTGCAAGTTTCCCAAAAGATTAAATTAATAATTTTTCTGTAACAGTTCTCTCTGAATAGAAAGATAAAATGAAGTGCCAAGGAAAAATGTTCCTGTACACATTACAGACAAAAGATTATCTCATTTTTAAAGTTTAACCTTCGGCTGTGGTTGACCTGACATTTCAACCAATGACTGTATTTTTCTCAGGATGACTGAATACAATTATCAGCATTAATATGTACAACTTCCACATAAACAATCTTGCCTTTTATGGACTGCTGGGATATCAGCTGCTTTTTATGTTTCTGAAGTTCTGCAGAGGTTTTGGCTGGTAGATAGATTTGCCTTAGTGGAGACAAATGGGAAGTATGGGAATACTATGTGTAGAAAAATGGAGACATTTGTGGCTGGTATTTTATTTATTTTATACTAAAAAGATTAATTATCTGGTATCATAACATCAAACACAGACATTTTGTTGTGTAAAGAATCTATTCTGCTCACCATTAAATTTTGGATTTGGCTTACAGAACATGGAGACACATTGAGGGTCAGTGGGCTTTTGGTGAATGAACTGAGGATATAATTACAGAATCAGCTCTGATTTAATTCAAGCTTGCCATCTGAGACTGGATGCCAGAGTGACTGAGTTATTCATGACACTTCAAATTCATTCATTAAAGAAAAACCCTTGTCCACTAGCTATGAGTATCTGCAGTTTTCTGTTGTTTTGTTACAGGTTATAGTAGGATTAAAATAGCAAGATAAGAGATTTTTTCTATTGATTTTATTTATATGCTGCTGATTTTACAGATTTTTTAAAAAGAAGATCTGGAATTTCATCTGGCTATTTTCAGGTTTACACTGTTCTTACACACACACACACACACACACACACACACAAATACAATGATAGGATTACAATGATATAGATAGATAAATAAAATTTATATATCTAATTTATATAACTGGCCATGTCACCAAAAGCAAATCTGTCCTACACATGAAAAATATCCTCATGTAGCTCTGCTCCATTTCAATCTTTCTGAATGTTAAATGCACTTACCTTACGAAAACAGACTAACTATCCTAGGTCTTGAAAGCTTAGAATTGCGGCGCCTAAAACACGAGTTAAGTATTGCCCACAAGATCATATGCTGCAATGTCCTTCCGGTCAACGACTACTTCACCTTCAACCTCAGCAACACAAGAGCATGCAACAGATTCAAACTTAATATTAACCGCTCCAAATTTGACTGTAAAAAATATGACTTTAACAATCGAGTTGTCGGTGCGTGGAACTCATTACCAGACTCTATAGTGTCTACTCCCAACCCCCAACATTTCTGCCTTAGACTCTCCACGATTGACCTCTCCAGGTTCCTAAGAGGCCAGTAAGGGGCATACATAACTGCACTGATGTGCCTAACGTCCCCTGTCCAATTACCTTTCCTTTTCTCATATATCCTATATATTCTCTCCCTCTCATCCACTCCTCTTCTTTTTTACTTACTATCCCTATATATACTACTTAATGTCTATTTCATTCCATATGTATTGTATATTGGACAAAGAATAAATAAATAAATAAATAAATAAATAAAAATAAACTTAGATAAAGTGGCGGAGCTTTGATTATTTTTATTATTGGAATAGCCAATTTTTCTATTTTTACCTCTTCCCACAGTCACCACTGATAAGCAACAGTGTGTGATAATGGAAAGGATGTTCTATATTCTTATATTGGATGCATGTGGCACAAAGCTCTGCTTTCTCATTGAATGCATAGTCTGTCTTTTTCTGCTTGTTTTTGTGGCTCGCCTGTAAAATGTACATATTAATCTTGATTTTAAGACTCTTCTTTCAGACAGTACACACAAATAAATTGAGTGATTTAAGTTGGTTTTTCTCCGTTTGTAAATGTAGTGTTCTCTGCTTGCCCAGGGGCAATTCTAACATCCATGTCTTGATAAGAAACATTTTTCAAAGTATCAGGCTAGCAGAATATTTGCAACTTACTCATGTGTGCCTGCAATGCTGTTTGCTCCCACCTCCTTCTGACTTCCTTTTATATGAAGGAATAATAGGAATAGGGTATTAAGATTCTCCACAGTTTTGCTAATATTACAGTGAAAACGCCTGTCCAGAGTTCTGTTAAACACCACGCTTTAACTTCTATTAAGCTATAATTAGTTTTATCGGCCCTGTCAAGTTTAGGAAGGAGCAAAAGCTGTTACTTGTAAGGTGGAGAGTTATTTATTTACTTATTTATTAGATTTGTATGCTGCCCCTCTCCATAGACTCGGGGCGATTATGTAGATCCGAAGGCGAAACAAATATATAACAAGAGGAGCAAGTGACCATCAATCCTAGGTAAGCTTCAGAAAGAGAAACAGGACTAGATGGTCCACTGTTTCTTCAGCTTTTTTGCAATAGTTGCATTTGCTCTCTGTTCTCCATCTTGGCTTTGTATGTATTTGTTCTTAATATCACTATTCACAACTTCAAAACAACTACGTCTGTATATAATTTTTGATGGTAAGGGGGAGTTTTTAAAGTAGCTTTCACTAACTTGTACAGTTAAAAATAAAGCTGTTTTTAATATATATTTATATGCAACTTTACAAAACACACTTTCACTGCTTTTTTTAAAATGTCTGGCCAGCAACTTACCCGCAGGCCCGGATTTGCTGCAGGGCCAGGGAGACACGATCTCAGCATGGCCGCCATTTTGTGGCCGGGATCTCGTGAGATTTTGCGAGATCTCGGCCAGGCCTGGTCATCGGCCATTGCCGATGACGTTGCCAGGGGCGGAGCCTGCCAGCCCTATAAAAGGAGCTGCGCAGGCTCGGGGCTTCCTTTTCGCCCCTGACAATGAGCAGGTGAACACCCGCCCGCCTTCCCTCCCTATCTTTCAGTGTGCTACCAGGGTCGCCCTTAGGGGGCCGAATAGGAATTTTTGGTGGTTTCAGTATTTTCTGCGACCGTTTTTTCGCCTATTCCACACTGCGGTGTGGGATGGATGGTTAGGGGGTGCTTCGCTCCCCAATTAGTGTTAATTGGCTTACCTTTGGTCATTGGGTTGGCAGGTTAGGGGCAGAAATTGGGAGGTGTTTAGCAACTGCGTGTTCTCCGTTGGGCATCTTGGGAATGATTGGTAGATTCTCTCCAAGGGCTCATGGTGCCTTTAATTCGATCTGAGCAATTTGGGGAGAACCTGCCTTTGGGTCTCACCCATTCCAATCACCTTTACGGGGTTGGACAGCCAGACCTCCCACATGCATGGCATGGCTGGGATCCAGGTGAGGGCGCCACCCCTTCACCCGGATCACATGGAGCTATGCCCATAGTTGCCCCGGAAGTTTTTCTGACGTCATTTCCGCCCCGGAAGTAATTTAGTTTACCTCTGTGGGTCCATGTTAGGATGAATTAAATTAATTGAATATTAATTAATTTTAATTAATAAAAATGACCCAGTTTTAAATCCAGCTCTGTGTCCGCGTCGTTACTCCGCCTCTGCTGCAAAAATGCACCTTCTGGTACATTTGAAATAAACTTTTTGGTGGGTTTTTTTTTTTTTAGTTCCTTATGGTTTGTAGCCTTTCATTAATTGCTGCATGTGTCCTTTGAGCAATCATGCCCCAGAAATCCATGGCAATTTCTTTTACATCTCTACCTCAGTTTTTAAATTCTTGTTGGATTAGTGTAATGGCTTTCATGCTCTGATCAAAAGATTAAAGAGAGTTTGGGAGATAATAGCTAATCAGGACAAAGCGTTATACTAACTCTTGGGAATTATGGCCTTACCTTTAAATAGAAGAATACTTGCTAAATAACTTGAATTGGAATATTCAGACTTCCTAGCAGAATTCAATATTCAACATTTCATCAATATCTCAGATTACTATATACAATGTTTAGTAATACTTACAATATTCTCCTGAGTCATAGATCCGAAAAATCTACTGCATGAGTTAGTAATGTCTGAATACTAATCTTATCTAGTTTTTAATTTTGAAAAAATAATTATAAATTCTGATCTTTGTTAAAAGAGTTATCCAATATGACACCAAACTGGCAGGAATAGCCAACACTCCAGAAGATAGGCACAAAATACTGAAGGATCTTGACAAACTTGAACAATGGGCGCTATCTAACAAAATGAAATTCAATGGTGAAAAAAGTAATGTTCTACATTTAGGCAAGAAAAACAAAATGCACAGGTACAGTATATGTGGTACATTGCTCAACAGTAGTAACTGTGAGAGGGATCTTGGAGTCCTAGTGGACAACCATTTAAATATGAGCCAGCAGTGTGCAGCAGCTGCCAAAAAAGCCAACACAGTTCTAGGCTGCATTAACAGAGGGATAGAATCAAGATCACGTGAAGTGTTAATACCATTTTATAAGGCCTTGGTAAGGCCACACTTGGAATGCTGCATTCAGTTTTGGTCGCTACAATGCAGAAAGCATGTTGAGACTCTAGAAAAAGTGCAGAGAAGAGCGACAAAGATGATTAGGGGACTGGAGGCCAAAACATAAGAAGAATGGTTGAAAGAACTGGACATAGCTAGTTTAATGAAAAGAAGGACCGGGGAGACATGATAGCAGTGTTCCAATATCTCAGGGGTTGTCACAAAGAAGAAGGAGTCAACCTATTCTCCAAAGCACTTGAGGGTAGAACAAGAAGCAATGGGTGGAAGCTGAACAAGAAGAGAAGCAACTTGAACTAAGGAGAAATTTCCTGACCTTTAGAACAACTAATCAGTGGAACAGCTTGCCTCCAGAAGTTGTGAATGCTCCATTACTGCATTTAAGCACTATGGGATGACCTTCATCTATAAGAGCACGTGTAGTGTAGAACAGCTAGGTCTCAGATCTACAAGGGTTATTAAGGTTTAGGTTTAGGTTTATTGGATTTATATGCCCTTCTTGAACACAAGCAGACAATCCCTGAGACATACAAACTTTTTGAGGCCAGTGATTATGATAATAATTATGTTATTCATTCATTTGTGTCCAACATTTGGAAATTCTATGGGTTAGGTCTTCCGATCTTGGGCTACATCTTTGAGTTGCTTGGCTGGTGTCAGGTTTGGTGGAGTCCAGCCACCACATTCTTGGTGCCTTGGTTTTCTTTTATGACTAACTCTTCCAAACATAATTGCTTTCTTCAGTGAATTCCCCCACATGATATGGCCAAAATAAGTGAGACTTGAGGCCAAACCATTGGCTCAAATCCTTTATGATACACAAATGGTTTATGCGAAGAAAGAAGCACTAGAAATAGCACAAACAAAATTTCTGAGATTAATCTTTGTTGTACCCAAAAAAAAAAAATACCATATTTATAAGCTTACCTAGGATTGGTGGTCACTTGCTCCTCTTGTCTTGACATAGAAATGCCTGCAATCCAGGTAACATCTAAAAATCAGACCCCTTTAGTTTTAATAAACAATTTTCCTTCTCCCTGGAAATAGGCTATAGAGCAGAAGTTGGCATTATATAGAATTTCTGTATGATTACTTATTTCTTTAGGATATGACCAAGCAAAACACAGTTTGCCCAAAGAATAAGGTATACAGAGTTTCAGCTAATAGGTTGCCCCAGCATGGCAGAAATTGGATAAATAAGGGCATTTGGGGTCCAGCAAGATATCTACAAAATCTAACCTTCCCAAGCTAAAGATAGCTTTTTTCAAAGGCAGGTTCAACTTCTTACCGTCTGCATTGCTGCAAGACAGAGACTTCAAAATCCTATTAACTGACTGTACCAGCTCATGTCCACAAGGAGATTGAAATCATTTCATATGTATTATGACATTATAAATTCTACAGGGATATTAGAATTGCTTATATTCTGCCCCAATTTATAAATTCTCTGGAAGGTCAGAAAATTTCTTTGTGAGCTATGTCCTAGAAGATCTTAATCCCATATGCCAAATGCTGTGTTGCCACAATGAAACTAAGGTATAACTTGTTACAGAAATAATCACTTCTATTTTATTTACCACTCTAATGCATACTGGTTACCTTGTCTTTAAATGATACATTTTCTACTTCATAGATTGCAACTTTTTAGATTTATACTTGCACAAGTAAATGAATGCACTATTATGCCTGCACATGTCATATTTTTATGTGTTGCTATATCTTTGTTAAATATATTTGTCACATTTTGTTTTTGTTTTTTATTATAAATTTTGAAATATATAGTATTTCAAAATTCATGTCATAGCAGGATATAAAAGTATCATAGTTGTTTCTGTTATTACCTCATTTTACTACTCAGTTCTATAAAACAGTGTTTCCCAACCTTGGCAACTTGAAGATATTTGGACTTCAACTCCCAGAATTCCCCAGCCATACCATGCATGACTTGTAATGGCCTAGGGGGAAGAGCTATCTCAACTCCCCCACGCCTGGCAGTATAAATGAGTCTTGAGTAGTTTACGAAAGACAGGGAGGGTGGGGGCAGTTCTAATCTCCGGGGGGAGTTGGTTCCAGAGGGCCGGGGCCGCCACAGAGAAGGCTCTTCCCCTGGGGCCCGCCAAATGACATTGTTTAGTCGACGGGACCTGGAGAAGGCCAACTCTGTGGGACCTTATCAGTCGCTGGGATTCGTGCGGTAGCAAGCGGTTCCGGAGGTAATCTGGTCCAATGCCATGTAGGGTTTTAAAGGTGATGACCAACACTTTGAATTGTGACTGGAAACTGATCGGCAGCCAATGCAAGCCACGGAGTGTTGAAAAAACATGGGCGAATCTTGGAAGCCCCACGATGGCTCTCGCGGCTGCGTTCTGCACGATCTGAAGTTTCCGAACACTTTTCAGAGGTAGCCCCATGTAGAGAGCGTTGCAGTAATTGAACCTCGAGGTGATGTTGGGAAATATGCCATTTCTGGACTACAGAGGACCTCCGGGGGGGAGTTGTTTCCCCCCTCCCCAGGCATTGAATTATGGGTGTGGGCAAACATGATAGCCTGTGCGCATGCTCTTTCGGCACCTGAGGAAAAAAAGGTTTGCCATCACTGTCATAATACATATAATGCATAAGACTCATACAGAATACATAATGTTTTGTCATTTTTTTTCACTGTGGTTTATATTTATTTTTACATTTTATCAGCTGCCCATCTTACCCCATGGTAACTCTACGCAGCTTACAATCATAAAAGATAAAAACTATATAAACTAAAAACATAAATAAATTAGTATAAATAGTCAAACATTACAATGCAATTAAAAGATGGGAGCGGGAACACGATGGAGATTTGTGCTGCTCACGTCCCTTTCACTGCACTAGTTTTTAATGGATCCAGCATTTACTTTTGAGCCTCGGCAGTGCAGTGGTTAGTCTGTAGTAATGCAGGCTATGTCTGCTTCCTGCTGACTACTTGCAATTTGACAGATCAGATCTCACCAGGCTCAAGGCTGACTCAGCCTTCCATCCTTCCAAGGTGGGTAAAATGAGGACCCAGATTGTTGGGGGCAATAGCCTGACTGTAAATTGCTTAGAGAGGGCTGTAAAGTGGTATATACTGTAAGTCTAAGTGCTATTGCTATTACTTACAGCACAGGCACCAAACTCGCTGTAGCATGGTGTCGTCACATGTCATTTTGTGACATTCCCCCCCCTCCCAGACTGGGATGGGCATGGCCTACGTGTGATGCATACAGCCAGCAGGCCATCAGTTTGACACCTCTGATTTACAGTAATGGAAGGCTATGATAGACATTCTAACCATATTTACCTCCTGCACCTGTTAAAACTATGAAGTTTTAACAGCTCAGTCAAATTATTCTTAGAAGTTGATTTCATTCAGTTGACTAGGATCTCTAATGCCCTAATCCTAGACATATTTCTTTCTAGTATATTAATTTTTAAAAAATATTTACTTGCAAGAAAGTTGCTTAGACTTATAACAAAAGTGTTCACGGACTAACCAATTCTAATGGCATCAATGGGTTTTGTTTAGCAGAGAAACACTCTGAAAAGTAGTGAAGTTCACAAGTTAAATGCATAAATTAAAAGTCTTTCAAAGCACGCTCCATTACAGAATAAATATCTCTGGAGAATCACAACAAGCTTTTTTTCTATAGAAAGTCAGGGAAGTGCTTCTCTTGATCTTCCAAGCATTTTGAAACATTATTGGCATTCTAGCGATGTGTCAGAATACAATCTGTGAGGATCAGTGCTGCTCACGTCCCTTGAATGTTTTAAGTTGGAGCAAAAGTAATTATATGCTTCCACACATAATGTTTAAGATTTTGAAGGGAGAGCTTTATAATGAATGTTTTTATTTTTAAACCTCCATAACTCTCTTCAGATGCATTCAAGGAATTAGAAGCATATAAATTTTGAATGGGCCAGACTGAGATTTTCTATGCCTTGTCATTAATTATCAATATACTATTGAAATCTCTGGCCAAAACTTTGTTTTGCCTGCATTAGTTATACTTATACTAGCAAGGTCTTGTCATCTGATCTGGAAATCAATCAGGTATTTCCATAGATTCAAATTAAAAACACAGGCTACTAATCAGTATTGTAAGGACTTACTCTGCCAACATTTTTAAAAAAATATTGCAGTCCAGTTAGTTTTTGAGTGGAATTTGAAGTATTAACCTCGATATTGCTTTAACAACATTCTCTTGGTGCTTCTATCTGTCTGTAGAATTTACTTGCATTTTTTGGAAACCATTGCTTTGCAGTTGTGGATTACCATAAAAGCAGTTTATGAACATGATAAATAATTGAGTATTAATTATAAAGAAAAGTAATATTCGTTTGATTTAAAACACTTATCCAACTCAGTAGATTTATTTATTCATAACTACTTTATAGATTTCATTTAGGTTTTATATAGGTTTAAAATACAGATAGAATTTATGATACAGTGGTTAAGGCTTTGTAATTAAGGGAGAAAGAGATTTAGGTTCATATCCATCCTCTGCCTTGAAAGCTCACTGCATTATTGTGGGCAGTCATTATCTCTTAGCTGAACCTCTACCGTATGTTTTGTGTTGTATAAAAAAGTAGATATGTTATTTTGATCTCCTGGAAGAATAGTAGAAAATTAAAAAATGAACAAATTTCTTTTTCAGCCCTCTCTAAACAGTTTACAGAGTCAGAATATTGCCCCCAACAATCTGGCTCCTCATTTAACTGACCTTGGAAGGATAGATAGCTGAGCCAACTTTGATCCGGTGAGATTTGAACTGTCAAATTGCAGGCAGCCGGCAGGCAGCAGAAGCAGCCTGCAGTACTGCATTCAAACTACTGCGCCATCATGACTCAGTGATGTCATGCGATCCCCATTTGTGACTTTCTGCCAGCTTCACTTTCCTTGTCGTAACCTGGCAATACAGATCACAAAGGGCAATCATGTGACCATGAGATGCTGTAATTGTAATTGAGAGTCAGTTGCCAAACATTCACATTGCAGTTATGTGATCACAGGAATACGGCAACAACTGCAACTGCCACAAGTCTGGTCTCCATTCAGTGCTATTGTAACTTTGAATGGTTGCTGAATGAATGGCCATTAATCAAGAACTACTGGTACTTATCATTAAATGTTTATTTAAGTAGAAACAGTATCAACTGTATTAATAATAGTACCTGACCCAGAGTTCAGCTTAGTCCTGCCTGGTTGTCCCCTTAGACACAAATTCATTTCTCAGCTTTGTGGTTGATACCTAATGTTAATTAGAATGCTCTGACCCACCCTTCACAAGTAGTGAAACAATGTTTACTCCCTTTTTATAACAGAACAGTAACAGTCTTTAATTCACAGGGATATATAAAAAAACCTAATTAGTCCCAACAAACCTGGGCTTACTCAAGAAATCCAACTTGCTTGCTGTATCCTAGAAACAAATGGTTGTCTTTGTTGTTGTTGTTGTTGTTGTTGTTGTTATTATTATTATTATTATTATTATTATTATTATTATTATTATTATTTGGATTTGTATGCCACCCCTCTCCGTAGAATCGTTAATACCATGTATGATACTATGTTGGGTATAACAATACATATAAACTATCAATGTATGTTTTTAAGGGATATATCTTTAAGAGATGTGCGTCTGTTGGTCACAAGAAGGAGCTAGCAGAGTCCCTGTTTGTGGGAGTATTAATGATAGTTGCTGTATGTATAGAGCTGTATGCGGATCGATCTAGTGTGTATTCAATATTTGGTATTATATTTGTGATTTGGATTGTATAGAGATTATTCCACTGTATATCTGTGTATACTGCTCAAAAAAAATAAAGGGAACGCTCAAATAACACATCCTAGATCTGAATGAAATACTCTCATTGAATACTTTGTTCCGTACAAAGTTGAATGTGCACAACAGCATGTGAAATTGATTGTCAATCAGTGTTGCTTCCTAAGTGGACAGTTTGATTTCACAAAAGTTTGATTTACTTGGAGTTATATTGTGTTGTTTAAATGTTCCTTTTATTTTTTGAGCAGTGTATATATATATATATATACTTTTTATTTTCTAGTCTGGTTTATTTGCCTGAACAGTCCATTGCTGTCACTACTCACACCTTTACTCTGTATTTAGTTTGTTTTGTGGATGATTTAAGTATTGCCCACAAGATCATATGCTGCAACGTCCTACCGGTCAATGACTACTTCAGCTTCAACCGCAACAACACAAGAGCCCGCAACAGATTCAAACTTAATATAGTCAAGCTCCAAACTTGACTGTAAAAAATATGACTTTAACAATCGAGTTGTCGAAGCGTGGAACTCATTACTGGACTCAATAGTGTCAACCCCTAACCCGCAACATTTCTCCCTTAGACTATCCATGATTGACCTCTCCAGGTTCCTTAGAGGTCAGTAAGGGGCGTACATAAGTGCACTAGTGTGCCTTTCGTTCTCTGTCCAATTGTCTTTTCTTTATCTCATATATCATATATATTTTCTTCCTTTCATATATCTTCTCCTCTATTTTTATATATTTTCTTTATATATATTACAGTGTTCCCTCGAACACTATAATATACCACGGTTTTTCAAAAATATTAATTAAAAAATACTTTGCGGGTTTTTCCCCTATACCACGGTTTTCCCCACCCGATGACGTCATATGTCATTCCCAAACTTTCGTCTGCCTTTAATAAATATTTTTTTTAATAAACTTTAATAAATAAACATGGTGAGTAATGATCTAAATGGTTGTTAAGGGAATGGGAAATTGCAATTTAGGGGTTTAAAGTGTGAAGGGAAGGCTTGTGATACTGTTCATAGCCAAAAATAGTGTATTTACTTCCGCATCTCTATTTCGTGGAATTTCGACTTTCGCGGGCGGTCTCGGAACGCATCCCCTGCGAAAATCGAGGGAACACTGTACTTCATGTCTATTCTGTATTGTGTATTGGACAAATGAATAAATTAAAAAAAAAATGATATATTTTCCCTAAACAATCACAACCAAGTCCTTTGCTCTCCTCGTTTCCTCTGTGCACATAGGTGCATATGGGATAGCCCCCATCTATTCCTACTCCTCAGTCAGCTCAGGCCCCAAAGACAGCTGCCTCTTCACCTGTGGGAGGATGGTAAACCTGGGCTCTACCTCTGTCTCTGATGCTGTTTCCTTATCAGAGCCTTCCAAAGGTTCCGAAGCTGGCCCAGTCTACGTCTCCCATTTCTCCTCATCCCACCCACACTCAGTAAAAGACCTTGGAATACTAATATCAAATGACCTAAGTGCTAAAGCCCACTGCAACAATATTAGCTTCTAGAGTTGTTAACCTGATCCTACGTAGCTTCTGCTCTGGCAATCTCTCACTACTGACTAGAGCCTACAAAACCTATGCCAGACCCATTCTCGAATACAGCTCATCTGTCTGGAACCCACACCACATCTCAGACATCAACACTCTCGAAAACGTCCAAAGGTACTTCACCAGAAGAGCCCTTCACTCCTCCACTCGAAACAGAATACCTTACGAAAATAGACTAACAATCCTGGATCTTGAAAGCTTAGAACTGCGACGCCTAAAACACGATTTAAGTATTGCCCACAAGATCATATGCTGCAACGTCCTTCCGGTCAACGACTACTTCAGCTTCAACAGTAACAACACAAGAGCACGCAACAGATTCAAACTTAACATCAACCGCTCCAAACTTGACTGTAAAAAATATGACTTTAACAATAGAGTTGTCGAAGCGTGGAACTCATTGCCAGACTCAGTGGTGTCAGCCCCCAGCCCCCAACATTTCTCCCTAAGACTCTCCACGATTGACCTCTCCAGGTTCCTAAGAGGCCAATAAGGGGCGTACATAAGTGCACTGATGTGCCTATCGTCCCCTGTCCAATCTTCTTTCCTTATCTCATATATCATACATTTTCTCTCCTTTCCTCCTACTTCTCTTCTTTCTTACTTTCTATCATTATATATATTACTTAATGTCTATTCTCTTTCATATGTATTGTATATTGGACAAAGAATAAATAAATAAAAATAAAATAAATAAATCTGACTTCAGATATCTCTGCTGGCAGCCAATGAGCCACAACAGACAGACAAGAACATGATGGAGGGCTGGGTACAATTCCCATCCTTAGACCCTTTCAGATGAATATGGTGGGATGAACTGTCATGACAGGGATATTTGGCAATCAAATATTCTGTTCATCCGTGCAGTACTTTAGATGCTGAGATCCAGTTGTTACCGCCACAGTTTCGAGAGGCTCATTTATATGTACAAAATGCCCTTTGGGGAATGTGTGTAAAGCTGCCAAAGAGATTGCATACATTGTCTACCCTTCCAATGTTATTCCCCTTTTTCTTTTGTATACAGTGCATTTGATTTGCTTGAGCAACATCTTGTTAGCATCTCTCAACAGAAACTTTGTGACCTTTTGTGAGAAGCAAAAAAACAACAACAACCCAAAATTGCCTTGCATTCAGCAGTGCTCTACAAAAAGATAGTCAGTGGCTCCTCCTGGGTGAATAGCTTCAGACGAAATAAATAATGCAGGCATCCACTGATCACAAAGCGGGCAAAAATAAGGAACAAAAAGGCAGGGTGCTGGATTTATTTGTTACAGTTGATTGATGTAAAAAGATGTCTTCCTCACTCCTCTTATTCATTGTAATTCCTAGAGAGCTTTTATTTTCAGCTTTGTAGCCATCTACTCTAAAGTATACGTGTTAAGTCCTCGATTTACAACTATCTAATAATATGCCACAGTACTTAGTCATTCTGAAAATTTTGAACAACGCCTCTGGCAGTTGATCTCTTGTTACAAAATTCATAGAAGCCAGAATGGCAGAATAAGATTACATGAACCCATGTCAGACCTCTGGGATTACTGCATTTGTATTCTGGTAATTAGGGCCAAGCTCTTGTTTTACATTGTAAGTCATAAGTGCAGAGATTCACCCTTTCTAAGGTGTTCTAAGTTTTCTAAGGCATTCCTTCCTTTAGGGCAGGATTATGACTCTGGAGGAAAGAACTCTTTTCATTTTACATTGTCTTTTTGGCAGTGGTTTGCTCTCCATGCTTCTGAACATTTTGTTACAAACTAGGTACCGTAACATCATCAACAGGATTGTCTTGACCTATCTTCCTTAGGTTATAAAAGTATTGTGTGCCAGTTTGGTCAATTGGTCATGTGATTGATTGTTTGAAGCTATAATTAAATTCTGAGCAGCTGATTGTTTTTTCTTGTTGATTGATCATTTGAATGGTCTGGATTTGCTGGATTTAGATCAATATTTATTTTATTTATTTATTTATTTATTTATTAGATTTGTATGCTGTCCCTCTCCAAAGAATCAGGGCGGCTTACAGCATATAATATAAAACAATGAAATACAAAGACAAATCCAATTAATTAAAACTACATAACTTAAAATACCAATATTTTAAAATTCAATCATACACATTCAGATCTCAACCATAGATCATATTCATTGGCCAGAGGGCCAAGACCTAATTGCCCCAAGCCTGGTGACATAAGTGAGTCTTAAGACTCTTGCGGAAGGCAAAGAGGGTAGGGGCAGGGCAAATCTCTGGGGGGAGCTGATTCCAGAGGGCTGGGGTCCCCACAGAGAAGGGTCTTCCCATTGGCCCTGCCAAGTAACATTGTCTGATTGACAGGACCTGAAGAAGACCAACTCTGTGGGACTTAACCGGTTGCTGAGACTCATATGGCAGACGTTGGTCCCGCAAGTAATCTGGCCGAATGCCATGTAGGGCTTTATAGGTCATTACCAACACTTGGAATTGTGTCCAGAAACCAATTGGCAACCAATTCAGTCCGTGGAGTGTTGGAGAAATATGAGAATGTCTAGGGAGGTCCATGGTTGCTTGCGTGGCTGCATGTTGCATGATTTGAAGTTTCCGAACATTCTTCAAAGGTAGCTCCATTTAGAAAACATTGCAGTAGTCAATGAACAATATGCTTGTTAATTGGTCCTTTGGTAGAATAAATTTCAATAATTCAAAGCTGGATGAGGAACTCTGGAAGTGGAAGTCCACAAGTCTAAACGTTGCCAAGCTTGGAGATCCCTGGTGCTGTTCTGTTCGAAAAAACTTCCTAATGTTATGTTTGGGTCACATACGACCCGGACCGAAAACTCTTCATTTGAAGTGCTTATGTTTGGTCAATTTGAAAACTTTTTTCACTTGGAAAGTAGTCTGAACATTTCTGCACACAATGATATGAAAATTGAAATGAAAAAAGTAAATCTTATTGGTTTATTTTGCAGATATATTTCATGCCCCCCCCCGTTTTTGTGAATTTTTTTCAATTTATGGATAGTTTTGCTTGCAAAATCCATTCTATTTTACTAAAGTTGGTGTGGGATTGGTAGCTTGAACATTTCTGAACATAATGATATGAAAATTGAACTGGAAAAATTGATGCATATTGGTTTATTTTGTTGATGAAATGCATGCCCCCCCCCGTTTTTTTTGAAATAGTCTTCACTTTATGGATAGTTTTGCTAGCAAAATACATTCTATTTTACCAAAGTTGGTGTGGGATTTGTAGCTTGAACATTTCTGAACATAATGATATGAAAATTGAACTGGAAAAATTGATGCATATTGGTTTATTTTGCACATAAATGGGGCCCCATGCTTATACTCAAATAGGCTTATACTCGAGTAGGCTTATACTCGAGTACAAGACAATATGGTTTTATATTCAAAAATAAACCAATAAGAATCATTTTTTTCAGTTCATTTCTATTTTTCTTATG
Organism: Erythrolamprus reginae; assembly: GCF_031021105.1. Taxonomy (NCBI): domain Eukaryota; kingdom Metazoa; phylum Chordata; class Lepidosauria; order Squamata; family Dipsadidae; genus Erythrolamprus; species Erythrolamprus reginae. Next base: position 80,710,501 of record NC_091952.1, on the reverse strand, counting down.
TTCAGGGTTGTTTCAAAAGGATATTCCAAATATTTTTAGCCAAATATGTATAAAAAGTGACAATAATGGCACACAGCAAGGCCGAGGGGGGGGTGGCCCTTTTGTGGCAAAAATAAACCAATAAGAACCATTTTTTCCAGTTCATTTATATTTTTCTTATATTCAGAAATGTTCAATTTAGTATATCAAACCTTTTGGGGGAAAATTCCTTAGGGATTTGTAGCCCTAAAAAATAGAAATTGACACGAAATTCAGAAAGGATGGGGGGAGGGGCTTTTTGATCAAAATAAAAATATAAGTCTCAATTTTTCCAGTTCAATTTTCATATCATTATGTTCATAAATGTTCAAACTAGTTTTCCAGTTGAAAAAGTTTTCAAAAAGATCAAATTCAAGTACCTAAAAAAATTATTTTTGGTCCGGTCACATACGAACAGAAACAGACTCGAAGTGATGATTTTTTTTTGCCCAGAAAACAATTAGCCACCACCCCAAAAATATTTTTTGATGATCAGCATTGTTAAATTGAGTAAATGAATGCCTAAGATTTTAAAGAATATTTCGGATTTGGAACATAAAAAAATAAAAAGTGAAAATGGTTGCAAGCAGCCGAGGGGGGGGGGCTTATTTCTGATGTTAAAAAACCAATAAGAATCATTTTTTTCAGTTCCTTTATATTTTTCTTATATTCAGAAATGTTCAATCTACCAATCCCACACCAACTTTAGTAAAATAGAATGGATTTTGCAAGCAAAACTATCCATAAATTGAAAAAAAATCACAAAAACGGAGTGTGTGTGCATTATATCAGCAAAATAAACCAATAAGATTTACTTTTTTCATTTCAATTTTCATATCATTGTGTGCAGAAATGTTCAGACTACTTTCCAAGTGAAAAAGGTTTTCAAATTGACCAAACATAAGCACTTCAAATGAAGAATTTTCGGTCCGGGTCAGGGTGACCCGAACATAACATTAGGAAGGTTTTTTGCCCAGCAAAAACTAAGCCCCCCACCCCCCAAAAAAAATTCTCATAGAGAGAACCCCTGAAATGATGAAAAGTCATGAAATGTCAAGTTTCAGATATGCAGGGAAAATGTTTTACCGGGGACTCAAACTTGGTTTCGGGTCACATAGGACCCGAACAGAACAGCAGGGTTTTTAAAGATCAAGAATATTTATCATGCCATTTAACTACTTAGATGATGTTCATGAACCCTGGTTTTCAACGGCCTTCCTGTTTGTCCCACATAGAATTGGTTACCATTATTGAAATTGATTTTGTATACAGTACTATGTTGTTGTTGTTGCCTTCTTTCTGTATTTTGTCTTTGACTTCAGATAGCTCTTTTCTGAGTGTGAATGTGAGTTTGTGAACTATCATTATTTCCAAGGGGTTGCAGTATTTTGGCAGCCATTTCGGACGTTCCTTTGATGTATGACAGGACTTGTTTTTGTGTCGTGGTTGGCTGTGTGTTTTCTTTGTATCATATTATGAAATATTTGGGATAGCCATTACAGAGGAAAACATCAAAAACATCTTCTACTTTTCTTAATGATTCGGTGCTGCAGTGTGTTTTGGCTCTTTCCAATTGGATTGTGTACAGTGGAGTAGACAATGTCTTCTTTTTTTTGTTTTTACAGACAATTTTAGATAATGCTTTTGTAGTGAGAAAGTTCAGCTTTTCCTGAGTCTTGCAATTTTTATAAAGTCAAGGATGAGCTAAACCAACAGATACAAAAATACAACCATGGCATCAGCACAGAAGTAATTAGCATTTGTCTTCTTTTGGCTCGCTTCTGAACTTCATGACTTTTGATTGATTGTAGTTCTGCTCTTCCTGGTGGACTCCTCTCTCAGTATTAACAAAACCAAAGAATGTTGCTCAGCTTTCACATCAAGACAAGGTCACTGAAAGATTGCTACTGCTAATACTTCAGCTTTCTAACAAGAACAATATGTTGAAATTTACCTTTCAATAGTTCCTCTAAAAATAGAATTCTGGTTTTTAAAAAACCCTAACTCTCAGGCTTCTTTAGAGATTATTTCAAAAGGCTTTTTGATGGACAGCTGCTGCTGTTTTTCTGCTAAGTGTCACCTTTTCTTCTCATCCCTCCGTAACAGCTAAATCAGAGGCTCTGAAAAACCATGTGATGATATGTATGTAATGGCTGAGTTTTTGAGTGGAGATCCTGGTTTTACCATTTTCCTAGAAACCCCATACCTTCTGAGATTTTCACCGTAATATTTTTTTAAAGCACTTTCAGAAGGAATTGTCCATTTCACAAATTGAAAATAGCAGGGAAATAAATCTAAAATAAATGGTTGTCGTAGCTTTAGAAAGTATATTTTATAGATTTTATGTTCTGCGACTTCAGTGTTGGCAGGTCTTCCATTATATATGAAATGCCCACCTCTGGGACTCTTGACTGGATGTAAATCTTTTGGGAATTCATCCCATGAAACATTGCTTCCTTGTGTTCTTACCTATTACAAGGGAAGCACGCAGGAAGTACAGAGACTAAGATTTATGTTAGTTTTGTTTGATGTTGTTATATTTTTGCCCCCACTGGGAAGAAGTTTATTACATTGCTGGTATCCTTGCATCTCACATTACTTTTGTCATATTTTTTCCCCTGAATTGGGAAATCCTTCTGCGCTGGAGATGTTAAATCTGCTCTTATCATCTAGAATGTCTTGAAAAGTTATTCATCCAACATATGATGAAAGTTAGTATTTGGCATTACAATCTCACAGAAATCTAGTTATGTAGTGGCTGTCACAGGCAACTCTACAAAGCTCACAGTTTCTTCTAAAACACAAGCATCCCACAGCTCTTAGTAAAAGAAAACATATTAAAATGTACAATGGCAAAAACAACAAGAATAAAATGATATTAATAAGGCATTGTTTATACAATTGGAATTAAAAATATTAAATGACATGGCAATTTTGGGAAATGTATTTTCCCAGTGAAGACTCAAAGTGCCTTATGCTTAAACAAGATTCATACAAATTGTGAAAATAGGTCTTCTAATACTTCTGGGATTTTCTTTTCTTTCTATTTTGATTTGTGAAGAGGTCTTTTATGCTGAAATATATTTCTACCTCAGTACGTATTTTGTCCCAGTTTTGATCTAATCTTGGTGAAGCAAAGTAGGAAGAAACTCAACTGAATAATCATATTAGCATATTTTCTGTTATGAGAATATTTCAGGTCCAAATATTGTTTTAAAAATGTTCCTCTATGCCAGCAGCTCCCAAGCTTTTGAGCACCAAGTACCAGTTTTGTGGAGAGAGGCTTTTTTCAAGATCTGAAGGAATGTGGTTTTGTATGCTGCCGATATTCTATGGATGGGGCTGTGCTTTGCTGGAATTCCGTGGGGCCCAGTTTCTGACATGCCATGGCCTGGTTCCCGTCCATGGCATGGGGGTTGGGGACCCCTGCTCTATGCTTTCACATTGGACTGTCTTGTACTTTATATTTGTTAATGTGTGGATATCCTATCAATACGTTAACAAACATAAATCACAAGAAAGTCCAATGTGAATGCACAAAGGGTTTTTGCGCCAGAAGCGGAGTGAAAACGTGGACCCAGAGCTGGATTTAAAATTGGGTCACTTTTATTAATTAAATAAAACTTTATTAAACAACAAACTGGGACCTGCAGAGGTCAACTAAGAACTTTGGGGCGGAAATGATGTCATAAACTTCCTGGGCAGCTATGGGCGTAGCTCCTTGCTGATCCAGGTGAAGGAGACCACGCACTCATCTGGATCCCAGTCATGCTACGCATGTGGGAGGTCTCGCCGTCCAATCCCTAACAGGCAATTGGGTGGGGCGAGACCCAGTGGCAACCTCTCCCCAATTGCTCAGGCCAGGTTATGACACCATGAGCTCTTGGAGAGAGTCTGCCAATCATCTCCAAAGATGCCCAAAAAAGAACACGCAGTTGCTAACCACCTCCCAATTTCCGCCCCTAACCTGCCTACCGAGTGACCAAAGATAAGCCGAATTAACCAAATCAAAACTATGTGCAAAACACCCCCTAACCATCCATCCCGCACCACAGTGTGGAATAGGTAAAAAAATGGTCACAGCTAAAACGTCGTGACCACCAAAAATTCCTATTCGGCCCACTAAGGGCGACCCACCAAGCACACTGAAAGATAAGGAGGGTGGGCAGGTGTTCGCCCTTTGGCTGCCAGGGCAAAAAGGAGGGGCCCAGGCAGACACAGGGATGGCATGGCCCACCCCGGCAGCGTCATAGGTCAGCGCCAGTGCCAGGCCTGGCCAGGATATCGCAAAATTCTGCGAGATCCCGGCAAAACAAGATAGCAGCTACGGCAGGGGGCCGTGTTTCCCAACCCCGCCGCAAATCCACCAGCAGGGCATTCTTTTAAAAAATTCTTCCTTTGTCATGAAAAAATGAAAACAATCTAGTGTCTCTTTAAATAGGTGGACCTTTAAAGCCCTACATGGCTTAGGACCGCATTATCTTTGGGACTGTCTTCTGCCTCATGTATCCCAGTGGCCAGTTAGGTCCCACAGGGTCGGCCTTCTCCAGGTCCTGTCAGCCAGACAATGTTGTATGGTGGAGCCTAGGGCCTCCCTCCTAGTCTTAAGACCTACCTCTGCCGGCGGGCATAGGAGCCGTGTTGTCTGGTGGGGCCTAGGGCCTCCCTCCTAGTCTTAAGACTTACCTCTGCCGGCGGGCATGGGATCCGTGAGTGATGAGATTGTCTACAGCCGATACTATGTATGATTGAATTGGATGAATGTGTATAGGGTTTTTAATACTTTTTATTATAGGGTTTTTAATACTTTTTAATTAATTTGTATAATTCTTTTATAGTAATTTAGATTTCTTTACATATTGTTGCATTTATAATGTTGTACGCTGCCCTGAGTCGCCTCGAGAAGGGCGGCATAAAATCTAATAAATAAATAAACAATAAATCTATCAGTAAAAATAATGATTCTTTGAGAATATGACCACCTCCTGCAGTGTGTTTTTCTAAAATCATTCTGAGTTGAATATGTGATTTATGATGTATGATAAATTGATATTGTGTATGATCAACTTCAGATACTATTTATTTATTTGTATGTTTGTTTGTTTGTTTGTTTGTTTGTTTGTTTGTTTGTTTATATGCCACCCACTCCCTAGGGACTCTATGATAAACTTCAGATACTGTGTAAGATAAATTGAAGGCTATTATGAAAATGCACCATAACATGACTGCCATAAATAGAGACAGAATCATATTCTGCTATATTACATAATCAGGAAACCTATTCATAATGAAAGCAACACTTTCTCCATCATGTAAATGTGGCCATTAGCATTGTCACATAAACCAGATTCCAATGACGGCAAGGTAATATTATTTGATTAATGTCATCCCCAAATGGTGGAATTATCTAGGGAAGATGGCCTAGCTAATTACAGTCTATTAAACTAAGACCAACAACTAGTTTTTAATTCAACCCAATTATCAATTCAATTATTTTAGCATATTGATTGAAATCCATGCACAGTCCTTTGTGCCTTCGCTCTAATTCTGAAGCACAGCTGCTCTGGAAAGAAGTAGAAATAAGGAGCAGGAGTCTTACTTTCATTTCCTTCTCTGTGCTTATTACATTACTTCTGGAGCTGTACCTTAATATTGATGGGGAGTAGAGTAGAGTAGGATAGGGCAAGGTACAGAAGGGTAGGATAGGGTAGGGTAGCAGGCGGGGGTTCCAACTTACTGCCGCTACCAGTGCTGATGCACACACAGATCCAGGTGACCATCAGGCGCACACCTGCATCCGTACTGGTCGGAAGGAAGAAGCAGGAAGAAAACTTTGTGAGAAGATGCATGGACGCATGATATTTCATTTTTTTTTTTGCTTCCACACATGCACAGAAGCAAAAAGTCACCGAAAATCACTGAAATCTCATGCACGCAACCTCTCAAAAGATTTTGCTTCCTGCACATGCGCAGAAGCCAAATCTCACTCTGATGTGCGTGCCCACTTGCCAGTCACCCAGAGCTGCTCGCGTAGCTCCCTTTCCACTACCAGTGTGGCACCCCACTCCCATTCTGGTAGGAACCCAATACTGTAGGTAGGGGAGAGCAGGGCAGGGTAAGGGAAGGTAGGGTAGAGTAAGAAGGGAGGAGAGGAGAGGAGAGAAGACAAGAGAAGACAAGAGAAGGGAAGGGAGAAGAAGGGAAGAGAAGAGAAGAGAGAGTTGGAAGGAATATTGGAATTCTTCCCTGCTCAGGCAGAAAACCCAATACCATTTCAGACAAGTAGTTGTCCAGCCTCTTCTTAAAAGCTTCCAGTGCTGGAGCATCCACAACTTCTGGTGGCAACTCATTCCACTGTTTAATTGTTGTAATTGTCAGGAAATTTCTAAAAGATAAAGAAATGTACAGTTTGGTTCCAGGTAAGCTTGATTTTTTGGGACCTAGCATTCATATTGATTTATTAAACTTGTATGCTGCCCATATTGCTGGAGGTGACTTGAGGTGGCTTGCTCCTGAATTCTTCTGAGCTGTCTTATCAGATCATGAGCATAGTTATACTTTCACTTAGTAACTACACTGCTTAATGACTGAGTGTGTGGTTCCAAATATGGTCAGTAAGGACTAGTAAAGTCAGGACTATCTGTAATTATTTAATCAGTGGAAACTTTTGTACTGTATACTACCATTTTGGAAACAAAGATATCCTACAGGTATTTTAAGACAGTCCCTGGACAACTGAAATAAGTAGAACTAAAGCTGATTTGTAGTATAAATAAAAAGTTACTATTAAAAGGTTTCTGACAATTAAAACATCTTTGCTTGGCATTGCGTGTTTGACAAGCCTCTTTGAAAACTATATTTTGAGCTGACAGGCGAAGGGTGAGAAGAAATACTCCTGAACAGCCGAATGCCTCAGGATAGAAGCAAACACTTATAAATCACTGAAATTACAGAACTTCAATGTTGCAGTGTGGTTATTTTTTTTTTAGCATTGTTTGCAGTTAGTATTTAATGTGTCCTTTTAAAAAGCTCTAAGCTTTCTGGCTGGAATATGTGACAAATTGTTTTTATTTAATTGAGAAAATCTCAAAGTTTACTTTAGATGTCCTGGTGGGATTGGCTATTTAAAGTTATTTATTTACAATATCTGTGTTGGTCCTTTTGATGCTACACATGTTTCTACAATTTTATGAAAAATAACATTCATTAGATAATATATCTGCAAGAACACTCATTTCAGTACATGCCATGTTTTTCCCCAAAATAAGACTGTGCCTTATATTTTTTTGAACCTCGAAATAAGCACTTGGCCTTATTTTGGGGGTGGTCTTATTATTTTGGGGTTCATGGAGCAAGATGGGGCTCCTCTTGTCATCTTACCTGATTTCCAACTCTGTTTACCTAACCAGGGGTAGGCAAAGTTGGCTCTTCTATGACATGTGGACTTCAACTCCCAAAATTCCTCAGCATGATTGGCTATGGGATTCTGGGAGTTGAAGTCCACAAGTCATAGAAGATACAACTTTGCCTACCCCTGCCCTAACCTAACCAGAGGAAATGGCGGAAACCTGCTGCGCATGCATTTAAACATTTTGAGGGAGGGCTTATTTTGGGGAGGAGGGCTTATTTTCAGGATATCTTAGTTTCAAGGAACCACAGTAGCATTACATAAAGATTGGTGTTGTTTTACATATTATGGTTTATGATAATCCATTCTACAGGTTAATAACATTTAACAAACTTTCTTATAATTCATGTGTACTGCTAATGATATACATAATATGCCTCTTACACATTTTAATAGGATGGTTATTTGAAATTCAACCATGCCATTTCTCAGAATAAACACAGGATCATATGTGAACTTTTACAAATGAATAACTAAGAAACTGATCTAATTTGGCAGGTTATTTCTCAGCAATTAAGGTTTTTTGTTTTTGCTTTTTAAAAAATCCATACTTTTCAAAGTATGATGTAGAATGGACTCGTCAGGTGAATTAATACTTGTCTTTTAATCATGAAACTAGCCAGTTCAAATATAAACCAAGGAGATAATTTGAAATGTTAAGTTAAAATCCTCAGAATTATGGTTTTACTGTATTTCTTCACATCACTCGCCTTATTGCAAATGTGCTGGTTATAATCATCATATACAGTTAAGGCAGTAGGATTTCAATACTTATTCATCTCTTCTATCAAGGATATCATGCTGAGCTTCTGTTTGTTTGTTTGTTTGTTTGTTTGTTTGTTTGATTGATTGATTGATTGATTGATTGATTGATTGATTTCTATGCCACACTTCTCCTGAGACCCAGGGCAGCTTACAGCAAATTTGTGCAAAAACATGTTAGAAATCTACAATAAAATCTATATTTAAAATACTGTCTTAAAACCCCTATATTTAAAATTTAATCAATCGCATCCATACATACATACAATCATTGGCTAGGGCTAGATATTAGCAACTCAATGGCCCCAAGCCTGTCGGCAAAGGTGGGTTTTCAGAACCTTACAAAAGGCGGGGAGAGTGGGGTCAGTGTGAATCTCTGGAGGGAATTGGTTCCAAAGGGCCGGGGCCGCCACAGAGAAGGCTCTTCCCCTAGGCCCCACCTATGTAGTGGGAACAACAGGCATACCAAATAAATTTTATTGAATCATCTTCATCTTCATCATTATCATCATCACTTGTTTATTATTAAAAAGTGAAAGAGGCAACCCAATAGTTGAAGTAAAACAAACTGCCTCATTACTGACTCATTGAACTAAGCCTTGGAATTTGTCTTGCAAGCAAAGTGAATACTTTCAGGATAGAATGCTTTCTAGGGTTGAGTCTTATTAATTTAGAGTTTTTCTTCATTCCCTAAGTGGCAAATATTATTACACAGTGAAACTTCTGTTCATTGGAATGACATTAGCTGTTTTCAAAGAAAAGTGTAATATAGTAATATATGGAATGATGATTTAATCAACATCACAGAGTAACAAAAAAGAATTGGAATCTGCATTTCTGTCATTATTCCAAATTCACTCAAGTTACAATGCCAATCAACTTCAGGTTCCCTATGCCAATGTTTCCCAACCTTGGCAACTTGGAAATATCTGGACTTCAACTCCCAGAATTCCCCAGCCAGCATTCGCTGGCTGGGGAATTCTGGGAGTTGAAGTCCAAATATCTTCAAGTTGCCAAGGTTGGGAAAAACTGCCCTATGCTATTTATTTCATTATCACAGATTTTAAAAGGATATGTAAAGCAATAGAATAGTACCTGTGAAATAAAAGTTTCCAAATTATTACAAATCTATAATCATATTACTGTTGTGAACATACTCACTGTGAAGGTTGAATTGCTATTAGAGTACGGTAGGAAATTTCAATTTTCCAGATGTTATTGAATTACAACTCCTGGCAGCCCTAAGCTGATAAGGGATATTGAAATTTGTAAATCAGTCATATATGAAGGTCAGCAGTTTCCAAATCAGTTTAGCCTAAATATTTTATCAGAAAGAAGAAGCCTTCATATATCAGGTTCTCTTTCAAAGTAACTTCTGCTATTTTTAGGACCCTGGTACAATTCTTTACTTCTTAATCAAATTGTTGCACTTTATCCTTCTACGGTGGGGCAATGTTAGGTATCAATATACTATTGGTATGTTGTTTCTCTGCCGGCATGATGATAGCAATGATGTTGTCCCATTACTCATTCTTATTATATGATGACAATTCTTATCTATGACTATTAAAATCTCTCTTTCTCTCTCCCTCCCTCTCCCTCTCCCTCCTCCTCCCCCCATAGATTCATTATGTGACATCAAATCAATTTAACTCTTAGTGATATATAAGTAGGCTTTCTCCATCTCTAACTTGACTCTTCTGTTTGTCCATTGGTATTCCTCTTGACACTATAATTAATTCCATCGACTTTGCTGTTGGCCATTCTCTTCTTTTCTTTCCACCTTTCCCAATATTATGGATTTCTCAAGAAAATGATATCTTCTCAAAATGTGCCCAAAATATGAAAATGTAAGTATGATCATATGTACCTCAAATGAGTACTCAAAGGATTGCTCTATGAGACATTTGTTTGGTTTTATGGCTATCCATAGTATTCTAAGTAATCTGCTCCAATACCAACTTTCAAACACATCACTAGCCTTCCTATTACGCTTTTTCATAATCCAACATTTGCATCCAAAGTGTAGTGTAGCTACTACAAAGTGCAAATTAATATTTTCAAAATAGTAAATTTGTAATTCCAAAATGGACGCATTTGAATAATGGATATTAGACATCTGTAATTTTTCTTCTTTAACAGATTCTTTTTTCACTTGTAGACAGCTGTGAAGAAATGATAATTATTTATAGTTTCTGAATGCATAATTTTCTGCCCAGAAACAGATTTCAGATTCTGCTGCCAACAGGTGTCTTGTTCTGGTATGTGAGAATAATCCTGTTGTAGGCAAAAACAAAATATTATTTTCCCTTTTTTGCTTGCTTTAAGACAATATACAAAAAAACATGTTTATTCTTTATTGAACAATCCCTACACACACCAGAAGCTCAATTATTTTCACACTGGAATATTTTTGTCACTTTTTCAATCATTAGATTCCTTGGAAATACATAACATTATGTACCAGGGACAACATATGTTTCATGTTGGGTTGATAGGGTTGCTATAGGAAACCAGATTTTTAAAAAACAAATAAACAAAAATTATTAGAAATGTAGACATTAATGTTTATTTTAACTGTTGATTAGATAAAATTAAGATGTTTTTGTCCAAAGTGATAAAATCAACTAGAATTGCATTTAGACTGTGATTAAGCAAGACTGTTAATCAGGCACTTACATTTAAGCATGAGTAGCTCTGTTCTCTCCTCTGGGGTTGCTTGTGAACTTAAATGAAGAGGAAATATGCTTAAGTATTCTGCTGGGTCCTGTCAAGCTTTCACTTCTCTCAAGTCTTCCTAGATTATGGAAAACTTTACCTGCAAAATCACTTTTGTAGCACTCTGTTAAGGGCTTCCAGATGTAAACAGTGGGGCCTCATCCAGACGCTTTGTGTCAATGACTGTAATATGAATAAGTACATTGCAGAATAATTTTGTTGTCTTATTTTGCTTTGTTTCAAAAACCATCTTGATTTTTCTTTGTTAAGAATTCTTTAAAATATTATTTTAGACTTCTCAGACCCTTAACCCTCTGGGTTGTGAACTCTAAATGATATCATTTTAAAAAACAATACTAGTTCAATGCAGAGGGTTATGTAGAACCTGATGGGGACTGATGGAGGAGCCAAGAAAAGTCGTACATCTATGTCTTTGCAAACTGAGGCAGATGAGCTAATTTGGTTAGTCATGGACAACTGTGGACATAAATGTTGACAGGGTCAGGGCCACTATGAATAAATAAAATGGCTGTAACTAGAACTGTGGTAAATGTTCCCCAGTTGTTTATTCAGATTTTTTAAAAGAGCTTTTCCAGGGCACTGAAAACTTGCTTTGCCTTCAGGCCATTTAAACGTTCATCTGTCTCTAGATCTGTCTGGTGCCATTATTTGCCCTGGCTGCTGATCAGTGTTGTCATGGTTCCTGAGTTACTCTGTTTTGGTTTAGGTTTCCCATGGGCTGCTTCCATACAGAGATCAAATGATGTCATTGTCTGTCACATTTCACAGCACAGTGCCATTGGGGGCAAGTGAGAGTCCCCTTCACCCAAAATCCAAATATCTGAAAGTGAAGAATAAAAGACCTTTGCGATGCTTTTGTATGAAGAACATAAGAAATTGTGGATCAGCATCTTTTCCTCAAATGTTTACCCACCTCCTTAACATATGCACATGGTGCTCACTTGCTGATTGTTTGTTCAGCAATCGTTTGAACTATAATAACATTGAAAAAGAAGATTTGCAACTGGTCCTCAAACTTGAGACTGTTGCAACATCCTACATGGCATCGGACCAGATTACTTACGGGACCGCCTTCTGCTGCATAAATCCCAACGGACGGCTAGGTCCCACAGAGTTGGCCTTCTCCAGGTCTCATCAGCTAGACAATGTCGTTTGGTGTGGCCTAGGAGAAGTGCCTTTTCTGTGGAGGCCCCGTCCGTCTGGAATCAGCTCCCCCCAGAGATTCATACTGCCGCCACCCTCCTCGCCTTCCACAAGAGTCTTAAGACTTACCTATGTCACCAGACCTGGAGCAATCAGACCTTGCCCCTCTGACCAATAAATGTGATTCATGGTGTGATTGGATTGTCTGACTGTATGTTATATAGAGTTGTACATTTTTAATATATGGAGTGGGGCAGCATACAAATCTAATAAATAATAATAATAATAATAATAATAATAATAATAATAATAATAATAATAATAATAATAACTGGACCAGAATATCTCCGAGACCGCCTACTGCCGCACGAATCCCAGCGACCGATTAGGTCCCACAGAGTGGGCCTTCTCAGGGTCCCGTCAAACTAAACAATGTCGGTTGGCAGGCCCCAGGGGAAGAGCCTTCTCTGTGGCGGCCCTGACCCTCTGGAACCAACTCCCCTCGGAGATTAGAACTGCCCCTACTCTCCTTGCCTTTCGTAAGCTCCTTAAGACCCACCTGTGTCGTCAGGCATGGGGGAACTGAGACATCTCCCCCGGGCATATACAATTTATGAATGGTATGTGTGTATGTATGTGTGCTTAGAAAATGGGGTTTCTTTTAAATGTTTTTAGTAGAAATTTAGATTTGTTGTAAACTGTTTTTTTCACTTTGTTGTGAGCCGCCCCGAGTCTGCGGAGAGGGGCGGCATACAAATATAAATAAATAAATAAATAAATAAATAAATAAATAAATAAATAAATAAATAAATAAATAAATAAATAAATAAATAAATAAATAAATAAATTATTATTATTATTATTATTATTATTATTATTATTATTATTATTATATTAGATTTGTCCTGTATGCTTTTTATTCTGTGAGCCGCCCCGAGTTTTCAGAGAACTGCGGCATACAAATCTAATAAATTGAATTTAATTGAATCCTCAGTCATGTGATCATAATTTAGATGCTTGGCAACTGGTGCTCATTTATGACAACCAAAGTCAAGGAAGAAGCCAGCATAAAGTCACAAGTTGGAGTCGCATGATGTTGCACTTAATGACGACAGCTGATTTGTTCCCTCATCAAAGCCAGAATTGTAAATCAGATCTGGGCATGTGGTGTTTCACTTTATGACCTCATGCATCATTTAGCTCTGAAGTTAGTGGTCCCAAATGCAATCCTACTTAGAAGTTCAGAATTTAGAAGATTGCAATATGAAGATTCCTGCAAAATCCTCTGGCCCAAATAAGAACAACCTCCCCAGGGCATTTATCAATAAAACATGGACATGAGGGGTCCTTGGTGTTCTCTGAACCTGGTGGTTTTCTTGCACAAATGATGTCACCTAATTTGGGTAATGAAACATCTGCAGGAAAACGACCAAGCACCAAGGACCCCTCATTTCAACTCTCAGCCACAGATATTCTTCTTTATTGGTAAAACATGGACATCTGCAAAAGACATGTTTGCGGGACATTAGTTGGCACTTTAATCTCCATATAATGCACGGCCGGGGATTAATCCCCGGCCCGGATTTGCCGCTGGGCCAGGGATACACGGCTCCTGGTGTGGCCGCCATCTTGAAGGCCGGGATCTCGTGAGATTCTGTGAGATCCCGGCCATGAATGGTCATTGGCCACTGCCGATGACGTTGCCAGGGGCGGAGCCTGCCAGCCCTATAAAAGGAGCTGCGCAGGCTCGGGGCTTCCTATCTTTCAGTGTGCTACTGGGGTCGCCCTTTGGGGGCCGAATAGGAATTTTTGGCGGTTTCAGTATTTTCTGTGACCGTTTTTTCGCCTATTCCACACTGCGGTACAAGATGGATGGTTAGGGGGTGCTTCGCTCCCAGTTTAGTACTAATTGGCTTACTTCTGGTCATTGGGTTGGCAGGTTAGGGGCGGAAATTGGGAGGTGTTTAGCAACTGCGTGTTCTCCCTTGGGCATCTTAGGAATGATTGGCAGATTCTCTCCAAGGGCTCATGGTGCCTTTAATTCGATCTGAGCAATTTGGGGAGAACCTGCCTTTGGGTCTCGCCCATTCCAATCACCTTTAAGGGGTTGTACAGCGAGACCTCCCACATGCTTGGCATGGCTGGGATCCCCTTCACCCGGATCAGCATGGAGCTACGCCCATAGTTGCCCCGGAAGTTTTTGTGATGTCATTTCCGCCCCGGAAGTAATTTAGTTGACCTCTGTGGGTCCATATTAGGTTGAATTAAATTAATTAAATATTAATTAATTTTAATTAATAAAAATGACCCAGTTTTAAATCCAGCTCTGTGTCCTTGTCGTTACTCCACCTCTGCTGCAATTAATAATGCAGCAGTAAGTTCCCAGCTAATATTTCTTCTTATGTATGAATGCAGCTCTTGTTGTCTTTTTTTTAAAAAACCCACCTTCACACTATCCTCCTGCATGCGATGTTCCAAAAGCGATGTTGAGATGATTAATAGACAAAAGCGTTTTTTATGGCACAATAAAAATTAAACAGGCCAAAAGTGTAAGGGCAAGTGTTTCTGCTTCATTCTTCAGTATATATCACTTGTCAACCCACAGAAACACAAATGTGAATAGTTGCAGGTTGATAGTACGGAATTTGCTGAGCGGCATTTCAAAGAACGTACATTTTAATTCATTTTTTTGTTGTGTTCTCTAAAAGCTGCTGGGGGAAAAAAAATCTGATGGAGACCCCATAGGATTATGACCTACTTTTTTTTTTTAAAGAAGTCTTAGACCCTGAGGCTTATATTCCAAAATTTGAGATGCCACATAGGAATGAAGTGCAAGAGATAAGATGAGATGTCATGCTTATGTCAGACTTTTGTCAGGTTCTCTGAACTTTATTGAACAGTAAGTAATAGATTCATGAAGGAAATGGGCCTTGTGTGTAATTAACATGCCGAATGAAGCAGATGGATGTAGGAACATGTGCTTCCATCATGATGAAATGCTGCTTCTGAGGCCCTGGAGCCATATCAAGGATGTGGGCCGGCTGAGTTTCATCACTGTCAGCTTTAATCTGGTCTACCAAATGAGCATGTGAGATTAATTGCCAGTCTTAAGGAAAAAGCAAAATACTACATTGAATTCCGGGGGGTTTTTTGCAAGTAGAAATAGTTTAAACAGACCATTTAAAACAAACTAATTAACTCTAGAAAATGAAAGGTGAAGAGATAAGCCAAATTTAGTATTATTAATAACACTGAACAAGAGGGGACTGCTTGTCTGTGTTTTGTGTGTGTGTGTGTGATTCTTGATTGTATTTAGCTAATATTCTGCGTTGCTGAATATTCAATCTGCTCAAATGAACCCCCAACCGAGCCCAATCCTTTTGTTATACGGTAATGCTCATGTGGAACAACCTTCTCATTCTTCCAGTTTTCAAATGAAGTGCAAACTAATGGCACAAAAAGGAATAAATCAACACATAACGGTAATACACGAAATTGGGCAGAAAATGACAAGCAATGAAAGTAACGGTCTCTAAAACAAAATGACCTTGAAAATGCGTTGATCTCTGAGAAACAGCTCAAGTCTTTTTTTACTTGTTCAAGATACCGCCTGAGGCAACAGTTTAAGGAAAAGATCGAAGTCCAGAGTTCCTTTATTTGGAGTCTAAGGGCATTTCTTTCAAGAGTTTATGCTTTGACACGGAGAGATATGGGAGTCCTTGTGCATGATAAGCAAAACTATACCTAGGAGACAAGGCGTGTGTGTGCATGCACACATGCACATATTCTCTCTCTCTCACACACACACACACACACACACACACACACACACATTAATTTGAATTATTTGAAAGAAAGATCATAGAAACAGGGGTTGCTTCACAAATGTTAACCAAATTAGATCACGCTAATATACAGCTCATCTGTCTGGAACCCACACCACATCTCAGACATCAACACTCTCGAAAATGTCCAAAGGTACTTCACCAGAAGAGCCCTTCACTCCTCCACTCGAAACAGAATACCTTACGAAAATAGACTAACTATCCTGGATCTTGAAAGCTTAGAACTGCGACGCCTAAAACACGATTTAAGTATTGCCCACAAGATCATATGCTGCAATGTCCTACCAGTCAATGACTACTTCAGCTTCAAATGCAACAACACAAGAGCACACAACAAATTCAAACTCAATACGAACTGCGCCAAACTTGACTGTAAAAAATATGATTTCAACAATCGAGTTATCGAAGCGTGGAACTCATTACCGGACTCAATTGTGTCAAACCCTAACCCCCAACACTTCTCCCTCAGACTCTCCACGATTGACCTCTCCAGATTCCTAAGAGGCCAGTAAGGAGCGTACATAAGTGCACTGGTGTGCCTTTCGTCCCGTCCAATTGTCTTTCCTTTCTTTCACCTATCTTATATATTCTCTTCCCGTCATATTTCCTCTCCTCTAAGCCCACTTTCACTCTTTTTATATTATCACATGTCTATTTTTTTCCTATGTACTTGAGTATTGGACAAATGAATAAATAAAATAAAATAAAAAATAAAATAAATAAATAATCTACATTAAGAATCTCCATGAAATGTTTTCTGATGATTTTACTTAGCCCAAGACCTTTTCATACAATTAGGGCAGGGGTGGGCTGCTGCCCAGACAGAGGGGAACACAGTGGGATAGCGAAAATGGAGCTCCACCCCAGAACACTCAATTTGCACTGAAAGATGAGGAAAGAAAATGCAGGGCATCCTGCCTAAGCCATACCCACAGCGTGGTAGAGAAAATGTTGGTAGCCCTTCACTGATTAAAATAGGAAAATAATTAAATAGGGCCACCTCCCCACTCCCAAATGAACCCAGCGCTTTTAACAAGGACTATCAATTTGGCATCTGCATCATTTCTCAGGATGGCTCTTTATTGGAAGTAAAACCTATGTATGGCAAACTATAATCTCGTGAAGAACTTAACATTTAATCATTATGAGTTGCTTATAAAGACGATATCTCGATTGTTCATTATTAATAGCTATTAATGTCTCTTGCTGAGAAGTTTCTCCTGTTAGAAATGTTAGCTGGCAGCATAGCTAATGTCTGCAGTCATGCAGCAAACAGAATTCTTGCTTCTTTTTTTAACCTTGGGTTGAACCTTGGCATTATCAAACAGGAGGATTAGAAAGAGTTGTACCTGAAGCCTTCAAAGTCTGCTGGCAGTTTGGGTATACGCAGTACAAGGTTGCAAAAACCTTTGATGAAATATAAGGAAGCTTCCCACCCTTCTTTTTGTTTTTCTCTCTTTGTATGAAATGTTGTTATGTGGTTATGGTCTGTATGTTTTATTGTTGCTAAATTTGGCTAAGGATACGTCCTGAGTGAAATTCAAGTGCATGAGCAAATTGCATCCGATCCCTGATTATGATTGTATGTACTTGAAAAAAATCTCTTAATTGTCATCCATGTCAGGGACGAAGAAGAAACTTGCTTGCTTTGCATTTTACAGTACTAAGATATTAACTAATTTTCAATGCCCAAATGAACCATAACAGTCCATTGAATATTTGTGATGTGGTCCTAATAAATGAAAAACTGCAAACAAGATTGTCTATCTAGAAAAAAGACAGCACACTACAGAGAATTGCAAATCTGTGGAAAATTGCAATGATGAGGTGACTAAACATAAGCAAAATGCACAAAAAAGGCTTATAACAAGAGACAGACAAATGTAGAACTGTAGGCCAATTTTCACTTGATCTTCAGAAAGTTTTAAATATAGTAAATGAATTAGATAAAACCATCCATTTTTGACATTCCTTCATTACGTTCTGGTTAATTTCTGATGAATCGTTATCAGCATCTAATACATCTAACACATGGAATACTGTGTTCAGTTCTGGAGACCTCACCTACAAAAAAATATTGACAAAATTGAACGGGTCCAAAGATGGGCTACAAGAATGGTGGAAAGTCTTAAGCATAAAACGTATCAGGAAAGACGTAATGAACTCAATCTGTATAGTCTGGAGGACAGAAGGAAAAGGGGGGACATGATCGAAACATTTAAATATGTTAAAGGGTTAAATAAGGTTCAGGAGGGAAGTGTTTTTAATAGGAAAGTGAACACAAGAACAAGGGGACACAATCTGAAGTTAGTTGGGGGAAAGATCAAAAGCAACGTAAGAAAATGTTATTTCACTGAAAGACTAGTGGACCCTTGGAACAAACTTCCAGCAGACGTGGTTGGTAAATCCAAAGTAAGGGTTTTTAGTTGTTTTTCCCCCCTTAATATTAGATTTGTGCCTATATATATTGTTTTATCGTTTGTTGTGAGCCGCCCTGAGTCTTCGGAGAGGGGCGGCATACAAATCTAATAAATAATATTATTATTATTAATAATAATAATAATAATAATAATAATAATAATAATAATAATAATAATAATAATAATAATAATAACTGAATTTAAACATGCCTGGGATAAACATATATCCATCCTAAGATAAAATACAGGAAATAGTATAAGGGCAGACTAGATGGACCATGAGGTCTTTTTCTGCCGTCAGTCTTCTATGTTTCTATGTTTCTATCTGGACTATATATCACTAGCACTGAAGAAAATTATTAGGAACCACTTTTCATATGCCATAATATAATAAAGCCTTCTTAATTGATCACAAGTGTTTGAACTGTGGTAATATAGAGAGAGCTACTTCAAATTGGAGAAATCCAGTTTCATTGAATTAGCTTGAATTTAAAGCTACCTTGGCAGAAGTATGAATTAATACTATTTAATATTTTTTGCACTGTAACCTTTAAATCTAAGACTTATATTCATTCCTCCTGGCCTGACTATCTAGTCTTTAAACCAAGTCAAAATGTATTAGCTACAGGATGGGAGATCACCAGCACTTTCAAGGGTTTAGGCTAAATTAGAAATTCAAAAAGATATTCTAGAAGAAAGCAATAACAAGCTACTACAAAATGTATGTGCATTTTCCATGCTGTCATTAAGAATTGAGCCTGATGTGAGAGCATCTTTGTATTTTAATTGTAGTCTGCCTGTTCGTATGTGTATGCATGTATAATAGAGATATGTAAGGAATTTAATAGTTTTATGTTATATTTCAAAGTTGTCATCCATCCAAGGCCTGGAATAGAAATTGAACTTGTGCATATTAGAATGATCTCAAACCTAGTGTTTCAAATTGATTTTAATCACCTCCTATTTCTCAAACATACAGATTAGTTGACTGGAACATCTGTTCATTTAACATGTCTTCTACTGCAAATTATGGCTTCATTAATTTAATTCAAAGGCATGTCAGAGTCAGAACCACTATGACCCTCCCCCCCACCAAAAAAAACCCCTCTAATGCACAACAGTGGGTCATGGTTCTTCACAAATTAAAGATACAGAAGTAAATGATCACTGTAGACAAGTAGAAAATTCTGTTCCTTATTTGATTTGAGCTTTAAAATACTGTATCATGCCTGACACTAGGGGATTCATACAAATGAACCACCACATACATTTCACCTTTTACAATGTTGAAACAGAAGAAAATTATAAAGTTGTGCTGTCACTTATTGCTTTGAATGATGCCCATTGATTTTTCCTACCTAATTAGCAACTCATAGCATTTACATTATTGTGTATATGTTTTGATACAGTATGTGCTGTAGGCAGTTGCTCTTTCATGGAATATACATTAGTTAATGTATCAGAGATATATTGAGTCCTTTGGGACTGGGCGGCATAGAAGTCGAATTAAATAAATAAATAAATAAATTTTAATACAGTGGTTAGGATGTCCGATTAAAACTAGGGATTCCTCGCTTAGCTATAAAACTATCTGGATCCTCAATTAGCTATAAAACTATATGGGTGTCTTTTGATTACAGTGTTCCCTCAATTTCCACGGGGGATGCGTTCCGAGACAGGCCGCGAAAGTTGAAATTCCGCGAAGTAGAGATGAGGAAGGAAATACACCATTTTTGGCTATGGACAGTATCACAAGCCATCCCTCAACACTTTAAACCCCTAAATTACCATTTCCCATTCCCTTAACAACCCTTTACTCGCCATTATTACTGGTACTCACCATTGAATAAGACACTTATTTCATTTCATTTCATTTTATTTTATTGGATTTGTATGCCGCCCCTCTCCGTAGACTCAGGGCGGCTAACAACAGTAGTAAAAACAACATGCAACAATCCAATACTAAAGAAACTAAAAACCCTTATTTTAAAAACCAATCATACATACGAACGTACCATACATAAATTGTGGAAGCCTAGGGGGAAAGAATATCTTAATTCCCCCATGCCTGACGACAGAGGTGGGTTTTAAGAAGCTTGCAAAAGTGATCCTGATATTTATAAATATAATTATTTATTAACAATAATTATTATTTTTGTTATTTATTTGCAAAAACTATTAGTTTGGTGATGACATATGACACATTGGGTGGGAAAATCCGAGGTATAGGAAAAAAACCGCAAAGTATTTTTTTATTAATATTTTTTGAAAAACCGTGGTATAGGCTATTTGCGAAGTTCGAACCCGCGAAAATCGAGGGAACACTGTATTCATTATTTATTACCTTGAGCTATTTATAGGAGAAAATGGGGAAGGAATTGTGGATACATTTGAAGAAACGATAGGTTGAATGGATGCCAGATAATATTTTGTTCACAGATTGACCACAAATCTTTGACAGAAGTGTTGTGTCCAGAGGACAGTTAGGCCTTGTACCCGCCCCATATTCTTTGGGCGGGAAAATACTGCAAGGTGATTGGTTGGCTCAGCCTGACAGCCCGGGTTATATATAGCTGCCAGGCACGGTCATGTTGTTGTTGTCTTGTTCCTTGCTGTAAAACCGTTACTTGCCGTTCTAATAAAAAGATCCGTTCTTACTCAGAGAGTCTGCAGTTGATTCTTGTAAGGATCCAACAAGAAGTATCTATGAAAATCAGTACAATTCTTTCTCCAAGATGACATTAGACGCCTTACGCTCAAGCAATATTCGATAGCTTGCACTGCAACTTAATTCCAAAGTGACATTAGATACTTTACACTCCAATTGAAACCTGTTGGTCTACAGAATTGAAAACAAGGGTCAGTTATGGCTGGAAAGGTACAAGAAAACGTGTCCAATCTATCTGTTTGGTGATGAGTAATCATAGAGCTTTAAATTGCCTCAGAGATGCCAGTAAAATGGAGGAATTGCCATGAAGAGAAGGGTCCTGAGCTATTCCTGAGAGCTGCTATTACCAATGATCATTCAGTTACACGGATGACTTCCACCTCAAAGTCTGCATATAAAAGTTTATTTTCCACTGGGAAAGCAGCTTGAATTTGGTCTTGTTTTAGTTTACTAACCGAAGGCATTTCTTTCAGCTCAAAGTAATTCTTGATCTATTCTGCCCAGCAAATCTATATCAAGATCTGGCCTAGCCTTGAAGGCCAACCTTGTGTACAAGGAATTAAGACAGATGCAGCCATATATTTTGGGTTTAAGACAGGGATGATGAGCAGACTAAGATCCACAGATTTTTTAAGAACATTCCCAGTGGTCCTGTTAGACTTGAAATTGTTTTGTGGGACTGAGGTCTAGTTGATAATGCTTATAATAGGATGGCTGCTAATGAAAAGACATTTAATTGGATTGTTACTTGAAACCAATACTGCCCTTGAGAGATTTCAGTGTAGTTCTTTATAATGTGATGGTATGTGAATGAGCAATGATCATGCAGTAGTTGCCTGTAAAAAAGCTAAGGTAATTTAAATATCCACTATTAAGCTCCACTAAGCATTTTAATATAGGTAGTCATTCCCTAACTCCTACTTCAAAAATGTGGAGCCAAACTTTATTCTAAGTATTCCTTTCTTTATAATTCCATATCTACTTGCTAGTCATCAAATAGCAAGGAAATAGAAATAACTTTTGAATATAGTCTACCATTTCAGCTTTTTATATTTTTAATTTACCTGCTTTAATACAATATATTTTTTAAAAAAATCAGATACTTGCACAATAACAGCTGAGCAGGGCTGAGATCAAGTGATTGAGCCAAGGTCAGACAATGGCTTTACGCCCACTATCCTTTTATAGTAGTATATTATAAATATAATATGCAAATATAAATGATTATATATAATTATAAATTACATAAATTATAATTCATTAAATTTATATACCACCTGACTTCCAATGATCCTGGGAAACTCACAAGTAAAAACATTTTTTGTTAATGTTGTGGAAAAAATGAAATCATAAAAGATGGCCATGGTGACAACTGTAAAGGAATGACAAAGCAATGAACCCACATAATCCAAAGTATATTTTATATATATAGCATACTCAGATATAATAATATGTATAATATTCAAATATAAATGATGTTTATACACTACACTACACACATAAACACCCCCAAAATTAAATCATTCCGAAATATATGTTCTGCCAGTGTGTTTCAACCACCTGTAATTACAGGGTAATTAGTCCAGGAAGACACACACCACACGATAAAAGGAACACCCAAAAGTTTTTATAAAAAGAAAAACAGAAACAGCTCCCTTTTAAAATGTCAAATGGATTTTCTGGTACACACAAGGCACAGGTTAAATGCAATCCAATTGCTCACCCAATAACTGGGAAATTGAGTCCAATTCTAAAGTCCAGAGAGTCCACACACAATCTTGAGCAGCACAAAACCCACAATCTTGACGAAACAATAAATCAGATAAACTGCCATGAAGCTAAAACATCTATCTGTAGCACTAATTACAGCAACCCCACCCAACCACAGATGGCCTCATTTTCTCTTGTAATAATCCTTCAGTTGTTGTCTCCTATGCATCACTCTACGCATGTGTGGATGTGTCATTAATTCTGGTTCAGAATCCAGGGATGATACAGATGATTGATCTCCTCCTGGGCTGTCTGCCAAACTCCCCTCTTCCCTGTCACTCACGCTTCCTTGGTCGGAGGAGGCTTCGTTGGCAGATTCCATCAGGAGCAAAACAGGTCTGCGGCATGTGGATATTTCCCCCACATCCACCTGCACATTCCTTGGGGCAGGAGCTGGGCCAGAGCTAACCACAACAATGTATTAGCAAACAAAGAAACTGTAATCATGTGTGTTACAAGGTTTCAGCAATCAGCATTGTTTTATTTCCTAGCATATGCAAACAAAGCTTTGGTCCAGAATCTCACTTAAAAGCAGTTTTATGAAAATAAAGCAAGATTGGGGGTTCAGAAGTACTAACAACGATTTAAAAATCTGGGAAATAGGCAATCCCCTTTGAGTCTTACATTCCATGCAGCCCTGAGCCTGCCACATATCTGAAAAAGTGAAGTTGTCAGGGATCTTTAAAGAAGAAATTACTTTGTAGAAGGGGCTCCTGGCTTTTATTTATAAATGACAGTGATAAACTAATATGGTAGCTGTCTTGTCAACTCTGGTCTCACTTGAGTTAAAGCAGGAGAGGAGTGAAAATAATAAATAGTAAAACAAAAAAAAATGAAAATAACACTAAGACATTCTGATTGGCTAGCTTTGCATTCTCTCGGGGTCAGCTGTGGCCATGTGACACAAAATAGCCAACTGCCTGTTTCTTCTGTAAAGCCTTCTCTGTGGCGGCCCCGGCCCTCTGGAACCAACTTCCCCCGGAGATTAGAACTGCCCCCACACTCCCTGTCTTTCACAAACTACTCAAGACTCACTTATGCCGCCAGGCATGGGAGAGTTAAGATATTCCTTCCCCCTAGGCCATTACAAGTTATGCATGGTATGTTTGTGTGTATGTTTGGTTTTATAATAAGGGTTTTTAGTTGTTTTATTAATTGGATTGTTACATGCTGTTTTTATCATTGTTGTTAGCTGCCCTGAGTCTACGGAGAGGGGCAGCATACAAATCCAATAAGTAAGTAAGTAAGTAAGTAAGTAAGTAAGTAAGTAAGTAAGTAAGTAAGTAAGTAAGTAAGTAAATAATAGAGTTTTCAGTACTGGAACCCATTATAATGCTTACCGTATTTTTGGGAGTATAAGACACATCTTTTTCCTCCCTAAAAGAGACTGAATTTGGGTGTGTCTTATACTCTGAATGTATTTGTATATTTTTTCCCAACCCTACCTAGCTGCTAACAATCTTCCCAGCTCTTATCTTTCAGGCTCTTTCATTGTTTCTCTCTGCAAAGAATGTTTTCCAAGCCCTAAGTCTTTGCAGGGTTCTTTTCATCACTCTAACTTGCTCCGAATAAGTTTCTTTGCAGCCCTAACCAGGTGCTAACAATGTTATCAGCTTGCAAGCTCTTTCATTGTTATTCTCTGAGAAGAATGTTTTCCAAGCCCTAAATCTTTGCAAGGTTTTTTCCATTGCTCTACTTGCTCCCAATGTTTCTTTCCCGGTGTTAATGATGTTCCCAGCTCTTACTGGTTTGCAAGCTCTTTCATTGTTACTCTCTCCGAATGAAGTTTTTTTAAAGCCCTAACCAGGGGATAAAATAATGTGCTGAAACTGACCAGACTAAGGACATTAGCCAGATTAATACCTGGTAAGCAGATCCTTTCCCCTATTTCCCTCCCCAAAAACTAAGGCGTGTGTTATACTCCGGTGCGTCTTATACTCTGAAAAATATGGTAATTTTGCCTCAGAAGAAGTAACTTATCCTCATGGGACTTTTGGAGATGGAATATTGCTTCGGGGATTGCTTAACAAAATATTTTGTTCTGAGGGATGCTTAGAATAGATGAGTTGTCCAAGCATCTACCTGATAGGTAGAAACGGGGAAATTTTCTAGGGTTTTTTTTTCTTTCTCTCAGCAAGACTTATTGGATTTGGCCGATTTTTGTACTTGATCTTTCTTGCTTGCCACACCAAATGTGATCCTGTTTGATATATTTTCAAAAAGGTAATCTACCGATGGACAGGTCATTCCCTGAGCGATTACGTAATTTCTTTCCAACATTTCTTTCCGCCTTCTGCTGCACGAATCCCAGCGACCAGTTAGGTCCCACAGAGTTGACCTTCTCCGGGTCCCATCAACTAAGCAATGTCGTCTGGCGGGACCCAGGAGAAGAGCCTTCTCTGTGGTGGCCCCGACCCTCTGGAACCAGCTCCCCCCAGATATCAGAGTTGCCCCCACCCACCTTGCCTTTCGCAAGCTCCTTAAAACCCACCTCTGTCATCAGGCATGGGGGAATTGAAATTTTCCCTTCCCCCTAGGCTTATAGAATTTATACATAGTATGCTTGTATGTATGAGTGGTTATTTAAATTGGGGGTTTTAAGATTATTTTTTATATTAGATTTGTTTATATTGTCTTTTTATATTGTTGTTAGCCGCCCCAAGTCTTCAGAGAGGGGCGGCATACAAATCTAATCAATACAAATAAAAAATACAAATTTCTGTGGATTGGAAAGACTAAAAAATGGGAGTGTAAGAATTCTTAAAATACTGAAGAATATGATAATGTGAATGCTTAACCTTGCAGTGAAACAATGCATTGGGTTTTAAATGCTAGACAGAAATAAATCTTGTAACCAGAGCAACGTTATGAAGCACTATGTAGTATTGCTGCGCAAAATCTCATGTGTGATTTTGAAAAGGGCCTTCAGAGTATCCAGAAGTGCAAACAAATTACTGTGGGAAAGAAAACTTAACTCTAACTCCTACTGTGGGAAGGCGCTCTTTTCTTTTTTTACACCAAGGTTTGTTTCAGTTCATTTGTCTTCTCAAGATCACAAACCCAACTGTCAGTCTCCAAAATAATTTATTTTTAAGGATGTGTGGAGCCTGATCTATTACACAAAGGAGACAATAGTGATGCTCCCAAAGAGAAAGGCCCCCTCCGACTGCCAAACAGAGGCTAAATCTAGTTGACAGAAACAGAAATACTAAAATTGCAAACACATTATTGGTTACAAGATGTTCTGTCTGGGTCACTCCGGAAGCTATGACCAACCCAAAAAGATAAGCCAGACACACCGGTAGAATCCAAACACAGTTTTATAATGGTAAAGAGAAAAGAAGCCAACAGAAAATGTCCTTACAAATCAGGAAAACACTGGAACTCCAAATAGATACATGAAGGCAATTGTTCATACAGAAACACAGGATCCTGAATGCCAAGACGAGGCTGTTGAGATAACAGACATACACCTCCCACGGGTCTCCAAGACTGCTGAGCCACGAGCCAGGAAGAGAAACGCTGAGAGACAATGCAGATAACAGCAACTCCACTCTGATAACACTCCACACTGCCGAAAGAGTTTGCCTGCCTTATAAACCCTTCCCTGCTAATGAGGACCACACCCAACCCCTTGGTGTTCCTCATTCAACGCTGATAATATTTCTTCAATTGATTCCTCCTTTGATCTATGCGTCTCTGTCGCATACTAATGATAGCTTGTGCTTCGTCATCCAATGACTCCAGAGACTCCAGAGAATCCAAGCTACTGGCTTGAGAGAGCCCCTCCCCAGAGCTCCCAGGCCTTTCTTCCTCGTCACTTTCCTCTCCGCTCTCATCCTCCCCCGGGCATGGAGCCAGCAGAAACGCAGCTGGTCTTTCATCTGACTCAGGCTGAACCAAAACACAAGATAGGCACCAAGCAACTCTGTACTTAGATATGGATAACGTCATAGTAAGGTGAACATGCAGTATGTATTGGGGGGGGGGAACCACTAAGCAGTTTTTTTTATCTCTACTATGCTATGTTGTATGCTGTACTTAGTGCACAACCTCTCTACTCTCCTTCAATACCTCTCTTCAATAACTTAAAGCATCTGCACAGCTGTTTTGGAGACTAAACTGGATACAATGCTTGATCTAGTAAATACTTATTTTAAAGTTTTTGTAAACTGTCCAGAGTCATTTAGGTGAATGGGTGTTATAGGAATTTGATAGGTAAATAAATAAAATCAGAAACTTAATCAGGCAGAGAAAAATATCTGAAGTTTGCTTAATCTTATCAATTACTCCATTGCATACTGTGAATTTACTCAATGATTGTTTCTTCCTAGGGTTCCTCTGGCACCAAATCAACACCGTGATGGGGAAATCTCCCTCGTTTTATTTCCTTAATGCCTTATGATTTCTCCTCTGTCTCTTTTTCTGTTTGGGGATAGCTTTTAAGCTGTTCATTTAAAGAGTCATATTTCAACATTCTGTGTAAAATCTGGATTTTATTATGATATCAGCATTTGAAAGTCATTCTCATAATCCCTTGAAACATGGGACATAGATCCCTTAAGTCAGAATGAGTCAATGGTATTTTTGAGCTAATACAGACTTTAAAACTCAGATTTATTTTTCAAAATGGAACAAAATAGGGAATTTGATCTCAGCAGATGGCAGCACTGCCTAATCTTGTCCGGACTTCAGAATTAAGTGGGTTCAAACCAAATAAATGCATGGGTAGAAGCCAGGTTACATTAAGATATTTTTAAAAGTCCAAAAAAGATCCAGTGGTAGTTGTCTTCTATATTGCCACCAAAATGAACTCCACATAAACATGTTGAGATGTCAGCAGGACTCAAGTTCAACTCAAAGGTTTATTTAATTTAAGACTAGGGCAAAAAAAAATAAAAGCACAATCAGTAAAATTTCTATATACAAACGCCTCGTCATACAAACTTTTCGAGATACAAACCCAGGGTTTAACATTTTTTTTGCCTCTTCTTACAAACTATTTTCACCTTACAAACCCATCGCCACCGTTGGGATGCCCTGCCTCTGGACTTCCGTTGCCAGCGAAGCACCCATTTTTCCCCTCCCAGTGAGGGGAATCTCAGTGAAATCGCAGCATCACAAAAACACAGAGATTCGGAGGTGGGGTTTCAAGGACTTCGGTGTTTTTCCGATGCTGTGATTTCACTGATGCTCCCTTCGCTGGGAAACCCCACCTCCGGACTTCCGTTGCCAGCGAAGCACTCATTTTTGCGATGCTGGGATTCCCCTGCAGCACCGCAAAAACACAGAAGTCCGGAGGTGAGCTTCAGGGGAATCCCAGCAAAAACACAGAAGTCATGGACGGGAGCTTCAGGGGAATCCCAGCAGTGCAAAAACGGGCGCTTCGTCTGGCAAAAGGGGTGAATTTTGGGCTTGCACGCATTAATCGCTTTTCCATTGATTCCTATGGGAAACATTGTTTTGTCTTACAAACATTTCACCTTAAGAACCTCATCCTGGAACCAATTAAGTTTGTAAGACAAGGTATCACTGTATTTTTTTTAAAGTTAAGCCATGCAAGAACTCTGTCCTCTTTGCATCTTGTTCTATTCCTATGCAAAGAAACAACGGAGAGACTGAAAGTACTAGACAACAATAATCAAGAAGACTCCACAGTTAACAAAAATGATGACCAAAATAGTAATAATAATAAGATGATCCAAATCTAGTCCAAAAGTCAAAAATGCACACCATGTCAAAAAGAGTTTGGACAAAACTTGTGATTGAAATTGAAATTTAGAATTCTGAATAGCAATAAAGCAAGAGTTCTGATACTGATAGGAATGTGAGTTGGGTTTTTTTGCAAAGAAAACATTTGCACGAATTATCCCAAAGGTGCTTTCTCCAAAAGGCAGCTGAACTATTGTTATTCTCTTAATGGTTAGCTTCTCATCCAAGAAGCTTCTTCAATTCTAAACCATTGGTGGGAAATGGAAGGATTTATATTCTTTGCAGTCATCTGATTGTTAACACTCTGAGGATCATAGAGACCACTTGGGAGTTTATCTATATTCTCAGAGTCTCCTGAATCACACTGTAACCGAATGTGAAACCATCTTGGGACTAAAGAATGGAAGGGAAACCAAGAAAGTCCAGTTCCTGCTGCTGCTGCTGCTTTAAAAAAAAAAACCCTTTGGGATAATTGCTGCAAGATTTTTGCCAGTGGCAACTGGCAGCTAGATTGACAGCATTAGCATTCTTCTTCCAATAAATTCAATTGTTGTTTCAATTGTTATTCTTTTTATGGGGTGAATGTATGCCTCCATTAAAATAAATATAAGCTCAGAAATAAAGGAGCCATAATTTATTAATGCAAATTTCCCAACCTAAATCCTACTTGCTTTTTAATGATTTGTTGCTTAAGACAAAAAGTAATGCTAAGTGTTCCATTCTCCATAATATTTTTCTATCAATACTGTTCTGTCGGGCTCTCTGGTAGACTTCTCCTGAAAATTCACAGGTACAAATTTCAGACACACACACGTTTGAAAATTCAAAACAATGTCCTTTATAATGAAAAATCACTTAACCTAAGCCCTCTTTTGGTATAGCAAAAAGCACTCCTCTCCAAACAAACTGGTAATTTGTACAAGTCCCTTATCAGTTCTGTGATACTTAGCTTGCAGCTGTGAGGAAATTCACAGTTCTTCTTCTTTCACAAAGTGAAACACACTTTGCCCTGGTTTAGTTTCAAAGCGGGGAAAAATCAGCACACAAAAGGTCAAAGTCAGTAAAGCACTCACGAAACACAATGATCAGATAATCCTCCACAATGGCCAAACCCACAAGCTGCTCTTTATAGCAGCCTCACTAATTACCACAGTCCCACTCAACCACAAGTGGCCTCATTTTCTTTGATAATAATCTCTCAGTTGTTGTTGCCTATACATCGCTCTCCGCATGCGTGGCTGTATCATTAACTCTTGTTCTGAATCCGAGGAGGAGCTAGATAATTGATCTCCTTCTGAGCTGTCTGCCACACTCTCCTCCTCCCTGTCACTCATGTCACTCATGTCTTCTTAGTTAGAGGAGCCTTCATCATCAGATTCCACCGGGGGCGAAACAGGCCTGCAGCATGTGGATGTCTCCCCCACATCCACAGTCCTTGGGGCAGGAGCTGGGCCAGAGCTAACCACAACAAATACTGGGGAGTACATAGATAACTAGATAGATATGAGAGTCACCCAGAAAGCAATGCACCACATTTTTTTCTTCAACAATTATTTATTGAACACAATGAAACTTACACCCAAGAAAGAATGATGTTTCTTTCTACACTCCCGTTCTATGGCTTTCCTCCAGTGAGACACAAGGGCTTGAACGCCCTGTCGATACCACTCCTTGTTCTGGTCGCAAAGCCATTTCTGCACTGTGCGAATCACCTCTTCGTCATCCTCAAAATGACATTCTTTAATGGCTCAAACAAGTAGAAGTATGAGGGAGCTAGGTCAGGGCTGTAGGGTGGATGGGGTAAAGCTGTCCAACCCTGTTTAGTGATGTGTTCCGAAGTCTTCAAATTTGTGTGAGGCCGAGCATTATCATATTGAATCAAACATTCGCCTGGGTTGTTATGGCACTGAAGTCGCTGGAAGTTTAGTTAATGTCTTCACATAAGCTTCAGAATTAATGGTGCTGCCTCTTAGCATCACATCAATGAGTATGACACCCACACAGTCTGAAAACACAGTGATCACGACCTTACTGGCGGAAGCAGTTGCTTTGAAATTTTTCTTCTGTGGAGATTGAGGATGACGCCATTCCATCAACTGTTGTTTTGTTTTGGGCTAAAAAGGAACCCAGGTTTCATCACCTGTCACAATCCTGGACAAGAGTGTAATGTTCCTGCTTAGCAACTGGCCGGCTGAGGTTGCCTAGTGACAGTTTGATTGGTGGAATTAACTGGGGCCCGGATTGGCTGTTACCACCAGGATAGTTACAAGTTTTAGCGGGAAGAAGTTTCCCTGCGGATTGGTTGTTCCCTCAGCCAGCTGGGTGTATTTAAAGGTTAAGTCAAAATGTCTGCACCTGTTCTTCTGCCACGCTGCTGTATGTGTTGGTTAACTTCAATAAAGTTCCTCGTTTTGACTGGCCAGGTCTGCCGAATTTTCAAAGAACACTTCCCCCTCAGCTTCAAAACCTTTCAGCAGCTCCGAAGAAATGTTTTTTTCTGAGAGATTTGTGGTCCACCATAGGTCAGTGTGGAACCCATCGTGCATACACTTTTGAGTAATCAAGAGCATGGATGATTGCATCCATACTTCCTTTCCTGAATGACAGCTTCAGCGCCAAATGCCGAATCATTATGTGTCGGTCCTCATGAATGACCACATCAGCAAGCTGTGTCTTGTCAGGTGTGACAGCCGTGGCTGGCTGCCCAAACTCTGCAAATCTTGGAGCTCTGCCGAACCGTCTTCTAATGGCCTCACCCTCTGTGCCCAGCGACTAACCGTACTTCTATCAACTGCAGATTCTCCAGAAACTGTATGCAAAACTTTGTGAATGTTCCCTACAGTTTCTTTCTCCGCAGTGAGAAATTCAATGATGCCATACTGCTTGCAACATACATCACTTATAGATGCCATTTCAAAACACTGCTGCAGCTACGCTATCTGTCTGAAGAAATACAAAATTTACACACACACACACTCCTAACAATTCAGATAATGTATATCTAAAGTTTCGCATTTGTACCATTACTGTAGTCTGAGAAAAAAAAATGTGGTGCATTACTTTCTGGGCGACCCTTGTAGGTAGGTAGGTAGATAGGCAGGCAGGCAGGCAGGCAGGCAGGCAGGCAGGCAGACAGACAGACAGACAGACAGACAGACAGACAGACAGACAGACAGACACATGCATATAGTGAGCGATTTTTTTCCCTTGGAGAAATGCAAACAGACTTCTCCAGAACTCCATGTGCTAATGGAAGTATATCATCATTTCTTAATGGTATCAATCATGCAGGCCATTCCAGAGACATAGCACATTTTCTCTGATCCTCAGAACTAAATATGTGTACTGTGTCACATTATACTTCCACCGAGAGTGCAAATGTAGGACTGTGTGTAACACCAGAATGCATATTTTTATTTCTGTAAGATCTTAGTAATATCTATCAATATTTTATCATTTAACAAAGCTGAAGTATCAAAAGCTCTCCTTGATGTCACAGAATAAGTGAAGCATAATATTTCAGCTCCTCTGGTATTCTTGAATATTTTGTTAGTGCATTTCCATTCTCAAATGATTCCCTGAAAAGATTTTTTCAGAACTGGCGATTATGGAAGTGCTATATGTTTTGGGCAAAGATACAGAACCTCTCCGAGTCTTCGGAGAGGGGCAGCATACAAATCTAATAAATTGAAATGAATTGAATTGAATTTTCTCTGAACAATACCAACAGATGGGTTACTTCATACAACAGAACTGGGGGAGGATCTGTGGTCATACAGATGTCTTTAGATTAAAGTTCCCACTTAGCTCAGCCAACTGGGTGAATGAAGATGGGAGTGATAGTTTAATGATTTTGAAGAGATGCTACTTAATTTGTATAGAAGCTCTTTCAAAGGAAACTAAGGCTTATATACTTTTTTCTATTAAAACTAATAGCTTAACACACTTCTACTAGTTGTATCCTTCAACATCTTATCGGGCCATTTAAACAATGGTTTTAAAATAATTCTAAATACTGTATAGGTTCAGAGTAGGAAGCAAAGAAGAACAATAGATTTCCTGCTCCAATTTTTAATTCCTAGAACAACTCCTATTTATGCTATTGATTGTGCCTGGCATAAATTTTCACGTTTCAAGAGCAAGATAAGGGGGGGGGGGGATAGGCATGATCAAAGCTTAACACAATCATTTTGTATCGAGTCTCTCCCCAAACTCAGAATCTTCAAAAGATTAAAGACAGAGCCAGTGAGGTAAGTTATTTACTAGGAGTAGCTAGAGTCTAGGTTCTAATCTAGGTTGTAAGCCTAAATTGAAGGAGAGAAGACTTGATAGGCTGCCTACCAATACAAAAATGAATCTTTTTAGAAATGTGGAATCATAGGGTTGGAAGGAGGTCTTCTAGTCCAACCTCCAGCTCAAGACAGGAGATATTATACCTTCTTAAATAAGCTTATTTAACTTCTTATATAATTCCTGCATGTAGTATCTCACTTTTTTTTTTGCCACCCCCTATTTCCAGGAATGAAGGAGTTGCACAACTTTGAAATACACTGCTCAAAAAAATAAAGGGAACACTTAAACAACACAATATAACTCCAAGTAAATCAAACTCCTGTGAAATCAAACTGTCCACTGAGAAAGCAACATTGATTGACAGTCAATTTCACATGCTCTTGTGCGCATTCACCTTTGTACAGAACAAAGTATTCATTGAGAATATTTTATTCATTCATATCTAGGATGTGTTATTTGAGTGTTCCCTTTATTTTTTTGAGCAATATATATACCATAGTCCCATTGCTTCTTCAGCTTTCACTCACAATATGTTTGTGAATAATGCTTATAGCAACATTTTTTCTTCTATAATGATGATCTTTGATACCTCTTCTTCATAATTCCAAACAAAGTTATTTCCTTCTACCTGTCGTTATGCATCGGGCTAAAGTCTTCAAATCTTACATTTTAAGGGGATGGTATACTAAAAGAAAATGTTTCATTTTGCAAAGCTTCATTTTGTAAGCAGTTTAGAAAGTTTTGGCCAGACAATGGGATAGAAATTAAATTAACAAAGGTCACATTAATCAAGATTATGAAACTTTTTACATAATCATATTGGAAACTGGGTCATACGCCTGACCAAACTAAAGAGATTTCAACTGTTCTTTGGTGTCCGTATTCAGCGCTTGTATCTTCCTTATTCTTACTTTTTGTGAGTTCCTTCCTCTACCCATCCTCTCATTTATGGTTTGAGTCAGAGTACACTTTACTGTTTCATTCAGATCAATAAACTATTTTTGCACCTGTACTGTAAACTAGTGCCAAGTTTTCAAAACAATAACTCAGGAAAATAGAACAGGAATAGCTTTATTCTTTTCTCTCCAAAATCCTCTCTATCCATTCAGTACACACACCTGTGCCCTAGGTGTCAAATTAGACCATGAATAACAAATAAGGTATTTTATCATACTTTGATTAATCATTTATATAGCACTTCAAATGTGTAAACTATTTTCTAATATTTATTTCTTTCCTGCCTGTTAAATGTCACCTTGTCTCTCTGTCAATATTCTATTGTCAACATACTAGCTAGTTTGACCTTAAAAATGTTGAAAATGTTAGCACTTTTAATGGTATAAAATAAACTTCAGTAATGCAGTACTTTCAGTTATTACATTTTCTGTCCAACGAGAGTTAGAGAAACAGTGGAAGAGACACCTTTAATCATGATGAAAATCTAGCTGTTATAAATATGATACAAAAAATGTACTATTTTATATATCTCAAACTATACTGTATATAATCCAGTCTGATTTCAGTAATGTAAAATATTCCTGACTTGAGCATAAAGTTAAAACCCATTTTGTTTGTTGCATTTCCTTCAAGATAATGTATAAAACACTTTCTCTATGCTATCATTATATTTACCTTATTGAGTAGATTAGAGTGGAGAAAAAAACAGACTGAAGTATCCAATATACCACATAAATTACACGGCTGAATGGAAATTTAAATGTAGGTCTCCCAGTCACAGTGCAGAGTTCTAACGTTTGCACTGCA
The DNA here is from genome assembly GCF_031021105.1 of Erythrolamprus reginae. Lineage (NCBI taxonomy): Eukaryota > Metazoa > Chordata > Lepidosauria > Squamata > Dipsadidae > Erythrolamprus > Erythrolamprus reginae. The sequence goes on along the minus strand of NC_091952.1, from coordinate 80,675,959 downwards.
TTGATGCTGCCCCATAACTTGAAGACTGAAATTGAAAACTATTGAAGTATTTTTCTCCTTTTTTTAAATCTGTCTCTTCCTCTTTTCCTCCATGCAGCTCCTGAATATCTTCATAGTAGGTCAGATTTTTTTCAAAGAGGGCAGATTCAGAGATATGGAGAAAGGGAACGTCTGTGGTCTAAGGCAGTGTTTCCCAACCTTGGGAACTTGAAGATATCTGGACTTCAACTCCCAGAATTCCCCAGCCAGCATTCGCTGGCTGGGGAATTCTGGGAGTTGAAGTCCAAATATCTTGAAGTTGCCAAGGTTGGGAAACACTGGTCTAAGTGTTGACCTTAGCTATAAACTAAAGTCATCAATGATCTTTTGTTGAATAACTCTGTGCCTAGTGCCTTCATTAATTTTCTTTGCGATATGTCCAGAAATGACACTGTTTTATTATTATTTTTCTTTACATTTTTACAGTATTATAGCCCTTATTTTGAAATGCTGGTGGTAGAATACAGAAACCAATGGCTAGTTAATTCAAGCTATGTAATTATATTTGTGATGTTATGGCTTAATTCCTTTGGCCGTTGTTTACCAAGCAAATAATCAAGAACTCAATATGTAGTATATTTTAAAATGTAGCGTATTTTAATTTGCCTACAACTCAATTGAACAGAATATTACATATTCAGGTACTCTTGTTTAAGACTTCTATCCTACAAAATCTTCTTTTGTAAACCCCCCCAATAGCTAACAAAATAGTGTGTGACTACATACTGTATATATACAGTACATACATACATTACACAGAGAGAGAGAGGGAGGGAGGGAGGGAGAGAGAGAGATCAACAAAAGAGTAATAAGAAATGCATGAATCCAAGGTACAAAACACAAGTGGAAGAAATTCCAGCTCAGTTCAGTAATGTCAGTCTAGAATTGTACTAGTGAGGCCATAGGATGGATTGTTGTAAACTGATTAACATGGATTGAAAAACCATTTTCCCATGAAATCAAAATTATTCAAAATTCATAATGAGCCTTGATGAACCTATCGCAAAAACATGTACAGGTTATCCTCGACTTACAACAGTTCATTTAGTGAGTGTTCAAAGTTACAGCAGCACTGAAAAATGTGACTTAGGATCGTTTTTCATACTTACTACCTTTTCAGCATTCATGTCATCAAAATTCAGATGATTAATAATAATAATAATTTATTAGATTTGTATGCAATTGGCAACTTGATTGGCAATTGGTTCTTATTTATGACTGTTGCTGTGTCTCAAGGTCATGGGAGTATCTTTTGTAATTGAAGGAAAATAATTTTTATTTATTTTATTTATTTTATTTATTTATTTTGTCCAATACACAATGAGGGTTTTAGTGGGTATATATCTATATACACATAGTAAAATACATGATGAAGGTTATAGAGGAGATACTCATAGTAAAATATATCTAAGAAATAATAGAAAAGAAGGTATAGTAATAGAACATATCAATGAAAGAATAGAAGAAGAGATATAGGAATAGAAGAAAGGTATAGGAGAGCAATAGGACAGGGGACGGAAGGCACTCTAGTGCACTTGTACTCGCCCCTTACTGACCTCTTAGGAATCTGGATAGGTCAACCGTTGGGAGGGGAAGGATGAAGGAGGCCCTGTTAAGTTTTGTTTTCCTAACATAGAGTGGGATGGCTTTCGTTTTCCTGGAAAGCAGGTGACCAGGAGGAGACCGTTAGAAGCTGCATTCCATCAGTGCAATGTGGTTGTGAAGATGAGTCCACCTGACGGTTATGGACACTAATCTTGAGATTGCCCAATGTGGCCTCTTAGCACCTCCCTGCTTCCCTCCTTGCCTTATAGTGCCCCCCTGCTGCCACTTTGTCTGGCTGGATGCTGACTTCAAAAGGCAAGCAGGTGTGGGGGATTGCTATGAAGGCCATGTGGAAGGCTGCCAAGTTTTTATTTATGCCTTAGATATCGAGCCGTCTGGGTGATCTTGGCTCAGTCTAAATCTAGCCAAGAAATTTCATAAACCTGTCCAGTCAATTACTAGGAGTCAACAGGCACTAAATAAATAAATAAATTGTAACATAAAACACATTTCTTTTAGTAGTATTCCCTATCCTTATTATCCCCTTACCAAAGGAAAAGTTACTCGTTACTTTAAGTGATTGTGCAAGTAAAAGCAGCTCCTCAAATATGAGTTTTGAGCAAACATAGAGGGCGTTGTGGTGTGAGATAATGGCTTGGATAATAAATAAACAATGGGCTTCCAGCATGCCAAAAACTGATAATGTGCAATAGGATATGCTATTTTAATGTTATATTATAGGCTTCTAAAAAGTTAATGGTGTGCTTGCAACTGCCAAAGACTTATTAAATGGCCTCAAAGAACCTTTGAGAATTCTGAGAATCTCATTTAAAAAGCAGAGAATAAGAGTCTGAAGAAATATTTTTAAGGCTTCTGTTTGCAGAGAAGGATGAAAAAGAAGACTGACAAATTAAAATGTATTATTATTTTTTTTAAAAAAATCCCATCATTATTTGTTCCTTGTGATGAGATTCGTACAAAAAAGGAGATGAATATTTTTGTGAGATCATTCTATCTGGACAAGGTGATTTATTTATTTATTTTACTAATTTCTGAGAAGTAATAGAAATTTCAATAATGTTCCTTGGGATAAAGATGGAATGCAACTTTTTTTTTTTAGTATAATTTTTATTGATTTTTTAAAAAAAGTTTTACAAAAAACAAAACGAAAGCATAAAACATAAAAGTGTACCATCACCATACAGAAAAAAATAAAGATTCCCTTCACCAGGGAAGATTCAATTTTTTATCCTTCATTTGCTTCTTCTCCGGGTTACATTGTTCATTCATTATAAAGTGATTTAATTTTAATTTTATTTAATTTTATTTTTTACATTTACATCGCTTGCCGATATTGTTAATATATAATTTTTAACCTTCTCCCACCGCCTCATTGTTGCTGCTAATTTCTCTTCATTATAATTATGTAATCTGATTTCCATAATTTCAAAGTGAATGTAGTCCACCATGTACCTGCACCAATTTTTTATCGTCCATTTATTATCGTCTTTCCACCCAAGCACTATGGTTGCCTGGGCGCTTTCTATTGCTGCAGTTTTAATTTCTTCATATCCTTTTACCTCACTATTTTTTTGGAATGCAACTTGGTTTTTTTCCCCTTATATTTTTTCCTTCATGGTTGCAAGCACACACATACACCTTTTTTTTGTAGAGTTCTTAAAAGCTCTCAATAAACTCAGCAACATGGGCTTTTGTTTATTGTTGCAGAACCTGGGGCTGGTTTGGGTTAAGAGGCAAAGTGACTTTCCGAAGATCTCACAATAAACTGCTGGGTCCATGTTAGGATTAGAACTTGGTTTCCTAGTCCAGGAAACTAACCATCATATCACCCAGAATCTGTGAAAATGTTACTGTGGAGCCTTTTATTACAGACTTCAGTGCAAATCTATCAAAAATAAACAACATAGAACAAACTGATGCTAGTTTGCAATCAGTGTTCTCTCTAAAAATTTTTTGGGGTGGGCGGAAAAGTATAGTGTCTGAGCGGCAGTCCCTTCGGGATTGGGCGACACAGAAATAATAATAAAATTTCCCTCTCGGCTCCTGGGCAGGTTTGGAAAACTCTGAGTTGATGATGATTTTTAAGTGAGCGATTGCTCACCTGCTCAGCTTAGAGGGAACTATGTTTGCAATGCTCAGAATTCTCAGCAACTCCCAACAATCTAGAAAACATACTTGGAAAGACATTCACCATTTGTCTTCTCATGATCTATAATCCATATTTTTTCATGGAAATTCTATTATATGATGGGCAGATCAGGAAGAGATGGAACATTTAGCTGCTTCATAGTTTTATTTAGCAAAGGCAAACCAGTATACTATCGGCTCTGATGTTCAGCTTGGGTGCCTATGGATAACTAACATTCATAGATTTCCTTTTCTTATGTTAGCGTTATCCTAGCATGAAATATCCATATTTAAGCCAATGACCTGAGAAATGCCTTGTAGTCCAGCCTGATTTGCTTCTCTTTCTTCTTATGCCACTTAATCATTCTTAATGTTATTTACATGTCCCATCTCTCTTGAGAGACAATACATTAATTAACAGTGTATCTTATTAACTCATGCTGTTTCCCCATCCTAATATTCTCCAAATGATCCTGATGCTGTGGATCAGGTTGCTGGATGGCTGCTCTTTATTTCAGTAAAAAGACACACATGACAAGTGGTGCATTCCAGGTGATTATGCCTTCACGATTGTTAGGGGACACAAGGTCAAAAGGCTGAGTGATTTTAACTACCTGAGAAGAGCACTATAATCTTCTCTAAAAGCGTTGTCTGAAGTGTGTTATGGCTGCTATGTGGAGCCATAATAATGAATGAATGTTGTGTGTATATGTGTGTGTGAGAGAGGCAAGACACAATTTTAGGTACTTGTTTAGTCTTAATGGGGAAAACTTGTGTGGCTTTCTTAGGCTTTGTTTTCACCCATAGCAATTTATTTATTATTATTTTATTTTATTAATCAGATTTGTATGCCGCCCCTCTCCGCAGACTCAGGGCGGCTCACAGCAATAATAGTACAATGTAAACAAATCTAATATTTAAGTTAATTTAAAACCCCAATTTAAAAACCAATCATACATACTAGCATACCATGCATAAATTTTATAAGCCTAGGGGGAGAGAAAGTATCAATTCCCCCATGCCTGACGACAGAGGTGGGTTTTAAGGAGCTTGCGAAAGGCTAGGAGCGTGGGGAGAACTCTGATATCCAAGGGGAGTTGCTTCCAAAGGGTCGGGGCCACCACAGAGAAGGCTCTTCCCCTGGGTCCCGCCAAACGACATTGTTTAGTTGACGGGGCCCGGAGAAGGCCAACTCTGTGGGCCCTAACTGGTCGCTGGGATTCGTGTGGCAGAAGGCAGTCCCGGAGATATTCTGGTCCGGTGCCATGAAGGGCTTTATAGGTCATAACCAACACTTTGAATTGTGACCAGAAACTGATCGGTAACCAATGCAGACTGCGGAGTGTTGGTGCGACATGGGCGTATTTAGGAAAGCAATAAATCCAGATCTACATTTTGCTTATGAAAAATGCTCTGTAGATATTTGTATGAGAGATGTTTTTAATACTGTATGGTAGAGACCTACACAACATGGCTTGGACTTACCTTTGTAGATGACCTTTGTATCATACACATCCATACCTGATGTCCAAATGTACTGAAGTCACAAAATAAACTTGTTCCTTTCGTAATTGCATTGAAATATTGCATATAATGTGTAAGCGGTGGATCTTGTGGTACAACATCATGACACTCATTTCATTACCCTCCCCCCCTTAAGTCAAGATAGATCCTTAGAAGCATGGGGAGGCATGTGTTATTTTCCAAAGCAACGTTCTGAATGGAGGGGCTGTTTCTTAACTTTGTTAAGATGAAACCATCCTGGAAGATTTGTACAATCTCAATATAGTCCTCATAACTGCATTAAAATAAAGTCTTTGAGTTGAGTTTGTTGCCTAGTAGACTCAGGAATACAACATTACACATTTCTTAGCACCTACTGGAAAGTTTTTTGTTATTGCCAAGTTCTGGACTTTTTTTTTTTAACTTCATGATTGGTTGATAAACCCAGAATCTCCCAATGATGTCTTGTCTAAGTATAAACTAGGATGGCTTAGTTCTGGTTAAGCCACAGATAATTGGAGTTCCAACAAGCAAGCAAACAATATACAGTGGTACCTCATCATACAAACTTAATTGGTTCCAGGAGGAGGTTCGTAAGGTGAAAAGTTCGTAAGATGAAACAATGTTTCCCATAGGAATCAATGTAAAAGCAAATAATGCTTGCAAATCCTTCAGAAAAATCCCAAACTTTAGAAGGGAGATGAACAGAGGGCAGGGAGGAGCAGCTAAAGGGGGCGGGTGGAAGAAGCAAGGCTAGGCTAAAGGGTGAGTGGGAAGGAAGAAAGGCAAGGGGGGCGCCCCTCCCTTTTCTTTCTTCAAAAGACACCGTTTCAGTGCCTTTGCAAGCACGTTGTTCTCTGCAAAAATTTTCCTCGCCCAAGATGCCCCTCCCTCCTCCCTTTTCTTTCTTCAAAAGACACCCTTTCAGTGCCTTTGCAAGCACGTTGTTCTCTGCAAAATCTTTCCTCCGAGCTGCCCCTCCCTTTTCTTTCTTCAAAAGACACTGTTTCAGTGCCTTTGCAAGCACGTTGTTCTCTGCAAAATCTTTCCTACTCCAAGCAGCCCCTCCCTTTTCTTTCTTCAAAAAAGGGGAAAAAAAGAAACCCCTTCATCCCAGCAGCAGCTGGTTGGGTTTGTAAGGTGAAAATAGTTCGGAAGAAGAGGCAAAAATATCTTAAACACCGGGTTCGTATCTTGAAAAGTTCGTTAGAAGAGGCGTTCATAAGATGAGGTACCACTGTACACTGTTTAACAAAAGCTTAATATGTATACAATGATACCTCGTCTTAGGAACTTAATTCATTCTGTGACCAGGTTCGTAAGCAGAAAAGTTCGTAACATGAAGCAATTTTCCCCATAGGAATCAATGTAAAAGTAAATAATGCGTGCAACCCCATCCCAAAAGTAACCCCTTTTGCCTTGTGTCACTGGGAAACCCCACCTCCGGACTTCTGTTGCCAGCCGAAGTGCTGGGATTCCCCTGAGGTTCCCCTCGCTGGGAAACCCCCACCTCCGGACTTTGTTGCCAGCCAAAGCGCCCGTTCTTGCATTGCTGGGATTTCCCTGAGGCTCCCCTCACTGGGATTCCCTTCATTTTTGCCAGCACTGCTTTGAATCCCAGTGAGTGGAGGCTCAGGGAAATCCCAGTGCTTCGGCTGGCAAAGGAAGTCCGAAGGCAGGGTATCACAGCGGCGGCAGCTTGGGTTCGTAAGGTGAAAATAGTTCAGAAGAAGAGGCAAAAAATTCTTAATTAAACACTGGGTTCGTATCACGAAAAGTTCATATGAAGAGGGGTTCGTAAGATGAGATATCACCGTATTTCTGTTTCTAATTTCTCTTTGAAGTGGAATAGCCCAGACACAAATTTAGTAGTGAAATAGAGGAGACATTTGATACTATTTCTTGATACATTTGATACATTTCCCTTAAGTACTGTATATCTAAAGCCTGGCTGGAAATCTGTAGATTTGCAAATATTGTCATATATCAATAGCACTGCTTTTGTTCAGTTACCGTAATATTCAATGGAATGCATGGTGCATCAATCTCAGAACTTTCAGATTGATTGATTGATTGATTGATTGATTGATTGATTTGTTGAGTAGTTGGTTGACTATGTGCCACTGTGTAATTTTCAACTCCTAGTAACTACGTAAATAAATATTCCCTGTGATAATCCATCCCAAATCTGATACTCATTTCTGCTATACCTGAGTGTAACCCAGAAAGCTGTAGACACATATTTTTAAATAAATCACAATAGTAAATAAGAAAAATACATCACAGGCAAAAAAATTCACAGAACTGTATAGGTCATGTGATAAGTAGACATATTACAAGTTGCTTTCATGTAATATCATGTGACCTGGAGTCTTTCAAGACAAGCTTATGGATAGGTGAACTAATCATATAATTATGTGAATTGCCCATAACTTTTTTTCCTTTGACTTTGTTCTATCATGTTCCAAAACAAATAGACACCTACTGAAACCCACTTCTGGAGACGTTTTATATGGAATTTTCTGACTTTCATTTATCTCCTTTTAAACAGTGACCAAGTACTTGCCAGACTTCATGAACAGAACAAGATTGGCTTTTCCTGAAGTATTAAGGTAATTCTATGATTCCTTTTAAGTATAAATTGAAACTACCAAATATGGTTCTAACAAACGAATGATTGTATTCCATGTTAATTCATGCTGGCAGAAATATATATTTGTTAAATATTTTAATGTTAAGAAATTATTCCTTAATACTGTATGTTGAAGCATGGTTTAATGTAACTATTGTTTTCAAATGATCATCTATCCCTCCCCTTTTCTCCCTCTCAAACTTGCCTCTGGATGGAAATACATACTTCCCTCCCTCCCTCCCTCTCTCTCTTTTTTGCCATCTATCATCTATCTACCATTTAGCTATCATTTATCTATCTACCTAAATTTTAAAGGCTTTCTATGCTGCCATTTTTCATTTTCCTGCAACTTAGTTGTATGTGACTATTACAACATTATTATTACATGATAGCACTATTACAACATTATTATTACATGATAGCACTTTGTCATAATTAGCATTGATCAATTCAGGGGATTTTGGTAGTTTTCTAAATTTGCTTGTGGTGAGATGTCTGTTTATCAGTATTTTCTTGCAGAAAAAACTTGGCTTTTAATGTCTTTCATGGTTATTTTAGGATAACTTTAAATATTTGGAAGCTGGCACTGAGGTTGTAACTCTAGTAGCTTAGGTATGTTTTAAGTTATTATACTGAATTAGCTTCTGTTGTGGTTAGCTCTGGCCCAGCTCCTGTCCCAAGGACTGTGGATGTGGGGGAGACATCCATATGCTGCAGGCCTGTTTTGCTCCCGGTGGAATCTGCTGATGAAGGCTCCTCTGACCAAGAAGACATGAGTGACAGGGAGGAGGAGAGTGTGGCAGACAGCTCAGAAGGAGATCAATTCTCTAACTCCTCCTTGGATTCAGAACAAGAGTTAATGATACAGCCACACATGCGGAGAGCGATGCATAGGCAGCAACAACTGAGAGATTATTATCAAAGAAAATAAGGCCACCTGTGGTTGGGTGGGGCTGTGGTAATTAGTGAAGCTGCTATAAATAGCAGCCTGTGGGTTTGGCCATTGTGGAGGATTATCTGATCGTTTTGTTTCCTGCCTGCCTTGCTGACTTGGACCTTTGTGTGCTGATTTTTCCCCCGCTTTGAAACTAAACCAGAGCAAAGTGTGTTTCACTTTGTGAAAGAGGAAGGACTGTGAATTGCCTCACAGCTGCAAGCTAAGTATCTCAGAACTGATAAGGGACTTGTACAAATTACCAGTTTCTTTGGAGACGAGTGCTCTTTGCTATACAAAAAGAGTGCTTAGTTTATTTGAATTTTCGGTATAAAGAACATTGTTTTGAATTTTCTGAAATTTGTATCTGTGATTCTACCAGAGAGCTCGACAGAACAGCTTCCTTGTTGGGAGAGTGGTAACAACTTTTGTGGTTATGGCAATATCTTTATACTTCATGGAAGACAAATCTATTCATCTCGCATTTTATTGCAAAGAAAGCTAAGTCATATTTTCAAAATCAAAAAGCAAATTGAATTAAAATTATTTTTAAAAATGTATACCATTTTTAAAATATTGTGATGCATTTTTAAATTCATTATAAAAAAGGTGTGAAATTGAATTAAAATTATTTTAAAAATGTATACCATTTTTAAAATGTTATAATGCATTTTTTAATTCATTATAAAAAAGGTGTGAAACGTATTAATATTACAGAATTTTTTAAAACCAGAAATGGACTCAGAAACATAAATAAGTAAACATAATCGATTTCTTTTGGAAAAACAATATACTGAGTGAACCAAACTCCATATACATTCATACATTTCTGTGTGTGTAAATAATTGTGTTCCGTAGCTACAATACATATTAATTTTTTATTTTAACATATTACTAATCTCTTTGCTGTCCTTTAGTTCTAATCTGCCTTAGGCACAAAACTACCTGGGAGACCTTGAACCAGTCATCCTCTCTCAACCCTTCAAACTAGGCAAAGACAAATCATTTCTGAAAAACCTTGCCAAAAAAACCTGAAGGGACTTGTTCAGACAGTTGCCAGGAGTCAACAATAATTTGAAGGCATACACACACACACAAAATAGTCATAGTAAACCATGTTTGGGAAATGGTAAAGGAGGAACTTAAAGGTTTTATGCTCTTCAATTATTTTTTTTCAATTGAAACATAGCTAAATAAGGTTTTAATTCTTAAATAATAAGGATCTCTTCTTTTCTGATGAAGAAGTCTTGTCAAATGCCTATTAAAGTTTATTTGCTTCTTTGTACCCTTTGGCTATCCTTAAGTGTTGTACCTTATGATTCTTGACAAATGTATCTTTTCTCTTTATGTACACTGAGATCATATGCACCAAGGACAAATTCTTTGTCTGTCCAATCACACGTGGCCAATAAAAAAATTCTTCGCAAAGTAAGAACTTGCAGGAATTGTATGTAGCATTGTGCATCTGTGTTAGGGATAGGCAAATTTCTCAGACCCAGAAACTGAGCTGCCCAATGCTTTGGAAGGCTGAAAAAAGTGATGTTTAGCTAGGCTGGATTAGGCAATTTCTAATTCTTTCTGCCTCATTCCATTTTATTTTGTTTTGTTTTATTTTTTTTTAAGTAGGTTAATCCATATTTGTTAGAATTTGTACTACAGTTCTAGGCTGCTTCCAATTCCATAATGTGGAAATTGCAGCAGTATTTTTGGTTTGAGGTCTACAAAATGTAAGGATCTGGGGCCACCTTGCAGATTGCCAAGTCCTTCTGTAGCCAATACTGTAGTTTTATTATTATTATTATTATTATTATTATTATTATTATTATTATTATTATTTGTCAAGTGTATATTTGTAATATACAGTGTTCCCTCGAGTTTTGCAGGGGATGCGTTCCGAGACCGCCCGCGAAAGTTGAATTTCCGCGAAGTAGAGATGCGGAAGTAAATACACCATATTTGGCTATGGACAGTATCACAAGTCATCCCTTAACACTTTAAACCCCTAAATTACCATTTCCCATTCCCTTAACAACCATTTACTCACCATTATTACTGGTACTCACCATTGAATAAGACACTTAGTGATCCTGATATTTATAAACATAAGTATTTATTAACAATAATTATTTTCTTGTTATTTATTTACAAAAAATATTAGTTTGGCGATGATGTATGACATCATCGGGTGGAAAAAAACCGGGAAGTATTTTTTAATTTATATTTTTTGAAAAACCGTGGTATAGGCTATTCGCGAAGTTCAAACCCGCGAAAATCGAGGGAACACTGTACATAGGTATGACATTGTTTATATACATAAGATGGGTACTGGTAAGAAGGAATAATTGGACAGGGATGATAGGCATGCTGGTGCGCTTATGCACACCATTTATTGATCTCTTGAGAATCAGGTGAGGTCAAGAGTGGACAGTCAAAGGGTAAACATTTGGGGGTCACTATTATTTCATTATTATTTCATCATTATTAAAATAATAATAATAATTATTATTATTATTATTATAATTTTTTTATATTATTATTATTATTATTATTATTATTATTATTATTATTATTATTATTATTATTATTATTATTGCTACTACTATGACTACTACTACCACCATCCATTATTTCATTATTATTTCATCATTTCATTATTTCTTTATTTATCCAACTATTTTTGCCATGAAGACAACTTACAATAATAAAAAAGGAAGAAAGTGAAAGGGGTATAAACAGAACAGAAGTAAAATGATAGAACAATAAAACAAACAATGGGAAAGAACACAAGGTGTCTATAATTGCCTCAATTGATGTATCGTACCTTATAGCCATTCATCAATTACAGCTTTGTAGAAGAGACATATGGATGATTTTTTTTGTGTTCATTTTTCCCTCTTCTCCACTGAGATGTCCTCTTCCATCAGTAATGTGCTTGGCATCATTTCCAACAGAGTTTGCGTTGCATAAGGTGAATGTATCCTTATGGTGCAGTTCAGTTGTGCAACGAGCACAAATAATGCTGAATATATTTGGTGATGATTGGAATGCATTTTGCAACATAAAATGATGAATAAGCTGCCAATAAAAGTGATTGAAATGCATGGGAGGAATTGACGGAGGCTGGAGAAGGTTATTGTATAAGGAAACAGAAACTGGAAATCATAGCTAGAAAAATAAAATAACTAGGAGTTATTTTGATATCTATGCTTTAATGGTAAAAATGTAACTGGCTATAACTTTCTAAACTTTTTATAGTCTCTCTCCCATCCCACCCCCACCCCCTTTGTGTAACACTCTTTCACAAAGTGTATTACAAGAAACGTTCAAACTAATTTCATTGATCAAATTATTGCTGAAGAAATGGATGGCATTTTCATAAGACTTATGGAGCGTTAGATGGCAAGCCAGATCAATTAACTTAATTCCATAATGAAGTTATTAACACCTTAGCCTCAAAGAAGCTTATAGCAAAGATGAAACAAAGTCAGACAAAACGAGATATTATATATCTAGCAAAATCATTTGGTAACATAGCCATGAGCCCTCGTTATTGTACCAAAAACAAATCAAAGGTTTGTATATGTTTATTTTATTTATTTATTTATTTATTTATTCATTTTTTATGCCGCCCTTCTCCTTAGACTCAGGGGGGCTTACAACATGTTAGCAATAGCACTTTTTAACAGAGCTAGGCTATTGCCTCCACAATCCGGGTCCTCATTTTACCCACCTCGAAAGGATGGAAGGCTGAGTCAACCTTGAGCCGGTGATGAGATTTGAACCGCTGACCTTCAGATCTATAGTCAGCTTCAGTGGCCTGCAGTACAGCACTCTACCTGCTGCGCCACCCCGGCTCATATGTACTTTAGCTATTTATTATTTTTCTGACTCTTTATGTTATTTTCAATTTAAAACAAATATTTTTTTTAAAAAAGATAATATCTATGAAATAGACAGGTGGTTTCTGAAAATATACAATTAATGTTTAATGTAACATTAGCAAATCATCCCAAGCAGAGAACATTGTGTTGTTTTCATGATCTATTAAAAACAGAAGGAAGATTGGTGGTCAAATAATTTCAGTAAATAAACAAATACATAAGTAACTTCCAGTCCCTTTCAAAAGTTTACTTTTTAATCTTTTCATTCAGGTTAACTGGATTTTTTTTTTTTAAAAATAGATGTATATGCAGGGGTGAAATTCAGCAGGTTCTGACAGGTTTTGCAGAACTGGTAGCAGAAATTTTGAGTAGCTCAGAGAATGGCCAAATACCATCTCTGGTTGACCCCCGAGTGGGGTGGTGTTGTGGTTAGCTCTGGCCCAGCTCCTGCCCCAAGGACTGTGGATGTGGGGGAGACATCCACATGCCGCAGGCCTGTTTTGCTCCCGGTGGAATCTGATGATGAAGGCTCCTCTGACCAAGAAGACATGAGTGACAGGGAGGAGGAGAGTGTGGCAGACAGCTCAGAAGGAGATCAATTATCTAGCTCCTCGGATTCGGAACAAGAGTTAATGATACAGCCATGCATGCGGAGAGCGATGCATAGGCAGCAACAACTGAGAGATTATTATCAAAGAAAATGAGGCCACTGTGGTTGGGTGGGGCTGTGGTAATTAGTGAGGCTGCTATAAGTAGCAGCCTGTGGGTATGGCCATTGTGGAGGATTATCTGATCGTTGTGTTTCATGCCTGCCTTGCTGACTTCGACCTTGGTGTGTTGCTTTTTTCCCCGCTTTGAAACTAAAGCAGAGCAAAGGGTGTTTCACTTTGTGAAAGAAGAAGGACTGTGAATTGCTTCACAGCTGCAAGCTAAGTATCTCAGAACTGATAAGGGACTTGTACCAATTACCAGTTTGTTTGGAGATGAGTACTCTTTGCTATAGAAAAAGAGGGCTTAGTTTAAGTGAATTTTCATTATAAAGAACATTGTTTTGAATTTTCAAACATGTGTGTGTCTGAAATTTATACCTGTGAATTTTCGGGAGGATTCTACCAGAGAGCCTGACAGAACAGGTGGGAATGGAGATTTTGCAATATCTTTCTCCCAGAAGTGGGCAGGGAATGGAAATTTTGCATTATCCTTCCCCTGCCACACCCACCAAGGCACGCGACACTCACCAAACCCCACCCACAGAACTGTTAGTAGTAAAATTGGATTTCACCACTGTGTATATGGTTTTATTTGTTTTTGTTTTTTAAGGAGACATTTATGAAATATTCTCGGGCGGGGATAAACAACAGGTAAAGAAAGTACTAATCTGTCCTGTCTTTTACTGTCCAATTATTTTTCCATTGTACTGAAGCCTCTCTGGCTTCCTGCATTTTAGTTAAGTCCCAAAGAAGACATGGAAAGAAAGAACTTCTCCCAAGAGTCTTTTATAGATCAAAAAAGTGCAAGCAGTTGGGGCAATACAGAATGATGAAGAGATGGAGGGGTGGGGGACAGCCACAGAATTTTTGGACAATCCAAAAATGCAATGAAGTATGATAAGCTTAGAAGCCCTGCAAATGGATTTGTCCGGATGGACTGTGCAACCATCTCAACAGAGCAGTTTATAAGAAAAGAAAAAAGAAATGACATTCGGATTAATTTCACATTTTTATGATTTATGATTCATCATGGAACACCTTGCTTTCAGCAGCTGTTGGTGCTTCAATATTGGAGGCTTTTACGAAGGGGCAGTGCTACTGTTTGTCTAAAATTGTATAGGACTTCCTGCTTAAGCGGATTGGACTGGAAGACCTCCGATATGCCTTCCACCTCTATTATTCTGTATTCCGTATACCCACATTTAAATTAATTATTTACCCAGATAAATTTTATACTACAATCTACGCAGTAACTGAAAGGAATCTAGGATTGAACGCTTCCATCTGTCCAGCCTGATAAATCTTCCTGGTTGTTTTGAAACAAAAACAGAAATCAGTTGATACAAAATATTGTAGTGTGATTCACTTGCATGTGGTGTGATGTATGGATTTAGTTAGCTGAGCAGATAAGTTGATCTGTGCTAAATTGATTGATTGCAAATTCCTAGAAAGTCTCTATCAATTTCATCCAAGGAGTCATGTTTCCCACTTTGCTGTCATTGGATGATGGATTCTTGACTTGAGGGCAAGACAGAATTGTCAACAAATCCTTAAAGAAGTTATTTGCTCTGATTTCTAATCCCAAATTGTTCTGTTTGAACATGAATAGAAATGGGGGGAAATGGTTTATGGCCATATATTTGTTTTCAAGCACATGATTCCTAATTCATAAAAATCTAATATAAAGTAGTAAATGGATGGACGTACGTACATACGGACAGACAGACAGACAGACAGATAGATAAAGATGATTTTGGGAACATAATTATTGTCAGATATTAATGATGAAATAAAGTGGATTTTCAAGAGTATTAATAGTACATAAATGAAAACATCTGTAAAAATGTTGCCATCTCTCTCCCCCCTCTCTCCCTCTCCCTCTCCCCCCTCTCTCTCCATGTGTATATATGTATGTATATATGTATGCTTGTATATGTGTTTGTGTGTTTGTGAATTATATCTATTTGTCATTGGAATGCATGGCTTTTCAAAACAACATATTTTTGCAAATGATTGAAGTAGTCTTATTTTTATAGACCAGGATATTATTCTGTTGTAAGCCACCCAGAGAAAAAAGGGTGTGATAGAAATCTAGATAGATAGATAGATAGATAGATAGATAGATAGATAGATAGATAGATAGATAGATAGATGATGGACGGACGGACGGACGGACGGACGGACAGATAAGGATGTTGATAGCATTATTGTAATTTCAATAAAAATGTGGCTTTACTGTCTTTAATTATGCAAATACCAACTAATCTGTTTTAAGATATGTAATATTGAAATACCTACTTATACTTATCTATAGAACAGTGTTGGAATAATGTGCTCGTCTTCTCCTTTCACTCCTCTGTTGAGATATTCTCCTTCCCAGAGATCAAAGGCAAGGCTGGTGTTTGCTGCTTCCCCAGGTTCAGAGCTAACGGGTAGTTTTTTGTTTGGTTTCCCAATGTTTATCCATGGATTAATGCTTCAACTCCATTAGAAGAGAAAGATACAAAGATGCCTGAATACTTATTACATGGCGGCTAAAATATCTTTGTTGGAACATTGGGATAACAAAAGAAGGAATCTATAATGAATGTAACTGTAGATGTATTTTACATTGTGCTAATGATAACTGCAGGCTAAATCACATATTATAAATTATAATCAGGTGATATTCTACATAAAAATATTAGGTGGGTGTCCTTTAAAGGTTATAACATGTAAATGTGAAATACACAATTTCCCAGAGTGGTCTAGTTTAAGCAACTGAGTTATTTGACACAAGCAAGTGCAACTGATATGCTACAATCTTCTCCAACTTAATTCTTTGTAGATGAACTGAACTTAATTTCCATAACCCCATGCCAATTAAACTTCTATTCTTGCATACACATCACTCAGAAAAGCAAATGCCACATTTTTGTGTGGCAATGCTGGTTGGAAAATATTCTGCTGAACTGATGAGCATTCTGAATCATAGTATATCTGATTAGAAGAGTTTTAAACCGAATCCAGTGGGAGTTATAAACACCAACCAGAAGTAAATTGCTCAGATGAAGACTTGAGTTTTGCAAAAAGAAGTGTGAGTGTTGGTACAATTTGTCTTATTAAATTACTGAAGGGTAGATTCCAATCCAATTATAGAGAAGATTTCTGATTTAGAGCAGTTTGATTTTGACCATAACTAACATGTTGATGGGCTACACAAGGCTAATGCTGAGGCTACACAGGCATTTCTCAAGGATGTCTTAATTGGAGGGAGTTAGATTCAAAGGCCTAAATAGCTATTTACCAAATTTATGATTTCCAATGCATAGTGTAAATAATGATGAAAAAAGGATGGTTTGTTTCAGTGCTCTAAAACAGCTAAGCTAGTTTGATCAAGGGCGGGTTCTAACTTACCTCGCTGCTTCTTCCTGTGCTGTGGGAGCATTCACAATGCCGAAAAATGGGGGGGGGGAATTCCCCCAAAAAACTGAAAACAAGATGGCAACACATGTGCAGTGCCATAAACTCAGCTTCTGCGCATGCAGAGAAGAAAAAAAAAACCAGGAAAAAAATCCCCCCAATTTTTTTTTTCAAAAAATAATTCCAAAAATAAGATGGCGCTGTCCATGCACTGGCACAGACAGAACCTGTTCCGTGACATCATTGTGACATCATCAGATGCTTGCTAGCCAGGAGGAACCGGGTTAGATCTAACTGGGTTAGATCTGAGTTTGATCAACTAGACTTCAGAATGTTCAATATATTTGGGGTGATTAGCTACCAATCAATATTCTGATTTTTAATAATTTTTCTGTTTCTTCTTTATAGAATAATAAATATCTACCAGATAGTAAAATTGCTATCAACAGGACTCTATACCTGTAAAGAATATTCTTTTTTTTTTCTTGTAGAAATTTTCACCAACCTGGTATTCACTCATGATTGCCTTGTAGGATGGCTGAGGTGTGAATTCTATTTCAGCAGAGTGTGAAAATTAGATGACAGAAAATATTTTTATGCTTTATTCTCATACTAAAAATGTGATTAGACAATTGGAAGCCCAGTGGACAAATTATAAAAACCTGGTCTATTTTACTGATGAAAGAAATAATAATTATTTTTTTAATTACTAGTTCTAGAAAACTTCTACATATGCTTCATATATTATATTTAACATTGTATTGCTGAATAGGCCATAAAGAATTGCCAACAATATTAAATAGATGCCAGCATGCTTAGGGTAATGTGTGAATTCAACTATTATCTTAGAAAGGCTCAAATGGTCTTTGTTGTTTCAACAGCAAAGAATTCTTCAACATACATTTATAATATAATTGGATAGTAAAACAAGCACTATGAAATTTGACAGAAAAGGAGAAAGGGAAAGTATGTAGAAAAATGGAGTGTAAAGGAAAAAATTGGAAGTGGACACATAAATTGAACAGTTAGTGTTGCCTTGTAAAGATAGAGAATGGCCCAGGAAACAATAAAATGTAGATGTCAAAATAATGACCTTCAGTGGAAAAGAATTTCAGAGTATGATGTTGTTGAAATGCAAATATTTAGCCTGCTGTATGCATTATAGTGGATTTATCTGTAAAAGCCCACTGCTTTAGCAGAAAGTTTGTGTACTCAAAATATAAGCACTGTATCTAAAACAGGCAGCAGACGGCACTGAACATTGGATAATGTAAGCATTTCTGGCTGTTTCTATAACATGTTGGTAACTTGCTTGGGAAAAATTACACACAGTTATAGCAGGATGGATATATGCACTCCAATACACACACTGACATACTTGGATAAGAAAGCATGCATGTATGTGCACACACATGTATGACTCATTCTTGCAATGTTTCATTAATACTTTAATAATGTTGAAAAGCAAAAAAAATATAATTTACTGCAGGCTGAGATTAGTGAATTACAATGCCAAATAATAAATAGAGAATTAAAAATTATCTTAGATCATTTAAATTTCAGAAGAAATAAATCACAGGAGCTTAATAGAATAATAAAGGCATGGGGCAGAAGGAACTTATTCATCCAAAGTGAAAACCAAATTAGTTTTAAAAGCTAAGCACTACAAGAATTTTTTTATTTATTTTCTACAGATGACCTAGTTACCTTTTAAAAGCATTTTCATGCAAATCTCAGCTGTATTTATTCACATTATGTTTTGTTAAAAATTCCCATGCTAAATTTAAAAAGGAATAGGATAAATAATGATTGCTTTCTATTTTTTTCAAGCATGGATTATGCTGTTTAATTCAAAAGAGCCAACAATTTGCAAGACTCCTATTCTCATGCTGTTTATCCTGGAATAGATATATGAAACCATGATTATCTGCCTCTCAGGTCAATGAATCTGTTTTAGAAGGACAATTTTGAAAATTGTTTTCAAAAGTATTACTGAGACTGTATATAATTGTAGAAGTGGGAAAACTCTATAAAAATGGTTGTTTAATGTTTTCCAGTAGGAATTGTGTTACTGATGCTGAGTGCCATACACATACAATTGCACTGTAGAAAAAAAAATTGCTACCAACCTGTCTTGCATTGAGGACCTGTATACTGCATGAGTCAAAAAGAGGGTTATGAAAACATTTACAGACCCCTCACATTATAATACTATTATAATTATATAATTATAAATACTCTAATTATATAATTATAATACTATAATACTACTACAGTGGTACCTCTACTTAAAGCCTCTACTTAAGAACTTTTCAAGATAAGAACCGGGTGTTCAAGATTTTTTTGCCTCTACTTAAGAACCATTTTCTACTTAAGAACCCAAGCCTGGAAAAATTTCCCAGGAAATTTGAGAGCGGCACATAGGCCCGGCCAGTTTCCTGCCATTCCTCCTTCAATCCCGGCCATCTGGGCTGCCAGAGGAGCCTTTTGGTGGTACTTAAGGAAGCTTTGGCAGTCCAGAGCAAATGAAGTATTTTTCTTTCTCTGGGCGCTTGGACAGGGAATAAACCTCTGCCAGCACCCAGAGAAAAGAAATGCCCCCTTCACTGAGCAGCCAAGGAGTCACCACAGCGAAAGAAAGGCGCCTGTGACAAAGCGAGCAAGTGAGCAAGAGGAGAGGAGAGCCCTTCACCATGGGAAGGAAGAGACAGCAGGTAGCAGCAGCAGCAGCCAGTGTATGGGCGACAGTGCATGGGAGGCAACCTCGCACCGGGTGTATTGGAAGCGCATGTTCCTCCTCACTGCCTCAGAGTCCCTCTTTTTTAAAAAAGCCCCCCTCGCCACAGCTGAAAGATGGTTCTCTAATGTGAGCTGTGGATCGAGGAGGACGCCCAAGTTGTGGACACTCTCTGAGGGGGTCAATAATTTCCCCCCCAGGGTGATGGACGGACAGATGGAATTGTCCTTGGGAAGCAAAACCCACAGCCACTCTGTCTTATCCGGGTTGAGTTTGAGTCTGTTGACACCCATCCAGGCCCCAACAGCCTCCAGGCACCGGCACATCATTTCCACGGCTTCGTTGATTGGACATGGGGTGGAGATGTAAAGCTGGGTATCATCAGCGTACTGATGATACCTCACCCCATGTCCTTGGATGATCTCACCCAGCGGTTTCATGTAGATATTGAATAGCAGGGGGGAGAGGACCGACCCCTGAGGCACCCCACAAGGGAGAGACCTCGGAGTTGACCTCTGACCCCCCACTAACACCGACTGCGACCGACTGGAGAGGTAGGAGGAGAACCACTGAAGAACAGTGCCTCCCACTACCAACCACTCCAGCCGGCGCAGAAGGATACCATGGTTGATGGTATCGAAAGCCGCTGAGAGGTCAAGAAGCGCCAGGACAGAGGATAAACCCCTGTCCTGGGCCCGCCAGAGATCATCCATCAACGCAACCAAAGTCGTTTCCATGCTGTAACCGGGCCTGAAACCCGACTGCTGGGGACCTAGATAATCAGCTTCTTCCAAGGACCGCTGCAGCTGGAGCGCCACCACCTTCTCCACAACCTTCCCCATAAAGGGAAGGTTGGAGACTGGATGGTAGTTATTAAGTACGGCTGGGTTCAGGGAAGGCTTCTTGAGGAGGGGACGCACAAGCGCCTCTTTATAGGTTGTTGTAAAAGACCCCCTCCCCAAGGAAGCGTTGACAATCTCCTGGACCCAGCTCCGTGTCACCTCCCTGCTGGCCGAAACCAGCCAGGAGGGACACGGATCCAGTAAGCAGGTGGCAGAACTCACAGCTCCAATGGCCTTGTCCACTTCATCAGGTGTCACCAGATCAAACTCTTCCCAGACAGGTGGACAAGTACGGGCCAGAGTCACCTCAACTGACTCATTGTCAGTCGACTCTGTTTTACAATTAGAGTCGAGGTCTGCCCGGATCCAAGCGATTTTATCAGCGAAAAACTTGTTAAAATCCTCAGCCGTACTCTGCAAGGGCTCCCCAACTCCCCCCTGATTAAGAAGGGAGTGGGTCACCCTAAACAGAGCGGCCGGGCGGGATTCCGCTGATGCAATCAAGGCGGCATGATACGCGCATCTTGCCGCCTTGAGCGCCACTTTGTAAGTCTTAATAAAAGCTCTTACAAGTGTTTGATCGGATTCAGACTTACTCTTCCTCCATCACTTCTCTAGACGTCTCTTCTGGCGTTTCAACTCCCGGAGCTCCTCGTTGAACCATGGAGCTCTACGGGGTCTAGCACCACGGAGAGGTCGCAAAGGCGCAATCCGATCAAAAGCCTCCGCTACAGCCTTGTTCCAGGCCTCCGCAAGAGACTCCGACGAACTGTGGATGAGTGCATCTGGAATAACCCCAAGCGCCGTCTGAAAGCCCTCTGGGTCCATCAGGCGTCTGGGGCGGAACAACTTAATCGGTTCCGCCTCCCTGCGGGGAAGTATTGGAGCCAGGAAGTCAAGCCGTAGTAGAAAATGGTCTGACCATGACAAAGGCAACACTTCTAAGCCCCTTAGTCTCAGACCATTACTCAATTGCTCAGAGAGGAATACCATGTCGGGTGCGTGCCCTCCCTCGTGAGTTGGACCCTGTACTACTTGAGTCAGCTCCATGGCTGTCATGGTGGCCATGAACTCCTGTGCCAGTCCAGAGGCTTCGCCGAGTGACGGCAGGTTGAAGTCCCCCAAGACAATAAGTCCGGGGAACTCCACTGCCAACCCGGCTACCTCCTCGAGCAGCACAGGCAGGGCTTTTGACACACAGCTGGGAGGCAGGTCCGTGAGAAACAAGCCCACCTGAACCCCTAAGTCCAACTTCATCAAGAGAGACTCGCAACCCGCAATCTCTGGAGCAATGAGTCTACGTGGGCAAAGGCTCTTCCTGGCTATAATAGCCACTCCTCCCCCCCCTTCCCTGGGGTCTAGTTTGATGCCATATCTGAAACCCAGCTGGGCAAATTTCAGAGAGAGGAACTCCTCCCTCTGGGCCCAGCCAGGTTTCAGTAATACATGCTAGGTCGGCCTCCTCATCCAGGATCAAATTCCGGATGAGGAGAGCTTTATTTACCACCGACCTGGCATTGAGTAGCAGCAACCTGAGTCCAGGGCCAGAATTACACTCATCACCAGTGCTCAAGATTGAGCTCATGGAGCCAGAACAAGGGATCATTATTAAGCAACGATCCCTCGTTCCCCTGGAACGGCTAACTCCGTGGCCCCCGCCATATCTGCCTCTCCCCAGCAACACCGGGACTCTCCTCCTCCTCTTCTTCCTCCTCTTCTTCCCACCCAAATTCTGAGCTTTTATTTCTTTCCTAATGGGTTTGCACACATTATTTGCTTTTACATTGATTCCTATGGGAAGAATTGCTTCTACTTAAGAACGTTTCTACTTAAGAATCTGGTCACAGAGAGAATTAAGTTCTTAAGTAGAGGCACCACTGTACTATATAATACTACTATGAATCTTCTTATCGTTCCCATCACCCATCTTCTCATACTAATAACTGTATGACTGTAACTTTGTTGCTTGTATCCTTACAATTTATATTGACCGATTCCTAATATGTTTTGTTTATTTGTACTCGGACTATCGTTAAGTGTTGTAACTTATGATTCTTGATGACCAGATCTTTTCTTTTATGTACACTGAGAGCATATGCATCAAGACAAGTTCCTTGTGTGTCCAATCACACTTGGCCAATAAAAAATTCTATTCTATTCTATTCATAAGGTAGCATATGCTTTTCTTTTGTATATCTGATGAAGTTCTTCCATGATCTGAAAAGCAAAGGTAAAAAACCCTTTCACAGACATTTTTGGCTGCAAAATAGGCATACTGTTGCGGAACTCAGAATATAAGCCAACAACAGAGCAGAAGGCTTTAAATAAATAATATATTCTGACAAAACAGATTGGACAGATTACTATTATTCGTGAGCTGAGTACCAGATTTTAATTCAGATTTTCAGATTTTACTTTTCAGTTGCGCTTGTGGTTTCTTCTCCGGTTGGTATCTCTTTCAAAAACAGCATTGATTTCATGCTAAGCATCCAGTTTTTATTATTGTTGTTTCAGTTAATGGAGAAGATGCGTAAGAAGTGAATAGTAACCAAGTAGTAACTGAGTAATAGTAACTGAGTAGCTAATGCATGGAACTCACTACCTGACTCTGTAGTATCAGCATCTAACCCCCAAAACTTTACCCTTAGACTATCCACTGTTGACCTTATCCAATTCCTAAGAGGTCAGTAAAGGGTGTGCATAAGCGCACCAGTGTGCCTATAGTCCCCTGTTCTAATGTTTCTCTCTTACTACTATTATGTATATAAACATTGTTCTATCTTTATATACTACCAATACGTACTTGACAAAATAAATGAATGAATGAATGAATGAATGAATAATCAGCAGACTTTTTAAATTTTTTCTGGTTTTGATTCCACCATCATTCAGAAAAATACTAGCCAAGGTACCTTGGGGTGAATCTTCTTAAAAGACTTCTAGTTCTGAGCATATTTAAGTCCAAATGATTTTCAAACTACACTAGGGTGCCCAAAATTTTTTCTAATATAATGAGCGGAGCAGAGCAGAGCAGAGCAGAGCTGAGCTGAGCTGAATTGAATTGAACGGAATTCTTTATTGGCCAAGCATGTTTAAGTTTAAGCTTAAGTTTAATCAGATTTGTATGCCGCCCCTCTCCGCAGACTCGAGGCGGCTCACAGCAATAACAATACAATGTAAAACAAATCTAATATTTAAGTTAATTTAAAAAACACCACAAATTAAAACCAATCATGCATACTAGCATACCATGCATAAATTTTATAAGCCTAGGGGGAGGGAACATGTCAATTCCCCCATGCCTGACGACAGAGGTGGGTTTTAAGGAGCTTACGAAAGGCGAGGAGGGTGGGGGCAACTCTGATATCTGGGGGGAGTTGGTTCCAAAGGTATGATTGGACACACAAGGAATTTGTCTTTAGTGCATATGCTCTCAGTGTACATAAAAGACAAGATACAGTACATTTATCAAGAATCATAATGTACAACGCTTAATGGTAGTCTGGGTACAAATAACCAATCAGGAAACAATATTAATATAAATTATAAGGATACAAGCAACAAAGTTACAGTCATGCAGTCATAAGTGGTAGGAGATGGGTGATGGAGAACAATGAGAAGATTAACGGTAGTCCAGACTTAGTAACTGGGTTTATAATGAAACCCACCTTTAATTTTCTGCATAATATTTTGCAACATTGCTGCATAAAACTGGATTTTTCTTTGCTAGCTTCTCCTTCAATATCAACACCAAATTTGGACTGATTCTGGTTTGTTTATAAACAATTGTACTTGACAGACAAGTGGATGGATATACATAGAGATGGACGGATAGAATTCTGATCCTCTTTCCAACCTGGCTTTGAGTTGGAAAGGAAAAATGCTAAAGAGGCAAGAAACAATATTTTTTGCTTGTGAAAGAATGCCTGTTTCAGTTCTTGATCTCGCCTACTGCATCTTAGATAACTGGCATCAAGGACCATACCTTTTTCCTCCCCTGAGTTCACTTTATGGAAAGGATCTGTGTGCTGTTTTGTTACTGAAGCGGAATAAAGTCTAGAAGCCACTTCTTTGAGCTGGCTTATTTGGGTGCTGGAATCTACATCGAATGTCAGACATTAGTTTTCTATGAGGAAGAGTGCTACATAATGAAGACAAGAATTTATGTCAGAAAAGATTAAATTTCCCTTTGTTATCCTGATAACCGACACTCATATTAGGATTACTACTTAAATAGTAAAAATCAGACACATTTATTGCAATGCTAGAATTTACAAATTAAATAATTCCAATCCTCATGTCTTAACATTCTCTCTCTCTCTCTCTTTTTTTTTTTATAGTCCTACATGCCACAATGTTATATATTTTATTCTCCATAAGTGCAAATCTCTTCTATTATTTCTATTAACCTTCTTAAATATCACCATGCACTTTTTTTGCCATTTGGTTTTGAGTGATGGTCTTTGACTCCGGAAGTACTTTTCTCTTTCACTTTCCTTTTCTACTGACCACTCTGCTTTGTTTAATGAAATGACAAAGAACATCTACATTGTTTTCAAGTCCTTTGATGGCTTGCCGGTGAAGGATTAAACAACCAATTACTGTGATGTGAGTTACAGATTTAGAGATGGAAGGGAGGAGATGATCACTTAATAAATTTATTATGAAGGCAAATGAGTCCATCATAAATCATACTACCTCATTAAGGAAGGCATTCACTCGTCTAAACACACAGGTGGCAGAGGTTAACTTTGCTGCCTTGACATCAACTTTGACAACATTTCTTCACAATTAAATGAGGAATCATTATTTCCTAATGTCCTGAATTCCCATTCTTATATTGCCCGGTATTTGTTTATACTAACCTCGAGATGTGACAACTGAAATAAATGCCAATGAAATGTGAAATGTGAATACCTATAATAGAAATGATGATAATAAATATGCAAGCTCATTAGCTCAATTGGTTAATGGACATTATGCCTGAGTTTCTCAGTTAATATAAGCCATGACTGAGTTGCCAAAGCAAAATGCCAGAAGAGGTGTAGAATGAAGGGACAAGGGAGAAAGACTTATTCCCTGCACTAATCTATACATATAAAAGCAAAAACCTCTCATCCATCAATCACAAAATCTCCAGAACCATAAACCCAACAAACCTGAAATTTGCCACGTCTTGGCTTCTAGGTGCTCACTAACAAAGGATTTTTTGAAATGGCCATTGAAGCAAGAGTATTTCTTATATTATTATTAACAAGCTCTGATGCTAAGGTGTTCTACTCCCCCCTCCCCACATGAAAAGAAATATGATTCAAATGCAAGACATAAGCAGAGGAATTTCAGTTTTGCTTTTGCTTTGACAGCAGCAAGCAGCTTTTCTACAGAATAGTTGAGCTAAGCTATGCACACACTCTTTCCTGTCTTCTCCTTCCTCACACAACATCCCTCTACTCTCTCACACAGGATGCTAGCCAGATGAATACCGATGGGTGCTGGTAGGCCGAGACAGAGTTTTTCCCACTTTATTTTCCTCCTCAGTTCAGACAAATCTGTTCCTTCTACCTAATACCAGTTAAAGGGAAAAGAGGCCAAAAATGCAGGAAAATATTTACAGATGTGAATAGGAAAATACAAGTAAGGGTAGCTGCCTGTTTCTCCCATGGCCAGTTCCACGTAGCATGCTCCAGAGTCAGTTCACCTGACAGCCTGGTCATCCTCCAGCCAACCAGCAAAACCAGGAATATTGTTTACAGGGAGGTCCTGAGCAAATTCACCCAAGGGACAAATTGTATGTCTATGCTATGTAAATAATGTCTTCATCTATAATAGAAACTTAGCTTACTATCTGTATTATAATGAAATAATACAGTCCCTTTTAAAACTACTCATTAATTTTCAAGCTTTAAATGTCAGTTTATCAAACCCCATCACATAGTTTCATAGCGAAGCACGTGCATCAGTTAGTTTCTGATATTCAGAAATTAGTACAGGAGATCAGTCTTCCTCCCTTGTCCCTTCATTCTACACCAGTTCTACACCACATATGTGTCACATTTTTTTTGCTGAATTTGAAAATTAAGGGAGACTAGGATAGATCTATTTCGGCCTTATTTTGGCCTCATCAGCTAGCCATACCCACTGGGGTTTGAACTTGCAACCTTTGCCTTGTAAGGCAGAGAATTATCCTCTAGGCTACAGTTAGAATTTATCCAGTAGGACAAAATCTCTCTAAATATATGCAACTAGAATACGGAGTGGGGAATTGAACGATGCCTAATATGCTTTATTTTTAAAGAAGCAAAACTGATCCAGTGATAGAATCTTATAAAACAAAGTGTCCAGACATCATAGGAATTATACAATGATTAAAACATGTTTAAAAATCCAAAGAACATAACTGTAAAAGTCTTTAGATTCAATTTTGTCTACTGATTGACCCCAGGCTAAAAAGTTGAAGACCATGAGTTCAAGTCCTGCTTTAACCATGTAAGTCAGTTGGGTGACTTTGGGCCAGTCATTCTCTTTCTTAGCCCAACCCACTTGGATATATTTTCTGCCTTGAGTTATTTGTAAAAATAATAAAGGCAGGAAAAAGATAAATAATAAAAATGCACAAATCTTTAACAGATTTATAATGTTAAATTCAACAAACATTTGTTACTATTAATTACATGCAGGTAAGGACTTTTGTCCATAATAATATACTTTTAAAGGCTTAGGAGGATTTTTTAAAAAATAGTGTTGAATTAACAATATTGTATATGCCAGGCAAACATAGTAGCTCACAGACAAAACCGTCATAAATTTTCCCTTTCTTATTAAAACTCTCTAACCTTTACACAGAGGAGGCAAGGACTACTTCCAAGTGACCCTGGGATAGTAAATACTGCATTCGGTTCCATACTGCTTGTTCTTCTACTTACCATTAGTCATTTCCCAGAACTTGGCCAATTGCCCAAGTTAATCTATATTACACAAAATGACTATTGCGTGAGCATCAGGCATAGCATCAGTTACATAAAATCTAGAAAAACTGTAGCCCTTAGGAATCATTCAGAACTTTGGGAGTGGATTATCCTTATAACGATAATTTTTCATTTCTGCTAAACCAAACAGCCTCTCAGCAGAAAATAATCAGACCATGACAAGGGACAGGTTGTATATTTCCTTACCTTCAGACCTTTATCTTCATGCACTGCGGGGGGGAAAGAAATCAATTACAGATGGTGGGCCAAATACAAGTTGGGATAACCTCATTACGATCGTGGCACTTGTAAATCCTAAACTACCTCGATCCAATTGCTTTGGAATGCACTGATGAAAGCAATGAACTCAGTTTAAAGCTTGCCTCTCACTCAAGCCAGATAATGAGGATCCTCATTTCAAAAATCTATCTCTTCGTGTAGCGTAATGTATGCAGTTCCATGTCTCATGATTACCATAACACATCAACACACTGACTCTCGGTCTTAATTTAGTTAAGCCTATGGTGAAAAATATTCCGTCTCAGCATGACAACAGAAACAACATCCTACCATATGTTGTACATAATGACTTAGGCTGATGGGTGTGTCTGTCACTCTCCCAGCATATTTGCTAGGTCCAAATGCCTTTGGCAAGACAGCTGTTATGCCTGGATTCCTTTTTGTTTTCCTTTCAGCAGCTGCTTTAGCCAGAGTTTCTGTGATACTGTCAAAATGCAGATGAAAATGAAAATGCTGCCACTACTTTCTCTTGAACTAAAGATAACCTTTACTCTCCAAAAAGACCTTGACTTTGTCTCGGATTGGTCTAACACCTGGCAGCTTCAAATATCAACCAACAAATGTTCTACCCTTCACATCAGCAAAAAGAATCCAAACCTCATATATAAACTGAATAAACAAATTCTCACAGTAAAAGACCTTGGAATACTAATATCAAATGACCTAAGTGCTAAAGCCCACTGCAACAATATCGCCAAAAAGGCTTCTAGAGTTGTTAACCTGATCCTACGTAGCTTCTGATCCGGCAATTTCACACTACTCACAAGAGCCTACAAAACTTTTGCCAGACCCATCCTCAAATATAGCTCATCTGTCTGGAACCCATACCACATCTCGGACATCAACACCCTTGAAAACGTCCAAAGATATTTCACCAGAAGAGCTCTTCACTCCTCCACTCGAAACAGAATACCCTACGAAAATAGACTAACAATCCTGGGTCTAGAAAACTTAGAACTACGGCACCTAAAATACAATTTAAGTATTGCCCACAAGATCATATGCTGCAACGTCCTACCGGTCAATGACTACTTCAGCTTCAACCGCAACAACACAAGAGCACGCAACAGATTCAAACTTAATATTAACCGCTCCAAACTTGACTGTAAAAAATATGACTTTAACAATCGAGTTGTCGAAGCGTGGAACTCATTACCGGACTCAATAGTGTCAACCCCTAACCCCCAACATTTCTCCCTTAGACTATCCACGATTGACCTCTCCAGGTTCCTAAGAGGTCAGTAAGGAGCGTACATAAGTGCACTAGTGTGCCTTTCATCCCCTGTCCAATTGTCTTTCCTTTATCTCATATATCATATATATTTTCTTCCTTTCATATATCTTCTCCTCTATTTTTACATATTATCTTTATATATATTACTTCATGTCTATTCTCTTCCATATGTATTGTGTATTGGACAAATGAATGAATGAATGAATGAATGAATGAATGAATGAATGAATGAATGAATGAATAAATAAATAAATAGTGTCAGGGAATGCTGTTGGTCAAACGTGTGAACCTGCTAGTTTTTTCTCCCATTAAATAACAGTGTCTTCTCTCATAACACATTCTCCAAATGGAGTAGGGACAGTCATGGGCTCCTTCCCCCACATGGGGGGACGGCGTCCAGCCAGTGGAAATGGCCTGGAAATTACATGACAGATAGATTTCGGCCCGGGAACGGCACGATGGACAGATTCCTGGCAAAAATAACCAGGGTTTTGCTTCTGTGCATGCATGGAACCAAAAATCCCAGTGAAAATAGCCAAAATCTCACTTGGGCTAGTGAGATTTTGGCTATCATCACTCCTGGCAAAAATAGGCAAAATCTCATGAGATTTGGCTTCCTGTGCAAAGCGCACCCACACATGTGTTGGGAGCTGTTCTGCCGGCATGTTTCAACCGCCCGTAATTACAGGGTAATTAGTCTAGGAAGACACACACCACACGATAAATTGAAAACCCAAAAGTTTTTATAAACAGAAACAGCTCCCTTTTTAAATGTCAAAGGGATTTTCTGGTACACACAAGGCACAGGTTGAATGCAATCCAAATGCTCACCCAATAACTGGGAAATTGTGTTCAATTCTAAAGTCCAGAGAGTCCACACACAATCTTGAACAGCACACAAATCACGATCTTGACGAAACAATGAATCAGATAAACTGCCACAAGGCTAAACCAGCACGCTGTTCTTTTTATCTATAGCACTAATTACAGCAGCCCCACCCAACCACAGGTGGCCTCATTTTCTCTTGTAATAATCCTTCAGTTGTTGTCTCCTATGCATCATTCTACGCATGCATGGATGTGTCATTAATTCTTGTTCAGAATCCAAGGATGATACAGATGATTGATCTCCTCCTGGGCTGTCTGCCAAATTCCCCTCTTCCCTGTCACTCATGCTTCCTTGGTCAGAGGAGGCTTCATCAGCAGATTCCATCGGGAGCAAAACAGGCCTGTGGCATGTGGATGGTCCCCCCACATCCACCTGCACATTCCTTGGGGCAGGAGCTGGGCCAGAGCTAACCACAACAGGAGCATACACACCAACAGCGGCCGCCAAGGACCATCTAGGTAGCGCAATAAGTGGCTGCCCAATACTGAGTAGAAAGTTGAACTAGAAAACTTCCAAGGTCCCTTCCAACCCTGTTATTCTATGTTCCTGATAAAGAGAAACATACAATGCAGTCTTATATGTGTTGTGGTTTTTTTTGCAATGGAGGACAGATAGTCTCCTGCAAAAGTATTTTGTTCTCCTCTTGGAAACCTTTATTTCTCCTAACATGACTCCTAATAGGCAGTCATCAACTTACAGTAAAAACTGAGGCCAAAGTTTATGTTGTTAAGTGAAAAATTTGTGAAGTGAGTTTTGCTTCATTTTACAACTTTCCTTGCCACATTTGTTAAGTGAATCACTAAAGTGGTTCAGTTAGTAACATGGTTGTTACATGAATCTGGTGTGAAGTTTCCAAAAGATGCCCTAATTAATTCATGAGCCAATGTCCCAAAGAAATATAAAGATTTATTAGGAGCTACATTTTGGCAAAACTCTGATGAAGTCAGAACTGAGTCCACATAGGTTGCACACCCTCATGACCCTTTTCCCCCCTTCTCAGTGAACATGTGATAACTCATATTCTCCAATGAATCACGTTGGTAGTTTGTAAACCTCACACTCCTCCTGACTCCAGTAACCTAGGACACAATCGGTAAAGAAACATTTATGAAATGTAGTTTCAGTTAGTGCAACTGGGGGGCGCCAGTTGCGGCCCTATTTGGACCGGGAGTCATTGCTCACAGTCACTCATGCCCTCATCACCTCGAGGCTCGACTACTGTAACGCTCTCTACATGGGGCTACCTTTGAAAAGTGTTCGGAAACTTCAGATCGTGCAGAATGCAGCTGCGAGAGCAATTATGGGCCTCTCTAAGTATGCCCATATTACTCCAACATTCCGCAGTCTGCATTGGTTGCCAATCAGTTTCCGGTCACAATTCAAAGTGTTGGTTATGACCTATAAAGCCCTCTATGGCACCGGACCAGAATATCTTCAGGACCGCCTTCTGCCGCACGAATCCCAGCGACCGGTTAGGTCCCACAGAGTCGGCCTTCTTCGGGTCCCGTCGACCCGAAGAGCCTTCTCTGTGGTGGCTCCAACCTTCTGGAACCAGCTCCCCCCTGAGATTAGGATTGCCCCCACCCTCCTTGCCTTTCGTAAACTCCTTAAAACCCACCTCTGAATTAATACTGACTTAAAAGTACATACATACATACAAACACAGAGAGAGCTATGTAGCAGTTTGGACTTGATCCGCCTAAAGTGCTTTAGAATGCTTTGGAATGGAATGCAGCACTGTTTTTATTTTCTAAACTCTTATGGGACCCAAGGGTATTCTTCAATAAAGTTGTTGCTTGAAGCTGGTCCTTTGCTTTCAAACACTTCCATTTTACTCCTGTAATTAAAGTCAGATCTGACTCCTGGTGAGCATTAGAGATATTCAAGGGTAACGTATTACATATTATTCATTAACAAATTTTCTCTTTCTAATTGCACTTCTTGGGAAACCACCTCCCAACTCCCAAGGCTATAGTTAAATTGGTAAGTTTAAAAAATGGCCCAGAAGAAAGGAATGGCAACAACTTCTGTGTTGTTTTTAAAAGCTGTTGTGCAATCTTGAAGTACTCTTATGCTCTCAATTATTGCTGAAATAGCTGTGGCCAGTAGCCCCTTTTCCCAACTTCATCATGGGTGTCAATTCTAATTAGGCTACAGCCGAAGATACAGGTAGTACCTTTCAGCTATTTGATTAATAGCTGTTTGAAAGTTACAACACTGAAAAAAGTGACTTAGGACCAGTCTCCACATTCACAACCATTACAGCAACCCTATGCAAATGTGCGCAAAATGAAGGTATGTAGTCACATGATCGCATGATCACCAGCAGGGGTGGGCTGCTAGCCGGAACGCTAAATTGGGCTCACCGCCACAGCTCTGAGTGCTTGCGGGGTCAGCGCGATTTTGCTTCTGGTCCTGTGGAGATAGCAAAATCGTGCACGGAGCCACAGGTGCGCCAGTGTTTTGGTGAGGGTTTTTTTGCTTATTTATTTATTTATTTATTTATTCATTTATTCATTTAATAATAATAATAATAATAATAATAATAATAATAATAATAATTTATTGGATTTGTATGCCGCCCCTCTCCGCAGACTCGGGGCGGCTAACAACAATAATAAACACAACATGTACAATCCAATAATAAAAACAACTAAAAACCCCTATTATAAAACCAAACATACACACAAACATACCATGCATAACTTGTAATGGCCTATGGGGAAGGGCTATCTCAACTCTCCCATGCCTGGTGGTATAAATGAGTTTTGAGTAGTTTAGGAAAGACAGGGAGGGTGGGGGCAGTTCTAATCTCCGGGGGGGGAGTTGATTCCAGAGGGCCGGGGCCGCCACAGAAAAGGCTCTTCCCCTGGGGCCCACCAAACGACATTGTTTAGTCGACGGGACCCGGAGAAGGCCAAATCTGTGGGACCTTATCAGTCGCTGGGATTCGTACGGTAGTAGGCGGTTCAGGAGGTAATCTGGTCCATTGCCATGTAGGGCTTTAAAGGTCATAGCCAACACTTTAAATTGTGACCGGAAACTGATTGGCAGCCAATGCAAGCCACGGAGTGTTGAAGAAACGTGGGCGAATCTTGGATTTATTTACTTACTTACTTACTTACTTACTTATTTTATTTCTATGCCACCGAATCCCAATCTGTGCATGCCGAAACGCGGGCGCACCTACCGCTCCATGCATGATTTTGCTATCTCCACAGGTGCAGAAGCAAAACCGCCCTGGCCCCGCAAGCCCTCATGAGCTGTGGTGACGAGCCCAATTTAGCATTCTGGCTAGCCGCCCACCCCTGATCACCAGCAAAGGTTGCAGTCACATGATCACCCTTTGCGATCTTTGCTTGCCAAGAAAAGCAGAGTCAACAAGGGAAGGTAGATTCACCTAATGGCTATGTGATTTACTCAACAGCCACAGTAACAATGGCTTTAAAATCAAGTCTCCTAAAACAGGGACTACATCTATGACTAACAATCTTCCATGTCCTTATCACCTCAAATATGGGCTATACAATGTACTCTACACGGGACTCACCTTCAAGACCATCTAAAAACTACAAATAGGCAAAATACAGAAACCCGCATGTTAACCAAGACAATTTAGTATTGCCAGGCAACACCAACATTGTGGGAGTCAAAATAAATAAAACTCTTCCCCCCCCCTCTCTCTCTCTGTTGTGTGTGTATCTCTATGTGTAAATAAATAAATCAAATTAATACTTTAAAATATTTTGGAAAAGTCATCCCCTTAGATATCATAAATGTTACAAATTACATAACTAAAAAAGATGCTTGAACATCAAAAAGCTCAGTCTGGCCAATAAGTTGCTACTCAGACAGCTAAATATTTTCATGGTTCTTTTATAAGTAAGAAACCTGCCTTGAATGTTTAAAACATGATTTTTTTACAATCTATCATAGGTTCTACAACCTTTGTGGTTTAGATTGGCAGGAATAAGGAACGTTGTTGTCTTGTTTTTCAACAAATATCTGCAAAATAATGTACACTTAAAAAACCCATATAAAATAAAGCATATTAGTTGTGTATAAAGTGGTGTCCATTAGTATCTATAAAAATTCATTTTTGCAGAAAAATACAGATTAAATTCCCAACAGCAAGGTGTACTTCATAATATTTTAAAATGATTTATTGGAATAGCAATAATGAAACTGAATATTTATGCAGTACAAATATTTAAAACACAGTCCTAGATCACAAAAGTCTTGGTTTTTCATTGCGGTTTTATTCCATCTCTGCATATTTCTTTGCTCCATTTTTCTTCTTCTTAGTTCCATGACATTATAAATTAATTTTCTGAAAAGCTTATTCTTACGTATGCAAACCCTGAAGTGAGAAGATTTGTTTTTTTGTAAAGAGATTTAATACAAAGGGCTGGATTTTGCTGAAACTCCTGAATAGCTTAGTGTTCCTTACCTCATGGAATGGTTTTAAATCATAAAGGACATTTGAAAGATATTAATTATCCATTCTGATAATAATTTGTTAATAATATCTGGTTTTTTAAAAAAATATTTTCTGCCCCCTCCCCTGCTATCCCTAAATGTGTATGATTTCGTTCTTGCTGTGGCTGGATGATTTATACAGATGGATATAAAATAGCTTCATTTTTCTTTAAGCCTTTTCCAGGGTCTGTTGAATCTCAGTGGTAAACTATGCCCCACTTTCTCACAAGATGAAATCTGTGATAGTGAAGTTACAGCTCATATGTAAATCATTTTACATCTTTGATGTGATTCCCTAGCAAAGGAAGCAAGAAGTGAAGAATATAAATAGTTTCCTAGGTTCCTTTTGTGCTCAAATGTAATCCCGAACAAAAGACTTCCCAAACCAATTTTGAACAATTCAGGACCCCCTTCTTAATTGTGTTGCAGAGTATCCTTTGAAAGACACATGGGAATAAGATGTCAGGTCAATTTTACCCTGTTTCTGTGGGACTTAATTTCAGCTTTATTTCCCTTTTTATCTTAATCACCTTGGAATGCTATTGCATAGTTTTCCAAATCTCTTTGTATGTGTGTTATCATTTTTTTTCACAAGCATTTACATATCAGAACTAGCCCAGTCAAAATTGATTTCCACATCAGACACCTAGTGTGGCTATTTAAGTAATCAGACAGGGACACATGAAATCAATATGTATTGGTGTTCCTACAAAGATTCATCATAATACAATTTGAAAAGGAAATAACAACTCACATTGTTTTCTATCCCAAGTGTCATCTATACATCAGAAATTGGATTTATTAACTTTTAAAGGAGGGAATATAATTCTTACCATCTCAATATGAATAAATTAATAGAAGATGAATAGGAACAGAGAACTCAATTTAAAAAATGGAAAACAACCCTAAGTAATTTTGGTAAAAAAAAACTTAGAGAGGTGACTAATAATGGAGATATTAATTAAGGAATAAAGCAATTTTTCAAGAAATAAACTCAATCTATGGTATATACGTGCTTTGAGTCAATTTTGCTTAAAGTTCTGTTTCTTTACATTTTTTCTTACCTAAAAATCTAGTTTGGTGTATTATCTAACTACTAATGAGAACTGAACCTGATTAGATTTGGCCAACTGATTTAGCTGGAGTTATCTCTAAAAACAAAACAAAAGGTTTCATTATCAGGATCTGAATATTCAATATCAGTCCATTATGGAAGCATTTCATTTTCCTACCATAAATAAATAAATATACATGCATACATACATAAATAAAGGTAGTTCTCCATTTACAACCATTTACAAACAGTGACCATTCAAAATTTCAATGGCACTGAAAAAGTGACTTATAACCAGTCCTTACTTAATTGTCACATGATCACAATTTGGAGGATTGTCTACCCTCATATTTATGAGGTTTGCAGCCTTCGAGAATCATGTGATTGACATTTTCAACCCTTACAGCCAGCTTTTGACAACCAAACTAAAGGAGAAAGATTGATTTGCTTAACAGGCACATAATTCACTTAACAATTACAGTGATTCACTATGGCAAAAATGTTATAAAATCAGGTGCAATTCAGTTACACCCAGTTTCACTATTTTACTTACTTACTTACTTACTTACTTACTTACTTACTTACTTACTTACTTACTTACTTACTTACTTACTTACTTACTTACTTACTTACTTACTTACTTACTTACTTACTTACTGGATTTATATTCCACCCCTCTCTGAAGCCTCGGATATTTGCTTAGCAATAAAAATTCCATCCTAGTTTTGGTGATAAATCAAGGACTACTTATTATCAGTAAGTTCTCAGAACTGACATAATGAACTTTAGTTGTCATAGACATGTTATCTTAACTTCTTCCTTCTAAAGAAATCCTGCTCTAAGAGTTTGAATGTTATACTGATTAATAAAGGCCAGCAGATCCTTTTTTGATATTATTTGCTTCTTTGTATTAGAGTGTGTACTGTTATAATGCAATAGGATGCCTTTATATATTCTTAAGTACATCACAATATGCCTTTTGGTTACTCATATATTTATTTCCTGTTTACATAAAAATTAAAATAAGACTATAATTTCTTCAGCAATGGCATCAGAATTCTTGCTTGACCCTTAGAAAAACCTTAAAACTATTGAAAAGGGCAGTGATTTACAATCTGCTATTGGTGTACCTATTCATATTATCTCATTTATTTGTTTGTCGAATTTCTACACCATTCATCTGACTCAGAGCAGTTTTTAAATAAAACCATGAACTGAAAATTTGCAAACATTTTGATAATTTTAAGGATTAACATTTTTGTATCATTCTGCTTTTCTGTTATGGTTATTTTAGTTTTTCAGTGTATAATTTCATTACTAAGGGGCGTACATAAGCGCACTAGAGTGCCTTCCATCCCCTGCTCTATAGTCTCTCCTATATCTCGTATTTCTTCTCTACTATATCCTCTATAACCTTCATTGTGTATTATTGTGCATTGGACAAAATAAATAAATAAAATAAAAAAACTATATTGGGTAGGGGGGCATAAAATTCTCCCTCCTTCTCCCTTCTCCCCTCTCTCTCTGATGGACCAAACTCCAGGTGGGGAACTAAGCTAAACTAAACTAAACTCACCAAGAGACATTCAATAGACAACATAGGCCAATGGTGGTGAACTTTTTTGGTTCATGTGCCAGAGGAGTGTGTGTGCACGTTATCACATACCCATACCCATTCCCTCCCCCCATGTATGCGCACCCTCATGCTTCTCCCTGCACATGCACCACCACCACTACGCATGTTCACAGGCTCACTGAAGCCTAGGATGGTGAAAAACCGTCCAAACAGGCAAACCAGATGTTCAGAAAAATGGACTTTCCAGTTTGCCCATTGTGCTTCTTTTTGCAAGCTTCCTGAAGCCCTGGAGTGCAAAAAATGGCCCAATGGGAAAACCAAACGTTCAGAAAAACAGACTTCCGGTTTGTCTGTTGCACTCTTTTTCACACTTCGGAGGCTTCAGGAATCTTCCCGGAAGCCCCAGAATGGAAAAACAGCACAATGGATAAACCAGAAGTCTGTTTTTCTGAACTTCTGGTTTCCCCATTGGGCTGTTTTTTGCATTCCAGGGCTTCAGAGAAGCTTCCCCAAAGCCTCCAAAAGGCAGAATGGCCTTCCCCAAGACTGAAAATCAGCTGGCCAGTATGCCCATGTGTACTGGAGTTGACATAGGGCAATGGTAATGCTTACCATAGGTTTGCCATCAATGACATAGGCTAAAATACTCTGCTAACAAAATCTATAAAACACAGGTGTCATTGAACAATGACAAACATCAAATCCTGATGTTGGGATACTGAGCAATAAATAACAAACCATGATAAACAGTTTCAGCTGTATTGGCAAGTTTCTACTTAAGCAAAATTAGAAACTTCTAATTCTTTGCAAGCTTCTAACTCTTAATCAAATAACAACCTACTTAGGGCAGTTTGTCATTTGCTTAAGCACAGGATTTCAAGAATAGAGAAACCTATTTCAACATACGAAACTGTATTTAACTTTGTCTTAAAAATTGTATCTCACTAGTAAATATCCTTTGGGAAACCAATTTTCCATGGTTGTGTTTTGGAAAGAAACGTAAAAATGAAAGCCAGGATACCAATATTTCGCCGAAAGAAGGAAGAAGTGCTTCCTGGATTGCCTATGTTTTCCTTTTGTACAACTCAATATCTTTGATACAAACTCTGGGGACCCTCCCTCTGTGATTACAAGGAAAGCAGAGAAAGCAATCAAAAAGATGATCTCTCTATCCAGATGTAGGCTCTACTGTGGAGATGTTCTGGCTTATTGTATTCCTGCTTTGAAATGAAGAATTACAAATGACCTGGGAGAAAAATTTTCAAATAATATGACTATGTTGCCAATAATTTCTGTGTTTCCCAGTGACAAATTGCTTCTTAAGTATTTAGTTTTTGGAGTAAATAGAAAGCTTTTGGTCACTTTTCATAGCTGGCCAGTCAACATGTCTTATTAGGGTTGAGATCAGGGGTGAAATGCTCCCGGTTTGCTCATGCCTGTCAGTTGTTGAAGAGCTGGTTGCAAAAGCAGCGCAAGGCTTTGCTCACCTGCCCGGATGCTGTCACTTGGGTTCTTTTACCCTCTGCACATGCACAGAATGCTTTTGCCCATGGGTAGAGGGCAAAAGAACTCAAATGGCGGCATCTGGGAAGCAACAGCATTTAGACTTATATATTGCTTCATAGTGCTTTTACAGCCTTCTCTAAGCAGTTTACAGAGAGTCAGCATATGTGTGTGTGTATGAAATATTCATAAAAAGAATTAATAATATTTTGCAAATCAAACTGATTATCTTGATATTGGGATCTGGCATTTAAAGACTGGTCATAGGATATGTCTGAAAATTTTTGTATGGTTTTGCCATCACATCCTGAACGAACTGGAAATGTCTGAAATAATGAAGACATACAATTGAGTTTACCAAGATATTGAAGTGATGGACTCCGAACATAAGACTTAGTAGGTTTCACCAAATAGCCCATTATCTGTTTCATTGAGCAAGCCAATATATTTTCTCCAGAGATGTATGCAACCATTTAGCCATTCAAGGAATGCAACTAGCTGAACATTTTTGGTGTTATTTAACTTGCTTTATTGGTCTTTGAAAGTATTGCCTAAATGGCATATAGGATTATTCCTTTTTCATTCCCCTCATGATGTGATCCCTGATGACTCACAATTACTTGTGCAATTTAGTATTTAGTACAATATTATTTAATACAATAATCAAAACATCACTCTTTATCTTTTCAGTAATATAGGTATTCAGTACAGTTGAAATAGTCTAATTAATAGACAATCAACAGAACTGAAAAAAGTATGCAGCCTAATATAGAGAACAACTGTATTATAGAAAATCATCTTTAAAAAGACATCAAAGTATCTTTACATTGTCAGTGATCACCAACTCATCTGTGGTAGCATTATGGAACACAGAAAGCTAAGATGCAAATCATAACCAATTCAGTGGTTATATATGACTTATTGGTAAAGAAAAATCTTCAATATCTGATTTATAATGATAATCTGAGTTTATTTAAATATTGACCTTGTCAAACAATAATGTGATAGCTGCTCTACACAAGTCTTTGCTCTGAAAGAATGCTTATCTCAAAATTTATCCATTTTGAGGTAAGTCAGTGTTACCTGAGGCCAACTCAAATCAGTGTTCACATTTCTAAAACTATCAACATAAGTAGATAAATGAAGGCCCACAGTGGAGCTTAATTGTGCAATGAAGGAGCAAGTGTTGTTTCTAATCATATTATTTCAACCTGACTATTTCCCTTGCGAATCTGGTGATTTTGAAAGAGAAATAAACAAAGAGAAGTAAACTAAACTATCATTTTTGTTCACCGATGTGTGTAAAGAAGCCAGCACAAAATAAATTCATGTGAAAATGCTCTGTGCTCCAAAGAATATGAAAATAATCCAAAATATTGCTCTTATAATGAATAACTGAACCACAACTCACAACACAATGAAAATCATTTGAGTATAAGTGCTCATTGCTGATAAACAGGATATTGGCAGTTGTGGTAATTTGAGCCTGGAATTTAATCTCCCACTTTCATTTCCATACCATGAAATTGTACTTGTGACACAGTCCCTGTGTGAGTTAATCTCCTGAGACTGCAGAAGAAAATACAACTTCCCCCCTTTCCAAAGATTCAATATAAGCTTATTGCTTCTCTTTTTATTATTAAAACCACAAACTAGCCATTCACATCTTCCGGTGCTGCATTTATAGGCTCAGTGCTAAGGCATAAACTAAAATAATGGACCAAGCTTTGACATTTAATGAGCTATCTTAAGGGTGACAAAATCCTGCAGCTTTGACTATAAGGAAATATCTTCAATGATAATTTTCGGAATAACCTTTAATATTCTGAATATGCTACCTGCATTTTCTTTTTCAACTTGAATTAAGTCAAGATATTTTTCTTTTTGTATGTAACAAACAAATGTATCCAAATAACTAAACTAATCAAACATTGTAAATATTTTTTTAAATAAACCTGTCATTGTAGGAACTAAAAATGCTTCTTTTGATAATAATGTTCAAGACAATAGATAATGTCCTGGTTTATATGGTACCTTATAAAATAATTTAGTAAATGAATGAAAGACACTGGCTGCAAATTGTCATAAAGTGCTTATTTTTCTATTGTTCAGGTTCAGATGCCACACAACATCTTGCATCCTATTTAATTGTATCCTTATTGCTTTTATGATCCATGTTTCTTTATGAATATTATTTTTTTCTGATAATATTGGTTTTTTTTCTTTTTTTTCTTTTTCTTGGTTATTTTATTGTTCTATTTTACTTTCACTTTGCTTGAATTTCCTTTTTATTTCTTTATGGTTGTGAGCTACCTAAAATAGCTCCATGGCAACATAGATGGCAAATAAATGTAATAATAATTTATTTTTTATTAAATAAATAATAAATAAGAGGCTTGGGGAGGAGCTACTAGCTGGGACTGTGAGTCTGAGTGAGAGAAAAAGGAGAATGGTAGTGGTGCGAATCATAAAACTATAAACCAAAAATAGTAATAATACTTTCAGCGTGATATGCTTGTTATTTTATTTTATTTCAAAATGACAGGTTTAGTTAATTGAAATACTTGTTTTACGGCTGTGTTTTGAAGTACGTACTCTTTTCAAATTTGGATACTGTCCTCCTTATAAACAAATTACTAATCTATGTAGACATATTATCTATCTAGAACCTCTAAGCTGTGCTCTGCAAGCAGAAATCAGGTGCAAAATTTAGCCGTTCCTCTCTAATGAGCTGCTGCACTACCAGCCCCCTCTACCACAAATATCCTGCAGGAAAAGGGCAGTAATGCACAACCGGTGGCTTAAACCACCGGCTGAAATTACCCCCGGAGCAGGGGGACGCTGCAGGCTGCTCTACAGAGCCCCAAACTTCCGGGTTCCTAAAAATCCAGAAGTTCGGCTTTTGCAGCGCGCCAGGTCAGCGCGCCGCCTGCTACTCACTGGGGGATGTCCTCCCCCTTGATTTCTTTGCTGCTGAAGCGAACACCCGCCCACCCTCCGCTATTAACAGTGTGTCCTAAGGAGGTCGCCTCGGGGCCGAATAGGAATTTTTTGCGGCCTCCCCTTTAGAGACGGCCGTTTTTTCGCCTATTTCACACTGATGGTGTAGACTGGATTGGTTAGGGGGTGCGGCGCACTTAGATGTTATTATAGGCCTCCCTTTGGTCACTGAGGTTTGGCAGGTTAGGGGCGGAAATGGGCAATTAGAAGTGACTGCGCATGTTCCTTTGGGCATCCTTTAAAGGGTGATGGACCACCTCTCTCCAGGAACTAGAGGTTGGAACAACATTGGGGATTGGAGAGAGGATGGGAATCACCGGATCCAATTTCCCACGGGGATTGGAGGTTGAACTCCTCCCACATGACAAAGGGGCGTGGCTTGGATCCAGGTGAAGGAGGCTACCTTCACCTGGTTCAGCAAGGAGTTTTTGCCCAATGTTGCCAAGGAAGTTTCTGGTAGGAATTTCTGCCCTGTTAGTTTTGGCCTCTGCAGGTCCTTAGCTATGTTGAATTTAAATATTTAAATTGACGTATTTAAAGTTACATTATTTAAATTTATGTTAATTTAATAAAATGACCCTTATTTAATCCACAATATGTCTCAGCGTCTTTACTCCGCTTCCGGGGCAATGGATAACTTTGGGATCTGGCAGGGTAAGAACTGTGAACCAAAAACACAAAGCTTTTGCTTTGTCCCAGCATAATATATATATATAGTGCCTTTGCTGACCTTAATAGGAACACTAAAGCAACAGGTCAAGGTACTTG
The DNA here is from genome assembly GCF_031021105.1 of Erythrolamprus reginae. NCBI lineage: Eukaryota > Metazoa > Chordata > Lepidosauria > Squamata > Dipsadidae > Erythrolamprus > Erythrolamprus reginae. The sequence continues at coordinate 80,633,818 of NC_091952.1, read as the reverse complement.
TGATAACGATAACTCAAATAAGCAGGGGATCATGGTCCAAGGTGAACAACTTATCTTGATAAGTAGAAAGTGTGAATCATGTATTACACATCCGTCACACAAGAGCAGCAAGTTATCCAAAAAGAGAAGCCACTTTCTGGTTGGTGATTCAATTGTAAGGGATGTAAATTTAGGAAAGGATAACAAGGTTTTGAAAGAGGTCAGGTGTCTGCTAGGTGCTACTGCCAGCAGAGACAAGAGGTGTATTCTTAAGATAGTCAAGAATGTCAGTAAGTACTGTGATGTCGATACTATTATACATCTTGGCACAAATGACCTGTCCTCAAAAGATGTACAGTGTTCCCTCAATTTTCGCGGGTTCGAACTTCGTGAAAAGTCTATACCACGGTTTTTCAAAAATATTAATAAAAAAAATAGGGTTTTTTCCCTATACCACGGTTTTTCCCACCTGATGATGTTATATGTCATCGCCAAACTTTCATCTGCCTTTAATAAATATTTTTTAAAATAAACTTTAATAAATAAACACAGTGAGTAATAATCTAAATGGTTGCTAAGGGAATGGGAAATTGCAATTTAGGGGTTTAAAGTGTTAAGGGAAGGTTTGTGATACTGTTCATAACCAAAAATAGTGTATTTACTTCCGCATCTCTACTTCACGGAAATTCAACTTTCACGGGCGGTCTCGGAACGCATCCCCCACGAAAATCGAGGGAACACTGTATTTCCTGTGCAGAATGACTTCCAGAGCTTGGGATATGAACTTCGTAGTATAGGTTGGAAGCTTATCTTTTCAGAGGTTTTACCAATATATAAGAAACAAAAAGGGAAAGGCAAATGTGTAGCAGAGTTTAATGTGTGGCTGAAAAAGTGGTGTAAAATGAAAACCTTTGGTTTTATTAGTCATGATGTCTGCAGCTGGTCTGATGAAAAACTGTACAAAAGAGATGGTTTGCATCCATCAAAGAAAGGAACTGAGCTATTTGGTATTAAATTCACAGATTTCCAGGATAGACATTTAAACGGAACAGTGGAGACAGAGAACTAATTGATACAGATCATTTCTGTCCCCAGTAATCTAAAATTAATAGGGTTAACAGTGTAGACAGCATAGATAAAGCCAACACAGTTCTAGGCTGCATTAACAGAAAGATAGAATCAAGATCACGCGAAATGTTAATGTTACTTTATAAGGCTTTGGTAAAGCCACACTTGATATTCTGCATTCAGTTTTGGTTTCCACGATGCAAAAAGGATGTTGAGACTCTAGAAAGAATACAGAGAAGAGCAACAAAGATGATTAGGGGACTGGAAGCTAAAACATATGAAGAACTGTTGCAGGAACTGGGTTTGTCTAGTTTAATGAAAAGAAGGACCTGGGAGACATGATAGCAGTGCTCCAATATCTCAGGGGATGCCACAAAGAAGAGGGAGTCAACCTATTCTCCAAAGCACCTGAGGGTAGAACAAGAAGCAATGAGTGGAAACTAAACAAGGAGAGAAGTAACTTAAAACTAAGGAGAAATTTCCTTTTGTTGTTATTGTTGTTGTTGTTGTTGTAATAGTAATAATTCAATTGCAAAAGGCAGCTTTACTCCTAACTGCTTACATCCTGCAATGATATTTGTCACACCATCAGATATCTACATCTACATATTCCCAGTCCTTGGAAAGGAATCAATATGTAGACAAAAATGTTCAGTTTGAACATCTGGCTAACTGTGCACTAAACAATATCAGAAGCAAGAAAAATAATAATTAAAATATACATGATTAACTAGATGGTTTACAATTCAAATTTCTCATCAGTCTTGAGCATGAAAAGTTTTAGAAAGAAATTTGTCTTTCCCTCATTTTAGGGAAACTGTTTTAGTAAGTAGTAGGTTCCTATCAAACATCACATACCCCAAAAAACGTTTAAATCCAATCACTTCTAAAGGTCTAAGGAATGGTTCTTAGTTGCAAATCTGCAAAAATAGATGATAGATTGACATGCAACATTTGTTTTGCTTGGTTGAAAATGTTCAGTTATCATTCAAGTTGGAGATGTTTTTTAGAGATCATTTTCTGGTTTTGTGAATTAGACTCAGGACATATTTAGGGCGTAAAACAGCAGACATCTTTAGCTGAGGCCTTTCTGAATGCAAATGTTTATTTGTTCTTTTAATATAAATATTATTTGGTCATAATTTTGGCTGAGATGTTTCAATATTTCTTATGTAACAGCTGAATGGAGAAGTGCATCATTTTCAGCTTTCTGAGTCAAAAGCTATGAGTGTCTTAACATACTATAGTGACATTTAAAGCCCCTCATGATCTATCCTTAAATGTTACAGCATGTAAAAGTCCCAGCAATTTCATCTACCACCAACCCCTTTCGGAATTTGCACTTTTATTCTTAGCTATCAGAAAGGTATCAACTTTAATCTGAATTTACTCCCATTTAATGGAGTTTTGTATTGATTGAGGCATCCTCCTCTTCAGATGTGCTTCCAATAGCAACTCCCAACCCTTCCAACAATACAGCTAGTGCTTGGAATTTGTGGAGTTGCAACAATTTATGGATTCCTAATGGAACAAGTATCTTCCCAAGTAGGTAAGCTAAATGAGAAGTAGCTTCCTTTGGGCCATACTATTACATGAGAGGAGGAATGTGTAGAATTGGGAACTGTACCCAACGGTATCCCACAGAATTGGGACTAAAATTAAATCATCTGAGGAGCTAACAGAAGGATAATCAAGCAGATTATTATAAGTTCCATCTTCTTTTGTTTGTCTCCTTTTGAAGCCATTGTAGGTTTTGAGAAGAGGACACAGTACATATTCAGAAACCTTCTAATTGTTTCTAGTATCATTCCATTTTGGATAAAGGAATTTAATTCTGACTTTTACAGGCAGAAGATGTAAGGAAGCCCTCTCAGTGAATGTCATTGAGGAACATCATGTTATGTCTTCATAATTAATTAGACACAGTCTAATCTGTGTCTGTTATTTTAAATCCTGCCAACACTCATCCCAGTTCCAAAAGCACTTTGCCAGAGCACGTCCCAGCCAATTCCATAGACCTTGTTCCTGTGAAGCACTTTGAAGAATCTGCTTGAGCTAGTTTTGTCATGGACTTCTCTGGGCATCAGATCAAATTGCAGTTTTGTCATCACAGTGGGATTGAAGGACACTGTAGTTAATGAGGTTCCCTGTAGGTGACCTAATCATTTTTGCCCACAAGGATTTTTTTTTAAATCAACATAAATCCATAACTATCAAAAACTTTCATTAAAATATTCATTATGTGAGCATTGCATCTTCATTATTTCTGCATGTCAGAATTTTATTATAATTAGCTGCTTTCCCTATTTTCTTTCCTAGTAGGTGGTTAATTTTAGGAAAAAAAATAGTAAATTACTGAATAAAATAGTTTGTAGATCTTTAATCAAATACTGTGCGGCATCCTGAAATCCTTCATCATCAGAACTACATGAAAGCATTTGCAAATGAAAATTGTCTTACCTAACAAAAAGAAAACATCAGCTGTCATCTAATTATATCGGTTGTATAAACCAGAGGTTTAAAATTATTTTTCTTTGTTTTGCCTGACTTTGGAAAATGAATGTCCATTGTCCTGGTTAATTGGTGTTGAAATCATCAGGCGGGACTGGGTGCAATAATGCCATTTCACTAGAACAAAGCTTCTGTAACTTCTATTACTTCTGTATTAATTATCCAGCATTCATCAAATCAAATATTGTGCGGGTGAGCGTACCATTGCATGACCATGTTTATACAACAGAATACTAGGGGTTGCACAGATTGTTCCAACTACTGGTTTGTTTAATTTTTTAAAAAAATTATGTAACCACTCATTTTATCAAGTAATTTTGGATGGCGTAGCTCATAAAACACAAAAACAAATTTAAAAAATTAAAAATAAATATATATAGTCAGCAAACAAAACTATTGCCTTGGGTGTTAACACAACAATATACACCCAGTAAACAGGTATCTTAAAGCACTTGGGAACCCACATCTGGGCACAAAACCAAGACTTCATGGTCTTATAAAAGATCAGCAATGTCATCTGGATCACTAAAAGGAGAATGCTGTAAAGCAGCCGAAGCTTTTTTCCCATGGGTGCCATAATAATAATAATAATAATAATAATAATAATAATAATAATAATAATAATTTATTAGATTTGTATGCCGCCTCTTTCCAAAGACTCGGGGCGGATCACAACACAATAGCAATATAATATAGATACAAATTTAATGTTAGAAAATTGGAAAAAAAAACTAATTTAAAAATATACAGTATTATAAAAACTTATCTATTACACAGTCATACACACTCAATCCAACTAAATAAAAAACATAATAAAGATAATAAGGTCAGCAAAAAAGGAGGGGGGCCGGATGCACACTGTTGCATGTACACAAGTGCCTCTAAGGCAGATTGCTACTACCAGCCATTACAGGTGCATTGCACATGCAGCTTGGGTCGTCTCGCATAAGCGCACGCCCCAGGGTGATTTTGCTTCTGTGCATGTTCAGGAAGCAAAACCGCACCGAATTCTCATGAGGGGATGTACACATGCACAAGATTTCACTAAAATCTCTCACACATGAGCATCCCCTCTCAAGATTTTGCTTCTGCACATGTGCACAAAGCAAAAAATATGAAAAAATAAAGGAAAAAGCTGGTGGCGCCCATAGGACTGACACAGGAGTGGTCATGCGCAAATTGCACAATCTGGCAGCCGCTAACAGTGTGCAGTTGCCTACCGCACTGGTGGCAACCCATCCATGGAGTGTCCACACCTATAATGCAATGCCCCTCCCACTTTTCCCACCCCCTGCGCATGCATTTGCGACCCAACATGCTTGCACACGCAAGGCCCCCTGTTTTGGCCCCACATCCCAAAATTCCAGGTAACATCCAAATTTAAATCAGAATCCAAGTGAAAGTATTCCTCAAAGTTCCAATTTATATTTTATTTATTTTATTTATTTATTTAGTCCAATACATAATACACATTGAAGAGAATAGATATGTAGTAATATAAATAAAGAAAAGAATAGAAGAAAAGATATAATAGTATAGGTGAACATATTTGAAAGGAAGAAAAGATAAATGAGATAAGGAGAGACAATTGGACAGGGGACAGAAGGCACACTGGTGCACTTATGCGTGCCCCTTACTGACCTCTAAGGAACCTGGAGAGGTCAATCATGGATAGTCTAAGGGAAAAATGTTGGGGGTTAGGGGTTGACACTACTGAGTCAGGTAATGAGTTCCACGCTTCGACAACTCGGTTGCTGAAGTCATATTTTTTACAGTCAACTTTGGAGCGGTTAATATTAAATTTGAATCTGTTGCATGCTCTTGTGTTGTTGCGATTGAAGCTGAAGTAGTCATTGACAGGTAGAACGTTGCAGCATATGATCTTGTGGGCAATACTTAGATCGTGTTTTAGGTGTCGTAGTTCTAAGCTTTCAAGATTGATAGTCTGCTTTTGTAGGGTATTCTGTTTCGAGTGGAGGAGTGAATGGCTCTTCTGGTGAAGTATCTTTGGACATTTTCAAAGATGTTGATGTCCGAGATGTGGTATGGGTTCCAGACAGATGAACTGTATTCAAGGATGGGTCTGGCAAAAGTTTTGTAGGCTCTGGTGAGTAGTGCGAGATTGCCAGAGCAGAAGCTGCGTAGGATCAGGTTAACAACTCTAGAAGTCTTTTTGGTGATATTGTTGCAGCGGGCTTTATCTGGAGCTATTCTGGCACCTACACCGGGGAACCCAAATTTGAGCTTTCCACCCAGTTGAAAGTTCACATGGCTTGCCCCCCACCCACAAACTTGTCATATTGACCACTCAGGTTGTGCCAGCATGGCAACTCCTCCTTCTGCTTCCACCCAGGTGGTGGACTTGAACTTCTCAAAAGAATGCTTTGTGTCTGCATCTGGTCCCTCATGAAATCACCCCTTCCAACTTCCCATAAACTTCAGGCCTTCTACAGATAGTGTGGCAAGCCATAGATTTATCATCAATATCTGCACCGGCTTGACACAGCAGTGGGAGAGGGTCAAAGCCTCCCATCCCCAAATGGAGCTGGGAGGGGGGAGCCTTGCATGCCCAAACAGAACTGGGGTGAAATCTCCAGAGATCTGGGAAAGCATGGGTGGCAGGAAATGAGGAGAAAGCATGAGCTTTTCTGACCCAAAAATCAGCTGGCCAGCAGGACACACAAATGCGAAGCGGAGCGGAGCTGGTCAATGGCTCGCATGCCTGCAGAGAGGACTCTATGTGCCACTTCTGGCACTTGTGTCATAGGTTCACCATTACGGTTCTAGAGGGCTATGGCAAAGAAAAAAAATATCCTCTGGTTCCCACAAGCCAACCTTTCTTGGCTGTTGGGACCCATAAAACCCAACCTGCCACACCAAAATGACTGAGAGAAAACAGCCCTTTAGGTAACACAGCCCCAAGGGCTTTAGAAGGCATATTATCCTTTATATATATAGGAAATTATATATATATATATAATTTCTTCATTTGTTTGTTTATCTATTGTATTTTTCAGAGTATAAGACGCACCTTTTTCCACCCTAAAAGAGGCTGATAATTTGGGTGTGTCTTATATTCTGAATGTAGCTTATTATTATTATTATTATTATTATTATTATTATTATTATTATTATTATCATCATCATCATCATCATCATCATCATTATTATTATTATTAATTAGATTTGTATGCCGCCCCTCTCCGTAGACTCGGGGCGGCTCACAACAATAATAGTACAATGTATAACAAATCTAATAATTAAAAGTCATTAAAAACCCCTTATTTAAAAAGAAACATACACACAAACATACCATGCATAAGCTATATAGGCCCAGGGGAAATGTCTCAGTTCCCCCATGCCTGGCGGCAGAGGTGGGTTTTAAGAAGTTTACGAAAGGCAAGGAGGGTGGGGACAGTTCTAATCTCTGGGAGGAGTTGGTTCCAGAGGGTCGGGGCCGCCACAGAGAAGGCTCTTCCCCTGGGTCCTGCCAGACGACATTGTTTAGTCGATGGGACCTGGAGAAGAACAACTCTGTGGGACCTAACCGGTCGCTGGGATTCGTGCGGTAGAAGGTGGTCTCGTAGATATTCTGGCCCGATGCCATGAAGGGCTTTATAGGTCATGACCAACACCTTGAATTGTGACCGGAAACTGAATCGGCAACCAATGCAGACTGCAGAGTGTTGGTGTAACATGGGCATACTTGGGGAAGCCCATGATTGCTCTCGCAGCTGCATTCTGCACGATCTGAAGTTCCTGAACACTTTTCAAAGGTAGCCCCATGTAGAGACCGTTACAGCTTCCCCCCCTCCAGTCCTAACTAGCTGCTACCGATCTTCCCAGCTCTTACCTTGCAAGGTGTTTTATTGTTTCTCTCTGTGAAGAATGTTTTCCAAGCCCTAAGTCCTTGCATGGGTTTTTTTGTTGCTCTAACTTGCTCCAGATGTTTCTTTCCAGCTCTAACCAGGTGCTAACAATGTTCCCAGCTCATACTGGCTTGCAGGGTCTTTCATTGTTACTCTCTGCAAAGAATGTTTTCCAAACCCTGTCTTTGTAGGGGGGGTTTTTCATTCTCTACTTGCTCAGAATGTTTCTTTCCATCCCTAACCAGGTGCTAACAATGTTCCCAGCTTTTACCCGCTTGAAAGCTCTTTGTTACTCTCTGCAAATAATGTTTTCCAAACCCTAAGTCTTTGCAAGTTTTTTTTAAAAATTAGACTAACTTGCTCCAAATGTTTCTTTCGGTCCCTAACCAGGTACTAACAATGTTCCCAGCTCTTATTGGCTTGTAAGCTCTTTCATTGTTACACTCTGCGAAGAACGTTTTCCAAGCCCTAAGTCTTTGCAGGGTTTTTTTCATTGCTCTATTTGCTCCAAATATTTCTTTCCAGGTGCTAATGAGGTTCCCAGCTCTTACTGGCTTGCAAGGTCTTTCATTGTTACTCTCTCCAAATAAAGTTTTTTTTAAAGCCCTAACCAGGGGATAAAATAATGTGCGGAAGCTGACCAGACTAAGGACACTAGCCAGATGAATACCTGGCAAGCAGATTCTTTCCCCTATTTTCCTCCCCAAAAACTAAGGTTTGTCTTATACTCCGCTGTGTCTTATACTCCAAAAAATAGAGTAACTGGCTTATACAGGTAGTCCTTGATTTAAGACCACAATTGGGATCAACATTTCCATTGTGAAGAAAGACAGGTGTTGAGTTGTGCCTGATTCTTTGAGATTTACCTGATTTCATTATTTTGATTATTAAGTGAATTGAACACTAATTAAGGGTACCAGCTTCCCCACTGACTTTATATTGGAAGCTTGCTGGGAAGGTCACGAATGATTAGAGATAATAATAATAATAATAATAATAATAATAATAATAATAATAATCGCAATCACAGGAGACAGCAGGATTGAGGAGAGGCAGCTAGAGAAATTAGTGAAATATGAAGATCTAAAAATCGAGCTTCAACGACTCTGGCATAAGCCATTGAAAGTGGTCTCAGTGGTACTTGGCACGCTGGGCACAGTGCCAAAGGATCTCAGCGGACATTTGAAAACCATCAGAATTGACAAAATCTCTATCTGTCAATTGCAAAAGGCCGCTTTACTGGGATCGGCAAACATAATTCGCTGCTACATCACGCAGTCCTAGGTGCTTGGGAAGCGCCTGACTGGTGATGAAATACGAATTCCAGCATAGTGATCTTGTTTGCTGTGTTGTACTGACATAATAATAATAATAATAATAATAATAATAATAATAATAATAATAATAATAATAATAATAATAATAATAATTTATTTATTATATAAAACTGCTTCAAATCAAGACTTTTGGATGGTTTGGAGCAGGGGTGGTATTCACTTACCTTCACTACCAGTTCACAAAATTGAGCGTTCATATGTGCAAGCACAGAACCTCGAAAACATGGATAAATAGGATGACATTACATCTGGGTAGGTAGGCGAGGCCACCTGCAGCTATCCCTACCAGTTTGCCCAAACCGGATAGAACCAGCTGAATACCATCTCTATTGGTATTCCATCTCTATTTCTATGGCAGCGCTAACACTGTTCAACAACTTCATTGCAGAGATTATGGTAGCCCTCTCTTTACAGTCCTTTCAGAAATTGCTGAACTTTTTACAGATGGCTTCCCCTGAGCTTACTTATTATGTCATTGTTCTTTCGCATTAGTGTGTGTGATATGTATGTGTGTGTGTTTGTTTGTTTTAAATGATAGTTGGTTTTCCTGCTGTCATGTACTAAGTTGTTACGTTGTTTTAAATATTACTATTTGTATTCTGTGTAAACCACCAAGAATTGTTTTGATCCTGGCAGGAAAGAAATTTGTTTAATAAATAAATAAAAGGGAAATAAGTCTGCTATGAATTCTGCAATGCTATTACATATACCCGATGGAAGTTTTTTTAAAAGGGAAGAAAACCAGTTCCGTCAACCTCTGACAGACTAATATGGCTTATTTGACTTTCAATTTTCCCTTACTGAGTTTAGCAGTCACAAGACTTCTACAAATAATAGCTTCTGATCAAAGGATGGGAAAAGATTTCTCTTAGCGCCACATTGCAAATGAGACAAAGATGTCTGGTGACTGTAAGACCTACTTGATATGTTGAGACTTGTTTCCTAACTAATGCCATGTGAAAAACATTATTTCAGTTCCAGAGAACAAAATATGAAGAAGCTAATTATGTGTCACTACACAGACTCAATTATCCCAAAAGCTTGATAAACAAGAAAAAAAAATGTTTATCGAATATTAAAAGTGTTTTACTTTAAGCTTGACATGACCAATTTTCATATATTGAATGTGTGAATATGAGTAAACTGATTCCACTAAATTTATTCTCAGAGGCTGGATTGTCCAACCCCAATGGTGATTCAACCTTCTGTTACTAAAGATTTTTCTTAGTACTTTATTACTTTAAAAATAGATTAAATTTCTACACTTCAAAAGAAAGTATGACTGGTATTTAATTATGTCTTATGAAATCCCTTCTATGGAAGAAGTCAGATATAGATTTGTTTCCTAATATTATTTCTGAACATATGGCATTTATTTTGTTCCCGAAACGTTTGAACTACTATTTTCGGTCTAGCAACAAACACTCCATATATATTTTAAAATATTTGATCTGTGTATTAGTTCCTACATAGTTGTCAATCACACACACAAAAAAGAACAGTTCAAAAGGGATGTTAGAAATGAAATTATTTCTTTTTATGATTATTTTTCATATGGGTCAATTTTAAGTTTTTTTTTAAAGTGTTATAATTTAATTTCATAAAGATTAAATATAAATTAGCTATTCTCTTTTTTGTAATGAAAGTTTTATTAAGGTTTATTATTGCATAAAATGCAGTGAAAATATTTTTTTTAAAGGGGGAAAGTTCAGAATAGAAAAAGGAGACAATTAATTTTGACTTCCAGCACTTTCCAAAACAGTAAAATACTAATACATTTACAATTTCAATTGTTTACATTTCCTACAGTTTGTCACACAATCATCCAGATGTTTAAACTGGATTTGACATTTTTATCCACCTATTGAGTCGTTATCAAGGACTTGAAATTTTAGAAATCAGTTCTATAACTTCTATAACTGTTCCATTATTAAATCTTCAAACTAAATTCTAAATTTCATTTTCCCCTTAAAATCCAGAAGCAATATCCCAATAGAAACAAGACAAAATAAAATATAGTTGTTTAAAATAGTTTCCATTGCCATGTTAACCAAATACACAGTATTCCCCCCCCCCTGTTGTGGGAAGTTGGGAAACCAGCTGGTTTCTCAGGAAAGCAAGACTCTTGACTCCATTGAGTTGAATCAAAGGAACTTACCCAGCTGCTTTGGCCTAGAGGTGGAGCTCTTGCCTCACAATCAGAAGGTTGTGAGTTTGATCCTGGGTAGAGGCAGATGTTAGGATCTCCTGCTTGTACAGGAGTTTGGACTAGATTACCTGCAAGGTCCCTTCCAACTCTGTTAATCTGTTAAAAGTTTTGCTGAGAGAGTGTGGCTGCCGTAAAGTCAGGTGAAATCTGAAAAAGGCCACACAAAGTACAAAACAATCCTTTCATCCCCAAACTCAACCTTGACCAGTCCACCAATAGCCAATGTGATACTAGGCTGGAACCAGGGAGAGGTCGACTGTAGACAATCTAAGGTTAAATTTGTGGGGGTTTGGGGAAGAAACCACAGAGTCAGGTAGTACATTCCAGGCATTTACCACTCTGTTGCTGAAGTTGTGTTTTCTGCAGCCGAGTTTAGAATGGTTTACATTTAGTTTGAATCTATCATGTGCTGGTGTATTGCTGCAGTTGAAGGTTACAGCAAAAGCATACCAAAAAAATGCCAGCAAGCCCTTCCCTCCCCACCATGCCCTGCTTCCAACAGGCACATGTGGAGCTGATGGAAATAATATATTTCTATTCACATTTATTAATATTTCTAAACTATCATCATCTGTATTAATTATACTCACTCAAATTCTTTAATCTTAAAGGGTAAAGTCTTTTATATTCATTTTAAGACTCTAAACATTTCTTAAGTAATTTCATCTTTGTAATTAAATCAATTCTAATGCACCTTTAAAAACTTCCTTTTAACATCTATGCTTTTAAGTTTACTTTCAATACACCTAGTTGTTTTGAGAATTGAGAATACCTTGAGAATTCTGAGAATTGTAGCTGTTTAAGAAGCTTCAATTTAACAAGGTTTGATTAGACAGACCAACACTAAGAAAAATAATTGATTTTTGTGTAATTTGGGGAAGCTCTTCCCAATATAGCTTTATGATAACATGAAAAAAATGAAATCCCTAGATCTTTTATTGACTTTTATCCAATTTGCAATAAATGCAATAAATAATTGCATTTCCCTTACTTTGCACAATATTTTCTTTTGTTTTCCCTGTCTTCTGTTCCTTAGCTAGTCCTCCAATCTTCTGCAAAGTATATTAGTATGCAGAATAATGAAGGTGGGAAGAATCCATGTTCTTCATTGATGTTCATTGATGTTAGCACTAAATGCATTCCACTTTTTTTGTAAAGTTGTTTAATAATGTTTTAACGTTTTCTTGACCTCTGAGAGGCATTTGACAGTACAACCCACTCCACAGACATTAAAAATAAGTGGTGATGCATCCACTTCAATTTATTCTTTCACTCTTACATATCCTGGCCTAGGACTCAAAGCACATCTCACTGAAATTAGAATGGTCCATTCCATTCCACACTGCTCCCCTCTACAATATGCTAATATCAAATTGCAGCTACATACCTATCCTATATGTAAAAGCCTGATTCATTTAGTTGATTGTACATACAATTTCTGCCTGCATCTTTTTGTCTACTAGTTCATTTGGGACATTTCATATCTTTGTTCACCTTCCAGAGTTATTTGTCTGAGATGGGTAGCTATACAGTTTACTTACTTAATTAAAACTTTTGATACTATTTGTTATAAGCTGGCTTTATGGATGTGTAATACTAGGAAAGGTGCCATATTCTACATGGAAAAAGTAAAGGACAGAAATGCAGACTTGGAAGTATCTTATTCCATACAATTTTGCCTGCTTACTATAGGTTTACTATAGGATTACTATAGGTAATCAGACAGAAATAGCACCAAAAGCCACCCCCTCCCAAAATGTTTGCATTAAGTAACAACTGAGTATCTTATTATAGTCCAGGATTGTATTTTTATTTACACAAATGACACAGAAAGAAACCATCTCCTGCCATTCCTATTTCCTATTATCTTTTTGTTGGAAAATATAATTCATACTTATAAAAGTCCAGCTTAATCATGATTATTATTAATTGGCACATCAGAGACTAGGACAAAATCAATCCAATTATCATTGCACTATTGTCCAATGTAATACGGCAAGATTAGTTAAGACATTTCTTGGTTTAATGGGAAACTTCAGTGAGGTTTATATCAGGTTATTGATTGTACAAGGCGTATTGTTCCCACCCATATCTGTATTCTTCTAAAGGACAGCTATTTATTTCAGTAATACATTTTCATTGAACAATCATACACTGCACAATGTCACTTCATTTAAATCTGAAACAAAAAAACTAGACATTTAATGAATGGATCTTTTGGAATAGGAAAAAAAATCCCACACCATAGGATATTTTTGTTTCAAGCATAAATCCAGTGATATTTCTGTAATAGAAAAGAATGACTTGCAGCATAACTTTTTTCATCAAAAGCCTTCAAAAACTACTGAGGCAATTCACACAAAGAAAGCATAATTGAAAAGCCAATTATATCTAGACAATTATGATGAGATGCAAATGAACAAACTGATGATTTTCAAGGACTTGAAAAATAGCATCCAGCTATCTGATTTTCAGCTACTAAGGTCATTGTGACATAAAAACAGTTAAGCAAATGTCAACCTGTCTCCCCAAAAAAGCAAAAACACAATGATATCTGTTAAGTCCCACAGTGACATCAGTTTAAAGCCTTTTTTCCAGTTTAGTAATAGGCAAATGTCTTCCCAAAGATATGATGAACTCCAAACTGAACAGCTGATTTAAAGAGGTTTGGTTGAAAGAAACAGAAATAACTTGGAGAAAATATTCCACCAGATTTTTTAAAGACCTAATGCAAAGGCTGAAGGTAAGTAATACACAGAATCAACAAATCTGAGTTTTAATAGTAGTTTAGTAAAGAAGTTACTTTTTATTCTTCAGAAGCTGGGGCAAGTATCTTGTGACATAGTCTTATGGAAGAGGAATTTAGCAAGGAGAACTACTATAAGGAGCCATTCCCAATAATAGTAAAACATAGAAAGCTATGCTGCTTAGCAAATTAAATGCTGTTTTTGATGGTTATTAGCAGACGTTTATTCTCTGACAAGTATTCCAAAAGCCCAAAATTGTTGTCTGTTGAATCACCCTGGTATTGTTTTTAAAAATTGACACCTCCCTTTTATTAGATTCACTTAGATTATATGGCCATTGTAGAAGATAGATAGATAGATAGATAGATAGATAGATAGATAGATAGATAGATAGATAGATAGATAATACATTTTGTACAGATTTGACATATTTATGATTTATAACAAAACATAAAAATTTCAAAATCAATAGTGGCCCAGTAGTATTTTTGGTAATTTTAGTAGTATTTTAAAGCTAGATGAGGATAGTAGATAGTAGTATCTTTAATAATTTTAGTATTTTAAAACTAGATAATGAGGATAGTAGATTTTTCACATTTTTATGTATTTATTCATAAATATCAAGTAAGAACAATTTTGAATTTCCAGTATATATTTATAATTCCTAATACAATTGAAGTTTGTTATTAATCTTATTTTACAAAGTGGGGCACACGTGTTTATCTTTTTACAAGTTGATGATTAAATTCAGATTCATAATTAATGTTTGGAATATATTGTCATTTTCTTTAAAAAGAGATTAAAAGGACTGTCAATTACTTTATGGAATTCATTTCTTTGGGGGATTCATTCTTGCAATGTCCAAATATTCTAGTCATCTCTCCTGATTAAATGGCTCATTATTAAATGGAAAAACTTGAAACAGCGCATTCATTTGCTGGAATTCTTATTTTCAATTCTCAGTAGAACTTTCTCACTGCACGCATGGAACGCATTAAGATTAATGGTTCAGAAAAGCTTACAGAGGGGAACCAACAGATTTTTCAAAGGCTCTGTTATTTCTAAAGAGTGTCCCAAATGCCTTTGTCCTTCACGAACATGGAAGTAAGGTATATACAGTGCGAGGTAAGCTGTAATTGTCCATTTAAAAATAATAATTCTTTAAAGACATGGATTACTTCCCCTTTTGAAAACCCAGCTTCTTTCACGTCAATGCCTTCTGTGATTTTGAAGAACTGACCTCCTCAAAGTATGGGTTTCTGGTGCCATAGATGAAAAGCATTATAGTGATGTGCAATTGACTTGATTAGATAGATGCCATGGAGTCAAAGATTTAATGAGGTGCTCTGGTGTGTAATCAACCTCACTAATGGGTACTCACTTTGAGTATATTATTCAACAAAGATGAATTACTTACAATAGAAGAGTACAAAACGTAATATTTGTAACATTGTACAACTAAAGACTTAATGAACCAGCCCTGAAGCCATATCTTATTTCAATAGCAGCTAAACTAGCTTAGGGGACATTTGAAGGTTGGTTTATTTTGTCTATACCTTGTTGGTTCAAAAAGTTACCAGATTTAGAATGAGCAACAAAATGAATGTTTCACTTCATGTATTCATATGCATTTTACAGTAAAAGAGATGTGATGACAGAAATTTTAGGAATCCTTAACCTAAATGGATGGACAGAGTAGGACTCCATGTATCATAAAGCTTAGATACTCTAGGGGGAAAAAATCAGCATTAATACGTATGCAATCCTGAAAATCATACTACTATATACAACTAAGGTGTATTTTTTTCTTTTTATATTAGACAGAAGCCCTCTGTTAAGCAGCATTTCATTAGATTATTGGCAATAATTGTGATATCTATAATGTTTATAGTTCTTTGTCTATTTTTTAAGCATAATCTATTTTATTTTCTTGATTTCTTTCAAATACTTGGAAATGCCAGAGGTTGCAGAAAACAGTTATAATTCTATGTTTTGCCAATCATAGTCCACAGTGGACTATGTGGAGTGGAGTTCTTCTGTTTGGCTCGTTGTTTAAAAATGATCTGCCTACAGTAGAGGCGGTGATGTCAATGTTTACTCAGTGTACCTTACTCAGGCAGAAGAAAAGCAAGTATTCTAATAACATTGGGGGGGGGGGGGTGTTGATTAGTGGAATTAATTGTCCTGTGCAAAGCTTTGGTTATAGAGTAACTGAAAATAACTCAGAAGAAAAATGAAAGTTAATTTATTTATTTATTTATTTATTCATTCATTCATTCATTCATTCATTCATTCAATTTTTATGCCGCCCTTCTCCTTAGACATGTTAGCAATAGCACTTTTTCTAACAGAGCTAGGCTATTGCCCCCACAATCCGGGTCCTCATTTTACCCACCTTGGAAGGATGGACGGCTGAGTCAACCTTGAGCCGGTGATGAGATTTGAACCGCTGACCTTCAGATCTACAAGTCAGCTTCAGTGGCCTGCAGTACAGCACTCTACCTGCTGCGCCACGCCGGCTCATGTTATCATAATCCTGATAACTTTGGTTCAGAAGTTCTGCTTGAAATAGAATAGATTTCATTTTATCACAATAGTCAAGACATCTAATGAAATGAAGAGATGACTAAAATCATATTGAGAAAAAAGACATATGAAGAAAATCAATTTCCAAAAAGTGCAGGATTTTCCAGTAAGATATTTATTATTTGGCTTCATTTCTGCTGGCAGTTAACCCTCCTATGTTTCACTGTTTTTTAAACAAGATTCTTATTTCCCAACAGTTTTTTCTTGATAATTTTCTTTGGTTCTTACTCTAAGACTTTAGCTGTGGTCAGAGATACCATTGCTAACAGTCACAAAACTGATTTCAGCAGAATTAGGTTAGTACACTTACAGCAGAGTCTTAAAGATTTATATGCAGAAATATGCCCAATTATGTGAGCATAGAAGAGCCATTTTTGTACTAAGTGAACTTTTTTTATTTCCTATTATTAAACTGAAATTTGCACTATCCAAGTTTGCTCACTTTTCTTCTACTTGTGATTAATCTTTTGTGATTAATCTAGTGGATTAGTGGAAAATGTCTTTTTAAGGGTTTGATGGAGATTGGGAAATGGATTTAATGCATCTAATTGAGGAAAAAATTTAATCTGGGTTTTTTGGGGAAGATAGGTTGGCTTTGGATTTATTGTATTCAATCAGTCAGCATTTGGTAAGAGATGGAATAAAGAAATAAACATGAATATTTGATCCATGACCCAGTAAAGTTAATATTTAGGATAATTGGAGATTGATGTTGTATTAAATTTTGTTCAAGTTGATTACAATAACAATTTGTTAACAGAAAATTTTGAATTTGAACCTTGTCTTTCTTTTATTATTGTTCACAATTATAATATAATATGTTTTTTTCCTGTTAATCATTTTGTTACTAATATAGATTATAGATGGCAGTCTAACAATTGGTAAGCAGATTTAGTAGTCTAACAGTTTAAAATTCTTTTGACCTGTCTCGCAACAGATGGAAAAGCAACACTGTTGTATTTCACAAATCAGCATTCAACTAGGGAGGATGTTATGTGTGTGTGTGGGGGGGGGTGTTCCCCCCCCCCATTTTTAAGACACTTTTTGTTATGTTTTTTTATAAATATTTTGGTGTTTTTTCTTCTAATCTGATATACACTGTTGTAGAGAAAACAAAATCATGATGCAATATTACTGGAGAAGAAGCTACACAAGATTAGGTTAACAACTAACAACAAACATGACTGTAAAAAATATGATTTCAGTAATCAAGTTGTCGAAGCGTGGAACTCATTACCGGACTCCATAGTGTCATCCCCAAACCCCCAACACTTTACCCTTAGATTATCTATGGTTTACCTATCCAGATTCCTAAGAGGTCAGTAAGGGGCGAGTACAAGTGCACTAGAGTGCCTTCCGTCCCCTGTCCTATTGCTCTCCTATATCTCCTATACCTTTCTTCTATTCCTATATCTCTTCTTCTATTCTTTCATTGCTATGTTCTATTCCTATATCTTCTTTTCTATTATTTCTTAGATATATTTTACTATGAGTATCTCCTCTATAACCTTCATCATGTATTTTACTATGTGTATATAGATATATACCCACTAAAACCCTCATTGTGTATTGGACAAAATAAATAAATAAATAAAAATAAACTCTTAATGCCCTTTTGGCAATGCTGTTACAGTGAGCTCTGGCACTTAGATCATTTGAGATGAATACTCCAAGATCCTTGATGGAGTGCGATTGTATCTGTCCAGCTTGTATTTTGTGTTCTGATTTTCCCCCCAATGTGTAAGACAGAGCATTTCTTGATTGAGATTTGTTGTTGCCAATTATTTGACTATTCTGACACATGTGGAAGAGACATGCAGAGTTTACACAAATGTATGAATATTAAATTATATTTATTCAAATTGGTAATTTGTGAAACATTATCTTGATTGCTAAGTAACAAAAAATAACTGGTCAATTGCACTGAAAGTCCCGCAAATAAACTCATCATATGCTGTACAACCATACCTGAAGGTTGTACCAGAAAGTATATGTATAGGTTTGTAATACTCCATTTGGTGATGATAACTGAACGCAAGAAATTAGAAAATTGTGAAGTTTTGGATCTAAGTTAGAGGTGCGCTGACTTAAGAAAGGATCAGGCACTGAAACAAAATGCCTTGGTCACTAAAAATGACTGAAAACCAAAGCAGCAGTTCAGATATTGATCTGCACATTACATCTCAAAAACATTTGATGATTACTGATATCTTCTCTAGAATTGCACCCCTAATATATTCTAGAGAAAGAAAATGGAAAGGAAAAAAATAGGCAATTGAATAGTCAGTTGATCTTTATAGTTTTTCGATGGATGTTAACAACGTTATAGATAAGAGGAGCTCAAATACTGTAAAGAACATTTCTGAGAGACAGCTAAACTCAAATTCTGTAACAATAAAGCCCCATAGCAAGGAAACTTCAACTCCTTTGAAGTTTCCTAGCTTTGGAGTCTTCAGTTGAAAACAAGGCAAATCAAGTTTCCTATTTGTCAAGGCTTATAGAGAATCAGAGAACGACATGCAGCATTTAACCAGTGGTCATCTGATCTTTATAACTGAAAAAAAAATTCTATCCACTTCAAATAATCTACTGAAGATGCTTATCAAATTAGTGTCAAATGAGATCAAACCACAATATTTGATAATACATTAATGCGAAAACATTTATAAATCCAGAGCTGGCTTTCTCCGGGTCCCGTCGACCAAACAATGTCGTTTGGCGGGCCCCAGGGGAAGAGCCTTCTCTGTGGTGGCCCCAGCCCTCTGGAACCAACTCCCCCCGAGATTAGAACGGCCCCCACCCTTCTTGTCTTTCGCAAATTACTTAAGACCCACCTTTGTCGCCAGGCATGGGGGAGTTAAGTTATCCTTTCCCCCTAGGCTATTACAAGTTATGCATGGTATGTTTGTGTGTATGTTTGGTTTTTTATAATAAGGGTTTTTTTAGTTGTTTTTATTAATTGGATTGTTCATGTTGTTTTACCACTGTTGTTAGCCGCCCCGAGTCTGCGGAGAGGGACGGCATACAAATCCAATAAATAAATAAATAAATAAATATTTGATATACAGTAAAAGTAAAAAATAAACTATAGCCTCAGGTCAAACTCGGGAAGAAAAAAAAGTCACAATTGACAAACCAAATAAGGAAAAGTAAGAATGGGAAGAGCACTATTAAAGCACCTTAATTTAAGTATAATAATCTTTTAAAGCTTTTGGGAACAGCTGACAGGAAAAAAACGCAGACCAAAAGTCCACACAGTAAGAAAATTGAAGCAAATACAGTACCTTAAAGAGAAAGCAAGGTCTTTAATAAGGTTAAAAGAACAATTCAGCAGTGTCCGATTGCTGCAGGAGACTCTATAACTGAACAAAGTCATCTAGAAAATAGCTCAACAAACTTGCCTCCGTTCATCTGAGGACTAATAGAGAAGTTTTGTGCAGAAGGTGGCCCCGGCAACTAATGAAAGTTAAATTGGCTTTTATCAACTGCCGAAAACCTAGTGGCTTACTCTCGCAAATGGAACAAAGATTGCACCTAACACATCCAGCTCTTTCACACACAAACCCCAAGACTCACTTCAGATAATATTTTAAAGGTGGAATAGAGCAGTGGATTATAGCTATTGAGAGTCAACAAGAGCACCAGTAACTTTTGAGTCTGTTAATAAGGCAGAAATAGTCTATTAATTTAAATGCCTTCTGCAGGCAACAGGCTTCCAAGTAACAAGAGTTTCAGCACCTTCTAGATAACGCTCATTTACATAATCCAACCTTAGACAGGATTTTCTTACTTGAAGAAATAGAGCTTACATATACGTCTAATGAATTGCCCCCTATGGAACAAAATCATATCATAGCTGAACTGCCCTGGTTAAGAGAAGAATTGATTAATAAACAGACACAATTGCCAGCCATAATTTGATCTTCTTAACCTCAAAAGCTCTGAATAGGAGGGAACAATTCATCCGACAATGCAAAATAAGAGGACAAGATTAAAAGCCAGCTCTGCAGCATGGGACAACGCACTCTCTCACATACACACCTTTTTTTTCTTCCTAATGTTTTTCCCACATGCAGAGTCTGATTTCTTTCTCTTTGATCCAATTGACAAAAAACAGGAATTTGAAAGAAAGCAGGAATTAATCCATTACATAAAAATCACTTATTATTATTTTTTTATTTATTAAATTTGTATGCCGGCCCTCTCCATAGAGTCGGGGCGGTTCACAGCAGTGCTAGAAACAATGTACAATACAAACCTAATAATACGAAGTTAAAAACCCATAATTTAAAAAACATGCACACAACACACCATACATAAATTATATAGGCCTGGGGAAGATATTTCAATTCCCCCATGCCTGACGGCAGAGGTTGGTTTTGAGAAGTTTACGAAAGGCAAGGAGGGTGGGGACAATTCTGATCTCTGGGAGGAGTTGGGTCCAGAGGGCCAGGGCCGCCACATAGAAGGCTCTTCCCCTGGGTCCCGCCAAATGACATTGTTTAGTCAACGGGACCCGGAGAAGGCCAACTCTGTGGGACCTAACCGGTCACTGGGATTCATGCGGCAGAAGGCGGCCCCGGAGATATTCTGGTCCAATGCCATGATATTCTGGTCTTGCCATAGAGATCTGGGAAGTTCACAACCACTTTAATGTAATTTTTAATATTCAATCACAACAGTATTCATCAAGCAGGAGTCTGAATGTATCTGGTGGATTTGGTAAGCAAATAATGAGGTCAGACAAAGCATCTCAGATGAAATGACATCATATCTTGATCCAATGATTACTCAGGACACGACATTATTGGTATTCAAGGAACGAATAAAAACGAAGCCCCCCCCATTGTGTTAAGTCATATTAATACCAATAGCGACCAAGTTATAAGTAAAACATATTGATTAAACATAGTAACAACTCAGTCTGAAATCTGTAGGTGACTTATCCAACCCAGGATGAAAAATGCCTGGAAGGAATTTATTTATTTTATTTATTCGATTTTTATCATGCTCAATCTACTGACATATTTCTTCATTTTGAATTTGATAGCAAATAACCCAATACTCCATATGCCTGGATACTATTATCTTAGTGGGTGACTTTAATAAAACAGCAAAAGGGTTGAAACATGACTTTAGTGAACTACATTTTAGTTTCCCTTAGACCAGTGATGGTAAACCTATGGCACAGGTACCACAAGTGGCATGTGAGCCATTGCCCTAGCTCTGCTCCAATGTGCATGTGTGTGCTGGCCAGCTGGGAGGTTGTTGTTGGCTTCCAGAGATCCTCTGGGGGGATGGCAAAGGGCATTTTTACCCTCCCCAGTTCCAGGGAAGCGTTTGGAGCCTCATGAAACATGAGCCTACTGGGCCCACCACAAGTTGGGAAACAGGCCATTTCAGGCCTCCAGAGGGCCTCCAAGGGAGCAGGGGATGATGTTTCTGCCCGCCCAAGACATTGAATTATGGATGTGGGCACTCGCGCATGCATGATAGTGCACATATATGTTCTTTCAGCACTTGAGGAAAAAAAGGTTCACCATCACTGCCTTAGACTGCTAAGTAAATCTGTCATGGCTTAAACTCCTAAATCCATTTTACAAATTGAATTTTAAAATTTTGAATTAGTCTCCCTGAGGAGATTTTCCCAACAATTACATATACTTATCAATAAATGGAACCCACCATAACAGACTATGTATGTCCTGTACCAAAATAGAAAAAAATCAAGGAGGTTTTTGTATGAGGCTGTAATAATCTATCACATTTCATTGTACTGGTTTATAAATCAATAGAAAGCAAGAGTATATAATGACCATAGTCCTGCACTCGAACTCTCTGGCCAAAAAAAATAATTTAATGATCCATTAACTCAGCTGATAAAATCACTGCAATACTTCACTAAAGCCATCTGGCAGATATTTGGCTTAAATCGACTATGCTGACCCAGCTTCTCCAGCTATCATGAGCTACTATCAACAAATAGAACAATTAAAATCAGAATTCAGGAAAGATGTCTCTAAGCTGTTCTGTCTGGGTCACTCCAGAAGCCAATACCAACCCAAAAAGAGAATCCAGACACACTGGTAAAAGGCAAAGGCAGTTTTATAAAATTCAAGAAAAACACAGGTAACAGAAAATGTCCTTACAAACAGGAAAATGCTGTATCTTCAGATATATCCACGAAGGCAAAAGTCCATGCAGCAATACAGAATTCTTGCTGCCAAGCCGAGGCTGTAGATAGCAGACCTACACCTCCCACGGGTCTTCCAAAGCTGCTGAGCCACAAGCCAGGAACAGAGACGCCGAGAAACAAGGCAGGATAACGCAACTCCAAACTGATAACACTCCACATGGCTTCAAGGGCTTGCCTGCCTTTTAAACCCTGCTAAGGAGGACCACACCCAAACCCAGCTGTTCCTAATTCAGTGATGATAATACTTCTTTAATTGCTCCTTTCTTTGATCTGACCGTCTCTGTTGCATGTCAATGACGGCTTGTGCGTCATCACCTAATGACTCCAAGCTACTGGCTGGGGAGAGCCCCCCCCCCAGGGGCTCTCATGCTGTTCTCCTTCATCCCATTCCTGATTTTCCTCTCCCCGTCCGACTGTTCAACCCCCTCCTCTTCGCTGTCATCCTCCTCCGGGCATGGAGCCAGCAGAGACACAGCCAGTCCCTGAGCAGCCTCAGGCTGAACCACAACATAAGCTAACATTTTTTTTGATAGAAGCTTATTTTGGTTCAATTGTTCACTAACATAATGACCAGAGGTGGGTTCCTACCAGTTTGGATCAGTTCTATAGAACCATTGGTAGCTTGGTGGCCTGGGTCGCTGGAACCAGCAGTGACTCAGGCCTGCCACACCCCAGAGCTGGTTCTCTCAGTAGCTCCGTAGGCATTGCCATCTTGTGTTTTGCTTTTGTGCATGTGTAGAAGCTTTTTTTAGTACTGCCACACTGCCCGGTCATTTCCTTTTCCTCCTCACCTCCCAGGCAGCTTGTCTGCTCAAGCTCCCTTCCCACATGGTGTCTGCCCTGAGCCCCAACTGAGCTGCCTCTTCCTGCCTACAAGTCACCATAGCCCACCCCCCTGGGCTTCCTGTGCCCCACCATCCCCACTGGGCTCATTACCTTCCCTTCCCTGGCCCCTTCCAGTAGTCCCAAGGGGGACCAAAACATGGTATGGGGGATGCTTAGCTAGTCTCCCTGCAGCCCCCTTGGAGCAAAAATGGGCTGCATAGGAGCCTTCAAGGGAGAAAGAAAAAAGAAATCCTCACTATTTGGGAATTCCCATGTGCACTGAGATTGAGTTGAGAGCTTATTGAAAGTCTGCTAGAAATCCTTACTCAGGCTAAGTTAATCAACAGTGGAGCTCTAAGAATGTCAGGTGATCGATGGGTATGTTCTCAATTTCAAGATGTCTGGCTTTTTGCCTACTACCAAAGAACTTCTGGGGTTTTTCACAGGAAGGGAGAAAGGAGATAGAAAGGAAGGAGGAAATGAAAGAGGGAGAAAAAGAGAAAGACAGAAGAAAGGGGGGAGAGGGAGAGAGAGAGAAGAAAAAGAAAGAAAAGGAGAAAGGAAGGGAGAGAGAATGCTGATAGACACTTGAATTTGCCTGAAATTATTCTGATGCCTCCTAGCCTGGCTTGCCTTCCATCCTTTGTTTGATGCTGATCTAGAGGTTTTTGTTGGAATCCTGGTTTAGGTTTTGGAGAAAGTCTTAATTCACCCTAAGCTTGTGACTGCTTTCATCAAACCTTAGAGTGATTTAGAAAGAAAGAAGGAAAAAAGAAAGAGACAGAGAGAAACAGAAAAAAAGAAAGAGACACAGTAAGAGAGAAAGAAAGAGGAAAGGAGAGAAAGAAATATAGAAGAGAAAGAAAGAAAAAGAAAGAGGAAGGAGAGAGAGAGAGCAAGAGAGCGCCCTGTTCTATTATTTTTAATTGTTCCATTATTTATCATGTGTAAATATTTTATACTGTCCCTACACCTAGAGTGTACTGCCTTCTTTTGCCCAGGGATACCACATATTTTGCAGGGATTTACATGCATTCAATGTTTATAGCCCAGAATATAAATGTGTGTGTGTGTGTGTGTTTATTTTGCACATCAGGTTACATAAGTCCATCTTAATATGCTATTCCTGGTTTGTGATGTTTTGTATACATACAGAGAAAGAAACATTCTTGTGATCTTTGATTTTATGCTTGCTGTCAAACATCACCCATAATACTAATTACTGTTTTGAAAAATATGCAGGCTATCTTACATGAATAGCAATTTTATATGTGAAATTATAACTGAAATATTTCTGCACCTATAATAATGATAATTATCCCACCCTTGTTAATGACCCCTCTGACTAACTTCTCCAGGAATACAAACATTATTTGAGATGTGATATTTGAGAGGTACTCACAAAATAATGGCAAATGATGTCTCATTTCTTAATATCCCCTAAAATACAGCTTCTAAGGAAATTCTTTAAGACTTTACACATTATTTACCATATTGTCCTTCTTCCACTTCAGCCTGAAGAACAATGCTGAAGCCTCTCTTGAAAAGAAACAGTCACACAATCAGAATTAGGATGGTTGGCAACCAGCATATATTAAGGGCAGAGACAACATCATGATTTGCAATCTTCATAGCTGATCTGGACAATTTGATCTTTACAAGTAGTCCTTATTTAGCAATTACAATTGGACTGGCAACTCCATCATAAAGCAAAGTGGTTGCTGAGTGAAAATCATATGACTGCACTTCTGATATTACGTCAGCTTCCTTTTACAGACCTGTGAAGGTTATAAAGGCAGACATTGGTTGCAGAGTTACATCTTCATAACTCAGAGTGGTTGCTGTCTGAAGCAGTTGATAAGTGACGTCTACTTGTAATAAATGATTGACTTACAATATTAGTTCCCATTGCAATTGTTAAATGAATCCCTGCATGTTAACGGCAATATTATCTTACCATGACTTGCAATTTCCCACTGGTTTCCCCATTGGCGTTGCTTGTTAGAAGCCAGCTGTGAAGGTTGCAAATCGTGATCCCATGACCATGGGATACTGTGAGTGTTATAAATACACACTGATTGCCAACCACCTTAACTGTTTTTGTGTGACTGCAAGGATGCTGCAATTGACCCAACTTCAAAGACTAGTCGTAAGTCTCTTTGTTCAGCACCATCATTACTTTGAACAGTTACTGAATGAGGAGTTGTTAAGTGACGATCACCTGTACAGTGGTATTCCTTCAATATTGACTAAAGTTTGTCTAAACTCTAATGTTTACACAGCTTACATCTTTAGATATTAAAAAGAAGAAGAAATGATGGTTTCTGGAATGTTGATAAGCATAAATTGCTTTAACATTTCCATCCAACATTAAATATGGAATTAATCACTGTTGAAGAAATTTTTGCCACAGCAACAAATTCTAATTCCAGATTCATCCTCCTATCTCTTAGACATTAGTAAATCATGTTTTCATCTATCCTAATAGTTGTTAATAAAATTTGGAATCCCAATTACTTGCATTTTATCTACGGGGGTTGTTGTTTTTTTAATTGCTGCTAATCAATAGATTTACTTGATATTTTTGTTGTTACTTGTATGAGAATAAGAATGGGGAAGGTTGTTGAGAAGGTGGTGGCGCTCCAACTCCAGCGGTCCTTGGAAGAAGCCGATTATCTAGGTCCTCAGCAGTCTGGATTCAGGCCTGGCTACAGCATGGAAACTGCTTTGGTCGCGTTGATGGATGATCTCTGGCGGGCCCGGGACAGGGGCTTGTCCTCTGTCCTGGTGCTTCTTGACCCCTCAGTGGCTTTTGATACCATCGACCATGGTATCCTTCTGCGCCGGCTGGAGGGGTTGGGAGTGGGAGGCACTGTTCTTCAGTGGTTCTCCTCCTACCTCTCTGGTCAGTTGCAGTCGGTGTTAGTGGGGGATCAGAGGTCGACCTCTAGGTCTCTCCCTTATGGGGTGCCTCAGAGGTCAGTCCTCTCCTCCCTGCTATTCAATATCTAAATGAAACTTCTGGGTGAGATCGTCCAAGGGTATGGGGTGAGGTATCATCAATACGCTGATGATACCCAGTTATACATCTCCACCCCATGTCCAGTCAACGAAGCAGTGGAAGTGATGTGCCAGTGCCTGGAGGCTGTTGGGGCCTGGATGGGTGTCAACAAACTCAAACTCAACCCAGATAAGACAGAGTGGCTGTGGGTCTTGCCACCCAAGGACAATTCCATCTGTCCATCCATTACCCTGGGGGGGGACTACTGACTCCCTCAGAGAGGGTTCACAACTTGGGCGTCCTCCTCGATCCACAGCTGACATTGGAACATCATCTTTTGACTGTGGCGAGGAGAGCGTTTGCCCAGGCCTGGTGTACCAGTTGCAGCCTATTTGGACAGGGAGTCATTGCTCACCGTCACTCATGCCCTCATCACCTCGAGGTTCGATTACTGCAACGCTCTCTACATGGGGCTACCTTTGAAAAGTGTTCGGAAACTTCAGATCGTGCAGAACGCAGCCACAAGAGCCATTGTGGGGCTTCCAAGATTCGCCCACGTTTCCTCAACACTCCGTGGCTTGCGTTGGCTGCCGATCAGTTTCCGGTCACAATTCAAAGTGTTGGTCATGACCTTTAAAGCCCTACATGGCATTGGACCAGATTAGCTCCAGAACCGCCTGCTACTGCACGAATCTCAGCGACCGATAAGGTCCCACAGAGTTGGCCTTCTCCAGGTCCTGTCGACTAAACAATGTCGTTTGGCGGGCCCAAGGGGAAGAACCTTCTCTGTGGCGGCCCTGGCCCTCTGGAACCAACTCTCCCCGGAGATTAGAATTGCCCCCACCCTCCCTGTCTTTTGTAAACTACTCAAGACTCATTAATACCACCAGGCATGGGGGAGTTGAGATATTCCTTCCCCCTAGGCCATTACAGGTTATGCATGTTATGTTTGTGTGTATGTTTGGTTTTATAATAAGGTTTTTTAGTTGTTTTATCTCCTTCTCATAAAGTTTTCAACAGCTTGTTCAATTTGCTTCCTCTCAATCCACTTTCACCGAGCTAGAGAGGGTTGTCGAGGGTTAACTTTTACTTTTCCTTCTTCACATGAGGGAGCTTTCTCTCGGTGCGTCTATCTAGAGCGACGCATGCACACATCCCAGGTTTTTTAGTTGTTTTATTATTGGATTGTCACATGCTGTTTTTATCATTGTTGTTAGCCGCCCCGAGTCTACGGAGAGGGGTAGCATACAAATCCAATAAATAATAATAATAAAAATAATGTAAAAGTATACTTAATAAACCTCTAACTTCATACTGGTCTAAGAGTATGTCTGAAAATGTTTTCTTTGTTTTGCTTGAATTTTCCCAATATTCTTTTCGTCATTAAATGCTCTCTATTCAGCAATAATAAAACGTCAATTATCAGCAGTAAGAAGGAAATTACACATCACATTATTTCCAAAGCCTTCAACTGTAAGTGATAGCAATTAAAATATATCTTATACACCTAAACGGTTTCCTCCTGAATCAATAGAAAGCAATTCTGATATGAATCACTGTATACAATGAATAACACAAACTCAATTATTGTCACAATCCGTGTTCGGTTCTTCATGCAGTTACTTATTATAGTTGTCTTTCTGGTTCCCCTTTGTTTAATCAAATCATATTATTTTCCTCCCAGAATCTCTTCAGTCCTTGTCTATTATGGACATTTATTAACAGTGTCACATGGTTGATTGGTTGTTATTTTTAATCCAGTTTGAATTTGATTATTTATTTACTTGTCAAGGTATGCATTCTTTCATTCGTGTGTTCTCTTTTACAAATTCATTTCTTTCACCTTCCTTTCTTAAATGGTGTGTCACCCTGTTTTGTTCAACGACAAAAGATAGAAGGAAAGGAAAGCAGTGAATAAAAAGTTGAAATATACACGTTTTATATGTACAGCAAGCAATTCTCCCTTATCAAAGTAGTCATCCTTTCTGGAACCCTACAAAAACTTTAATCTAAATATAAAGAATTACTGGTTTGAGCAATTGCAACAACTGAATAGCAACAATATCAAAAGAATAATATCATACCCAGCAAGCAGTTTTAAAACCTGGGCATTCAGCAGAAGCAAAAAAAAAGCAACCCTATTGGGAACTATCCGTTTGGGCCATCTGTCTCTTACAGCAAAATTGTGAGCCTCTCCAAGCATTTATTTATGTTAAAACTTTTTGTGTGTGTGGGTGGAAGAGGCATGCCATGGTTGTGGCTCTAGTTCAGCAACAGTAGTTGAAAAAGTGAACATAACTTAGAAAGCAGAATTTACATGTCAGAAATGATATGTGGAAGCCTGATGAAAGTTAGCTTTTAGCTTATGCGGGTTTGTTTGCTTTTATCTAGTTGCGCTGCACAGTTCTCAGCTGTTAGAATGGAGGTTTTCTGAAAATATGAAACAGTTTAGTAGAAGTTGCCCTGCACCTGTACTTGCGTGCATCCAAACATCTCTTTATCTGGATTCTACTACAAAATAAGGAAACTAATTATTTGCTCAATAATATAAGCCACAACCAAAGAAACTCTCTTTTTTTACTGTTTTTGAGCATTGTGTGAGTACAGTTAATATTCAGACAGCTTTAGTGGAAGAAGGAAAGTGATCTTGTTTAGATAATGGTTTGTTGAACCTCCTGTTTATGTTGGAGTAGAGTTCTTACATCAAACTGCATTGAGAGATGGACCATTGCATTGTAAAAATGAGCAAGGACTTCATAGAAACATCGAAACATAGAAGACTGAAGGCAGAAAAAGACCTCATGGTTCATCTAGTCTGCCCTTATATTATTTCCTGTATTTTATCTTACAATGGATATATGTTTATCCCAGGCATGTTTAAATTCAGTTACTGTGGATTTACCAACCACGTCTGCTGGAAGTTTGTTCCAAGGATCTACTACTCTTTCAGTAAAATAATATTTTCTCATGTTGCCTTTGATCATTCCCCCAACTAACTTCAGATTGTGTCCCCTTGTTCTTGTGTTCACTTTCCTATTAAAAACACTTCCCTCCTGTTGTGATTCAGCCTGAGGCTCCTCAGGGACTGGCTGGATCTCTGCCGGATCCATGCCCAGAGGAGGAGGACAGTGAACAGGAGGGGGAGGACCAGGCAGACAGGGGAGAGGAACGTCAGGAAGAGGAGGAGGGAGAGCAGCCTGAGACCCCCGGGAGGGGGGGTCTCCCCAGCTAGTAGCCTGGATTCATTGGATGAAGACGCACAGGCTATAATAGACATGAGGCAGCGACGAGCATCTCAAAGACGGGGCCAATTAGAAAGGTATTTCCATCACTGAATTGGCAACAGCTGGGTTTGGGTGTGGTTCTCCTCAGCAGGGTTGAAAAGGCAGGCCCACCCTTACAGTCTTGTGGAGAGTTATCAATTGGGAGTCCTGTGACCTTGCTTCGATTCTCGGCGTCTCTGATCTTGGCTTGTGGCCTAGAAGTCTGGAAGACTTGGGGGAGGCGTGGGTTTTATTATCTCCAGCGTTGTTTTTGCCAGCAAGAATCCTGTTTTATTGCCTGGCCTTCGTGAAACCTCTGTGAAGCTTCATAGTGTTCCTGTCTGTAAGAACAGTTTTTGTTACCTGTGTTTGCTTTGAATTATATAAACTGCCTTTGCTTTTTACCAGTGTGTCTGGATACTCTTTTTGGTTGGTGTTGGCATCTGGGGGGACCCAGACAGAACACCCCCTGAACCTTATTTAACCCTTTAACATATTTAAATGTTTTGATCATGTCCCCCCCCCCCCTTCCTTCTGTCCTCCAGACTATACAGATTGAGTTCATTAAGTCTTTCCTGATACGTTTTATGCTTAAGACCTTCCACCATTCTTGTAGCCTATCTTTGGACCTGTTCAATTTTGTCAATATTTTTTTGTAGGTGAGGTCTCCAGAACTGAACACAGTACTCCAAATGTGGTCTCATCACAATGTTCTGTCCATCAATCTGTCCATTTTGGAACAGTCTAGCTGAAACCACTGGCTGCAATCCAAAGTTTCCCCACTTACAAAAAGGCCCCATGCAATACTTCAATTGAATACTTCAAAGAGGAGCAATCTCATAACTATTTAGAGAGGAGTAACTCCCAGTTGGCAGAAGAACTTCCAAATTTATCCTCAGAGGAGCCTGCCCATGGCTGCATTATTGTGTAAATTTACAAAGAAGAAATTTGTGCTGAATGCACTGAGACGTACATGTAAATAAGCCTGAATGTTACATTCACTGTTATTTTAGATTTGATTTTACCTAACCTGCTTTATAAAACCTGATTTCAAACTGAACAACATAAACTAAATTTTAAAACTTTCAAGAATAACATTTAATCCAGCAACTTTAAAAATTATTTAATATATTTACTTTTAATCATTCCAGCTGTAATTTTTAAACAAACATTTGAGTAATTCCTATTTTAAAATATTATACCTATATTTTTTGGCTACCTCACTTTTAAAATAAAATCTTTTCTTATATACTGTACTGGAAAACTGCTGACTTGATTCCATGTGGGCTTTTCTTGATGATTAAGTGTTGTACCTCATGATTCTTGACGAATGTATCTTTTCTTTTATGTACACTGAGAGCATCTGCACCAAAGACAAATTCCTTGTGTGTCCAATTACACTTGGCAAATAAATTATTCTATTCTATTCTATTCTATTCTATTCTAGCTGGCCCCAATTCAGCAGATTTCTAGGATACAACAAAAACATTTCAAAAAAGAAAATACCAAATTGCTGCCCTGTTGAGTTGTTGGATTCATTACTAAAAGCAAGTTGTATTATCCCAATATAATATTTATGTTGTATTTGTTTACGTGTGTGCAATTAGCTGTCTTGTTTATCCTAACCTTTTAAGGATGCTAACAAGCCATCCAAGTAAATGAGATTACACACAACAGCAACTCTCTTCTGGGAGAAGAAAGTGTTCTGAGATTTAAGTAAAAGCAATGAAAAGCCCTTAGGATGGTTTCAATTAATTGGCTTTAGATAATAAGAAATCTGAGCCCTAAGTTGTATATAGTGTTCTAATGAAGTATGCCTACAATAACTTTTTTTTAAAATTCCATTTAGTTGTGAGAATACTCAGATGTTATAATAACTGGGAAATTAGAAGATGTAAACTAGGCAAGTAGTTCAGCTATTTGGAAATCAGAGTTAGGTGTCACTGCATCCTCTTAATCTTTGTGGTATTTAGAACAAATTTAGTTCTCTTGATTATATACATTAGTAAAGACAAAGTTTCTTTAGCTGAACAGCCAGTGACCTCATGGATAAATCTACATAGTTTTCATGAAATCTAAATGGAAATGATTAATTGCCTCTCTAATTTTATTTTTTAATTTTTTTAACTTCCTAGTTTAGCCAGCAGATCTAGAATATCATGACAGTATACTGCTCAAATAAAAATAAAGGGAACACTCAAATAATGCATCATATATCTGAATGAATGAAATATTCTCATTGAATACTTTGTTCTGTGCAAAGTTGAATGTGCACAACAACATGTGAAATTGATTGTCAATCAGTGTTTCTTCCTAAGTGGAATAGTTTGATTTCACAAAAGTTTGATTTACTTGGAGTTATATTGTGTTGTTTAAGTGTTCCATTTATTTTTTTGAGCAGTGTATATTATTTTATTATCAACAATCTTCAACCCTGCTTAACTTTCCAAGATTATCCAAAATTTATATGCTGATGATTATGGTAAATAATTCTGTTTATTTTGTAAGAGTGGTTTTACATAGCCACCAGTTTGAAATTTACCTATGTGTGCTGTTATTTCATTGTCCAACAAAACACGGTGTGAGATATTACATACATTAGTTTCTGCTTTCAGTTGCCTGATTCTGATATTATGTGATACATAAAGAGATTGGTATTGTAGGGCTTCTGTTCCCAGATGGAGAATATTGTAAAATCTCTGTGATTCTACGAGATATCATGAAAAATGGGAAAGATGAAAATCACAGAATATTGAAGTAGCCAATAAACCTCTATGTTCTTGTATGTTGCTAATTTATTTATTTATTTATTTATTTATTTAGATTTGTATGCCGCCCCTCTCCGCAGACTCGGGGCGGCTCACAACAAAGTGAAAAACAATTTATAACAAATCTAAATTTCTACTAAAAAACATTTTAAAAACCCCATTTTCTAAACACACATACATACACACATACCATTCATAAATTGTATATGCCCGGGGGAGATGTCTCAGTTCCCCCATGCCTGACGACACAGGTGGGTCTTAAGGAGCTTACGAAAGGCAAGGAGAGTAGGGGCAGTTCTAATCTCCGGGGGGAGTTGGTTCCAGAGGGTCGGGGCCGCCACAGAGAAGGCTCTTCCCCTGGGGCCCGCCAACCGACATTGTTTAGTTGACGGGACCCGGAGAAGGCCCACTCTGTGGGACCTAATCGGTCGCTGGGATTCGTGCGGCAGCAGGCGGTCTCGGAGATATTCTGGTCCGATGCCATGAAGGGATTTAAAGGTCATAACCAACACTTTGAATTGTGACCGGAAGTTGATCGGCAACCAATGCAGATTGCGGAGTGTTGGTGTAACATGGGCATACCTGGGTAAGCCCATGACTGCTCTCGCAGCTGCATTCTGCACGATCTGGAGTTTCCGAACACTTTTCAAAGGTAGCCCCATGTAGAGAGCATTGCAGTAGTCGAACCTCGAGGTGATGAGGGCATGACCGACTGTGAGCAGTGAGTCCCGGTCCAGATAGGGCCACAACTGGTGCACCAGTTTGCTAATCTTTCTTCTCAGTAAGGAAATAAATAGTGCTAATAAGAAAAGGCAACCTGATATTTTCCTAGAGGTCACCTCCTATGTTTTTTTTTGACACTTGATAAAACTAAGACTTTCATGTTGCTGTTCATAGAATGTTTATATATGTAGAGAAAATACATAAAGTGGCATTTAAAAAAAAAACACAGTTGCTTTGGAATTGCAGTATACAGTATATTAACTCTGTCATATCTCCGACATAGTTTGTTCATCATTAGAAACATAGAAACATAGAAGTCTGACGGCAGCAGGCGGTCATGGTCCATCTAGTCTGCCCTTATGCTATTTTCTGTATTTTATCTTAGGATGGATATATGTTTATCCCAGGCATGTTTAAATTCAGTGACTGTGGATTTATCTACCATGTCTGCTGGAAGTTTGTTCCAAGGATCTACTACTCTTTCAGTAAAATAATATTTTCTCATGTTGCTTTTGATCTTTCCCCCAACTAACTTCAGATTGTGTCCTCTTGTTCTTGTGTTCACTTTCCTATTAAAAACACTTCCTTTAACATATTTAAATGTTTCGATCATGTCTCCCCTTTTCCTTCTGTCCTCCAGACTATACAGATTGAGCTCATTAAGTCTTTCCTGATACGTTTTATGCTTAGATCTTCCACCATTCTTGTAGCCCGGCTTTGGACCCGTTCAATTTTGTCAATATCTTTTTGTAGGTGAGGTCTCCAGAACTCCCTCTTCCTGCTTGTTATACCTCTAGTTATGCAGCCAAGCATCCTACTTGCTTTCCCTACCGCCTGACCGCACTGTTCACCCATTTTTAGACTGTCAGAAATCACTACCCCTAAATCCTTCTCTTCTGAAGTTTTTGCTAACACGGAACTGCCAATACAATACTCAGATTGAGGATTCCTTTTCCCCAAGTGCATTATTTTACATCAGGAAGTGACCCTAAGAAACTGAAGGGTGTGTCTCTTTTTTAACGGTCCCGGACAAAGGACAATGCCCCATTATCAAGACTGAAGTAAGATGGAGCAAATATGGATCCGTTTTGCCCTTTGACTCTAGAAACAAAGTGCCTGAAAATCAATTGCAAAACACTAAACTAATTTGCTTGACATTAAAAACAGAGCGCGCACAGTCCAGTTTTGTTAATTAATATTTTCTTCTGAGCTTTGAATCCCATATTAGCAGCTATAATTCTCCAAGCACTTCTGCATGCAGAGCATGATTAGAATTAGTTGGAATATCCTGGGAGACATCCAATGATCTGAATATAGTCTGGAGAAAGAGCTATTTATTAAAAAAAAAAAAAAAAAAGCACAGCAATAATGGGTAATGAGGCACAGATAAAAATTAAATTGTGGAAGAAAGCATCTGCTGATCCACAACAGGAGCCTAAACATATTTTAGATTTATTTTCTTGTTAAAAAAACCCCCAACCCTGATTAATTTTGCTTTATTGATTTTGTCCGTCCATCATGTTCAAAGAGGACCTTGACATCTAGCAGATTGTGGGCTGTCCATGATGTATCCACAGGTGGCTGGTAAGGTCTATACAGTCACGATATGTTCTGCCACATGTTGGGCAGACATGTGTGGGCACCGTTGTCGCAGCAATTGCAGCTCTGGCTTTGCGGAGTACTTCCCTTCTCTTCTTCTGTCCTCAGATGTCTGGCAGCCTTGGTGGATCAGCATGTGACATGCTGATTGATCTTGTGGTGGTGTCGATATTGAGGAACTTGAAGGAGGCTTTCAATGTGGTTTTGTATTGCTTCTTTTGTCCCCCATGCACTTTCCTTTAGCTCCCCATAGGGGAGCTGTTTAGGGATGTGATGTTCTAGCATTCTTGCAACATGGCCTGCCCAGCGTGTCTGGGCTTTCATCAGAAGGGTATGAATTGATGGCAGGCCTGCTCTGGAGAGGACTTCTGTGTTTGGCACCTTATCCTGCCAGCGGATTCTCACAATTCTACGGAAGCAGGTCATGTGGAAGGGGTTCGATTGCCTAGCATGTCTCCTGTATCGAAGTAGTTACTGGCCTGTTCTGAATGGAACCTGTCCTGTTAATAATAATAATAATAATAATAATAATAATAATAATAATAATAATAATTTATTAGATTTGTATGCCGCCCCTCTCCGAAGACTCGGGGCAACTCACAACAATGATAAAAACAATATTATAGTGGCACAAATCTAATATTAAAAGAAATAACTAAAACCCTATCATATTAAAACCAGTCAACACATACATACCAAACATAAATTATAAAGAGCCTGGGGGAAAGATGTCTCAAACCCCCCATGCCTGGCGGTATAGGTGGGTCTTGAGTAGTTTACGGAAGACAAGGAGGGTGGGAGCAGTTCTAATCTCTGTTTTAAACCATTCTAAGTTCTAAACCATTGCATGGTCACCATACTACACCTCAGTTTCAGGTTCTTGACAATCTTCTTACAGCTTAGGCCAGTGATGGCGAACCTTTTATTCCTTGGGTGCTGAAAGTATGCGCTATCACGCATGCACAAGTGCCAACATCGATAATTCAATACCTTGGGAGGGCAAAAACAGCTTCTCACACCCTGTGGAGCACTTCTGGAGGCTGGAAATGGCCTGTTTCTCAACATCTGGTGGGCCCAGTAGGCTCGTGTTTCACCCTCTCCAGGCTCCAAAGTCTTCCCTGGAGCTGGGGGAAGGTAAAAACGCCCTCCCCCATCCCCCTAGAAACACCCTCCCAGTCAAAAACACCCTCCCAGAGCCTCTGTGCGAACCAAAAATCTGCTGACCAGCACACACATGCACATTGGAGCTGAGCAAGGGCAACAGCTTGCGTGCCAGCAGATATGGCTACACATGCCACCTGTGGCACCCGTGCCATAGGTTTGTCATCACTGGCCTAGGCCAACTTTATGTTGTGAGCCGCCCCGAGTTGTTGTGAGCCGCCCCGAGTTTGCGGAGAGGGGCGGCATATAAATCCAATAAATCTAATCTAATCTAAATCTTTATGTAGAGCAACAATTCTTTTTTTCAGATCCTCAGAGAGTTCATTGCCATGAGCATAGTTCCCTCTAAGCTGAGCAGTGAGCAATCGCTCACTTAAAAATCATCCTCAACTCAGAGTTTTCCAAACCTGCCCAGAAGCCGAGAGGGAAAGAATGAGAGGGAAGGAGAGAGAGAGGAAGAGAGGAAGAGAGAGAAACAGATAGAAAAAAGAGAGGAAGGAAAAGAGAAACAAAAAGAATGGGAGTAAGGAAGAGAGAAAGAAAATCAAAATCTAGTTTGAAACTAGCTCAACTATTTAACTGGCATTTTGATATTGATAGAGTTGCCCTATTATGAGCTCACTGTTATAGACACACAGTATTTATTTATTTATTTATTTATTTATTTATTTATTTATTTATTTATTATTTCTGTGCCGCCCAGTCCCGAAGGGACTGCCGCTCAGACACTATACTTTTCCGCCCACCCCCCAAAAAAATTAGAGGGAACACTGGCCATGAGGTGTCATGTTGAATTTCCAGTGAGCAATATGAGAGAATGAGAGCAATAACATATGATACCTTGTTCGATTAATGCGTCACATGACACATGGGAGGGAAAAACAGCTACTTGAGCCTCATTTGGACATTATCACTTAGGGGTGTACTCACTTTTATTTACAGCAGTTTAGACATTAATGGTTGTGTTATTTTGAGGGGACAGCACATTTGCACTGTTATATAAGCTGTAAACTCAATACTTTACATTGTAGCCAAGTCTCATTTCTTCAGTGTTGTTACATGAAAAGATATACAGTACTTAAATATTTACAAAATGTAAAGGGGTGTATTCACTTCTGTGACATACTGTAAAACAAACAAACGTTAGTGACTCATTTCATTTCCAAGGTCTTTTTGCAAATAGCAACAGCACTTAGAATTATATACCACTCCATAGTGCTTTTCATCACTCTCTAAGGAATTTACAGAGTCAGCATATTATTATTATTATTATTATTATTATTATTATTATTATTATTATTATTATTTAGATTTGTATTCCGCCCCTCTCCGTAGACTCGGGGCGGCTCACAGCAATAACAAGAACAATATAGGGTAACAAATCTAATAATTAAAAAACTAAATAATTTTTTTAAAAAACTAAAAAAAAACTTATTTAAAATAAAACATACACTCAAACATACCATGCATAAAATATATAGGCCGGGGAAGATGTCTCAATTCCCCCGTGCCTGACGGCAAAGGTGGGTCTTAAGAAGTTTACAAAAGGCAAGGAGGGTGGGTGCAATCCTAATCTCTGGGGGGAGCTGGTTCCAAAGGATCACGGCCACCCCTGGGTCCCGCCAGCTGACATTGTTTAGTCGACGGGACCTGGAGAAGGCCAACTCTGTGGGACCTAACTGGTCACTGGGATTCGTGCGGCAGAAGGCGGTCCTCGTTTTACTGACTTCAGAAGGTGGGTAGACTGAGTTCACTCCGAGCCGATCAAGATCAAACTTCTGGCTTTGGGCAAAGAAAGCTTGCAGTACTGCATTTTAACTTCTGTTAGAACCACTAGAAAATTCTTTAAATTAATTTGAATCATTTAACTAATTTTGTCCTATAAACCACAAAAGGATTTCCTGACAGTTTCCCCCTTTATCTATTTTTTTTTCTTTTTTCATAGATACTTGACCAGGAGGAAATCAATGCTAGTATATAAGATTTCTCCCAATATATGGTTATAAGTGTGATCTTGACAACCAAAAACATGTTATGTACTACTCTGGAACCGCTTAAAATCTTTCAGATGGAAAAGTGGTCTATACGTAAAAATAAAAGAAAATGTGATATATGTGTAGTGCTTTGATGAACTGGAATTTATTAGAGTTTTAGTATATAACAGGTGCCATTAATTACAATTAAATTATAGTCAAGATTGACCATTGAACTGCTTCCAATACGTCACAAGGTATGGAAGGTATATTTGCTTAAATGATGACTTCCAGTTGAAAAAGCAGAAAGTTGGATTTGTGAAGTGCATGTAAAATGTATCACATGGAAAAATTTCAAAGGAGTTTTCAAATGTCACTATTAGAATTTCAGTGACAACAGTTCATGTAATGATCCTCATAAATTTGAAGGTAACTTGTAATCTGTACGACAAGTACACAAGCCAAGGAACAACATGATGCCAGTACAAAATAAAGGCACTCGTTCCTAGAAAGCTTTGACAAGAAGCGGCTATCTTGTCTCCCTGTTTAGATAACAGCATGTAAAGCACTACTGCATTACACAGGAATCAATAGTCTACCTATTGCAATAAGTTTTAAGTTATCAGAGAAGTAGGCAGACTAGCAGACTTATCAACAGATTCAGTTTACAGGGATGAAAATTAAAAAATGGCCCAACAGTACCTCAATATACTTATTTTGAAGAACAAGAGAAAAAGTAACTCAAAATTTTGTACTTCAAATAAGAACATGAAATCTCTACCCCTTCCCCTTGAGTAGGTAAAATGTTCTGAAGTTTTGCACATTCCTTGCTTCTCCAACATCACAGTCGGAAGATGTTACTACTGTCTTCTGAAAATATGATATGCTTTATTTCTGCATGGAAATATTTCTGTGTCTTCTTAAAATGCAGATG
The DNA here is from genome assembly GCF_031021105.1 of Erythrolamprus reginae. Lineage (NCBI taxonomy): Eukaryota > Metazoa > Chordata > Lepidosauria > Squamata > Dipsadidae > Erythrolamprus > Erythrolamprus reginae. The sequence continues at coordinate 80,595,069 of NC_091952.1, read as the reverse complement.
GAGTCTGTTGTTTCTTGATGTTCTGAAAAGAAGGAAACAGCAAGAAACAACAAATGATAAAAGTGGTGAAATACAGCTGGGACAAATGTAAAATCCATAAAAATCCATTTTGTTTTTTAGGGCATGTGAAAAAACGGCTGATGTTTTCATATCTAACTCATAAGAGGAAAACCTCCTTGTAAAACATTTCCATGTGATTACAGAAGATTTGAAGACTATTCGCTGCATTACATAAAATGTCACAAGCAAAGAATAATCAGCCATTAAATGCAATCAGTTAAAACTATTTCACTGAAGAATTAATGTATTAATATTTTTACATTTTACCTTTGCCCTATCTTCAAATAATTTTTTTAAAACTCATTTTATGGCACATATATTACTGATATCACTAATAGACATTTTGTCGATTTTTTGTTCAGTTTGAATACAATAGGCAGTCGGCAGACATTTATATATTTGTTTAGTCACAACAGAATTGTGAATAAATAAATAATTTGTTTCCCCAGAAACAGATTTTTGAGAGTCATGAAATGGGTCCCAGAAACAGATTTTTGAGAGTCATGAAATGGGTCCCATATGTAAGTCCTCAACTTACAACTCTTTGTTTAATGAACATTTGAAGGTACAATGGCACTGACTAAATTGACTTATGACTGATCCATGCACTTATGAAATGGTGAAAAGGGGTAAGGTTCTACATTTAGGCAAGAAAAACCAAATGCACAGGTATAAGATAGGTAGGACCTGACTCAATAGTAGTAACTGGTGAGGGGCATCTTGGAGCCCTATGGATAATTATTTAAATATGAGCCAGCAGTGCAGCTGCCAAAAAAGCCAACACAGTTCTAGGTTGCATTAACAGAGGAATAGAATCAAGATCACGTGATGTGTTAATACCATTTTATAATGTTTTGGTAAGACCACACTTGGAATACCACATCTAGTTTTGGTCACCAGGATATAAAAAAAATGTTGAGACTCCGGAAAGAGTGCCGCACGAATCCCAGCGACCGATTAGGTCCCACAGAGTGGGCCTTCTCCGGGTCCCGTCAACTAAACAATGTCGGTTGGCGAGCCCCAGGGGAAGAGCCTTCTCTGTGGCGGCCCCAACTCTCTGGAACCAACTCCCCCCAGAGATTAGAATTGCCCCTACTCTCCCTGCCTTCCGTAAACTCCTTAAAACCCACCTTTGTCGTCAGGCATGGGGGAACTGAAACATCTCCCCCGGGCATGTACAATTTATGCATGGTATGTTTGTGTGTGTGTTTGTTAGAAAAATGGGGTTCTTTTTAAATATTTTAAATTTATTTGGATTTGTTATGAATTGTTGTGTCTTGCTGTGAGCCGCCCCGAGTCTGCGGAGAGGGGCGGAATACAAATCTAAATAATAAATAAATAAATAAATAAAAACATAGATGATTAGGGAACTGGAGGCTAAAACATATGAAGAATGGTTGCAGGAACTGGGTATTTCTAGTTTAATAAAGAAGGACTAGGGAAGACATGATAACAGTGTTCCAAGATCTCAGGGACTGCCACAAAGAGGGAGTCAAATTATTCTCCAAAGCACCTGAGGGTAGGACACGAAACTATGGGTAGAAACTAAACAGGGAGAGAAGAATTTAGAACTAGGGAGAAATTTCCTGACAGTTGGGTCAATTAATAAGTAGAACTGCTTTCCTCCAGAAGTTGTAAAGGCTCCAATACTAGAAGTTTTTAGGAAGACGTTTGGTAACCATTTGTCTGAAGTGGTGTCGGGTCTCCTTCCTAAGCAGGGGGTTGGACTAGAAGACCTCCAAGGCCCCTTCCAGCTCTGTCATTCTATTCTTATAACCATTGTAGCTTCCCCATTGTTACATAATCAAAATTTGAGCACTTGGCAACTAGCATGTATTTACAATGGTTACAGCATCCCTGGTTCAAGTGATTGTCATTTGACACCTTCCAAGGGATTTCCCACAAGCAAAACAAATAGGTGAAGTCAGATTCACATAACTACCATGTGGTTTGCTCTACAACTGCAGTAAAAATTTCACTTAAACATCATATTACTTAGCAATGGAAAGTCTAGTCCCAATTGGGGTCGTAAGTCAAGGTCTACACACATAGATTCCTGGGCATATCTTTATGTATTGGTCTTCAGGATAAGCCTTCAGGATATCTCGTGCATCACACAATGACATAAATTATGTAGTCTGCATCAGTTGCATGTCTGATGCAAATTGCTTATCTCATGTCATTTGTATGATGCTATTATCACACACACACACACACACACACACACAGATGTACACATAATTTTTATTACCTTTACTTACTATTCCTTGCTTTGAGCTTTGAGCTTCTTTTATTACTGAAAAGTGATAAAGGTGACTGTGGTTTTTTATATATATATTTCTCCATAGAAGGAGTCATTTTATGAAGACTTTCCCTCTAATTTAATTGTAGGATGGAAAGCCAGTGAGATTACTGACTATATTATTGTATTAGGAAAGACAGGCTACTCGCACATCACGAATCAACCTTCTCCTATGGCATGAGCAAGAACTCCTTGCAGGACCCCCATGAGAATTTGTCAAATTTTCTTCTCCTTTGGAAAAAAGAAAACAATTTCTTTTTCCATCAAATTGAATAATGATTCCCCCCCCCCCAAAAAAATCAGAATACTGTAGCACTAATTTCAAGAAAAGGAAGCCCCTGCATTTCCATTTAAAATTGATACCATTTTAAATAAGAAGACGCCAAATAAAGGACTCTGTTGTAGAGGTGTAACTTGTAGAGCTCTCCAGCTACTTAGAAGAATATAAAGATTTATTCTATTTCCAATGTAGACTAACATAGAAACATAGAAGTCTGACGGCAGAAAAAGACCTCATGGTCCATCTAGTCTGCCCTTATACTATTTTCTGTATTTTATCTTAGGATGGATATATGTTTATCCCAGGCATGTTTAAATTCAGTTACTTTGGATTAATCTACCACGTCTGCTGGAAGTTTGTTCCAAGGATCTACTACTCTTTCAGTAAAATAATATTTTCTCATGTTGCTTTTGATCTTTCCCCCAACTAACTTCAGATTGTGTCCCCTTGTTCTTGTGTTCACTTTCCTATTAAAAACACTTCCCTCCTGGAAGGAGGGATTAGCAGGAATTAGATAAGATACTCATTGCTACACAATGTAAAACAGCACAAAACAAAGTATACACTGTACTCTGTCCTCTTTAGAAAATAAATTCAGTTTAGGTCTAGCAGAATCTTACGTTAAGCTACTGTAGAGGTAATATGATTCCTTTCAAATGTGTTAGCTATAGTTTCCAATGCTTTTTTAGTGACCACAAAAGGGAAAAAAATCCTGTCTACTTTTATACAAGCTATAGATTCCTTCACCAAACCATAATTGGCAGATTCAGAAAACTGCAAGACCAAACACAAATAAACCAAACTGTAAGTTAGTGTGAAGTGTAAAATTGGCATTCTGCTACTTTATACACTGTTTCTTTTTCCCCTATGTTGTTATCGTTTGAAATATTCTATGCACATACAATTAGTCCTTGACCGAGAAACACAACTGAGCCCAAAATTTCTGTTGCTAAGCAAAATAGGTCTTAGGTGAATTATTGTCTCATTTTACAATGGGTTTTTTTTTTTTTGCCACAATTGTTAAGTGCATCACTTCATTTGTTAAGTTGGTAACAAGGTTGTCAAGTGAACTTTGCTCGTGAGATTGCAAAAGGTGACTTGACAATCTCTGCATTGACTTTGTTTGTGAGATCACAAAAGGTGATCATGTGATCCCAGGACACTGCAACCATCATAAATAGATGCCAGTTGCCTGACATCCAAACCTGATCATGTGACTGCAAGGTTCCTGCAAAGGTCATAAGTGTGAAAATCAGACATAAGTCACTTTTTCAGTGGCATTGTAATTTCGAATAGTCACCAAATGAAAGTTTGAAAGTCAAGGAGTACAGATAAACATTCAAAATGATAGCTGGGAAAAATAGAATGAATTGCCAATTGGAAGAACTAGGGAAGCAATTGAGTTTGTGACTCTCCTCTTCCGATCTGTGTCATCCCTATTGTTTTCATGTTTGCCATTCGACTTGTGATTATGATAGAAAGCTTTCCCAAACTATGTAAAGAAGAGGAGTCGTACCATAAAGAAACAGTTAAGAGGAAAATAACTAGGGCTGTGATGGCAAATCTATGGCCCATGTGCCAAAATGGCATGCGGAGCCCTCTCTGCGGGGATGTGAGCAGTGATGGGCCCCTACAGATGCGGTTAGGTATGCAGTACTGGTAGCAAAATTTTGATATTTTTTTTCTTTTTTTCCCTTCTGGGCTCTGGGTATGTTTTTCCTATCACAGTAAATGAGGTTGAATGTGTATAATTTTAGAAGAGCTGTGCATGCGCGTCGTGTGTGTACATACACATAGAGTTTATATAGTAGATAATGTATATTTTTGTGTGCCTGTGTGGAATATGTATGTACACATATGGCACATATACATAAAATTAAATAGTATATTTTGGATGTTCAGTAATAGTAAATAGATAGGGAAATTGTATCTCTTTGAGACGAGGAGAGGCCAGGCACCCTAACCCAAAACCTTGATGTGAGTGACTTCACGTTGGCCACCTTTAAGCCAGTCATATGACCTTCAAGCCACCCCAGTCGCATGACCGTCAAGCCACTCCCACCTGGTCACATGGCTGGCAAGCCACACTCACAAAATAAGCCACACCCACAGTGTGGTAGTAAAAAAATTTGTAGCCCTTCCCTGGATGTGAGCCATTGCCTCAGCTCAGCTCCATCATGTATGTATGTGCCTCCTGCTAGCCAGCTGGTTTTTAAGTCTCTGCTGCACATGAGCAGGGGACACGGGACATGTGGGAGACATACATGCATGCGCTGGGGACTGGGGATTGTGGGTGCATGGGTGTGTGCACACACATGCATGGGATGAGGAAGTGTGGGGGTCATGCACGCACGTTTGGGATTGAATCACATGTGGCTGTTGCACATGCATGTACAGGGTAGGGCATGTGTGCATTGCATTGTGGGCACACACATGCTTTCAGCACACAATGGCGAAAAGGTTAGCCGTCACTGAGCTAGGGAATTTTTCAAAAAGTGAACAACTTTATTGAATAAAAATCCTTTGCAAATCACTTTTGCAAGCAAAAAAAAAGAACAGACCAGTAATGATGCGTGAAACTTTCATGTATTCATCATCAGGAAGAACCACATAGAACGTAGATTTAAACAGTGTTGTTTCTGAATTTAAAACATGGCAAAGTTGCAGATGGAGACCTGCTTTAATTTTGTGAATACCTTCTTATGGGTGGAAGGAATTTTCCTAAAAACATCTCTTCTGGCCTTTTTTCAAGCAATAAGCTGTTAGGAGTTTGGAGATCAGCCAATAGAGGAAACCAGGTTGTTATTGGCATAATTTTAATCATGATAAGCAATTAGTAAACTTAATTATGTTAAAAAAAGAAAGCAAGCATGAGTGGCAATAATGAATTTCTCCTGTCTCTTGTGCTTCAAAATAAAATAGTTGACCTGTAAATAAATGAAATTAGAAGAGATATTTGCCAAATGATCTAGCACTGTTTACTTCATATTAGCTGGAGCTTTCATACTGAAACTAGTGAGGAATCTAAACCAGCAAGAATAAATAGAGACAATCAGTTGTTAATCTTTTAAGATGCTGCACTATTTTTCAGAACCTTCTTTTGCCTGAACATGTCACCAATCTGTTGCAACAATCTTCTTCCACTGAATGAATGAACGCAACCTTTGAATATAACTGGAGTTTGCAAATGTGTTGGTTTTAGTTTTTGGCAGCATAACGTTTTCCCCCACTGCTAAATTTGCTCCCTTTCATTATTGCATTACTTTCCTATCATACTGAACAATGTCTGCAGCAGATTTCCAACCCTCACTGTATGATTTTTGTGAAGCAAACCCCAAGTGAATGTGAGGAAGTGTTATTAATAAGAGTGTTCAGTGTCCACCTTTCTTCATTATTTGACTTTAGGAAACAGCAAGGCTAGATATGTATCTTGATTATACACTACAATGCATTGTATGATTGCCCTCTATAAACATGAGAGTAAGTTTCTTTTTATATCCTCTCACTATTCATGGTCTTTCCATAACTTTAGCGGGACCTGAGAGCCAGTTTCATATAGTGGTTAAAAGATCAGGCTAGGAAGAAGTCTTGGGCACAAAGCCAACTGGATGACCTTCTTTAGCCAGTCACTCTCTTTCTACCCTAGGAAGGAGGCAATGGCAAACCACCTGTCAAGATAATTGCAAAGTCTGGTCCAGGTAGGAATCAAAAACTAACTTGAAGACATACACCCACACAAGGTCATAGTCACAATAAACCATATTAATATAATTAACCATATTGGAAGGTCTTAAGCATAAAACGTATCAGGAAAGACTTAATGAACTCAATCTGTATAGTCTGGAGGACAGAAGGGAAAGGGGGGACATGATCGAAACATTTAAATATGTTAAAGGGTTAAATAAGGTTCAGGAGGGAAGTGTTTTTAATAGGAAAGTGAACACAAGAACAAGGGGACACAATCTGAAGTTAGTTGGGGGAAAGATCAAAAGCAACATGAGAAAATATTATTTTACTGAAAGAGTAGTAGATCCTTGGAACAAACTTCCAGCAGACGTGGTTGGTAAATCCACAGTAACTGAATTTAAACATGCCTGGGATAAACATATATCCACCCTAAGATAAAATACAGTAAATAGTATAAGGGAAGACTAGATAGACCATGAGGTCTTTTTCTGCTGTCAGTCTTCTATGTTTCTATGTTTCTATGTATATGACAACATATAGAAAAGTGGAAGATGAATATCTGATCAAACATCCAATCATCTTTGAAGCTGGACATCTTTCTCAATTAGTTAATTCAGAGATTTGGCAAGAGCTGCAGAATTAAGAGTAAATTTATGATAAAAAGTGAAAAAGCCCAAAATGATTGTAAACCTCTAGAACAGTGATTTTCAACCTTTTTTGAGCCGCGGCACATTTTTTACATTTGCAAAACCATGGGGCACATTGAGGAGGGGGGGAGGGGGGCTAAAAAAAGTTTGGACAAAAAAATTCTCCCCTCCCTTTTGCTCTATTTCTCTCTCTTTCCCTCTTTTTTTCTCTCTCCATGCCTCCTCTCTTCTTCTTTCCTCTTCTTTGCTCTTTCTCTCTCCCTCTATGTCTTTCCCACCTTCCCTCCCTCTCTCTCTCTCTCTCTTGCTTTCTTTATTTCTCTTGCTTTCTTTCTCTCATTCTCTTTCTCTCTTGCTTGCTTTCTCTTGCTTTCTTTCTCTCTTGTTTTCTTTCTTTCTCTCTTTCCCTTTCTTTCTCTCATTTTTTTTCTCTCTCTGAGCTTCGCGGCACACCTGACCATGTCTCGCGGCACACTGGTTGAAAAACACTGCTCTAGAACATAAGAAGAGCCATGCTGAATCGGGCCAAAGCCCATTGAGTCCAGGATTCTGTGCCACATAGTGGCCCACCAAATGTACATGGGGATCTTGAGCAAAAAGAGAGGGCAAAACCTTCCCTTTTCCTTCACCCCCAATAAATGGTACCCAAGATAATCCTGCCTGCCTCAACCAACATAGAGGTGGCATTTGTCATCTGTTTCAATAACCACCGATACACTTAAATCTCTCTGATACAGTTGTCGCAAAACTGCCCAAATATGATTGCTATGGTGACATAGTATCAGTATAACAAAAGAAGGCTTCCAAATATTTATGGGAAACATGATTCCTGAATCTTTGGAAGACCAATAGTTCCTGCAAGAAGGCAAAGAGCATTACCATATATTGAAAGTTTCTATGTGATAAAACAGGCATTGACTGTCCTCCTGCGTATGCATGAAATTGCAAGCATGTCCATGCCCCCAGATCCAGCTGAATGAAAATCAGTGCCTTGTGTAACTTTTTTTGTGTAACTACAAAATCAAAGGAACAGAATAGAGGACTATATTGGACTCTCCTTGATATAAAAAGGTTCATTGGTGGAATATGGAGAAGAATCACATGCATCCCTTCCGTAGATTTGTGTTGATGAATTCTTTTAGGTGAGCCAACTCTGCCTCTGACAAAAGGGGTGGACATAAAAATGGAAACAGTTGACTTTTTAGCATCATAATGTTTGAACATGTTCAAATCAATCAAAACTTGGACATATTTTAATGTTTTTTTTAAAATTCTGTTATTTGTTTTTTTAAACTACCTTTTTTTTTACAGAAATTTAAGGAAATTGGTTGTAACCTTCTAGAAATGGCAGACCTCTTAGACTTTCAAAGAGGCCAAATTGTTGGTGCTCGAATGGCAGGCACTAGTGTAACAGAAAGTGCCCGAATGTTTGGCATTTCAAGAGGTAATGTCTCAAAAGTAATGACTGCTTTTGAAAGAGAAGGAAAACGTCCTCAGCCAAGCACAGGTCTGGTCAAAAGTCCAAGTTGTCTGAGAGAGACTGTTGGACTCTAAAGCGAATTGTTAGAGTGGATTGCAATTCCACAGCTCCTAAAATCACTGCATAATTCAATAGACATGTACAGAACCCAGTTTCCACAAAAACTGTTCGAAGGGAGCTTCACAAATCTGGATTCCATGGAAGAGCTGCAATTAGAAAACCTCTGCTCTCAAAGACAAATGTTTCAAAGCGTTTAGAGTGGTGTAGAAACCACCAGAAATGGTTCCTCGAGCAGTGGCAAAATGTGATTTTCTCTGACGAATCATCCTTTACCCTTTTTCTGAACTCCGGCCGTGTTTATGTTTGGAGACAGCCAAAAGAATCATTTCATCCAGACTGCCTTCTCCCAACCATCAAACATGGCGGGCGTTCAGTGATGATCTGGGGTGCTATTTCTTGGAAATCCGCTGGCCCAATGATTTCCCTTCATGGAAGAATTAACAGCCATCACTATTTAGGAATTTGGGCCGACCAAATTCATCCTATGGTTCAGGAACTGTTTCCAGAGGGGGATGCCATCTTTCAAGATGATAATGCACCAATCCATAGAGCAAGAATTGTTAAAGAATGGCACAAGGAACATTCTAATAAAGTTCAGCATCTCATCTGGCCACCGCAATAACCAGACCTCAACATTATTGAGCATTTATGGTCGATTTTAGAGATTCAAGTAAGAAGTCAATTTGTACCACCATCATCTCTAAAAGAACTGGAGGATGCTTTAACTGAAGAATGGGCTAAAATTTCTTTGGAAACAATTCACAATTTGTATGAATCAATACCTCAGATAATTGAGGCTGTATTTGCTGCAAAAGGTGGACCAACACCATATTAAAAGATATTTTGATGATTTTTCAAGATATTTCAATTTCTTCCCTATAGATAGGACAAAGAGCATGAATTTGGGGACAGCAATAAGATTAATAATGAAGTAGTATACTATAACCGATGATTGTGGGTCTATCCCAAGTAAATATGCAAAATTTGAAGTGTTATTTGAAGGCAAGAGTGGAAAATCTCAACTTGGATGATGATAGATCCTAGAATCTGAAGGTTTACAGTGTTGAAACACGGGTTGCAAATCATGAGTTGCAGACAATTCACCTTGGGTTCTTACATAAAATGTGATGATGGACCATTCCATATTTACAGACCTAAAACATTTTAAGAAATTATTGCCAGTTTCCATGCTTGCTAATTAGGTTTGAGCATGATTTCATTTAGCTTTGCTCAGGTGTTCATATTTAGAGCATGAACATCTGCAGGGAACAGAACCATGAACTCCTAGTGGGCTTCTTGCTTGTAAGGAAGACTTGACCGTCCTTTCCTGCAGATGTTGGCACTTCACAAGCAGGCACCTGGAGATAAGCTAAGAGGTTCGTGTGAGTTCAGGAAGGAGAACCTCATTCCAATTCATGAGTTGATGCAGGCTCTTTAAATGACAGCCAATTAAGCTGGAGTCTATGATAGAAGTCTATTTAGCTATTTTATAGAGCTTTGCAATGCTTTGGATTTGAAGGCGGAAAGGTGTGATGGAAAATTAACATAGCACCTGTCTGCAATTTCTAAAAAACTACTGTGCTATTTCTTGGGATTGCTCCAGTAAAACGAAGACTGTACATAAAATTAAAAATCAAGGGGTTTTGCCTTTAATCTGAAGGATTCTGAAATTCAGTCTCATTTCTTGTACATGTCATGCTGAACTAAACATAGAATATATAATAGTGATAAAATACTTTCCTTTTGTGGTATTTAAAACTCAGATCCTTGTGCCACAATGTCTATGATTATGAAGAAAGGCAGTAGGTCACTCATAAAACTTCATTCCCTCATGTTGTAAGCCAAGCCAGAATGGATGGTTATTATGCTTATTCAGCTACATGGCTCATTATTTTAAAAAAAATGTGAAATATTGTATTGTAGTAATGAGTTCTGAATTAAAAATCAGAGCAATTACATAGAAGCATATTCTTAAGAAGATGATAGAGAACAGAAACGTCTATCTCAAGTTGTTTTTATGAATAAATTGAAACATTTAAAGTTAAAAATGGATGTAGAAATTGTAAATAATAAATTCTTAAAAATAGGCCTATGCTACCTTATACAGGGTTAAATTCAGTGCATCTTGTGCTTTGTAGGGGGTGGTATCCATTGATGGATTATGTTCCCTCAAGTCAATCTTTGCAACTGTATTAAAAAAAACCCCGTTGACTCCATGATGGATGGTGTGTATCTTCCTCAATCATGGCTCCTCTGTCAGAGATCTCGGAGTTTGAAGATATATTTGTCGTGGCCCAGCAGTGCTGGTGGCAAATTCAGACAGTGAGCAGGTTGGGGAGAAACATGGGCCAGTCCTGGAGTCTGGGGAAAGCTCTGATTACTGCTGTGTGTCAGAGGCAGAGATGGGGCCAGGGCCATCCGACAGCTATCAGCTATCTTCGGAGTCAGAGATAAGTGGGACTGAAGAACAGCTGGAGCCTGTTCCTAATGTGCACATACACAGAGCTTTCAGGAGAAGGGGACAATTAAGGAACAGAAATCGACCCGGGAGTAAAATCATGTTGAGGTTCAACTAGTGCAATGCGCTCTACACGGGGCTACCTTTGAAAAGTGTTTGGAAACTGCAAATTGTGTAGAATGCAGCCGCACAAACAGTCATGAGTTTGCCTTGGCATGCCCATGTCTCTCCAACACTCCATGGATTGGACTGGCTGCCAATTGGTTTCTGGATGCAATTCAAAGTGTGGGTTATGACCTACAAAGCCCTACAGGGCATCGGACCAGAATATTTGCAGGACTGCCTTCTGCCGCACAGATTTGGCTTTCTCCAGGTCCTGTTAACTGGACAATGTCATTTGGCAGGACCTAGGGGAAGAGCCTTCTCTGTGGGGGGCCCAACCCTCTGGAATCAGCTCCCCCCAGAGATTCGTACTGCCTCCACTCTCCTCGCCATCAGCAAGAGTCTGAAGACTCATTTATGCCAGCAGGCTTGGGACCACTAGACACTGCCCCCTGGCTGATGAATGTATTATGAGCTAGTTAACTGAATGGGAATGAGAGTTTAGGTTTTTGAGATTATTAATTTTAATTAATTGGATTTAGGATGCTATATTGTTTCTTTATATGTTGTGAACTGCCCCGAGTCCTTGGAGAGGGCCAGCATATAAGTCAAACAAACAAACAAACAAACAAACAAATGCTGAATGGCCCCTCCCATTGGAAATAAATAGGAGCAAAGGGGAGTGGTGTTTGCAGGAGACAATTAGTTCATTTGTGTGAAGATTTGTTTATCTGAGAGACTCCTTGCCAACTATTTCCTTGTACAGCATTGCGCCAAGAAGCTATCGGCCTGGCAACTACCCAAGGACTGATAAGGTCTGTGTTTGCAATTCACCCTTGAAAGACTCTTTGCCGGGACTTTGCTGGATGTGAATGCTAGGAATTCAGATTAGCCAAATAAAAGGAGTTTTTTGGGGGGAGGGGCAAGGAGTCTGTTTCTTGGTTTGGTGAAGTCTAGGTCAGAACAATATATGAGTGGCAGGATAGCATAGTAGTAAGAGTACTGCCTTGGATGAGGAAGACAAGGATTCAAATATCAGTTGGAAATTACCTTACCAATAGGAGTCTTTGGGGCAAAGAGCCCCAAATGTTGCACTTGCTACCTCAAAATATAAGAGTGACATGAACTATGAGAATTATGTTGTCTTGGATATCACCCAGATTAAGAAAATGTTGTGGCACCAGAATAATTTAATCACAATAGAGCTACTAGGACAAACCATGCATTGCAATGACAAAAGAATCTGAAATTGTTGGAATGGCTACTATAGTAGTAGACTTAATGAGAGGGGATTTTTGAAACACATAAGGGACCATGGATAGACAGACAACTTGTATCTATTCTAATTGAGAAAAATCTACTTATCCAATGTTTTAACATAGTGAAGAGAAAGGTAATCTCACAATTTAAGATAAAACAACTACCGTACTTATTATATCCCATACGCAATTAGAACTGGATGAAGAACTGGAAATACAGCCAATCACAGAAGCTGGAAACATCACACTCACTCATACACACGCACACACACACACACACTCAACTTTAACAATGACTAATAGGTAATATATACATGTTAGCTTGGACTAATATCTACAATATGAGTCCTGTTTTGTTGTGACTAATTAAATACTCAAACATATATTTATATGAATAAGATTGATGAATTTAGGTGGAAAATACTTCAAGCTAGGTGAAAAGTATTGAGACGCCAGACGAAGTGCTAAAACAGTGGTTCCCTTTATTCAGCTCTTTCCGCAAGTGACAATCAGCTGGGAACTCACCAGCCGGCAATGAGAAACTCGGCTCTATTTATACTCTTAAGGCTCGCGCCAAAAGAGCTGTCCTGCGTCTGAGCCAATCAGACGCCTCCTAGCATTTCCAATCTGCCTGGTAACAGCATTCACCTCAGGCAACTATTTACATGGCATATTAACATACTCAACACCCCTCCCTCCTTAGTCAAGTGCCAACTGTCCATCAATTGAGCCATGTGATGAAGTCCTCCAATCGAGTGGGTCTGCGCGAGGCTCGCTCAGACCTGCGCAGATCAGTTGAGTCTGGAACTTCGTTGGTGGAGGTTGGCTCTCTGTCGGATCCGGAGCCTGGCTGGGCCCGAGTGGGGGCTCCGGCCTGCAGCGAAGTCCGGATGGGAGCTGAATCGACGTCGGAGGAGGATGATGGTGGCTCGTTGGTGTCGTGGGAGCGTTCCAGCCTCGGTGAGCCCAAATTTACATCCAACAAATCGGGTTGTACATAAGAGTCTGCTTTGGGGGAAGAGGTTACAATGGCGGTTTGCGTATTTTCAGAGTTAATCCGCCCTCTTAAATAATCAATGTGCCGTTTCCAAATACGGCCATCCTCTAATTGTATTAAATATGTTTTAGGCCCCTTTTGTTGTAGGACTTTCCCTTTTACCCATTGAACTCCCCCATCAAAATTTCGGGCAAATACATTCTGGCCTAGATACATGCTTCTTTCAGGTATTACAGACATTTCACCTTGACCCATGGTATTTAAATATCGAGGATGTAACCTGTCTAAAGGAGACCTTAGTTTTCGCCCCATTAAGACTTCTGCAGGGCTTTTATGGGTGGCAGCATTTGGAGTAATATGTTGCATTAACAGGAATTGGTCTAATTTACTTTGTATTTCCCCAGGGCCTGCTCTGCGCAGCGCCTCTTTCGCCACCCGCACATAACGTTCAGCCAACCCGTTAGCCCATGGGGAGTAAGGGGAGATTAGCGCATGCCTGACCCCTAGATTACTCAAAAACACCTCAAACTGTCGTGCGGTCAGTTGTGGCCCATTATCTGAAACAAGGACATCAGGACACCCATGGGTTGCAAACAAATGATACAGAGCCTTTATAGTGGCACATGTTGTTATATTCTGCATAGCCACTATCTCTACCCACTTAGAAAAGGCATCCACGACAACCAGAAAAAACTGGGACCCGATGGGGCCAGCAAAGTCTATATGTATCCTGGACCAAGGCCCAGTGGGCTCTCCCCACTCTACGGGGCAGTTCGAGGGGGATTGGGTCGTGACTCTTGACAGGGGTCACACCGAGCTACCCAATGTTCAATATCGAGATCTAGGCCCGGCCACCACAGGTACCCCCTTGCCAAACCCTTCATTCGGACAATGCCTGGGTGTCCCACATGCAACATAGTCAATACCTTTTTCCTAAGTGTAGTTGGAATGACCACTCGATCCCCCCATAGTACACATCCTTTCATGTATGACAATTCTAGTCGCTTTGTCTTAAAGTCTGCCAGTCCCCCCTCCTCTGGTCCCCCAAGCCAACCCCTGTGTATACAATTAATCACTGTTTGAAGAATGGGATCTGACTTAGTATGCTCGGCCACTTCCCTGGCTGAAGTTAGGGGGGTTTCTTCTATTTCTAACAGTAGTACCTCATCCGAAGGAACTGGTTCTTCCCCTCTTTGTGCCAAAGGGCACCTGCTTAGTCCATCAGCGTGGCTTATGGACTTCCCTCCCTTATGTATTAAGGTATACTGATAACTGGAGAGGAAGAGAGCCCATCTAATCAGTCTAGGGGACATGAACGGAGGGGTAGGTTTATCTGAAGGCAACAGTCCCAAAAGGGGTTTGTGGTCTGTTATTAATTCAAACCTCCTTCCAAATAAGTAATTATGAAATTTCTTAATGCAAGCTATTAAAGCCAGGGCCTCTTTATCCAACTGGCTATAATTCCGTTCAGCAGGGGTCAGCGTTCTGGAGAAAAAAGCTATAGGTGCCTCAGTGTTGTCTGGCATTACGTGGGCCAGTACTCCGCCCACCCCATAAGCCGAAGCATCGCATGTAAGCCTTATGGGCAAGACTGAACTGTACTGAACCACCACACTATTTGAAGTCAATAAGGTCTTTATTAGAGAAAATGCTTGGCGTTCAGGTCTGCCCCAGGTCCAGGGAATTCCCTTCTGAAGGAGTCGGTGGAGGGGTTCTGCGACCGTTGCCTTCTGTCTCAAAAAAATAGAATAAAAATTCAGAAGACCTAAAAAAGCTTGTAGTTCAGTCTTATTGGTTGGTTCAGGTGCTTCGGTAATTGCTTTTAATTTATCAGTTGTGGGGTGGATGCCCTGACTATCTATTCTATATCCTAGAAATTCAATGCTAGTGGTGCCCCATACACACTTGTCTGCTTTTACTCTGAGGCCCTTGGATTGGAGTCGTTGTAGGACAGCCCTGATTCTCTGGTTCAATTGGGGAATGGTTTTAGCCGAAATTAGTATATCATCGAAGTAGGGTATGGTTCCTTCCAGCCCCGTTAACACTCGCTCCATTAAGCTCTGAAAAATCCCAGGGGCTATGCTTACCCCGAATTGCAATCTTGTGCATCGGAAAGCACCTCTGTGCGTGACAATTGTCTGAGCCAAAGAGGTAGGCTCATCGACCGGAAGCTGCAGGTATGCCTGAGCAAGATCGATCTTTGCAAAGACTTTTCCCTCTCCTAGGGAGTGTAGGAGGTGCTGAACTACTGGTATGGGATAGGGGTGATGCTGAAGGGCCTTATTAATAGTAGACTTGTAGTCTGCACAGACTCTTAGCGAACCGTCCGGTTTCAATGGTGTGACAATTGGAGTCTCCCAGGGCCCTTGCTCTACAGGAACTAGGATTCCTTGAGCAATAAGTTGATCTAACTGATGGTCTAGTTTAGGCAGTAAAGGTAAAGGAACCCTTCGTGGTTTCAGGCGAATGGGCGGAATCTTTGGGTCTATGGAGAAAGAGATAGGGTCCCCCTTATAAGTTCCCAAAGTGGGGCTGAATACTTCAGGAAACTCATGTACAAAATCTGGGGTATCAGAGGGGGACTGTACTAAACAGATGCCAGAGATCTCAATACCTAAGGGGGCCATCCAGGTTAACCCAAGGAGGGAATGCCTTGCCCCATCCACTATTACCAAAGGTAGGGAACATTTAACAGATTTGAACTGTACAGGAATATCAATTTTACCCAATACAGGGATTACATGTCCCTGGAAATCCCTTATAATCAAAGCAGTTTGAGTTAACTTAGACTTACAGACATGTGGCATATACATTTTAAATTTGTCCCAAGGCATAATAGAGTGCCTAGACCCGGTGTCCAGTTCTAAATCACAAGGCTTGCCATTTAAAAGTAGAGAAATAATGATTTTGGTGCCTTGCGTTGAATTTGCGCAATTTACGTAAGTTTGACAGTTACCTCTGTTGTAGTCGCGGTTAGCGGCTGAGTTGTTTTTCCGGGTAAAAGATCTTGGAGGCCGGTTTTCACGGGCCTGTGGAGCCTGGTAGGAGAAACGCTGTTGGCGCGGAGCGGAAAAGGTTTCTTCTGGCTGGGGAGCCCGGCAGGCCTCAGCGATGTGACCGCGCCGATTGCAGCGGCGACAGATGGCTTCCCGAAACGGGCAGCGAAGTCGCGGATGATTTCCCCGGCAACCTGGGCATGGAGCTTGTGTGCGAGGGTATCTCGGTTGTCGTGAGGGGTCGCTGGGAAGCAGGAGGCAGGAATCGTCGGTGGCGGCTGGAGGGCTGAGATCGTCGGCTGGATCAGCTGTGGAGGAGATCTTAGAGACGGTTTCTTTGTTGACGTGGCTTTGGAGGTCTTTGGCAGCCGCTTCGGCGACCTCGGCTGTCTGGGCAAGCTTGATGACGGTTTGCAAGGTAGGTTCGTCCTCAGTGAGGAGTTTGCCGCGTACGGTGGCGTTTTTCATGCCGAATATGATCGCGTCTGTTAGTCGAGCTTCTGGGCTGTCAAAACGGCATTTTGACAGTACGGTTCGGAGTCTTGTGGCGAATTGATTAATAGACTCAGCTTCCCGTTGGGCCATCCTGGAGAACTGATGGCGGTATACCACAGCTGGCTTCGTGGGTTTGAAATGACCCGCAAGCTTGGATTGTAAGTCTGGCCACGGCACGTTCTTGGCAGGAAGCGGATCGGTGAGCGTTTGAACCAAGTCGAAGATCTCGGGGCCGCAGTAGTTAAGGAAAATGGCTCGCTTCCTGTCGTCTTCGGCGGTCCCCATTCCGGCGGCTTCCAGGAAGATTTCGAAGCGGGTCATGTAGGCTTCCCAAGACGCTTTTTCGGGGTCGAAGTAGTCGGGTGCTCGGCCGATCTGCGAAGGATTCATCTTGCTTGTAGGTTCTCTCCGGTTCTCTTTTTTTTTTTTTTAATTTTATTTATTGATTTTTAACAATTTAAAATCACACAACATAAAACAGTGCATAGTGAAATGTGAATTGTGCCCATCACCCCGGTTCTCGTCGCCAGTGAAAAGTATTGAGACGCCAGACGAAGTGCTAAAACAGTGGTTCCCTTTATTCAGCTCTTTCCGCAAGTGACAATCAGCTGGGAACTCACCAGCCGGCAATGAGAAACTCGGCTCTATTTATACTCTTAAGGCTCGCGCCAAAAGAGCTGTCCTGCGTCTGAGCCAATCAGACGCCTCCTAGCATTTCCAATCTGCCTGGTAACAGCATTCACCTCAGGCAACTATTTACATGGCATATTAACATACTCAACACTAGGTATCTTTTTACTATTTTCTTTATTGATTTTACTATTTTCTTTATGATTATAAGCTTTTGATGATCTTTCATTTTGAAATATATCATTTCAAGATTTTCTAGAAGTTTAAAAACCGTCCTGTTGGGGAACTGATCTACACCACAATGATATTTCATATTTCTTTGGATTATTCCATTATAAATTTTTCAAATCACTGCATTTTTTTATTATGGCACTGTCCTAGAAATAGTGAATGCGTTATAAATGACCTACACTAATTAGTTAAATAGACAGAAATCCAGGAGAAAAGAAAAAAAAAATATATTACTGCCATGTCAAGAAAGATAAAATCCCCTAATAATTTCCTGTTGCCCAATATACAGAATAATATAATTCATATTTGTAAAAATATAGTTTTTATATTTTAACAAACTGAATTTTTATAATATAATTATAAATTTCTATATTAATTAATATTCAACTAAAGAAGTACAGGTAGTCCTTGACTTATGACCATAATTGCCCCATTTTACGACCTTTCTTGCTACAGTTATTAAGTGAATCTCTGTAATAGTCAAGTGAGTAACATTGTTGTTATATGAATCTGGCTTCTTCATTGACTTTGCTTGTCAGCTGTTTATAAAAGATGATCAAATGACCCTGGGACACTGTAATGGTCATACATATGAATCAGAATTTTGATCATGTGACCACAAAGATATAAGTCACTTTTTCCAATGCTGTTGTAACTTTGAACAGTCACTAAACAAACTGTTGTAAGTCAAGAGCTATATTTATATGTTTAGTTTGCTACTATATGAAATGGTAGTATTGTTTGTTAATTTTGTATTATCTTAAAACCATCATATTGTCTAAATCAGTGATTTTTAACCTTTTTTGAGCCGCGGCACATTTTTTAGATTTATAAAACCCTGGGGCACATTGAGCGGGGGGGGGGAGTTTGGACAAAAAAATTCTCTCTCTCTCTTCCTCCCTTTTGCTCTATTTCTCTCTCCCTCTTTCTCTCCCTTCCTTCCTCTTTCTTTTACTCTCTCCATCCGTCTTTCTTTCTCTTCCTTCCTCTCTTTTTTGCTCTCTTTCTCTCTCCCTCCCTACCTCCCTCTATGTCTTTCTCTCTCTCTCTCCTTCCCTCCCTCTCTTTCTCTCTCTCTCTCTTGCTTTCTATCTCTCTCTTTCTCTCTTGCTTTCTTTCTCTTGTTCTTTTTCTCTCTGTTGCTTTCTCTCTCTCTCTCTCTCTCATTCTCTTTCTGTCTCGCTCGCTCTTTCTCTCTTTTGCTTTCTTTCTCTCTCTCTTGCTTGCTTTCTCTTTCTTTCTCTCTCTCTTGCTTTCTTTCTCTGTCTGAGCTTCGCGGCACACCTGACCATGTCTCACGGCACACTGGTCTAAATAATAACAACAGTAATAATAATATGACTGTTGGTCTCCATAATTTTTCTGAGTAAATATACACTCACGTGGTGGAAAATCATTTGGATTAGCAAGATTTAAGAACTGAGCTTCAATGAGACTTAAATGGAGAGAGACCAGTGCCATCAGCAATGTTCACAGTTATTTGAGCAAAGAGTGGTAACTTTTGCATAACATAATGACAGAGCCATTTCTAAGCCATTTCACATCCAGAACGAGAAATCTGAGTGCCCTGGATAACGAATGGCTGTTTCTGACACAATATTTCGTCTCTGTGGATGAATACTCATTTGAAAATTCTACATTAGGATACAGAAGGATGCAGATTTCACAAAAAGGATTTCAAAGCATGAAGTTAATCTTCTGCTTATAATTTGTCTTTCAGATTTATACATAAACAAGCAAATGACTGAAGCAAACGTAAAAGAACCAATTCTTTGGTTAGAGAAGGGGATTGGCAATGTCTGGCTTCAGTAGATTTGTCTGGTTTCTTGAAAAATCACACACAAAATCACACACACACACACACACAAATCATTATTTTAAATTTATTAGAGTTTGGAATATATATTTTTTTAATCTAAATAGTAATTCCTAGATTTAGACTTCTTGAATCTGTTGAAAAATTACACAAGAAAACACATTTAAATAAATACATAATATAAAAGTAATAGATTTTATTTTTAAGAAATGTATCTTTAAATAGTATAAATACTATTATTTAATAGTAATATGTACTTCATACAACTATATTGCATATATTAGAATAGTCATATGAAAGAACAGAGTAGAGTAGAGTTTATCTTGGTGTATATGCTCCAAGGGTATATAAAGGAAAGATAGGTTCATCAAGAATTATAAAGTATGACACTTAATGATAGTCCAGGTACAATTAAGCAATCAAACCATATTAGGAATCAGTCAATATAAATTGTAAGGATACAAACAACAAACTTACAATCATACAGTCATTTGTGGGAGGAGATGGGTGATGAGAACAATGAGAAGATTAATAGTAGTGCATACTTAGTAAATAGTTTGACAGTGTTGAGAGAATGATTTGTTTAGTTAGTATTAAATGAAACAAATGATAGGTAAGTTAGTTCCACTTCCTTCATTTATTTTTTATAGTTTTATTACTTTGAGGGCTATATGATGAATTGAAAATGTTGGCATCCTAACATAGGTGTTCATGTGTCAGGTGTTCATAATATACCACCAAATTTAAAAGCATTTTAAGAATTTACTTCAAGTGTTTGAACATATGTTCTTCATATGAAGAAGACCTGCACAAAATTATGTTCGGTAAACTTAAATAAATTGGCCTCCAATTTCTATTGACAGTTCCAAAATGCAACTTGGTAAACTGTAACTTAACAGGAATAGTATGCATTAAAATAAGCTTGAGGACTATACTTTTCTTCCCACCAATGAAACCCATCTTTTCTGAAAACACAAGATGATAGAAAAATAAAAAAGAGTTCCAAAATTAGCTGTAACTACCAATAAATGGCATTGACCAATTGCTTTATTTTCATGTGCCGATTTATACAAATCTCGTTTGAATAATGAGAAGCCCAGCTGGTGCAGATCGTTAAGAACTGCATTTGAAAGCCATCTCTAATAGACGCACATTCATTCTATTTTAACCAAGAACAAATTGTTTCAAATCATGCCTGAGTCTCTCAGATGTACTGAACACAAATCCAAATGGCTGTTTGGAAAGGACAATTAATTTATGGCATATCTCATGCCAGATGTGAGCAGTGACAGGTTGCTCTACAACCATTGCCTGAACATCTCCCAAGTGAGTACAATTTTGGGGTAGAAGAAACAACCCACTACCCACATAATGCAACCTTGGCAGGCAAAGTTGCTCAACAACCTGTTTATTAGTTGCTCTACTCCTCCCCTGCTGTTCTATTAATATAACGAATTGTTCACAGGTGCTCCAAATGAGGTTTATATGATCATTGGGAATGTTCTTACCAAGCGCGCCAAATTAGGTAGAGCAGATGCATCAAAACCACAACAATCCCAATAGGGAAAAAAATACAAAACATTTGTTCATGAAGGTCATTGAACACAAATGGCTTACTAACCCTAGGAACCATAGAACAATTTAAAAGAGTGCCTTTAAACTATGTGGTGAAAAAACATTTTTTCATGTGTCCACTTCAATGCCAGAGAACCACATACAATGATATCTTTAAAGAAAATAACCCATTTCCCTTAGGGGACAGAACCTCGGACTTTTATTATATACATTTATGTTTTTTTCACTACTTGGGCAGCAGATAACAAAGAAGTCTGCTCTAAATGTTAGTGAGGATGAAATATTTCTAACACAGTTGATTCTACTCATCAAATTTTAGTTTTAGGCTGGCGTTCCCAGCTTTGTGTCTTCCTTATATGTGGAGATTATAATTCCCAAAGTTGCCAGCTAGCATTAGGTTTCTGTCATAGTTATAGAATTTGTAGAGGAATGATAGAGTTAATTGACAAATTACTCATCTGTATATTGCAACACGAGCAAGAAACAGTATAAAACCAAAGAATCAAATCTGAAATCCAAAACAATAAAATATGCAGAGCAATTAATTTTATGAGACTTGAGAATTGACTTACATTGAACATGCATTCATCCCTTGTTTGACTACCATTTAGGGCTCAGCAAACAAACCAACACAAGCTCTCAGAAATAATCCCAGATTAAAATAAGAGAAGAAACAATCAGTATGTTTTCTTCATCACTACGTATAAACATGAAGAAAGCATGGATAGAAATGTTTGACTTTTTTTCCTGGGAGTGACCTCTATGTTTTGAATACATAAGAAGGTCAGAAGCATTAGAAAAGATTCTTGTTATAACCTCTATAGCAGACCATTTAAATAAACAGAAAGAGGCTGTTAAAAAAAAAACCTAGTCTTCAGGCCTTAAAGTATACTGCTGAAGCATTCAATAAACAGATGTAATTGCATTGTGCAAACAATGTAAAGGGAAAAAATATAATAGAATCCAGATGCAATCTGCTTCTACATATGTAACTTTGTCCCAAGAAAGGGCATCACCTCCTTCAATGAAAATATTAAGACACTTTAAGACACTGCAATTGTCTAAGAAGAATGTTTTTTTCCAGCCCTAAGTCTTTGCAGGCTCCCCCCCCCCCATTGCTCTACTTGCTCCAAATATGTTTCTTTTTAGCCCTAACCAGGTGCTAACGATGATCCCAGGTTTTACTGGATTGAAAGCTCTTTCATTGTTATTCTCTCCAAAAAGGTTTTTTTTAAGACTTAACCAGGGAATAAAATAATGTGCTGAAGCTGACCAGACTAAGGACGCTAGCCAGATGAATACCTGGTAGTTACAGTCATACAAAGTCATAAGTGGGAGGAGATGGGTGATAGGAATGATGATAAGACTAATAGTAATAGTTGTTGGCTTGTCTCGGTTAGCAAGGCTATGAAACCTTCAACAACACCAAGCAGAAAATTTTACAGAGCGTAGATGTGTAATAAAGCCAAGACACAGACTTAGTTAAATAAGTATTATTTACATATAAACAAAATATAAACAATCCAGAATAAGCACGTAGCAAATACAGAATAATACGCACTGAGCAATTACAAGATTAGAGCAAAAAGCAAAATACAATATAGATAAAAGCACAAAGCTTATGCAAGCACAAAGCTAAAATACAATATAGATAAAGCATGAAGCTTATACAAGCACAGAGCTTAGACACAACTCCCCTGTCTCAGGAAAAAGTAAAATAAAGGAAATGACCGAGCAAAATAATGAGCTTTTATAGCTTCAATGAGGAAGTGACGAAACAGCCTTGAATATTAACTCTTCAAGTACAAGTTAACTCTTTGAGTGTACATTAACTCTTTAAGTACAGGTTTGTACAGTTTACAATATGCAGTTTACAATGGCAAACCCTAACACACCTGTACCCTGTATTCACAATAGTACTGAAGCCTTAGTGAATATTTTGACAGTGGTGATGGAATTATTTGTTTAGTAGAGTGATGGCGTTCAGGAAAAAAATGTGCTTGTGTCTAGTTGTCTTGGTGTACAGTGCTCTTTAGTGTCTCTTTGAGAAAGAGATACTAAAGAGCAGTTGAAACAATTTATGTCCAGGATGCGAGAGCACCTATTATAGGGCATATTTAAATACAAACACATTTTAAACAAAGAAATAAATTAATGTGAATAAGTGTAACTAGTCAAAATATCTCCCCTTTACAAGCAGCAGAACAGGAAAAACCTTCACAACAGTAAAAACTTTGCCAAAAATTCAGAAAAAGGTGGCAGCGCCCACAGACTGGTACCAACCAATCCAGTACAGTGATGTCATCAGCAGGTCGCTACCGGTTTGGGAAATCCAGTCCAAACTGGGACGAATCCACCCCTGGATTTAGTCCACCTTCCTGGAGGTGGGACTGTAACTTGTAATTACTGAATTATTTCATGTACTAAAGAGGAAGAATTTCTAAGTATTGAATACTTTAACCACAGCCTGTTTATTGAAAAAAAAACAAGGAGTCTTCATCACTGATCTATTCATAAAGCCGGAAATAAAAAGCTTTCATGAAAGTGCACAAAATGATATTTTAACTACTTGGCAGAGATATGCCCAAGTAGATATAATGAGCTTCTTATCCATGACAAACAAACCCAGCACAGGCATTGTATATCAAATTGTCAATGCTCCGAAATATCAGGATGCAAATAATCTTACAAAATTACATTTGATATTGTATTTTGTGGCAATCTTGATATTGCCTTTCCAGGCAAAAGCAGCACAACTAGAAATGTAAAAATTCTCTTTATCTCATCCATTGAAGCAGCAAATAAGATGCTATGAAAACAATAGAAACTTTTCCCAAGTCATGCTTGTTATACACCAGTCCAAGTGGAACACGAACAGATTATCTGTGTGAAGATGCCATTAAGAGAAGATATAGTTTCTGCAGCCCATATGTCAGGTAGATTTTCAATTATTGCTGATGAAAGTGCTGACATACCTGGAAATGAGCAATTGTTATTAGGAGTACGTTTTATATACTTCTGGTACTGAAAGGGTTATTTGGAAAGAGTTCCCCAGTTTGGCTAGATTCAATGCATTGAATTCTATCACCATTGCTCACTTAGTTAGGTATGAGAACGCAAATTCTTGCCTAAATCTAGGGATTATTTGGACCAATATACCTATGACAAGAAAAGATATTATGCACAGCTGTTATAAGAAACAGATATTTCAAAAGTGCTTCTGTTTTCTATGCAAACATAGATTTGATCTGGTGGGGAATTATTTCAGTACTGCATCTGAGATAAGGCATTCAATTGGGACAGGCACAGGCAAAGGCATCATTTCTTTTTCAACGAGAACGCGAACGGAAAATAGTTTATTTAATGTGTTCAATGACTAAATGTGATAGACTGAAAAATACAAGAACGTTACAATTTTCTCACTATCTTGCAAATATTTTTTGATCAGTTGAGTAGTGACTGCTGCAACTTTAGGGAAAGCACATTACAATGCCCAGGATGTATGTCTTCAAGCATATCAACTTTCTGTTGTTCTCTTATTATAATTTCAACCAATTTGTCAAAATGGAAGTTAGTGACTGTTGTGGTTAGCTCTGGCCCAGCTCCTGCCCCAAGGACTGTGGATATGGGGGAGACACCAACATGCTGCAGGCCTGTTTTGCCCCCCCCCCCCCCGGTGGAATCTGCTGTTGAAGGCTCCTCTGACCAAGAGGACATGAGTGACAGGGAGGAGGAGAGTGTGGCAGACAGCTCAGAAGGAGATCAATTATCTAGATCCTCCTTGGATTCAGAACAAGAGTTAATGATACAGCCACGCATGCGGAGAGTGATGCATAGGCAACAACAACTGAGAGATTATTATCAAAGAAAATGAGGCCACCTGTGGTTGGGTGGGGCTGTGGTAATTAGTGAGGCTGCTATAAATAGCAGCCTGTGGGTTTGGCCATTGTGGAGGATTATCTGATCGTTGTGTTTCATGACTGCTTTACTGACTTTGACCTTTTGTGTGCTGATTTCCCCCCATTTTGAAACTAACCCAGAGCAAAGTGTGTTTCACTTTGTGAAAGAAGAAGGACTGTGAATTGCCTCATAGCTGCAAGCTAAGTATCACAGAACTGATAAGGGACTTGTACAAATTACCAGTTTGTTTGGAGACCAGTGCTCTTTGCTATACCAAAAGAGGGCTTAGTTTAAGTGAATTTTCATTATAAAGAACATTGTTTTGAATTTTCAAACGTGTGTGTGTCTGCAATTTGTACCTGTGAATTTTTGGGAGGAGTGTACCAGAGAGCCCGACAGAACAGTGACAAAAGTTCTGCAACCCATTCAGCTTAATTTCATGCAAGTGTACAAACTTTGACCTGACTTACTAAATCTCTCAGGGCTACAAGGAGACTCAGAAAAACATTTCAAATGAGCTGCTATAGAAATTCAACAGTAGCAGTCAAGGTGGCCGCTGATTTTTTATATTCCTGCACGATGCAGGTTTCACAAATACTGCTCAAATTATGTGACTCAATATGGGAGAATGTGCCTATAATTCAATCCATGTAGCCTGTTTGAACGGAATAATATTATCAGTGGAACACCAGGTTTTTCCAGAAAGCAAAGGAGCATTCATTTTTTTTCTCAGTTCGCCTAATATAAATAGCAAATCCTGGGAGTAAAGAATTCAAAACAAGGGTTGAAAAAAATATTAATGAAATTATGCAGTTGAAAATTTGGAAGCTGAAGTATACACCTGGTTTGAAATAGGGCCAGATAACATAGCATAATTATAACTGACTTTTGAATTTGCTGCAACACAATCATCTATTTCCTTCAGCCTAGCCCAGCAGTTCCGATCTCTTTGACACTACCAGTAGCTACCTATACAAAGGAAGGTCACTCAGAACAACCAGAACTGTGAAAACCTGGTTGAGATCAACAATAGCAGATGGCCGATTATCTGAACTTTACACGATGAATGTTTGCTGAGGAAGATTAATGAAAGCAAGGACGAAGCTACTTCAAACGCTGATTGACAAATTTGGGCAAGATCCTAGGTTATTTGTTATTTGTTTCAGGAATTGCTGGTAAAGTATACACACAATTTGATCACAGGTTTGATAAGAGATGACAATACGTGTGCCTAGATTAATACTCATTCAATGTTAAATATTTCATAGAAGAAATCCAGGCTGATTAAGCAGTGATTAAGTTTTCAGTTCTTCTTCAGTGACTCCTAAGATCCTGGAAACTGCTTAGGGACAATATATCATGTGCAAATGACTGAGAATATGATCTCCTCCAGAAGACTTTGAAGCCAATTTAAATATGTTATCATTTGTAATGATATTGTGAAACCTGTCAAAAAGTCAGTGTGCCTATGTATTACTCTTTTGTATTTTATGGTTTTATTTATGATTGCTTTAATCCTAGCATGTAAGGTGCCTGGATGGATGGATGGTGGACCGATGGATGGATGGTAGATAGATAGGTTGGTAGGTAAGTAGACAGATGATAGATAGATAGATAGATAGATAGATAGATAGATAGATAGATGATAGATAGATAGATAGATAGATAGATAGATAGATAGATAGAGTTATATTCCAGTGATGAGTCCTCCAAGAAATAGGATGGATTTGACAAGATTTAAACATATAATTCTAATAGTTTAGTAGCAGAAAGGTTTAACTGTGTAAAATATATTAGCAAATCAAGAAAATAGTCTGTTTGGTCTCAGCTGTTCCTTAGAGCCTCAAACATAAAGCCAAACTCCCAAATAGTTCTCTTTGATCACAAATCTCTAATTAACATGACTCACTCTGAGTTGGCAGGAAGCCCGGAAACCAAGATTTCACTTTCTTAATTTGGAATTCACATAAATAGGCCAAGAGGCAGATCTGAGCAGCCATATCTCATATTCGAAAGTTGACTTGTGCACTGGCTCATCACAAGGCTCATCCTTAAATAGCCAAAAGGTGTGGCCAAGTGTTCTAGAGATCTATTTACACAGAGACCTTCTCTTGTTGAGCTACTCATGCCATTTCTGCGTACTCTGGAATCAAGAAGAGGGTCTCCCTCTTCTCCTGATTCACTCAAGTGCACCTATTATTATTATTATTATTATTATTATTATTATTATTATTATTGTTATTGTTATTATTATTAATTAGATTTATATGCCGCCCCTCTCCGTAGACTCGGGTGGCTCGCAACAATAACAAAGACAATGTAAGAACAAATCTAATAATTTAAAAAACACTAAAACCCCATTATTAAAAGCAAGCATACACACAAACATACCATGTATAAACTGTATAGGCCCGGGGGAGATGTCTCAGTTCCCCCATGCCTGACGGCAGAGATGGGTCTTAAGAACTTTACAAAAGGCAAGGAGGGTGGGGGCAGTTCTAATCTCCAGGGGGAGCTGGTTCCAGAGGTGCAACAGGCCCTGGTTGACTTTCAGCCTCTGACCCCACATCCTCTCTGACCTCATCACTAACAGACTCAGGTACCAAGTACACTGGCCTAGGACACCAACGCACACCCATCTCTCGATCCTCAGAATCTGTGATCAACTGTGCAGCACGCAGATGGGCCTAAACAGAAGACAGACAGACAAATACTGTAAATAGATGGGAGGCAGGGAGAGAGAGAGAGAGAGAGAGAGAGATGATAGATGATAGATAGGACTTCTTAGAGTTTTGTGTTTAACTATTTACTAGTAGTTTTACTGTGCAATTATTATGACATGGAAAGCTTTTTATGATAGAAAACTGTCAGATTTCCCAACGATACATCACAAACTTGTACAGTCCTTACTGTATACTTTCTGAGTTCTTTCAGTACAGCAGTAACTTTAAAACATCAACAATTTCTTAATTTCCTACCTGGCTTAAGAAAACCAAAATTTATTTATTTTTTGCCTGAGATTTTGACCTTTCGTATTCAGGTTCCTACATCTACTTCAATATTTTAACACTACTCTTTGATGCCCTAAAAGGGGCACAAATCAGTAGGAAGATGCAACCTTTAATGCCCAGGAATGAGGAATAATCTAGGTTTAGATAATAGTAGCATCTAGCGAAAGATATCACATGTTGCATGAGAGACTTTCCCAGCAGGAAAACAAGCCCTATGCTGACATAGTATTCTACTTACTGAATAATTAAGAACCTTCTGCTTCTACTTTTCCTTAGAGGTCTACCATCCAATTACTGACCGCTTCCCACTATGGTTAACTTATAAAGTCTGACAAGAGCAGAGCCCAAGGTAGAATACCTATTTAAACATTTATTTGGGTCAATGACACATTTAAAACCCACTACTCTTCACTAAATATACAAATAGAAAATATGCAGTAAAAACGGAAAATTGGATTTGACACAAGTGGAAAAAGAAGTCAATTTATTGCTAAAGAAACACAATCATTTCTTTGAAATAATCATGTGTTTCATTCATGTACAGTAAAAGGATTACTAATATTCTTATATTTGTTTTTTAATGCAACCTGAAGGTTGGGGGGGGGGTTTGCCAAAAATGTGTTGGCAGAACACATTTTACAATATCTTATCATTTTAGGATTGTATGTTCATTGTCAAAAGTTCAAGTCACCAAAGTATCCATAATATTTATGCACTCATTATACAGTATTTCTATACCACCAATATTTTCTAGCAGTTTATATTCTTCTATATATATATAAAAACAAAATACCACTCACACATCATCATGAAATCTCCAGAACCATAAAGACTAGAAACATGAAAGGTGGCATGTATGTTTCTCTTAGCTTCTACGAGCTCGCTAAGAAAGGATTTTTCTAAATGACCATCAGATTATTTACTTACTTACTTACTTACTTACTTACTTACTTACTTACTTACTTACTTACTTACTTACTTACTTACTTATTAGATTTGTATGCCGCCCCTCTCTGTAGACTCGGGGCGGCTCACAGCAACAATAAAACAATGTACAACAAATCTAATAATTTAAAAAACACTAAAGTGGGACTGAGGACTACTGGAGATTGCCCAGGGCACCTGATGAAAACTGGAGCCCCCAGAGAGGAAGAACTTGGGACATTCTCAATCGAGGCAAAGAGACAGAATTTTTACAGTACTGGTCACCGATCTTGACCAGTCCTAGAAAAACCAAACTGTATTTAGACCCTGTGTCCCAGATACTGATATCCGAGGCTTTCAGAACTTTCACAACTTTGAGAACTAATCAGCCAAACCAACTTAGTAACTGAGAACTGATACGACCTTGCTGCTAACCAAATTCCTATATTCCTATATTCTCTATATATACACTTTATGCACTACTGATTAGATTGGATTCATTTTAATTAACTAAATTATTACATTATTATCCATATTTTATATATTTTATATTTTTATGTGTATCTATTACCTTTGTTAGTATTTTAATTTTTAGTATTTTTAACTATAAATTGATTTACTTTTAACTAAATTATTGGGGGGGTTTAATGATGGACAATTGGGGAGGGTGTAGTATGTATGGAGTGAATGATTGGTATGGATGGGATGGATGGGATGGATGGGGGTACAATATGGGTGAAATGAATGGGAAGGATGCAAGTAACATAGTTGGCCCACCTGGCGCTGGAGAGGCAGGAGGGGGGGAGGCACCTATCTCTGGGGGGACAGAGGGTCAGAACATCCCGGTGTTGCTGGGGAGAGGCAGATATGGCGGGGGCCACAGAGTTAGCCATTCCAGGGGAACGAGGGATCGTTGCGTAATAATGATCCCTTGTTCTGGCTCTGTGAGCCCAATCTTGGGTACTGGTGATGAGTGTAACTCTGGCCCTGGGCTCAGGTTGCTGCTGCTTAATGCCAGGTCGGTGGTAAATAAAGCTCTCCTCATCCAGGATTTAATCCTGGATGAGGAGGCCGACCTGGCATGTATTACTGAGACCTGGCTGGGCCCAGAGGGAGGTGTTCCTCTCTCTGAAATCTGCCCAGCCGGGTTTCAGAAATGGTATCAACTTCGACCCCAGGGAAGGGGGGGAGGAGTGGCTATTATAGCCAGGGAGAGCCTTTGCCTGCGTAGACTCATTGCTCCGGAAATCGCGGGTTGCGAGTCTCTCTTGTTGAAGTTGGACTTAGGGGTTCAGGTGGGCTTATTTCTCACGTACCTGCCTCCCAGCTGCGTGTCAAAAGCCCTGCCTGTGCTACTCGAGGAGGTAGCCGGGTTGGCGGTGGAGTTCCCCGGACTCATTGTCCTGGGGGACTTCAACCTGCCGTCACTCGGCGAAACCTCTGGGTTGGCACAGGAGTTCATGGCCACCATGACAGCCATGGACCTGACTCAAGTAGTACAGGGTCCAACTCACGAGGGAGGGCACGCACCTGACATGGTATTCCTTTCCGAGCAATTGAGAAATGGTCTGAGACTAAGGGGCTTAGAAGCATTGCCTTTGTCATGGTCAGACCATTTTCTACTACGGCTTGACTTCCTGGCTCCAATCCTTCCCAGCAGGGAGGTGGAACCAATGAAGATGTTCCGCCCCAGACGCCTGATGGACCCAGAGGGCTTTCAGACGGCGCTTGGGGTTATTCCAGAGGCACTCATCCACAGTTCGGCGGAGTCTCTTGCGGAGGCCTGGAACAGGGCTGCTGCGGAGGCTCTTGACCGTATTGCGCCTTTGCGACCTCTCCGTGGCGCTAGACCCCGTAGAGCCCCATGGTTCAACGAGGAGCTCCGGGAGTTGAAACGCCAAAAGAGACGTCTAGAGAAGCGATGGAGGAAGAGTAGGTCTGAATCTGATCGAACACTTGTAAGAGCTTTTATTAAGACTTACAAAGTGGCGCTCAAGGCGGCAAGATGCGCATACCATGCCGCCTTGATTGCCTCAGCGGAATCCCGCCCGGCCGCTCTGTTTAGGGTGACCCGCTCCCTTCTTAATCAGGGGGGAGTTGGGGAGCCCTTGCAGAGTAGTGCCGAGGACTTTAACACGTTTTTCGCTGATAAAGTCGCTCAGATCCGGGCCGACCTCAACTCCAATTGTAAAACAGAGTCGGCTGACAACGAGTCAGTCGAGGTGACCGGGGCACGTACTTGTCCACCTGTCTGGGAAGAGTTTGATCTGGTGACACCTGATGAAGTGGACAAGGCCATTGGAGCTGTGAGTTCCACCACCTGTTTACTGGATCCGTGTCCCTCCTGGTTGGTTTCGGCCAGCAGGGAGGTGACACGGAGCTGGGCCCAGGAGATTACCAACGCTTCCTTGGGGAGTGGAGTTTTTCCAACACTCTATAAAGAAGCGCTCGTGCGCCCCCTCCTCAAGAAGCCTTCCCTGGACCCAGCCGTACTTAATAACTATCGTCCAGTCTCCAACCTTCCCTTTATGGGGAAAGTTGTTGAGAAGGTGGTGGCACTCCAGCTCCAACAGTCCTTGGAAGAAGCCGATTATCTAGGTCCCTAGCAGTCGGGTTTCAGGCCCGGTTACAGCACGGAAACCGCTTTGGTCGCGTTGATGGATGATCTCTGGCGGGCCCGGGACAGGGGTTTATCCTCTGTCCTGGTGCTCCTCGACCTCTCAGCGGCTTTCAATACCATCGACCATGGTATCCTTCTGCACCGGCTGGAGGGGTTGGGGGTGGGAGGCACTGTTCTCCAGTGGTTCTCCTCCTACCTCTCTGGCTGGTCGCAGTCGGTGTTAGTGGGGGGTCAGAGGTCGGCTCCGAGGTCTCTCCCTTGTGGGGTGCCTCAGGGGTCGGTCCTCTCCCCCCTGCTATTTAACATCTACATGAAACCGCTGGGTGAGATCATCCAAGGACATGGGGTGAGGTATCATCAATATGCTGATGATACCCAGCTTTACATCTCCACCCCATGCTCACTCAACAAAGCGGTGGAAGTGATGTGCCGGTGCCTGGAGGCTGTCGGGGCCTGGATGGGTGTCAACAGACTCAAACTCAACCCAGATAAGACGGAGTGGCTGTGGGTTTTGCCTCCCAAGGACAATCCCATCTGTCCGTCCATTACCCTGGGGGGGAATTATTGACCCCCTCAGAGAGGGTCCGCAACTTGGGCGTCCTCCTTGATCCACAGCTCACATTAGAAAACCATCTCTCAG
The DNA here is from genome assembly GCF_031021105.1 of Erythrolamprus reginae. Classification (NCBI taxonomy): domain Eukaryota; kingdom Metazoa; phylum Chordata; class Lepidosauria; order Squamata; family Dipsadidae; genus Erythrolamprus; species Erythrolamprus reginae. Next base: position 80,562,899 of record NC_091952.1, on the reverse strand, counting down.
CTGTGGCGAGGGGGGCGTTTGCCCAGGTTCGCCTGGTGCACCAGTTGCGGCCCTATCTGGACCGGGACTCATTGCTCACAGTAACTCATGCCCTCATCACCTCGAGGTTCGACTACTGTAATGCTCTCTACATGGGGCTACCTTTGAAAAGTGTTCAGAAACTTCAGATCGTGCAGAACGCAGCTGCGAGAGCAGTCATGGGCTTACCTAGGTATGCCCATGTTTCACCATCACTCCGCAGTCTGCATTGGCTGCCGATCAATTTCCGGTCACAATTTAAAGTGTTGGTTATGACCTTTAAAGCCCTACATGGCATTGGACCAGAATATCTCTGAGACCGCCTCCTGCCGCACGAATCCCAGCGACCGATTAGGTCCCACAGAGTGGGCCTTCTCCGGGTCCCGTCAACTAAACAATGTCCGTTGGCGGGCCCCAGGGGAAGAGCCTTCTCTGTGGCGGCCCCGACTCTCTGGAACCAACTCCCCCCGGAGATTAGAACTGCCCCTACTCTTCCTGCCTTCCGTAAACTCCTTAAAACCCACCTTTGCCGTCAGGCATGGGGGAACTGAAACATCTCCCTCTGGGCATGTTTAATTTATACATGGTATGCTTGTGTGTATGTCTGTTAGTACATGGGGTTTTTAAAGCTTTAAATATTTTAACTGATTGGATTATTGTGATTTGTACTACTTGTTGTGAGCCGCCCCGAGTCTTCAGAGAGGGGCGGCATACAAATCCAAATAATAAATAAATAAATAAATAATAATAAATAAATAAAACCCCCATTATTAAAAGCAAACATACATACAAACATACCATGCATAAACTGTATAGGCCCGCGGGAGATGTCTCAATTCCCCCATGCCTGACGGCAGAGGTGGGCTTTAAGAAGTTTACGAAAGGCAAGGAGGGTGGGGGAAGTTTTAATCTCCGGGGTGAGCTGGTTCCAGAGGGTCGGGGCCGCCACAGAGAAGGCTCTTCCCCTGGGTCCCACCAAACGACATTGTTTAGTCGACGGGACCCGGAGAAGGCCAACTCTGTGGGACCTAACCAGGCACTGGGATTTGTGTGTCAGAAGGCGGTCCCGGAGTCTTTTCTTATATTATTATTAACACATTCTAATCCTAAGGAGTTAGATGTTCTATTCCCCCTTCCCACCTGAAAAAAACTCTGTTCCAACTGCCAGTGGGCACGGCCTGTGAGCTGCGAATTTAGATATTCTACTCCATGCTAAGTGGTTCAGTTTCGTAGCGAAGCACAGGTATCCAACTACTAGCATCTTCATTGCACTGGCATCCTTCAGTCTCGAAAGGCCATGGTATCATGCTCTGTATTCCCCACCATCATAAGACCATATAATAAACCAGTAAAATCATTCAACCCTGTCTTGGCATCCAAAGTTCTAGCAACAATATAAATTGAGAACTCCATTAAATAATTTCACCTTCACTACTTTCCTTAATGTCATTAGGAATCACAGGATCACAGGAGGCATGAAATCACTCCATCTACTCCTGTAATCATCAAGCAGAAAATAGACATTGGTAGAAATCAAGTGTGAAAAAAAGAATAAAATAAAATATCACTTTTGTTGTAAAAATATTTAAGGAACAAACATAGCCTCCTCCAAAGTTCCTTTTAGAATGCAAATGGGGAGTGATGGTGGGAGATGAGGAATGGGTCATTGGGAAATGTGGGATCACTGTTTTACTCCAGTCTCACTTTCTAGCTCCTCAACCTCATCCCTGGTACCTATCAGCAGACCTTCAGATACCCTCGATATTTGTTGCTGCTTTTGAATGTTGTCTCTGTCTGCAATAAGACCTCCCTCACTAGTGATTTAATCATTGATGAAAAGGCCAACCTGGCATGTATCATGAGACCTGGCTGTGGAGGTTAGGCAGATAATCCTTTTGGAGATATTCACAGCTGGGTGTTGGGTATGGCATCAAACAAAATCCTGGGACAGGGATAGAAGTGTGGGAATTATCATTCAAGAATTTATGATAGCTTCGAGGGATGCTATATTCCCTCCCTCCTTCCCTCTCCCATCTCTATTTCCCTATGTGTGTGTGTGTGTGTTTGTGTGTGTGTCTGTGTATATGGGTACAAGTCACTGGAAATGAGATTTATTTTTATTTTTTTATTTTTTTATTTATTTTGTCCAATACATAATACACATTGAAGAGAAAGATATTTAATAATATAAGTAAAGAAAAGAATAGAAGATAAGATATAAAAGTATTGGTGAACATATTTGAAAGGAAGAAAAGATAAATGAGATAAGAAGAGACAATTGGACAGGGGACGGAAGGCATACTGGTGCACTTATGCATGCCCCTTACTGACCTCTAAGGAACCTGGAGAGGTCAGTAAGATGCTATTCATGAAGCTGGGCTTTAGGCATATGTTGAGATTTAATTTTCGTATTTATTTAATACATTTATACTGCCACCCAACTCGCATATAGAGACTTCAGGTGGCATTCAACATGAAAAATCAACAGTGTAAAAACCCCAGAATCCCATCCATCCATGGCAACAACAGTTATGATTAGATAACTCACTTGATTGCCTCTGAATCAACCTAGGATCCCCAGACTGGTTATAAGAGCCATGTCTCCAGTACCTTCTGAAAAAGTATCAAGTAGGAGAAACCTTATTTCCAGGGAAATGTGGTTCCAAAAGAAAGAGTCCACTTCAGAGAAGGCCCTTCTTTTAGGTTCTATCAGGGGAACATCCTAGTAATAGGACCTGCAAAATGCCTTTCATATAATGGGCAGGAGGCCCTGCAAATACCAATGCAGGGCTTTAAAGGTGATAACCAGTACTTGGAATTGTATCTGGAGGCAAATCAGCAACCATTGGCCTATACTTTTTAATAATAAATTTTAATATATTTATTGAGTTTTTTAATTAAGTAGGTTACATTGCTCAGAATCACTTTTTGTGTGAGATAAGCAGACATACAAATTTGATAAACAAGTAAATAAGTAAAATTCCATATATATTCATTAGAAACCAGATTTTATTAAATTAAAAATATTTCATTTGAAAATCAATGTATGTATACATTTTCATGACAGAACTGTGCTATGCTTGTTTCTCTTGCTATAGGGAGAAATATTCATCTGCATGTAAATGCCCTCATTCAATTATCTTCAACGTAAAGCTATGAACTAAAAATATTTTGCATTAAATTGGAACAGATTGCTTATGGTAACTCTTGCATAATGAAAGGGTACAATGAAAAATTGCAATTCAAATTGCTTTTCAAGTCTGTTCAATTTTAGTTTAATTTTTATATAGAAAATTGCACAGTATAATTACAGCATGCTCATTTATTCATACTAAATCTCATGAGCAAATATAAAATATATTTATAAACTGTGCAAAATATATATTATATATTGAATGTGATTCGAATCAATGAATTATAATAAAGAACATCAAATTGGCTATTCTCATTCAACTTTTTTATTTCCACAAACAAGGTCTGGCATTGCTCTGTATAGAAAAGTTGCAACTTATGAAATTAACCAGTTACAACTGAGAATCCAAAGATATTGAAATAACAAGTTAGTAAACAGCATTGTATTGTATAATCATTGTTCAAGGGAAAATTAGGAACAATTAATTTAGTTATGGCCAGTATATAACAGCAGGATTCTATTAGAACAAAGGTGAGCAAGCTGGGTCCTACAGAGAAGGATGCCCTAGAGCCGTGGTGTCAACATGGTGTCCTGTGGGTTGGATGGGTCGCACCATAGGCCATACCTACCCCAACTCGGTGAAAGGAAAAAAACATCATGAAACGTCACATGGCAAATTTGACACCCATGCATTAGAACAGTGATGGCGAACCTATGGCACAGGTGCCACCGGTGGTATGCAGAGCCATATCTGCTGACACATGAGCAGTTGTCTTAACTCAGCTCCAACGTACATGTGTTTGCCGGCAAGCTGATTTTTATCTCGGTCAGAGGCTCTTGGGGGGAGGTTTTGGCTTCCAGAGAGCCTCTGGGGAGGTGGGGGAGGTCTTCTAGGGCTCCAGGGAAGCCTTTGGAGACTGGGGAGGGAAAAACACACGCCTACTGGGCCCAACAGAAGTTGGGAAACAGGGCATTTCCGTCTTTCAGAGGGTCTCCGAGGAGAGGGGGAAGCTGTTTTCACCCACCCCAGGCATTGAATTATGGGTCTGGACACTTGCTCATAGAATAGAATAGAATAGAATAGAATAGAATAGAATAGAATTTTATTGGCCAAGTGTGATTGGACACAGAAGGACTTCATCTTGGTGCACATGCTCTCAGTGTACATAAAAGAAAAGCTCGTCAAGAATCATAAGGTACAACACTTAATGATAGTCTGAGTACAAATAAATAATCCAATCATATTAGGAACCAGTCAATATAAATTGTAAGCATACAAGCAACAAAGTTACAGTCGTACAGTCATTTGTGGGAGGAGATGGATGATGGGAATGATGAGAAGATTAATAGTACTGCAGACTTGTTGTTTGTATAAATATTTTTACAGCCCTCTTTTTGACTTGTGCAGTATACAGGTCCTCAATGGAAGGCAAGTTGGTATCAATTTCCCCCCCTGCATAGATAGATGCAAATGAAAACAAAGTTAAATGCAAATTAAAGAGATGCTTACATTGTCTGTAACTTTTCATACTACATTCCTTTTCAGTTTTTGGGCAACCCTGGTTTTCCATGTACTATCTGACATATTCCTTAACGCTAACTAAATCCCTTAACTTTTATCCTTAAGTTGCCTAGCAATCATTTTAAAAATTAGGAGCATTGGCTCAGAAGACTCAGGCTTAAAATTTCAGTCATACCTGAAGTTCTCTAGAAGACCTTTTTTTCCCCTCAGAGGCAGAAAATATGGTGTGTGTTTTTTAAACTGGAAACATATTAGTATCTAGCTGGAATCTGGCCTGTGTATTTATTCATGCATAGGGAAAGGCATAGACAAAAGGCAGATTGATTCTAAAATGACTATTGTCCATATACAGCAATATATGAATGATCATTGGGCAATGGTTTTATCTTAATTATTACTTATGGGAGCACTATTACAATTTCCTTCATTAGTGATATGTTGTCTAAAAGAAACCAATGCCCCTCTTATAACTACAGTTTAGATTTTCCAAAGATTCTTCTCCTGATGTCCATTAATATCTCCCCCGGGCCTATATAATTTATGTATGGTATGTTTGTAGGTATGTCTGCTTAAAATGGGGTTTCTTAACTATTTTAAATTTTAAATTGTAAATTATTAGATTTGTCAAACAAACTGTTTTATTGTGTTGTGAGCCACCCCGAGTCTACGGAAAGGGGCGGCATACAAATCTAATTAATAAATAGATAAATAAATAAATAGTAAATAAATAAATAAATAAATAGTAAATAAATAAATAAATGTAGAGCGGGGGGGGGGGTTGCTGTCTCAAACTTGCAAGGTCGCATTGTCATCATGTGACATATCATAATTTTTTTCCCTTTGCTAAACAGTCGGGAGTAGGAGTGACCAGTGCATGACTCACCCAGCCCGCAGGCCATGAATTTGACACCCTGATGTAGAATATCCATTAATATCTACAGAGCTAGTACTGATGACACTACCTAGTTTGGATAATGAAACATCTGCAAGGAAACAACCAAGTTCAGAGAGCACCCTCATATTTACAGTATGTATGGCAGGGGCTGAGAGGGGCATTTTCAGTTGCTGCTTTGCAGTTTTAAAATTCTCCACCTCTCTAGTTTTCCTTTATGAACTTCTTCTGACTTGCAGAAGATAGGGTTTTTTTAAAAAAAACCCACACACATATAACTTGAATTACCTCTAGACCATATGAATAGTAGTGTTGCACACAACTCCTACAAAAGGACCTAAGTTTGGACCAGCACAAATATTCTTTCTTTTTTTAAATAGCCTTTTTAAAATGTGCATAAACTTTGCAGGAGCTGCTTGATGTTGCTTGAATGATGAGAAGAGGGGAAGCTGGTGGACCTGCTGTTGATTTAATCCTTTATGTACATTGTGAATGGTATGGGCATATGGCCACATTGGAAATTTCCATGGCTCTAAATTGGTAGTCTAACATATGATAATAGTGTCATATTTTGGTACCCTAGAAAGAAACCTGCTCCAAATTCCCAGGCTGCCAGGCTAACTCCTTGCTAACCTAATTTTTGAAGCAGCTTTTTGATAGACAATGCTTTGAGTACTTTCTTTAGTAGAAATCCTTTCAGGAAGTGATATGATTGCACATCTTTCTTTCTTTTTCCTCTCCTGCCTGTAGGGAACGGAGAAGGTGCTGTTTGTGGAGAAGCTGCTATAACAGAATAGGTTTAATGGGTCGTGAATTCTGCATTGAAACGATAGCTTCTCTATGACTTCTGGTCTGCTTTCCCAGACCCAGTGCTGAGCTAGAGACCTAGGCAGTAGACCTACTGCCTCAACAGCAAGTGCATTAGACTACATATGCTCAGCTCATTGACTCTGAAGGTAGCAGCCTTAAATGCCTCATTAAATTTTCACGGGTGACTGAGAGGAGCTAGGAGGAAACAAAACAAAACTAAACAAAAAAACAGTCCTTCAGTTGATTTGTTCTTACAGTATATGATATTTTCCAGAAAGGGGGGAAATAAATAACAACACTGACATGTACAGCAACAAACCACTTTTCAAGAAATGATCCGTTGGGAGGATTTCCCCACCACCACCCTCGACTCAAAATTTTATCTCTCTGCAACAGGGCTCATTAATGAAAAATGACTGACGGTTACCAAAGAAGTGCACAAGGGTGCCAAGACTATTGTAAGAATGAATCGAGATCTGATTTCTCCTCCTGCCCCCCATGGAACATGTCTTGGAATCAATAGAATTTCCTCAACAGATCTCTTTGTAAATTAAGTTCTCTTCAGACACCACTGGCTCATATACCGGCTGGCGAATTGTCGGTGGAAAGAAACAACCTCCTTGAAGGCGTTAGCATTCACTCGTTTCCTTCGCCTATATAAACAGAACGTGTAACTAACTCCACCATTAGGAAACCGGCAAATTAAAGTTTGAGTTTCTTTCCAGGCGTTATTAGCACCGCCCCTCTCATTTTTCACGAGTGGAAAGTGGGGGAGGAGGAAGGCGGGGAGGAGAAGAGAGAAAACTGTGTGGATGCATTTGCGCGGGCAAAAAGGCGACGGCGATTAAGCCGTTGTGATGCCAGGCGGGTGGACAGTTATAGCGGAAAGTCTGCGTCCGCTGGCAAATCTCTCTCCCCCCTCCGCTCCCCGCTACTCTTAATGCGATTCCTTCCACAGAACGCGGGTGGGGGAGGAGGAAGAGAAGGCAAAACTGCAATTTCTTGCAAAGTTTGTCCTCGGTTTAACGTATGTGCGTGTGTGAGAGAGAGAGACACAGAGAGAGTGAGGAGAACGGTGCTCAAAACAACTCGCGGTCGCCAACAAGCTGGAGATGAGAGGAAGGGCTCCAAAAGGGTGGCGCGAGCTCGCTACGGCTTTCCCGGGTGAGTGGTCGCGTGAGGGGAATCCGGCGTGGGATGTTTTTCTCCCCTCCCTCCCGCCACCCCTTTTCCACACGCAGTGTCGCGTCGCCCGGAGTAAGAAAGGTGGTGGGTTTTTTTGCACACATACACACATACATACACACAGGCGCGCGCACACCCACACACGCACACACCCATCCCTCGTTTCTCGAAAAGGGAGGAGGAAGAGGAGGAGGGGCGCCTCAGGCACAACAAGGCATCCCGCTCTCGCATTCCCCCCTTCTTTCTAAGCTGCCTTCGGCTTAACGCGGTGGCCGGAGAGAGGAGGGGAGGCGGAGAGGAAGCGGGAGGCGGGTGCGCCCGGCGAGCTGAGGGAGTGAGTGGGTGGGTGGGTGAGAGAGAGAGAAATGGAGCGGCTGGAGGAGAGGCGCGCGCGCTGAGGTAGCGCGTGAGGCGAGGCGAGACGAGGGACCACGCGGACACGAGGGGGCCACCTCGCTCGCCGACCCTGCGCGCCATGGCCAGGAGGGGAGGCTCGGCGGGGCGAGGAGGTGAGTCTGAGGGGGCGCGGAGCAGGAATGGGGAGGTGGCGGCGGGAGCCCGCTTCGCATTCCGACGGGGCTTGACTTGGTGGGCGCGCGGGGTGCAGCGTCTGGGCAACTCGGGCTTGCGACCCCGACCTTTGGAGACTTCCTCCGGCGCTGAGTCACTCCCCCTTTCCCGCTCTTGGGCCTCGCCCGGGACATCTTCAAAAGTCGTGGAGCCATTGTCCGCCAAGGAAACCTCCCTGCCCTCTCCGCTACCCCCACCCCCATCAACTCCCTCCTTTGCGGGACCTCCTCGGCGCCAGACTTCGGAGGCTTCTTCGGAGCAGGTGCTGAAAGGAGGGGTGCGAGCTGGAAGGGCTCCCTTCTGAATAACAGGTGTCGTTCTTTCTGCCCTTGGCTACTTTTTTCCCCTGTAGGAAAACAAACTGGACACGTGTATGAAGGAAGGTGTGTGTGTGTGTGTGTGTGTGTGTGTGTGAGAGAGAGAGCGAGAGAGAGCGAGAGAGAGGACGCACCAACATAGGAAATGTATGGGTTTTATTCTCTCTCTCTCTCCCTCCCTCCCCATCTCTCTTTCTCTCCCTCCCTCTCCCCCATTGTAATTCTTCGAGTGCTTTGAACGTTTACTCCACTGGTTAAAGACTGGTTGATCTCTCCCTCCCATTGTGACTGCCGTTTCCTCTTCTCCACCCGCATGCTTCCCTTTAGAAATGTGGGTGGCAACCCCGTGGCTGGTGCGGACCTATGTAGTTGAGAGAGACTATAGTTTCTTCCAGAAGGACACCCATCCTACAAAGTAGCTTAGCGCAAATAACCCTTATAATGTGCAACTGGGAAAAAAGAAAGAAAAGAAAGCCAGGAAGCGTCTTGTTTGGGGCTGCCTTGAACTGCTGGCTCCCCACAGCATTGGTGTGATGGGGAGGAGGGTCCCCAGTAATTGCTCTGGTGAGGAGAAATGCTTCAAGCTGCTCATTATTTCCCCACTTCATTACAAAGCGGAGATTCCACAGGCACTGGCGGCACTGTTCATTCCATACTCATTTCCAAGTTGACTCCATTCTCTTGGCTCCCGCCCTTGCGAAAAAGGAGGACTTTTCTTGCTGCTCATCTCTTTAAAACTGAACAGTGGAAGCTTTCTCCCAGATATGTGACATGTATTTGTAATAAGGCAGATTTGTATGCTTTGTAAGACAGACTTCTTATTCTGTTACTCTTGTCTGTGAAGCTCTAAATGGCTCTAAATGGCACAAGAGAGAGGGAAAAACAAAAACATGTGATTGTGTGATTAAAAGAGAAAAGAAAGGAAGGAAAAAGAAAGAAAGGAAAGAAAGAAAGAAAGAAAGAGAAAAGAAATGAAGGAGGTAGGGAAGGAAAGAAAGAGAAAGAAAGAAAGAAAGAAAGAAAGAAAGAAAGAAAGTCTTTAGGATCCAGGGGTTCCTGTTAGAAGGTTGAAGAGAGTGGAGTTTGTTGTGTGACTGGGTAATAGTTTCTTTTGTATCCTTATAGCTGTACACAATGCCATGTTATTGTGACAGCCTGCAAAAATATGCCTTTTCTTCTTTTGTGTTTACTATTATGTACAGTTAAGTTGCAGATGCTTTAGTAGTTCCCTGGGGCTGTTCATAAGGTAATTGCACATAGGAGAGTAAAAGCAATCTCTCTTGTTTGTATAGCTTCTATCTCCCATAGAAGGAATTCCAGGTACAATTTAAAAAAAGAAAAGAAAGAAAAGCAAATCTTTTATTATTTGAAGTTGTAGTCATTTTGATTTGAGCCAAAACTGATGTAAAGTTAGGGATGATCTTGATTTGCAAGCTGTCATTTTTATAATGTATCTCCTGTGCATCATTGTGCTGCTCCCTACTGTTCATTTTTTAAAAATATCCATGATTGTGCAGACTCATATTTTTAAAAATGCTTATTTTTATTGTAGATTTTTCTCTTTTATATGATATATTAGGGTCTCCATGTCTTCTTTTTCTATATAAACAGGGAACAAAGGGCAAACTACAAGTTTCAAAATTGGGGTTGTCAGATTGCAAATTAGGGAATGACTGCGTCTTTAAGAAAATTCCATTGCTTAAAAGTGAGTTGTTTAACCCTGTATCAGCATCATAATGGAGTGAAAAGAGCCATTTCAGGAGATGGCAACTTGCCCTGTTCACCATTTTGAGCTGTTTAGTGATTTGCATAGACCAAATACCAGCCCTGAGTCAAAAGGTGTTTGCCATACATACAGACCATCAGATATTTTTTCTGCAGGTGAAGCTATATGCAGGTGAACCCAGCTCTGTGTGTGATTCTTTCTAAATATATAGACTTTATCTCTGGTTGTAATCTTGGAAAGTTACATTATGAACAGTTATGTTATGTGAACAGTTATTTGAAAGACAATTGTACAGTCACATAATAGAAAATTGACTTCAATAACTAAAAGAAATTGAGGTCTGGATCCAGCAGTTTATAATCAAACCTTCACTGTTAGGAATTTCACTCTGTTTTGGACATGCATTTAGAAAAGTGGAGCTCTAACCTGAATGGGAAGACCCTTCATGTGCAAAAAGTATGTTGTTTAGGGTTAGGTTTCCCTCTTCCATAAATGAGAAAGTATTTGAAATTTGAAAGTAATATACAGAGGTCTATGTTTGATTGTATGCCACATATATGTCCTCCTCGATCCACAGCTGACATTGGAACATCATATTTCGGCTGTGGCGAGGAGGGCGTTTGCCCAAGTTCGCCTGGTGCACCAGTTGCGGCCCTATTTGGACAGGGAGTCATTGCTCACAGTCACTCATGCCCTCATCACCTCGAGGTTCGATTACTGCAACGCTCTCTACATGGGGCTATCTTTGAAAAGTGTTCGGAAACTTCAGATCGTGCAGAACGTAGCCATGAGAGCCATTGTGGGTCTTCCAAGATTCGCCCACGTTTCTTCAACACTCCGTGGCTTGCATTGGCTGCTGATCAGTTTTCGGTCACAATTCAAAGTGTTGGTCATGATCTTTAAAGCCCTACATGGCATTGGACCAGATTACCTCCGGAACCGCCTGCTACCGCACGAATCCCAGCGACCGATAAGGTCCCACAGAGTTGGCCTTCTCCGGGTCCCGTCGACTAAACAATGTCATTTGGCGGGCCCCAGGGGAAGAGCCTTCTCTGTGGCGGCCCCGGCCCTCTGAAACCAACTCCCCCCAGAGATTAGAACTGCCCCCACCCTCCCTGTCTTTCGTAAACTACTCAAGACTCACTTATGCCGTCAGGCATGGGGGAGTTAAGATATTCCTTCCCTCTAGGCCATTACAAGTTATGCATGGTATGTTTGTGTGCATGTTTGGTTTTATAATAAGGGTTTTTAGTTGTTTTATTATTGGATTGTTACATGCTGTTTTTTTATCATTGTTGTTAGCTGCCCTGAGTCTACGGAGAGGGGCGGCATACAAATCCAATAAATAAATAAAATAAAAAAATAAATATTGCTGAAGGTCCTGTTCCAAGTTTCTGTGATGCTTTGCATAAGATAGGAAGAGTTATATTCTTGCAAAGCATCATTTTGACTCTTGCCTGGCTTGTTCACTGAGTCAATATGCTCCTTGATTCCCAAGTTAGCAGTCTTTTGTCTGAAGACTAGAAGCTGGATGCCTGTCCTTCACTAGGAAACTGAACTCCTTAGCATGGAGCAGAATGTCTATAAACTCCCAGCCTAAAGGCTGGATGAGTCACACATTGTCCATGCCCACTGGCAGTTGGAATAGAATTCAGGTATGGAGAGGGAGTAGAACATCTAACTCCCTAGCATCAGAGCATGTAAGAAATATCTAATGATATCATGATCATTTTGAAAAAACCTTTCTTAGCAAGCACCTAGAAGCCAAGAGGAACATGCATGCCAAGTTTCATATTTGTAGGCTTTATGGTTCTGGAGATTTTGTGTTGGTGCATGAGTGGATTTTATATGCTGTATATAGACTAGCTGATGCCTTTCCTTCGCTATGAAACTATATAATGGGGTTTGATAAATTCACATTTAAAGCTTTAAAATTAATTGTTAAAAAAAGGATTGTATTATTGTGTTATAGATGGTAAACTATATTTCTCTTAGATATGACATTATTTGCATATTTACATTTATCCCTTAGATGAATTGCTCAGGACCTCCCTGTAAACAGCATTCCTGGCTTTGCTCTCTGGCTGGAGGATGACCAGCCTGTCTGGTGAACTAACTCTGGAGCATGCCATCTAGAACTGGCCATGGGAAATACAGATAGTTACTGTGCATCTTCCTACCAGCATCCATCTGTATTCATCTGGCTAGCATCCTGTTAGTGTGTGAGAGAGTTGAGGGATGTTTTGAAACTAAAACAGAAACCCAAACAGTATTTTCTGTGTGAGCAAGGAGAGAGGAAGGAGTCTAGCCTTGGCTTAGCTCAACTGTTCTGTAGTAAAACTGCTTGCTGTGAAAGCAAAAGTGAAACTGAAACTCCTCTGCTTGTGTTTTGCATTTGGATCAGATTTCTTTTCTGGTGGGAAGGAGGCGTAGAACTCCTTAGCATCGGAGCTTGTTAATAAAAATAATATAAGAAATACTCATGCTCCAATGGTCATTTTGAAAAATCCTTTCTTAGTGAGCATCCAGATGCTAAGAAGAACATACATGGAAAATTTCAGGCTTGTAGGGTTTACAGTTCTGGAATTTTCTTAATTAATGTGTGAGTAGTTTTTGCTTTTATATATCATATTTTTCAGAGTATAAGATACACCTTTTCCCCCCTAAAAGAGGGTGAAAATGTTGGTACATTTTATACACTGAATACAGCCATTTATGCTGTCCTGAAACCAAGCCCCCGCACCCCATTTTTGCAAAAAATGGGGTGGTTAGAGGGTTTGGGAAGCCTGCAGAGAGTTCCTGGGTGCTGGGGGATGGCAAAAATGTGGCCATTTTGTGAAAAAAGTGTGAAAAATAGCCCATTTTTCACAAAAACTGGTATTTTTGTCATCTCCCAGCACCCAGGAGCTCTGCGGGCTTCTCAAACCCTTTGCCCATCCCATTTTTGCGGGAAAAATGGGCAAAAAACAGCACATTTTTTTTTTAAAAAAACGGGCATTTTTGCCATTTTTCAGCACCCAAAAGCTCTCTGCAGGCTTTTCGGACCCTTTGCCCACCCAATTTTTTGTGAAGAACGGAGATATTTTTGGTTTCTAATTACTCCAGCTAGCATGACTGGAGGATGAATTTTGGGAGTTGAGGTCCACTATTCTTAAAGCTGTCAAGTTTGAAGACCCTGGGTTAGGGGATAGGAGTGCAATGGTCTTCAAGCTTGGCAAGTTTAAGACTTGTGAACTTCAACTCCGTTCCTGAGCTAGCATGACTGGAGGAGGAATTCTGGGAGTTGAAGTCCACAACTTTTAAAGCTGTCAAGTTTGAAATTTGTAAAAAGTATACATGGTTGTAAAAAGTATACATGGTTATAAAACGTTTTTTGCTACACTGGTATTTTATTAAATAATATATTACTACACCATTTGGTTCAGAATACTTTTTTCCTTGTTTTCCTCCTCTAAAATCTAGGTGTGTATTATACTCTGGTGTGTCTTATACTCCAAAAAATACGGTATATAGATTAAGTAACTGGAGTGAATGACAGTAGACTGATCACAAGGCTCATTTTAGAGTATTTGATAAAGAAATGTGGTCTCTGTCCATCCTATAGAATTTTACAGAATTAGCATGTTCCCAGTCCCGTTGTTCAAGCAGGGTTATGTGATTGGACCCAGGAAACTGGTAGCACTTCACTTCTAGAACAACATTCTCCTTGAGATCAATGTGGCCCCACTCTGACTTTATTTGAATGATCTGATTGTTAAAACCTGGCTGTTTCCCCAGGCCTTGAGCTAGAGCAGAATGAAACTAATGTTCTAAGATAAGATTCGGTTTGGAATTACAGAATTGATAGCTTGAAGAATGTTGGTGATTGTTGGTCAGGGCTCAGTGATATTTAGGAACTGAGGCTGTAATCCACTCATTGTTATTACATAAAATGCCCCAGATTTATTCTGTATTCATATCCTCAGTTGGAAGACCCCAGTTCAAATATTATGGGAAATTATATTTATGAAATATGCACATCGTTGAAGGTCTATATCAATGATGATGAACCTTTTTTCCCCTCAGATGCCAAAAGAATGTGCATGCATGCTATCATGCATGTGCGAGTGCCCACACCCATAATTCAATGCCTGGAGAGGGCGAAAACAGCTCCCCCCACTTCCCTGGAGGCCGGAAATGGCCTGCTTCCCAACTTCTGGTGGGCCCATTAGGCTTGTGTTTCGCCCTCCCCAGGCTCCAAAGGCTTCCCTGGAGCCAGGGGAGGGTAAAAATGTTTCCCTCCATCTCCTGGGGACTCTCTAGAATCCAAAAACATCCTCCCAGAGCCTCTCTGCAAGCCAAAAACCAGCTGGTCGGCACACACATGCACGTTGGAGTTGAGTTAGTGTAGTGGCTCGTGTGCCAGCAGATACAGCTCCGTGTGCCACCTGTGGCACCCATGCCATAGGTTCGACATCACTGGTCTATATAAAGGGAACAATGAATTACAGTGATCCCTCGATTATCGCGAGGGTTCCGTTCCAAGACCCCTCGTGATAATCGATTTTTTGCGATATAGTGGTGCGGAAGTAAAAACACCATCTGCGCATGCGCACCCTTTTTTTTCCCATGGCCGCGCATGCGCAGATGGTGTTTTTACTTCCGCACCTGGGAAGACCCAGGGAAGGTTCCTTTGGCCGCCCAGCAGCTGATCTGCTCGGCAGCGCCGCAGCAGCGAGGAGCCAAAGATCGGGGTTTCCCCTTTGCGTGGGCAGCGGGGAAGACCCAGGGAAGGTTCCTTCGGCCGCCCAGGAGCTGATCTGCTCGGCAGCGCCGCAGCAGCGAGGAGCCGAAGGAACCTTCCCTGGGTCTTCCCTGCCGCCCACGCAAAGGGGAAACCCGGATCTTCAGCTCCTCGCTGCTGCGGCACTGCCGAGCAGATCAGCTGCTGGGCGGCCGAAGGAACCTTCCCTGGGTCTTCCCCGCCGCCCACGCAAAGGGGAAACCCGGATCTTCGGCTCCTCACTGCTGCGGCGCTGCCGAGCAGATCAGCTGCTGGGCGGCCGAAGGAACCTTCCCTGGGTCTTCCCCGCCTGCTCGAGAGCAAGAGGGGGAGAGATAGAGAAAGAGAAGGAAAGAAAGAGATGAGAGAGGGAGGAAGAGAGTGTGAGAGAGGAAGAAGCAAGATAGAGAAAGAGAGAGAGAAAGAAAGATGAGAAAGGAAGAGAGTGACGTCATCGGGTGGGAAAATATTTTTAATTAATATTTTTTGAAAAATCGCGATATAGCGTTTCGCGAAGATCGTGATCGCGAAAATCGAGGGATCACTGTAAAAGGTTTACTTAGGAAGAATGGACCTAATTATGAAATTATATTTTTCTATGACTAGGGATGTTGGACACAGTTAAAATGGCAAGGAGTATTTAAATAATTCAACCAGAACAAGTAGCTTTAAGATCTTGATGATTTTGAGAAGCAGTAGTATTTTATCACATCTCTGGAGAGCAGTTGGCAATTCTTATTACTACACTATAAAGCTCTAATATTATGTCTCCCTCTGATACAACATTGCATATTGTTAGAATTAAATATTAGTCTCAAAGTAGGATCAGCCATCAGTGCTCTGATTCAGATTGAATTTAGGTTGAGTTTTGACAAGACCCTTGAATGCCAAAAAGGTGCAAGAAGCAAAATGTATCTGCCTGTAATTTAAAGAAACTGTATTACACTTACCTTCTGTATTTAAAGCAAATGACGCACATGACTTGCAACCCTAGGAAAAGAAGAGTTTTTAATGGTAACTTTAAAAAGTTACAAACTGGTGTTATGTTTGTGTTTTAAATACTTTTTTGGTATTCAGTATTCATATCAGTGTAGACAAGGAAAATTTGTTTGAATAAAGGAGGCCTTAAAGAGATAGAAGGGTGATAACATGTTTGCTTTATTTATTTTTATTTTTTGTATTGTATCGTATCGTATCGTATCATATATAACATCATATTATATTACATTACACTACATTACATTATATTATATTATATTTATATAATATCTTTATTGTATATGATATGGATATGTACATTTTTATGTAAGCCGCCCAGATTTACCCTGTTACAAGACAGGTAGGTAAGTAGATGGATGGTAGGCAGGTAAATAGATGGATGGATGGATGGATAGATAGATTAGATAGATAGATAGATAGATAGATAGATAGATAGATAGATAGATAGATAGATAGATAGATACTGTAGATAGACAGACAGACAGACAGGACAGAGATACCTGTTAAACATCAATTGATAATGCTAACTAGTTTGGCAGAGGAAAAAAGTGAGACATATGAAATAAACAAATGTAATCAATTGATATGCAAAATTATTTTGTGGACAATGATGTTTTATGGTCTAAAAAGTGACAAGAACCACACAGGGTTTGAATATGACAGGCTCACAGACTTTAAAAGGTTCACTTTTTTTCTGAAATACAAATTCTGACTCAGTATGGTCATTGCAACATCAAATAAAGGTTTGGTTTTTTTAATTATCAGAGTGCTCACCTAATCAGGGTTTTTTCCAATAACCAAACTCCAGTGAATAAGTAGGTTCATCTGAGGTTCTTAGGCTGTATGTCTGTCTGCTTGGAAGAAGGGCAAAAAGTCTTAGAAACAGATGATAGCTGTCAAAAACTTCAAAGGAACTAACCCAGGATCTAGGTTTTCATAGGAGTCTCAATTCTTTACATACTCTGTAAAGTTTTGCAAACAATCAGCTGGTGACTTATTATTTTTTCCCTTATTTTATTAGAGTTGGAAGGGACCTTGTAGGTCATCCCGTCCAATCCCCTGCTTGTGCAGGAATCCTATACCACCTAGGGCCTCATATAGTGGTATTAGTACCTCCCTAGTCTTAGAGTGTATCCCTCTGTTGATGCAACTCAGGATTGTGTTGGCTTTTTTAGCCACTGCTGCACATTGCTGGCTCATGTTTAGTTAGTTGTCCACCAAGATTCCAAGATCACCAAGACTCCAAGATCTCTCTCACAATCACTGCTGTTGAGTGTGGTTTCACTCAGTTTGTATGTATGTTTTGAGTTTTTCTTACTGAGGTGTAGGATTTTGCTTTTCTTTACATTGAACTTCATTTTGTTTGTTTGGGCCCACTGTACTAGTCTGTCAAGATCCACTGTATCTTGAGTATAAATCTTGACTTTATGCTTCTCTACTTTAAAATAGAGCAGAAAGTCTCAATCAACAACAAAAAAAGTGGAAAAGAAAGGGAAAAAAATCAAGATTCAGTTCTACCAATACTTTTTCTATTAAATATGCTTCATAAATGAAAGAGGAATATTAATTATCTTCTAAGGAACATGAATAGTTTTGGAACAATGCAATTTTTAGCTACTGGTACTATGTTTCTTCCAATTGGAAGAAATGAATACTATATTATAAACCTTTGTGATAGAATGCCTAACTGGAAATTTGTGTGAAAATCATGAATGCAAACTGAAGCAAGTTGTTTTTAAAACTTTGAAATCTCTGCTGAAACCAAGCAGATGATTTTTAAAGTAGTTTTACAAGGAGTCAAGTGTGAAAAAATAGTTTACCATTATTTTATGGCAAAGACAGCTACATCTAAAGTTTTGTATTCATTTGAAACTTTGAAAGACAGTTTAATAACTGTAACTCATGTTTCTGTGGAGTAAACTGAACTAACATTTTTAAAAAGTCTCAAACTTTCACTACTTTTTGCATGTTATTCTGTTAACACTAAAACAGATTAAGAATTAGTTTTAATTGCTGGAATGACTATTTTCAAACTATCTGTTTTTAAAATGCAGTAATTTTTATTTACCATTGATTTTATTGCTAACTTTTTAATCATTGGCATGCATGAAAGAGTAGGGTGAAATCCTCAAGAAAGTATTAAATATAGTGATGCTCTGCTTGGTCAAAATCATTGCAATCTCTCAGCATTTTATTTATACCAGATGCAGGAAATCCTAACTTGGGACTGGTTGCTTAGCAAGCAGGTGAAGTTAGGATGGACCTTTCTGGAGTCACCCACCCCTCTATGTTCATATAACCACACTTTGGGCCCTCCGCAACCAGGCCACATTTACTTCCAATTTTCAGCAAAATCACACCCATAGAAAACCACTGATTCTCTTAACAACCACAGACTCATTTAATGACTTCTACAAAACTTGCAAATTGGATCAGTCACATGGGTGACTCGATTTATGGCCACCACAAGTTAAAACCTGATGGGCATGATCCATTACAATTTAATTTGGGGACTTCCTGTATAATCCTTCACAGTTCAAGTTTTAGAAGTTGATCATCCCATAACTTTTAAAGTTTGTCAGTCTTGCAGGGGTGTAAGATTTTAGAAAGGTTCCAAAATGTTTAAATTAGAAGCCAACTGCATGTGATAATGGAGCTAAGGGAGTTATTTGCCCTTCCAAATTTCTTAAAGTTAACTGCAAATAGAAGTTGGAATTACAATTATTTCGATAAATCTACAGGAAAACCAGAGCTCTTCATGAAATAGAAAGTATGTTTTGTTTCATAATGAGAGAAAACCAGCTTATTTCAAAACATTAAAACTCAGAACAAGTTCATTACTCTTTTATTTTCCATCTCAGAAGCATAAGAACAGGTAGATGACTGTCTGGGGATTGTTATTAGCAAATTAACTCAGAGAAAGATTGGCAAAAGAAAGCCACTAAAACAAACATAGGAAAAATAATCCTGTGCTTACTCAGTGAAAAGTCAGATTGCAGACCCTCATTTAGCAACTGCAATGTATGGCTGCGATTGAATTATTTGATTGATTTTAACATACTGGGTTTTTAGCTTAGAAACATAGAAACATAGAAGACTGACGACAGAAAAAGACCTCATGGTCCATCTAGTCTGCCCTTAAACTATTTCCTGTATTTTATCTTACATTGATATATGTTTATCCCAGGCATGTTTAAATTCAGTTACTGTGGATTTACCAACCACGTCTGCTGGAAGTTTGTTCCAAGGATCTACTACTCTTTCAGTAAAATAATATTTTCTCATGTTGCTTTTGATCTTTCCCCCAACTAACTTCAGATTGTGTCCCCTTGTTCTTGTGCTCACTTTAAACACTTCTCTCCTGAACCTTATTTAACCCTTTAACATATTTAAATGTTTCGATCATGTCCCCCCTTTTCCTTCTGTCCTCCAGACTATACAGCTTACTTAGTTTTTTTAATTAATTAGATTTGTTTTATATTCACTGTTTTATATTGTATCCTGTGAGTCGCTCCGAGTCTTCAGAGAGGGACGGCATACAAATCTAATTAATAATAATAATAATAATAATAATAATAACAACAACAACAACAACAACAACAACAAAAACTTGTTCTAGTGAAATGGGTGTTGTGAACTGGTTGCTAAACAAGCCTTGTGATTGTGTGTGTGTGTGTGTGTGTGTGTGTGTGTGTGTGTGTGTGTATAAGACAGTGATGACTGGTGACTGCTGTCATATTCAGACAACATTTTCTCAGGTGAGGACACCAGCCTCACTCCAGTCTGCTTTGTTGTAAGGCATGGCAATTTGGTAGTAATATAAATTGTTCATATTTTTTTAAAAAAAGAATTATTACCATTTATTACTGTTGTGTTTGGGAATAATTGTTAACTGAAGTGGTCCATAAACGAGGTTTGGTTGTAACTGGTTCTGATACTATTATTGGAATCTACTCCATAATTCAACCTTCTGAATAAAATTATTTTCAGTTTTTTAAATAAATCCTGAGGTACTGAATCAGCACATTGACAAGCCAAAAAACCTGATCTCTTCAATATTCCTTTTTATTAGCAGTTCTTCTACCTTCCAAATATACATACTTGACCCGAAGCTAAAAAATTTAGTCAGGCTAGGTCAAATTGTATTTCTAACTAAACTTTTCTTTTAATGTTTCCCAGTTCCTTAAAAATAATTTTAAATATTTTAAGACTATATTTTATTCTCTCTCCCTCTCCCCCTTTCTCCCCCCTCTCTCTGTGTCTCCATCCATCCATCCATCCATCCACCCATCTACTTACCTACCTACCTATCTATAGCACCTTACCTGCTTGCCAAGCAAAAACTGAGAAAAAATAATTAGGCTACTCATTGCACATGTTTTTTTTAAATATTTGTGATGATGTAAAATGGAAAAGTTGACTTTGATATTTCTTAACTGCTTGAATAGCTTTGACATCAGACCAAAACACAACAGCATGGGCAGAGTGAATGCACACAATGAAGTTCAAAAACTATCCAACCGTATATTTCTTCACATTAAGAATACACATGGAATGTGTGCAAACATCAGTTGTTATTTTTGTTCTGATAAGAGACATGTTAACAGCTCCATCCTACCTTTGTAGGGATAATATACTTAAATTGTTCTATCTGAGATCAAATTGGCTTCAAGAAACATTAGAAGATTTGGACTTGGTTTTTATATTACAGTGGTACCTCAAGATACGAACCCCTCATCTTACGAACAACTCGTGATACGAACCCGGGGTTCAGAAAAATTTTGCCTCTTCTTACGAACTTTTTTCGTGTTACGAACGCCAAACCCGAACTTCCGGGTTTGGCGTTCGGGAGGCTGCTGGGAAGCGCCCCAGCCCGGCTGTGACCTTTTAAAACAGCTGGGGGGCTTCCCAGCAGCCGCCAAACGCCGAACGCGGAAGTTCGGGTTTGGCGTTCGGCTTCGGGAGGCTGCTGGGAAGCCGCCCGGCTGTTTTAAAAGGTCACAGCTGGGCTGGGGCGCTTTCCAGAAGCCCCGACTCCCCGCCGCTCGCCCATGGCTGGCAGAAGATCGCTCTTGTCAGGCTTCCCCGCGAGGCATCAGGTCAGCATTCTGGGCGGGCCGGCGGCGGGGAAGCCGGCGGCTGTGGCAGCTGCTGCAGGAGGCTTTCCCCCTCCGTCCGCCGCCCGCCCAGAATGCTGACCTGATGCCTCGCGGGGAAGCCGGGCAAGAGCGATCTTCTGCCAGCCATGGGCGAGCTACAATAGGCTTCCACGCCCTTCGCCCGTGCCTGGCGGGAGGTGAAGAGTGCTTTGCCCAGTGCAAAGTTGACAGCCAGCAGCTCCGCAGTCACCGAAGGAGGCTTAACCCCGCCCCTCTGTCCCACCCATCGCCCGTATCCGGCATAACTTCCTCCTGCCTGTCCCCGCTCTTCTGCCGGCTACGGGCGATGGGTGGGACAGAGGGGTGGGGTTAAGCCTCCTTCGGCGACTGCGGAGCTGCGCGGCTTTACCTTTTGGCTGGGAGGGCAAGTGAAGCACCGGACCTCCTGCCTTCCCCCCCCAGCCAAAACCCCAAATGTCTCCGCTGTAGCAGCTGCTGCAATAGGCTTCCACGCCCTTCGCCCGTGCCTGGCGGGAGGTGAAGAGTGCTTTGCCCAGTGCAAAGTTGACAGCCAGCAGCTCCGCAGTCGCCAAAGGAGGCTTAACCCCGCCCCTCTGTCCCACCCATCGCCCGTATCCGGCATAACTTCCTCCTGCCTGTCCCTGCTCTTCTGCTGGCCACGGGCGATGGGTGGGACAGAGGGGTGGTGATTGAGGAAAGACAGCCCTTCTGCTCCACCCCAGCGGTAAAAAGAAAAGTTACCAGCCAGCGCTGTGACTGACGGAATGCTGAGCCTTCCGTTTTCTCTCTCTCCCCGCCTTGCCCCTTCGCTTCCCAGTGTTCCTAGGAGAAGTGCTGGGGATTGAGGAAAAACAGCCCTTCTGCTCCCTCAGTCACTGCGCTGGCTGTCAACTTTTCTTTTTAGCACTGGGGTGGAGCAGAAGAGCTGGTTTGCCTGCCCAGTGCTAAAAAGAAAAGTTGACAGCCAGCGCTGCGACTGAGGGAATGCTGAGCCTCCCATTTTCTCCCTCTCCTCTCCCCTTCGCCTCCCAGTGTTCCTAAGAGAAGTGCTGGGAATTGAGGAAAGACAGCCCTTCTGCTCCACCCCAGTGCTAAAAAGAAAAGTTACCAGCCAGCGCTGTGACTGACGGAATGCTGAGTCTTCCATTTTCTCTCTCTCCCCGCCTCGCCCCTTCGCTTCCCAGTGTTCCTAGGAGAAGTGCTGGGGATTGAGGAAAGACAGCCCTTCTGCTCCCTCAGTCGCAGCGCTGGCTGTCAACTTTTCTTTTTAGCACTGGGGTGGAGCAGAAGAGCTGGTTTGCCTGCCCAGTGCTAAAAAGAAAAGTTGACAGCCAGCGCTGCGACTGAGGGAATGCTGAGCCTCCCGTTTTCTCCCTCTCCTCGCCCCTTCCGAGTTCAACGTTCGGGCTGCTGAGAAGCCCCACCGCCCTGCTGTCACCTTTTAAAACAGTTGGGGGGCTTCTCGGCGGCCTCCCGAACGCCGATCCCGGAAGTTCGAGTTTGGCGTTCGGGTTCAGGAGGATGCTGGGAAGCCCCCCGGCTGTTTTAAAAGGTGACAGCTGGGCAGCAGGGCTTCTCAGCGGCCTCCCGAACTTGAACTTTTGCCAAACTTCCAGGTTTGGCGTTCGGGAGGCCGCCGAAAAGCCCCGCCGCCCGGCTGTCACCTTTTAAAACAGCCGGGGGGCTTCTCCACGGCCTCCCAAACACCGAACTCCCGGGCTGTTTTAAAAGGTGACAGCCGGGCGGCGGCGTTTTTTTGCGGGTTTTTTTGTTGTTGCACGGATTAATGGATTTTACATTGTTTCCTATGGGAAACAATGTTTCATCTTACAAACTTTTCATCTTACAAACCTCCCCCTGGAACCTATTAGGTTCGTAAGACGAGGTATTACTGTATATATTAGGATTTGGATTATATATTAGAATTTGGAGTTCACCTGCTTGGTTTCATTTCTAATCTGATCTCATTGATTGTAATTCATGCACAGGCCTGGGGCTCTACAGATGCATTTCAATTATCAGAAAATGGGCTTCAGGATTAAACCCTGCAGTCTGCAAGACCCCCAGAATAGGAGAGCTGCATCTACTGTTGTTATAGTGCACTGTCAAGTATTGTACTGTTTCCCTAGCAGTTGTATTGGATGGCATTTTAAATAAAACAACTTGCCAGATTGCAAGTAGCAACTGAACTAATCTCATTCTGAGTTCTCTATCATTGTATATCCAGAGATAAGACAAGAGCAGTTAAAAAAAAAGTACTGTCATGCCATTCTAATCTATTCTTCACAATCTGTTTTCAAAGGCAAAGTTTGAATGGTTGATACTTTATATTCATGTTTTAGATCTGACTACCTAGAATGCTGTATTGTTCAGGTATAGATAGCTTACTAACCAATTGTTCAGAAAATCATTCGAAACTATGATAGTGTTGAAAAAAACAATGTTATGACCAATTTACAATCATTTATGACCTCTGCAGTATCCTCAGTAAAGTCTATGTTATTTTCTGCTTGAGCTATGACTTTTCATTCCTGTCCTTACAAAGCAGAATGATGGAAGAGAAAGGGATTCCAAGAATATTTGCTGTTTGTTTTTCTACACATTGAAAGCATTGCTATGGCAGTCGCAGTCCAGGACTGGGAGCTGCAGGTGTACTATGCAAACAATTTAAGAGTACTCTCTTAAAATCTCTTTCTCTCCAATCTCTACCCTCTGAAATTGCTGGAGTAGAGGAGAAGAAACAACTAATTTCCTTAAGAAATCATTTGCTCCCTTGCTTGATGGTTCTTCCACCCCAAACTGTGTAAAGTGGAGAGACTGAAAAGGAAAAGAAATCAAGACAATAAGCTGTTTGCTGTTCTGTAATGTGATTGTGTCAGAATTGGTAAAAGGCCAAACAAAGGAGAGATTGCCTAAAGTAACATAGAAACATAGAAGATTGATGGCAGAAAAAGACCTCATGGTCCATCTAGTCTGCCCTTATGCTATTTCCTGTATTTTATCTTAGGATGAATATGTGTTTATCCCAGGCATGTTTAAATTCAGTTACTGTGGATTTACCAACCACGTCTGCTGGAAGTTTGTTCCAAGCATCTACAACTTATCCTCTCTCCCCACCCCATGGAACAATTTGATAATAAATTTCAAAAGAATAAGGTGTTTGCTCTTACTTTGGCTGCATTGCTTTCAATGTGTACAAGACACTAAGCAGGCACCCAATGATTCAAAAGGGTAAAGGACAGGATAAGAGACAAATGAAAGGTATAAAATTGAATAGTCTTATGTCTTTCCAGCAGTTGTGGTCATATGATTTTCCACTTAGCTACTGTGATGAACAAGTAATTTTGTGACAAAATTATGCTTATGACTCTTGTTTATGTTTATGACTTTTACAGGTTTGCAAAGCAAAGCTGAAGTACAGCTTTCTGGTGGAAAGCATTGTTTCACTTAGGATCTGCTTTGTTGAGCAGCAAAGTTGCCAATCCCAAGTAGGATCATTAATCAAGGACTACCTTTCCTTAACTACAGAGCAGGAAATCTGATGAAAGAGAGTATGGATGTCTTTGGTCCACCAGTTGGAACCTGTTCCTGAGTTCACATGGCAGGTGTTATTGTATGAGTGCAAGAAAATCACGTTTTCTTTAAGGAGACATAAGAGATAAAGTTCTCAGAAGGTATATATCTACTACCTTGTTGATGCTGATACCTAAATGAATAGTTTGGATATGTCACTTGGCATTGAGCTGATTTGAATATAGGTAGTCTTCATTTACTGACTAAAATTGGGACTGGCAACTTATTCGTTACACGATGAAATCATGACTGTATTTAACATGCTTCATCTTTCTTTCACTTTTGCAATAAGATCATAAATAAGAGGACTGATTACAAAATTAGTTGTTCATCACTGCACCAGTTGAAGCTTATTGATGCTTTTTAAGGGAACTCATATGTTCATAGATTATGATTAATAATATATTTTATCTTTATGAAAATAAATGATTACAAACTCATGTAACAAAGATGGTTTTTTTGTTTCGATGAAAATAAATTGTTTTTTTTTTTGAGAGAGGGGGAAAAAGATAAAAGGAAATAGACCATCTAATGAATTTATTAAAATATTTGGTTAAACGTATTTTAACCTACAAAATATCCAAATATGTATTCTGTACAGTTCTATTTTTATTTCTATAATTATTTAGCCAATTTCCTAAATTCTAAATATATGTCTGTAGTACTTAATCATCTTCATTGTTTTCAGCCATTTAAACGGAATAAAAATTACTTATCGTTGATGAAACGTATCTCACAAGCTGTTGCACAATATGTTTCTATTACTGGATTCTCTGCAACTGTGGAAGTTGCAGAGAATATATGTAATATATATGAATATATGTAATAGATTCATTTAAAATAAACATTGTAGTATCTACGTCTTGCATGATTTGTACTGAGTCGTGGTGGTGCAATGGTTAATATACAGTATTGCAGGCTAACGGGTTCAATCCTCATTACTCAAGGTTGACTGCGCCTCATCATTTCCGAGGTTGGTAAAATGAGGACCCAGATTATTGGGACAATATGCTGACTCCAAACTGCTTAGAGAGGGCTGTAAAGCAAGAATTCCTTGGAAGGATTCATTGGGGGTGTTTTTTTGGAACCCTAACACTGTTAAGTGGTATACAAGTCTGTGTTGTTGCTATTTAAAAAATAATAATGAAGTAATTAGTTAAAACATCCTCTATTAATTCCTGAATTTTTACTTGTTGCATATAGTATTTACTGTATGCTACTTATTGTCTATTAAAATATAATACATTATTTGCTCACAAGAGCTGACTATATTATTAATTTAATAATACTTGTCATTTAATCATTTTACTTCATAAAAAATAAAAGGTAACAAATAGGGATATTTACACCATGTAAACAATAAACAATATAAATCACGTTCATCTGCAGTAATCTTTACTATTAGAGGGAAAAAATGATTTTAATATACTTCAGTATATGTTTGCTTTGGGTTTGCAATTTAAAACAGCAAGGAGGCAGTGAATGGCTTTAATATCCCTAGCGGGATATATTTTTCTTATTTCTGTGCGCACACATAACCAGTAGTTTCATTTTATGATGATTGAAATTGATTTTTCTTTTTTATCTGAGCTGGTGAAAGATCCAGTGGGTGACCCTTGACCTGTGACCTCATATGATGAAGTGATATCAAAGATGGAGATGATCATCTAGAGATAGCAGCGATAGGGCAGCACGAATATAGCTATTAGATGAAGTAGTAAGTGTACTTTGTTTGAGGCTGTAAGCATGCTTAAATGCATTTACAATCCATATCCATTAGCAAGTAGAATTGAGCTAAAAGAAGAGCTAGTGTTTATTAGGATTAAAGTTAGATATTTCCTATGGAGATATGAAAAATGCCTAGAAGACCAGCATACCGGGCTGGGGAATGGCTGGGGAGAAAGAGAGAGAGGGAGAGAAACTAAACTATTTTTTTTTTAGTTATCATGATGGAAACAAATATGTATAAAGAGTAACAAATATCATTTATATGTAGATAATAAAAATTACAACTCACATTCTTAACAGCTACACCCAATCACAGATAATAAGATTGCTTCAGGAGTTCAGGAAAGCAAGGGAAGCTCTCACCAGATGTATTCTTGTAGCTGTAATTTTAGGAATATTTAAAAAGAATCTTTATCTGTAAATCATATACATTGAATGCATTGCTAATACAGTGTTCCCTCGATTTTTGCGGGGGATGCGTTCCGAGACCACCCGCGTAAGGTGAATTTCTGAGAAGTAGAGATGCGGAAGTAAATACACCGTTTTTGGCTATGGACAGTATCACAAGCCATCCCTTAACACTTTAAACCCCTAAATTACCATTTCCTATTCCCTTAGCAACCATTTACTCACCATTATTACTGGTACTCACCATTGAATAAGACACTTAGTGATCCTAATATTTATAAACATAATTATTTATTAACAATAATTATTTTCTTTGTTATTCATTTGCAAAAATTATTAGTTTGGCAATGATGTATGACGTCATCGGGCGGGAAAAAATGTGGTATAGAAAAAACCCCGCAAAGTATTTTTTTAATTAATTTTTTTTTAAAAACCGTGGTATAGGCTATTCGCGAAGTTTGAGCCTGCGAAAATCGAGAGAACACTGTACAGCTAAACATTATTCTTTCTTTTGCCTGCAGAGGATGAGGAGAAAATTTCTTGTCTTTCGATCATATTAGGCAGGTTTTGGGGGTGGAAGCTTATGCAAGTTAAATAGGTATTTTATTTTTAATCATTAAGTTTAGATCAGGGGTGTCAAACTTGCTTTTATTGTATTTGACCTTGGGGTGCATGGGGGTGTGTCCAGGATGGAAATGGCCAGCTCAACGTCACGTGTTGGGGATACCTGTTATGGCCCGAGCACTCTGCCAGCGAAAACAGGGTCCCAAATTCTGTTTCAGATGTGATAGCTTTCTGCAACCCTGTGTCAGGAAATTTCTTCTTTGTTCCTAAGTGGCTTCTCTCCTTGATAAATTCATTGCTTCTTGTCCTGCACTCATTTGCTTTGGAGCATAGGTTGACACCATCTTATTTGTGGCAGCCCCTAGATATTGGAACACTGCTATCATGTCTCCCCCAGTCCTTCTTTTCGTTAAACTAGATATACCCAGTCCCTGCAGCTGTTCTTCATATACAGTGGTACCTCGTGATACGAACCCCCCGTGATACGAACATTTTGAGATACGAACCCGGGGTTCGGAAATTTTTTGCCTCTTCTTACGAACTTTTTTCGACTTATGAACCCACCGCAGATCACAAAATGGCGCTCCTCTGGGCGCCGCCGCCCGGCTGTCACCTTTTGAAACAGCCGGGGGGCTTCTCGGCGTTCTCCCAAACCCAAACTTTTGCTGAACTTTTTGGGTCCGGGTTCGGGAGGCTGCCGAGAAGCGCCGCCGCCCGCCTGTCACCTTTTGAAACAGCCGGGGGGCTTCTCGGCATTCTCCCGAATGCCAAATCCAGAAGTTCAGCAAAAGTTTGGGTTCAGGTTCTGGAGGCCGCCGAGAAGTGCCTGGCTGTTTCAGAAGGTTACAGCTGGGCAGCGCTGCCCGGCAGAGTGCCATTTTTGCAATCGGCGGCAGCGTTTTTGGCTGATCTGGAGGCTGAAACGGAGGTGGGGAATCCCAATAGGGAATTCCATGGGCGGAGCTTTGACGTCATGAAGACGTCCTTCCTGGAGGCCACGTTTCGGCCGATACAGTATTCCAAGCATGGTCTTACCAAGGCATTATTAAATTGTATTAACACTTCAAGTGATCTTAATTCTGTCCTTTTGTTAATATAGCCTAGGACTGTGTTGGCTTTTTGGCAGTTGCAGTAGATTGCTGGCTCATATTTTGGCAATTGTCCACTAGGAGTCTCAAGATACCTCTCACAGTTACTACTATAGTGAGTCACACTCAATTTTACAACCTTATTTCTACTGTGGTTGTTAAATGAATCTTTGCTCTTGTTAAGTGAGTAACACAGTTATTAAGTGAGGCTGGCTCTCCCCAATGACTGCTTGTCTGGGGGGAGCTGGACTCACTTGGGAAAGTTTTCTGAGGTAGTTCGCAACTGGCTGTCACATAACCAGGTTGCTGCAACCATCATAAATATAGGTTTCAAGAAACCAGATTTTGATAAGTTTACTTTGAGGATGGGTGAAGGTTGTAAGTGTGAGGACTGATTATGAGTCACTTTTTATATTTCTGATGTATGTTTGAACAGTTACTAAAGGAATGATAATTAGTTAATATGTGTTTGGTTTAAGTAGTTATAAAGAGATGTTACAATCATTCTCCTGAATGCTTAAAGCACCTTTTTTGTGTATACAGTGATCCCCCGGTTATTGCGTCCCCGACCATTGTGAACAGGCTAATTTGCGATTTTTGAACCCGGAAGTCAGAACACCATCTGCGCATGCGTGCCCTTTTTTTTCTATGGGCACGCATGCGTAGATGGCGCCGGGCAGATCAGCTCCTGGGCGGCTTCCCTAGGTCTTCCCCCTCTTGGCGGGCATCAGCGAGGAGTTTCCCCACCGCCCACGCAAACTCCTCGCTGCTGCCGCTTCGCTCGGGCCGCTTCCCAGCTGAGTACTAAGCTGGGAAGCGGCCCGAGCGAACGGCTTGTCCGCAGCCTGCCTGCCCGCGTGCCCGCGGCTCGCGCGCCCTTCTCCCGCCCACGCCGTTCGCTCGGGCTGCTTCCCAGCTGAGTACTCAGCTGGGAAGCGGCCCGAGCGAACGGCTTGTCCGCAGCCTGCCTGCCCGCGCGCCCACGGCTCGCGCGCCCTTCTCCCGCCCACGCCGTTCGCTCGGGCCGCTTCCCAGCTGAGTACTCAGCTGGGAAGTGGCCCGAGCGAACGGCTTGTCCGCAGCCTGCCCACGCCATTCGCTCCCCCTCTTGCTGGCGGGAGAGCGAGAAGCCCTCCCCAGCACCCGCTCACCCGCCGCTCGCCGCTCGCCCGCCCTTACCCGGCCACCCGCCGTTCGCTCGCTGCTCGCCCGGCCACCCGGGTTCGTTTGGCTTGAGGGCTCAGTTGGGAAGGCGCGCGGGTGTTTTAAAACGTCGCCGCCGACATGGGGGGCTCGCTAGCACTCCCCCAAACCTGGGTTGGGGGTTCGGGGGGGTGCTAGCGAGCCCCCCATGTCGGCGGCGACGTTTTAAAACACCCGCGCGCCTTCCCAACTGAGCCCTCAAGCCAAGCGCCAAAGGCGAACTTCTGCGCTTGGCTTGAGGGCTCAGTTGGGAAGGCGCGCGGGTGTTTTAAAACGTCGCCGCCGACATGGGGGGCTCGCTAGCACCCCCCCGAATCCCCAACCCGGGTTTGGGGGGGGTGCTAGCGAGCCCCCCATGTCGGCGGCGACGTTTTAAAACACCCGCGCCACCCCCAATCTTCGGCTCCTCGCTAGCGCTGCGGAAGTAAAAACACCATCTGCACATGCGCAGATGGTGTTTTTACTTCCGCAGCGCTACTTCCCGAAAACCCGCTCGTTGCGGGGGGTCCTGGAACGGAACCCTCGCAATGATCGGGGGATCACTGTAGTATCAGCCCTTTATTGTAGGGGCATCAGACTTGAATAGTCACATTGTTGTCATGTGACGTATCATGACTCCTCCCCTTTGCTAAACCGGGCATGGGGGTGGCCAACACATGACACACCTGGCACGCGGGCTGCAACTTTGACACCCCTGCTTTATTGTTACAGGATATAATAACAGAAATTGAAAGACTGCCAGAGTTTCTCTGAACCAGGTCTTCTAATCAGACTCAAGGCAAAAGTTTCTTTCTCAAACTTTTTTCTGAGTTGCTTTTCCTCTTTTAATGGTTCATCCACTTCTTTAATCAAGCTTATCTCCACTTTCCTTCACACAGCTGAACCTCAGATAATTCCAAACATAGCTTGAAATCATAGTACCCATGGACTCATTACAATTTTGTCTTATATTTTATCTTTAGACTATGACTATATGCAAGACTTTGTGGTTTTACAATCTAAAAAAAGGATGTTTTTCTTTTCCTAATTCTCCCTTGGAGAATGGAGGGAAGGAATAATAGAAATTTTATTAATTGTTTTCTTTGCCAAGGCGGATAATTAACACTAAACAGTTCAAAAAATTTCATACTGTTAACCCTGAGCTCATATTACACTTAAATATATTTTTTCTTTGTTCCAGAATAGAAAATACAGATATAATTCATCATGGTTATGATCCTATCTAGAGGGGGGAAACTAAATAATTGGTAATACAGTACTGTTATTAAGGTATTCAAATTAATATAACATGATGTTCAAATCTTATGTAGAGTGATCTATGACATTTTCCTACTCAACATTTACAAAACAAGACATTGAGAAAATGGAATAAATTAGCACAAATTTAGACTGGGTTTTTAAATCCATGTCCGCCCTGTCGTTTGCCATTAAATCTTAAATTAAGGGACTGCAAAATAGAACCAAAGAATAATATCAAATCACCAACAAATGATTGTGAGAAAATTGCATTATAATTTTGCCTGCATTTATTCACTTAAGTAATAATTACAGGAAGTTGAAAACTGGTAAAATAAAATATTTCCCTTTTTCTTCTTCTTTGAACTGTACCCACTGTTCTGTTTGGCATCACAGTAATTACAGAAAACATACACTTCTATTTAAAATTTCATGTCCAATTTATCTTCATAAAAGTGAACTTCTGATTACTTCATCAAGAGCCATTGTGGCAAATAATTTATTAATATTTCAATTTTTAGTTCACTCTTATACAATAAAATATGCATCAAATTATATTTCTTCCTGTCCTTGTTCTGAAGTACAGAAGGAAATAAAGCCCACTAGTTTTCATATATAGCATTATTGTCCTAGATATGACATGTAAAATGCATCAGCAGCAAATACTGTACATTCTTCAGCACAAATGAAATTTACCTGTCAGGCATTTTCATCTTGTGTGCTAATTACTCATCTGCCAAGCCATGGATTTAAAGGTTTTTCCTGCATATATATGTTCTCCTTTTCATTTTGAAAAATATAACATGGATGCTTTTCCTTTCCCTGAAATTCTTTGTTTGCCTATCTGGGAATTACTTCTTTTTATTAAGCTCTACTTACTGCAAGGTAAGATTGGAATTAGAAGCCATTTTTATTAATGGACTTTGTAGTTAAGTTGCAGACGATTGTCTCGTGCAATTTTTTTAAAAGGTCACTCAATCGCTTAACTTCTAACTTTTATGGATCATTTAGTCATACCAGATTTTTCTTTTTGATCAAATGTTCTAATACAAAGACAAAGATTCAAGGTACACACTAAAGAAACTGCTACCTTTAACAGTCTTATTAGTCCAAGGATTTAGGTCAGTGATGGCGAACCTATGGCATGGGTGCCACAGGTGGCACGCGGAGCCATATCTGCCTGCACGCAAACTGTTGCCTTAGTTCAGCTCCAACGTGCATGTGTGTGCCGGCCAGCTGATTTTTAGCTTGTACACAGTCTCTGGGAGGGCATTTTTGGCTTCCAGACCCTCCGGGAGGATATGGGAGGGTGTTTTTACCCTTTCCCGGCTCCAAGCAAGCCTTTAGAGCCTGGGGAGGGCAAAACACGAGCCTACTGGATCCACCAGAAGTTGGGAAACAGGCCGTTTCCATCCTCCAAAGGACCTCCAAGGGGTATGGGAAGCTGTTTCTGCCCTCTACAGGCATTGAATTATGGGTGTGGGCACTCCTGTATATGTAATAGCACACATGCACGCTCTTTCGGTACCCAAGGGAAAAAAAAGTTCACCATCACTGATATAGGTAAATAGTCCTTTGGCGTCTTTGAGTTTTTGTTTTCCATTGATGACAAATGTTAAACATGATACATTTGTATATTTCTTCTGCATCACAAACTTCTAGAATAGATGCTATCAAAAAAGTTTATGCAATCTCCAGATCAAAGCCTGTTTAAATACTGTCCTTTATAAATATTGCAGATTCTAGGATTATTAGTAGTAGTTTGCCCCTTTGATCTTGAATTTTGTTTTCTTTTTAATGCTCATACCTGAATGTACTATTTTTAGGCAACTAAATCATGTATTGATCCTACGTACACTTGCCTGAAAATAAATAAGTAAAGAGAAGGTGTGTTACTGCAGGGTTGCACAAGAATCTTTCAGTTTTTATATTATATAGTTGGGAAGATAGCATTATGCATGACTTCTTTGATAGCAGATCTTCGCTTACATTTGCAACTTGCAGCTCCATCACTAATTGAAGTGGTTGCTAATTGCTGATCATATGGCTATGACTATATGTTCTGGTTAGAAAGAGACTATACCAGTTTTACACTTTTGGCTTTTATTAGCCTCCTAACCATTTGCCCTTTGGCTTTGTTACTTATTTTTTACTGTCTTATGCATGTTAAAAGCTACATAATTATGCCACAGGTCATAGGATCCTGGGACATGCTATGCAAACAGATTAGTTTCCTGAAATCCTTTTGTTTCCAATCCCTCTGTTCTGCAATGGAAGGGAGGGAGGAAAAAAGCAAGCAATTTCTGTAGGTGATCTCTCCTTTGTCAGATCTTTCCTCCTTTTACATCAAGAGTAATGAAAATGTGCCAGCAGCCCAGGACTAGGAGTCACAAACAATTTACTGAAACCAGTTACTATAGTCCGGTGGATGGCGAACCTTTTTTCTGTGCCGAAAGAGCAAGTGCACGCGCTATCGTGCATATGCGAGTGCCCACACCCATAATTCAATGCATGGGGAGGGCAAAAACAGCTTCCCCTGGCCCCCCGGAGGCTCATTGGAGGCTGGAAACAGCCTGTTTCCCCACTTCTGGTGGGCATATTTCGCCCTCCCCAGGCTCCAAAGGCTTCCCTGGAGCCAGGGGAGGGTAAAAACACCTTCCCCCATCCCCCAGAGGCTCTATGTAAGCCAAAAATGCCTTCCCAGAGCCAGTCACTGAAGCTGACTGTAGATCTGAAGGTCAGTGGTTCAAATCTCATCACCGGCTCAAGGTTGACTCAGCCTTCCATCCTTCCGAGGTGGGTAAAATGAGGACCCGGATTGTGGGGGCAATATGCTAGCTCTGTTAAAAAGTGCTGGCACACACATGCACATTGGATCTGAGCTAGGGCAACGGCATACAAATCTAATTAATAATAATAATAATAATAATAATAATAATAATAATAATAATAATAATAATAATAATAACAGCTCACGTGCCAGCAGATACAGCTCCACGTGCCATCCGTGGCATAGGTTTGCCATCACTGCTATAGTCTCTTGAAATCTCTTCTGCTCCAATCTCCCTGCTCTGTGAGAAAATGGGAAAACAAGGGATTTCTGTACGTAATCTTTCCTTTGACTAACATGCTGCCAGCAAGTTTTCATTGCTTTCAATGTGCAGAAGAGTCTCATAAATTCCCACCCTAATCTTTCTCTACAAAGTGAAAGGGAAGCAATTAATTTTTGTAAGAAGTATTTCTCCAGACCCCTCCTTCCTGCAGAATGGAGAGATTAGAGATGGGAATTCAAGAGAGCACTATAAGTTGTTTGCACATCATACCTGTGGTCCCCACTGCTTTCAGTGTTTTAGAAGAGCAAACAGTTTAACTCTCTTTCAACCCTCTGCCTTTCAATCTGTCCGTTTTGCAAGGACAAAAAAGAAGGACAAAACAATGCAGGTCTCAAGAAGAGGCCAATGTGTACTGACTCTGATGGGTCGTATGACTGATGGATTGTCTGAATGTTGTAAATGTAAAGTTATTTTTTCAACACCATTGTAATTTTGAATGGTCACTGGACAAGTGGATATTAAGCTTGGACTATCTGTAGTTCTATAGCAGGTTTGGAATCACTTTAAGTTGTGGGTGTCAAACCTGCATCATCATTTGATGTAGAGTGACTTTTCCCCCTTCACTAAATGGAGTGTGGGCATGGCCTGCATGTGATACATCCAACCTGCAGGCACAAGTTTGCTTTAGGTCAGTATTAACTCCTGGTGACTGGACTAGTCCCTGCAATTTTCTTGGCAAGTTCTTCAAGCTCACAGTCACTCATGCCCTTATCACTTCGAGGTTCGATTACTGCAATGCTCTCTACATGGGGCTACCTTTGAAAAGTGTTTGGAAACTCCAGATCGTGCAGAACGCAGCCGTGAGAGCCATCGTGGGGCTTCCCAGATTCGCCCACATATCTACAACACTCCGTGGCCTGCATTGGCTGCCGATCAGTTTCCGGTCACAATTCAAAGTGTTGGTCATGAACTTTAAAGCCCTACATGGCATTGGACCAGAGTATCTCCGGAACCGCCTGCTACCACACGAATCCCAGCGGCCGATAAGGTCCCACAGAGTTGGCCTTCTCTGGGTCCCGTCGACTAAACAATGTCGTCTGGCGGGCCCCAGGGGAAGAACCTTCTCTGTGGCAGCCCCGGCCCTCTGGAATCAACTCCCCCCGGAGATTAGAACTGCTCTTCCGTAAACTACTTAAGACCCACCTATACCGCCAGGCATGGGGGATTTGCGACATCTTTCCCCTAGGCTTATTATAATTTATGTTTTGCATGTATGTGCTGTTTGGTTTTTAATTATGATAGGGTTTTTAGTTTTTTAATATTAGATTTGTGCCATTATAATATTGTTTTTATCATTGTTGTGAGCCGCCCCGAGTCTTCAGAGAGGGGCGGCATACAAATCTAATAAATAATAATAATAATAATAATAATAATAATAATAATAATAATAATTATTATTATTATTATTATTATTATTAAATTGGATTGCCATTGTCTTGTTCCTAAGGCTGAAAGAGAATGTCTGACCAGGGTCATCTATCTGTTTTTGTGCCTAAGGCCTGTCAGGGATTCATTGTTTCCTACTTACTAGTCTATGCCTTTGCCACTAAATAAAATGTCTTTATTTTGGTATTTAGATAAATATAAAATAAAGTACATTCCAGTTAAAGTTGTATCCCGGTTTTACTTCCCCCACCCCCGTGGTCATTCCTAGCAAGATATTGTATTGCCATCCAAAATAAGGTAAATTAATTTACAAGAACATCCTGACATTTTTTTGAGCAGCAGCATTCATCTCATTATATTGGATTGAATATGTCTGATAGGTTACCGTCAAATTCAGTGATTAATCTTAGTCTTCATGAATGATAAATTACATCTTGAATGACAGCTTCATTAAAGATGCAGCGCTCAGTATGTAAAGTTTAGTAAAGTTTTGGAATGATTGTAATTTAGATGACTATGTCATAAACACATTTTTTAATTTCCAAATTATTGAATATTTGGAATGTATTCATTATCAACACCTACAATTAGAATATGTGTTTGTGTGTTGTATATATTTTATAATATGTACTCTGTGCATGTTTATTTTTAAATACAGGCAGTTCTCAATTTATGACTGTAGTGTAGTTTAGAAAATCTGTTGTAAGTCATAATGGTCAAGGTACCCATATGACTGACCCAATTTTGTGACCTTTTTTGCAGTTGTCATAAAGTGAATACTGCAGTCATAAAATGAATGCAGCAATGATAAGCTAACACACAGTCATTAAGTAAGTCAATCCATTCCTATGGGCATTTTTTTACAGAAACCAACCAAAAAGGTTAATGCCCTTTTCAACATATTCTCTGTTTTCTCCATAAAAGAAAATGTATCACAAAGACTTCTTGGGGAACTTCAGTTCAGTTAGTCAGGCACTGTCCCAGTTTTCACAATACTGTATATATATTCTTGGTACTCTGCTGAAGCAGGAACTGTGAGTTGAAGAAAAGCCCTAAATTGCACACCATTCCTGAAGGGGAAAGTGAAATCCTATTGAGAACCAAAGATGGAACATTCTTAGTCAGTTATGTTTGAACTTCAGCCAGTTCCTGTCTGTTCAGTTCCTCACAAATTCTAGGCATCAGGAAAAGATTGGCAGCCTTCCATAGTAGATCTGTGTTGAAATGTTTTCTTGATTACAATCTGTATATTGGTGAAATCTGATCCCAAACTGGTGAATAACTTCATCTAGCAGCATCATACACATGTTTAAGAGAAAGCAATAAGAATGAAGAGTCTTGAGATAATTCGGGGTCTGAGAAATTTGACTGGAAACAATTTTACTCAATTTGACTGCCAACCCAGAGAGAGGGGCCTAGGAGGAGAGCCTTCTCTGTGGTGGCTCCGGCCCTATGGGAATCAACTCCCTCCAGAGATTCAGTCCACCCTCACCCTCCTAGCCTTCCGCAGGTTTTTGAATGTTAATGTTAATACCTAGTTCTGGCCGATGACATAAATGTATAACTTGATGGGATGAATGTGGATGATTGCTTTTATGAATTGGTTTTTTTTAAAACTTTAGATTTCTTACATGTGCTACTTCTGTATCTTGTGTTTATTTCTGTTGTGAGCTGCCCTGAATCTGCACGAAAGGGTGCATAGAAAGGAATGAATGAAAAAAGAAATAAAAACAAAACAGGACAAATAATGTTTAGTTCCATATTTTTGGCATTACATTTCTGTCCCAGTGTTCTTCCTGATGTTTAAGCAGCACAGATAGGAATTTTCCCTTATTTTTATAGCTATAGTTGCAATAAGCCTGTGAAATTTGTTGGATAGAGACTTGGGAAACTCCATGGTTAAGTGAGGTCTTGAACCTGGCTTTCCCAGACAGAACCCATCATAATTATGGTACATTATATTTACGACAAAATTCTACAGATCTGTAGGGTGCTAATTTTTGTTTAGTATTTCTTTTATGCTAGATGCTAAAGCTATTCAATTAGCTTGTGCAACAGAGAAAAATAAAGGTGGTGAAAATAGTATTAGTACTACATCGATATATACATTTAGTAAAGATTATCAAAATCACATCAAGCATTTCCCTGAATTTTATAGAGAACTATTATTTTTTCCTAATTGCTCACTTAAACTTATGACTGCTATGTATGCTATAAAAATTTAATCACTGTCCTCTGATATTTAGGTCAGGGAGAGTGGTTGGGAAAAAAACCAGATGAGAACAAATTTGATGGGTGGCAAAATATTTCAGTCAGTGAACATAATGATTTATTTGTTTAAGGAAATCCTGAGGGGAAATGATTTTGTCTTTATTCTTGTAGGTAATTTGCAGGAAGAAGTAAGTATATTTAGAAAGGTTTACAATATAGGTAGTTTTGACTTACAACTACAATTGAGCGCAAAATTTATGTTTCAAGTCAAGGACTACCAGCATCAATTTTTAAATGACCATAATTGAGCCCAGAATTGTAATCAAATGATCTCGCAGTCATTAAACGAGTTACAATGTGACCGCAAGAAGTCTATAAGGGGGTTCCATTCATCCATAAATGTAATTATTGTCTTTTCTTTGATCATGGAAATTAATTTAGCCATTGCTACAAACTTCAAATATTAATTTTTTTGCATAAAATTTCCTTGACAATTCTCAAGTAATATATCACTATATCACCTCTCGCTGTCCTTCTTCTCACTCTGTTTGCCTTGCTTTGCCTACCTGCCATTTCTCACTGTCCTTCTCCCGACTCCATTTGCCTTGTTTTGTCCGGCCCACCCCATCTCGCTGTCACTCTGCCCACTCTGTTTGCCTTGCTTCGTCCAGCCCACCACCTTTCGCTATCCTTCTTTCCACTCCTTCGCCTTGCTTCGTCTGCCCGCCACCTCTTGCTGTCACTCCTCCCACTCCGTTTGCCTTGCTTTGTCCACCTGCCACCTCTCACTGTCCTTCTCCCCAGGTATTTTTTTAAGCCTTAAAGTTTTGGATTTTCCGAATGGGTTTGCACACATTATGCACTTATACAAAATTGCTTCTTCTTACGAACTTTTCTACTTAAGAACCTGATCACGGAATGAATTAAGTTCGTAAATAGAGGTAACACTGTAGTTTGTCATGAACCACTGAGTCGAAGGCTTTACAGAAGTCAGTGTAAATTGCATCTTTTGATTTGCCCTGATTGAGATATATAGTCCATATGTTCTTGCAGTGAAAGAGTTGCAGATTACAAGATAATTGATTGGTTTATGATTGCTTCCATGACTGCATGTGATGCAACATAGAGAGATTGGTCTGTAGTTTTCAACTAGATTGGGATCTCCTTTTTTGAAGATGGGGATGACAGTGGCTAGCTACCAAAGCTTTGATAGTGAGCTGGTCCTGAATGATTTTTTAAAGATTATGCTTAGTTTGGTTTGGTTATTAAGAGCTTTTTTAGGAAGTATGCACATTGATCATCAGGCCCAATTGATAGAGAAGGTTTAAGGTTGTGTAGTGCTTTTTCAATGTTGTCTTCTGTGAACTTCTGCGAAGTCTATTTGTGTTAAATCATTTGTGAGTGTTTGAGGTGGGACGGTAGAATATCCTTTCTTATTGTTCATTTCCAACAAAAATTCAAGGTAATTTTATACATTCTGAAAAAATTTCTCTAGTGACAGATACCAACAATACATAATTTTGTGAAAAAATCATTTTAAAAATAGGAACATAATTATAAATATTTAACTCATAGTCCGTCCGTCCCCCGCTGCCATATAAATTTAGATGTATTTTGTTGTTTAAATGTTGATCAGTTGTCAAAGCAAGCATTGTATGAAATATAAATAAAATTCTAGGTAAAACATTTCAACTTAATCACTAAAATTCTACCCAACAGTGACAATTGTAATTTATTTCATTTTGACATATTTTTCTAAACTTCATTCCATGTGTGTAAACAGTTATTTTGAAATAACATACAATTCATTGTCATAGGAGTACTGTATTTCACCTTCTTTTAAGATTCTTCTGAATCTTATTTTCTATATTTTCTTTTATAAACCAATCCCCCTCTCCCAAGATTATGATTTGAAAAAGGCTTTAATGAAACCTCTACCTTAGAAATGTTAGTAGTCAAGTCTCTTGAAAACCAGACTATGTCTACTTTTGAAAAAGATCTGTGTCTTTCTGAAAAGTAAATATATTTTTGTCGGTCTCTATACCTAAACCAACTCTAAATTATCCATCAGATTAAAGAGAACTGTTATGCAGAAGTGTAATAGCAATCTCTTTCAGAAAAAATTATCCATTTTCAATCTTGTATTAAAATGATGTTGCAGGACTTGATCTCGTCTTCTTTCTAATAAAATGCACCAAAATATCTCTAGGTACATTCCTCATTCTGTAAAACCTGGAATTCTATAATTCTTACCAATTCTCCGTACTGAAGGAGCGGGTCCAGCAGTCACATGGGTTGCTCATGTCCAATCCGGTGGAACTGAGCCTAGTGTTAAAAAAGCTTGCTGGATCCGCCCCTTCCCCAGAATTCGCTCAGTTCTCGCATCCTGCGGTAGTATTGTGATTAGCTCGTTCAACATTCTAACACCTTCCCTTCGATCTTTCCTTCAAAATTAGTAAGATATTATTATACTTATTTGGTTACTTGCCTAATTAGCGCCAGCCGTTTGCGGCTCGGCTTTTCTATCGGGAGAAGTAGCGGTTTCGTTTTCCCGCGGCTTTTTTTGCCGTTTACGATTCCCGCTGCCGCTTGTGGATTCTTTCAATCCTTCGGCCCGGAGGTCCTTGTGCAAGTATTTATATATTTATATATTTATAGTTCTATTGTTAAAGGGCTCGAGAAATACCTCCTGCGGTGCGAGACGCTTTTTTCTAGTCTCCTGGACTTAGTCGATCGCTTCCCCTTTAAAATAACTGTTACGGAGCGATTTTTTTGGCGCGAAGGCCTTTGCGCCTTTTTAATTTAGGCCTCTCGTGTTGGCCTTCTGCCAGCCGTGTGTGCCTTAGTCCACCGCTCGGATCCTGGAGTGGGCTTTGAGACGCTCAGGCTTAATTCTCCACCGGCTAAGCCTCCAACCAGAGTGCCTTGGTTACTTTACTTAAAGTTTAGGGAGGCTGGCCACGCTGTATTTGGGGACACGAACTCTGGGTTTGCCCAGATTGCCCTCAAGTCTCAGCAGCTCCGAGGCCTAGGAGCAGGATCCCTTCCTCTTGGGAAAGCCTTGAAATTCTTCTCCCTAATAATCCAGTTTATTTGGCTCAGCCTTGTCTTCTGTTAATTGTCAGACTATGGCTTCCTTTCCCAAGAGAGGCACCACTCAGGGTCCCAGAGAGGCCAGGCCTACAGGCGATGAGATTACCAGTATCCCCCAGGCCTCGACCTCCTCTTCTTCAGGGGCCCGCCCCTTGACCAAAGTCACCAGGGCTGAGAAGAGAAGGGACCAAGCCCTACAAAAAATCCATGATAAATCAGCAAAGCGATTGAAAGTACAGGCCCAAGTGCTCAGTAGTCATGACCCCCCAGAGGCTCCTAATCTGCCTTCTTCTGGGGTCACTGTGTTATCTCTGGATGAGCCAAACCTAGACAGACCCCAACCTAACCTATGGGGATTAGGTCCAGAGGAACCAGATATTATTGAAGATTCCCCCCAGCCAGGATCCTCTCAGGCTTTCAGGGATTCTTCTGCCATTCCTGCTGATATTTCTAGTTTACCTCCAGAATTCCAATCTATTTTTTCTGTGTTATCCAAGGCCATTGATGCCAAACTTTCTGCCATCAATGCGCCTTCCTTACCTCATCCACCTCCTCGTCCCTCCCGTCCCTTGGGTTCTCCCCCAATGGTTAGAGCTCCAATTCAGGATGAATCAGATTCCTCTCAGGATGAATATGAGGATATGGAAGAGGATGAGGATCCATTTCAGGGCCTCTCAGACGATGAGGAATCCCAAATAAAGGTTCCTTCTCCAGTTACTATTTTTCCCTCTCAATTGTTCAAATCTCTCCTCCTCAAAGCTAGAATTTCCACAGGATTAGCGGCCCAAGAGAAGCAGGCCACCACATCCACTGATCCTCCGGAGGAGAATTTACCCTACTTCACAGAGGAACAGGAGGATAACGAGGTAATCCCTATGCCTAAATTGTTTAAAGATGCCTTACTTAAGCAGTGGGATTTTCCAGCTTCTGGGCTTAATCCCACTACCAAGGACAAAAAGTTGTACAAACTCTCTTCTTCCTATGAGGATCTCCTATCCTTTCCCAAACCGGATGAACCTGTCAAAATCCTTCACTCGGCGGCTGCCGTACCAGGCGAAGCAGAGGAGGTCCTCCGTCCAGAGGACAAGCGGATTGAACAGATGCTCAAAAGAGGGTTCACCGCAGACTCCTGGGCTATTAAAAGTTCCGCAGCGGCTTCCTTTTTCTCCAGAGCCATGCTTCTGTGGCTTCGCCAACTTCAACAGCATATTCCTCCCGATGATTTAAGAGGTCAACAGGACTTCAACAAGGTATTTGCAGCTGCTCAGTACGTGGCTGATGCCACGTTACAGTCCACCAGATTTGCAGCCAAGTCTATTGCGGCCTCCACAACGGCCAGAAGACTCCTATGGCTTCGCCCCTGGCAAGCAGGAGTACGTCAGAAGTGGCAGTTATCTCTGGGACCATTGAAGCGCGATCTGCTTTTCGGAGATCTTCTGGATCCACTCCTCACGGAAACCACGGACAAGAAGAAAGTATTGGGTCCAACCACCAAAAAGGCCACCAAAACGCAGTCCTTTCGCCGCCCAGGGCGTCAACAAGATCAAGCGGCTACCTATCAGAGAAACCCAGGTCAGTATTCCCCCCGCTTTCGTTCCCAAGGAAGGAACTCCAGGGGCAGAGGTTTTCGCTACCAAAGAGGAGCGTCCTCTAACAGGGCTTCTAAAAAACCTAGATGGTAGTTCTTCCTCGATTCCCATAGGTGGCCGCCTAGCCTATTTCTCCTCTAGCTGGCGTCTCACTTCCAAAGATCCCTGGGTTATTGATACTATTCAAAAAGGTCTCCTTTTAGAATTTACTTCTCCCCCCCCTAAACGTTTTATTTCCTGCCCTTCTCCCAGGTCCTCCTCAGATCGTAACCGTATGGAGGAGGCCATTTCCCACTTATTGTCCATCAGAGCCATTCAACCGGTTCCTCCCGGTCAGAAAGGCCGAGGTTTTTACTCCATCCTTTTTATGGTGCCTAAGTCCTCCGGAGGTTGGAGAGCTATATTGGATTTAAAGAAGCTGAACCTATTCATCAAATATAGAAAGTTTAAGATGCACTCCTTACCATCCATTTTAGCCGCCATCCACCCGGGGGATTTCATGGTTTCATTAGACCTCACTGAGGCCTACCTCCATATTCCTATTGCCAAATGCCACAGAAAATTCTTACGTTTCTCCTTCCAGGGCAGGCATTTCCAGTATAGGGCGATGCCATTTGGCCTTTCCTCGGCCCCTAGGGTCTTTACAAAGCTCTTGGGGTCGCTGGCGGCCTATATCCGGGCTTTGCCCATCCACATTTTATGTTACCTAGATGACATTTTGGTTCATGGGAACTCCCTAGAGAAAGTGAAAGTAGATCTTTCTGTCACCATGTCAGTTCTACAGGACCATGGTTTTTCCATCAACTTTGACAAAAGTCACCTCCAGCCTTCCACCTCCATTTTGCACCTGGGATCCATTATTAATTCAGAATCCTCCCAGGTCTTCCTCTCTCCTGAGAGAAAAAACAATATAGGGGAGTTGATTTCACGCATTTTACCTCAACCGTCAGTTTCCATAGTAACCCTGTCTTCTCTTTTGGGGAAGATGGTGTCATGCATAGGCATCATTCCCTGGGCTCGCCTTCACGCTAGGGAACTACAGTGGCTTCTATTACCCTTTCAGAGATCGGGGCACAGCAACTCAAGTCGTCGCATTGTCATCCCACCGATTGTTCGCAGATCTCTCAAGTGGTGGATGTCTCCGGCCATGGACAAAGGATCCCCT
Source organism: Erythrolamprus reginae (assembly GCF_031021105.1). Classification (NCBI taxonomy): domain Eukaryota; kingdom Metazoa; phylum Chordata; class Lepidosauria; order Squamata; family Dipsadidae; genus Erythrolamprus; species Erythrolamprus reginae. The sequence goes on along the minus strand of NC_091952.1, from coordinate 80,519,488 downwards.
TTCAGGTGCCCGGAACAATTCGTCATCACCACAGATGCCAGTCTATCAGGATGGGGCGCCCATGCCCAGGGGATGATAGCCCAGGGCACGTGGTCCCCGGAGGAAGCCTCCAAGCCAATCAATTGGCTAGAGTTAAGAGCCGTATCCCTGGCTCTGAAACAATTCATTTCTCGCATCCCCAACCGGCACGTTCTCATTCTCACCGACAACATAGCCACAAAAAGCCACATCTGCAGACAGGGGGGCACGAGATCCAAGGCCCTCATGAGGGAGGCCCTCAAGTTAGGCCTTTGGGCAGAAAAACACCTTCAGTCGCTCCTAGCCGATCACATCTCGGGGAGCCTCAACGTCCAGGCGGATTGGCTCTCTCGAGCAACGATAGACCCAGGAGAGTGGAATCTCCATCAAGACCTGTTCCATCAAATCAGTCTCAAATTCGGCCTACCAGTACTGGACCTTTTTGCGACCGAAGCAAACGCCCAACTCCCTCGCTTTTTTTCCAGATTTCCATCCCCGGGAGCAGAAGCAATCAATGCCCTCAGGAGCCCCTGGCCTCCAGGACTCCTGTACGCATTTCCTCCAATCCCAATTCTCCCGGACGTGATTCACAAGGTCCTCAGCGAGAGGGCTCGAGTAATCCTAATCGCCCCTCATTGGCCCCGCCGGCCCTGGTTCGCAGATCTACAACAGCTGTCCCTCCAGGACCCCTGGCGACTCCCCGTTTCGGGGGATATGCTACGGCAGGGGGCATCATTCCATCCAGACCCGGAGTGGTTCCACCTCACTGCCTGGCTGTTATCAGGAGAGACTTAGAACTGCGTGGACACAACCCCGACACAGTGGAGGTCATTTTAAAGGTCAGAAGAGGTTCGACCAATCGAATCTACGACCATACATGGTCCAAGTTCCACCAGTGGTGTCTACTGGAAGGGTTTTCTCCCCTGTGCATCCCCATACACAGGATCATTTCCTTCCTCATGCAAGGTTTCCATCAAGGCCTTTCCACCAGCACCCTCCGGCGTCATCTGGCAGCCATTTCCTCTGTCCTAGCGGGGCCCCGCAGACAGCCTCTCCGTTCCTTTCCAGAAGTTCAGGAATTCCTCAAAGGTATAGCCAACCTCAGACCTTCCAAGGTCCACAGATATCCTTCCTGGGATCTGCCACGGGTTCTCCATTCCCTCACACAGGCACCCTACGAACCCCTAAAATCTGCGTCCCTAAGGTACCTATCTTTTAAGGTAGCATTCCTGGTGGCTATTACCTCTGCCCGACGCATTTCGGAGTTGGCAGCCCTTTCAATCAGGCAGGACCTCTGCCAATTTCATCAGGACAAGGTAGTCTTACGACTGGACCCCACCTTCTTACCCAAGGTCAGTTCCATGTTCCACAGAACCCAAGATATTGTTTTACCTTCCTTCTGTCTCCAACGGGACCATCCTTTGGCAATTAGATGGCACACTCTGGATCTCATTAGAGCGCTTAGGATCTATATCCAACGCACAGGACCCTTTCGGAGGTCGGAAGCACTTTTCGTAGCCTATCATCCCAGTGTCATGGGTACCAAAGTGTCTTCAACAGTGATAGGCCGTTGGATCAGAGGGACTATCTCTAAGGCCTACGAGTCGGCTTCCCTCTCAGTTCCAAGGAACATCACAGCGCATTCCACCAGAAGCGCAGCCACTTCGGCCGCTTGGGCGACTCAAGCCCCGTTGGAGGAGGTCTGCAAAGCAGCCACATGGGCCTCGCCAAATTCCTTCATCAGGCACTACAAGATTGATTCTTACGCCTCAGCGGACGCTGCCTTCGGCAGAAGGGTACTCCAATCCGTTATCTCTCACGATAGCAATTTAATCCCGCCCTAGGGACCAATCTATTGGGTATGTCCCATGTGACTGCTGGACCCGCTCCTTCAGTACGGAGAATAGGCGTTGATTGCTTACCTGAACGCCTCTTCTCGTACGGTGAGCGGGTACAGCAGTCACTTCCCGCCCTTGTTTGTGTCTTCTCTATCTTCTATCTTATGTAACCTTCTTTCCTCTAACTATGAGAGTTGAACACTAAAGAGCTTCACATCTGAGCCTAGTCTACGGATTCGCGAATTCTGGGGAAGGGGCGGATCCAGCAAGCTTTTTTAACACTAGGCTCAGTTCCACCGGATTGGACATGAGCAACCCATGTGACTGCTGTACCCGCTCACCGTACGAGAAGAGGCGTTCAGGTAAGCAATCAACGCCTATTTTATCCTTTCTAGCTCCATAAAATTTGTCAATACATAAATAAGCCACTCTAATACTTTTGGATACATTTGTCAAGAATCATGAAGTACAACACTTGATGACAGTCATAAGGGTCAAATAAGCAATGAGGAAACAATATTAATAAAAATCTTAAGGATGCAAGCAACAAGTTACAGTTATGCAGTCGTAAGTGGGAGGAAATGGGTGATAGGAATGATGAGGAAAAAACTAGTAGAAATAGAAGTGCAGACTTAGTAAATAGTTTGACAGTGTTTGACAGAATTATTTGTTTAGCAGAGTGGTGGCGTTTGGGAAGGAATTGTTCTTGTGTCTACTTGTCTTGGTGTGCAGTGCTCTGTAGCGACATTTTGAGTGTAGGAGTTGAAACATTTTATGTCCAGGATGCGAGGGGTCAATAAATATTTTCAATGTCCTCTTTTTTACTCGTGCAGTATACCGGTCCCCAATGGAAGGTGGGTTGGCAGTAACTGTTTTTTCTGCAATTCTGATTATCCTCTGAAGTTTGTGTCGGTCTTGTTGGGTTGCAGAACCAAACCAGATAGTTATAGAGGTGCAGATGACAGACTCAATGATTCCTCTATAGAACTGTATCAGCAGCTCCTTGGGCAGTTTGAACTTCCTGAGTTGGTGCAGAAACAACATTCTTCGTTGTGCTTTTTTGATGACGTTTTTGATGTTAGGTGACCATTTTAGGTCTTGAGATATGATAGAACCTCAAAATTTGAAGGTCTTTACTGTTGATACTGTGTTGTCTAGTATTGTGAGAGGTGGAAGGATGGGAGGGTTTCTCTTAAAGTCTACCACGATTTCTACAGGTGTGTTCAGTTCTAGATTGTTCGGTTTCATTGTTGTCATGAACGAGATCAATCGCTGTTGTATTATCTGCAAACTTCAGACGTTTAACAGATGGATCGTTTAAGATGCAATCATTGGTGTATAGAGAGAAGTGGTGAGAATACACAGCCTTCGGAGCGGGGGCTGTGCTAATTTTACAGCTATCTGATGTGATTTTGCCTAGCTTCACCTGTTGCTTCCTGTCTGTTAGGAAGCTTGTGATCCACTTACAAGTGTGTTCAGGTACTGCTAGCTGATTTAGTTTAGTTAAAAGAATGTCTGGTATGACGGTGTTGAATGCTGAACTAAAGTCTCCAAAAAGGACCCTAGCGTAGGTCTTTGGAGATTCAAGATGTTGTAGGATGTAATGCAGAGCCATATTAACAGCATCATCTGTCGATCTATTTGCTCGGTATGCATCCAGATTCAACAACTGATTAGCACAAGAAAATAAAAGCTGCCAATTTGCCTCCTTGCAGCTAAAGCTGCACTTTAGTTTCACTTTCAATTTAGCACCTGTCTTGCCTTGCAGCCTCAGTCAGCTGAGAGTTGGGAAGCCGATAATGAGTTGCTTGGTTTAACAGATTATATTGTTTGTTGCAAGGAGGTAAGTTGCTGGAAGGCAGAGGCCAAAGGGGTGGGGATGGCTGGGTGGTTGGAGCTACATTCAGTGTATAAGACACACCTAAGTTTTCACTCCCTTTTCCTCTTGATTCCAGTAAAGAATAGATTATCCAGTTTTCTTTACAGTTCTTCCTTAAACCTCTATCTTACTCTTTAAAATCTTCATTTTGTCATTAATTTGTTTCACATCTCCAGATATTTGCTTTGCAGAACTTTCTATTTTTTACATCTTCTCTCATTTCTCTCTTAACTTTATGAAGCTTACATGCATTGTTTTTTCCAAAGCCTCCATTTCCCACCCAATCAGATTTTTTTCCCCATCTGCTCTAAAAAATTCTGAAATATATATTGTGTAACAATGCTAGTTGTTCTAATGGATATCTCTTTCCCTTTCTTACTATTTTTATAATGGGCATTTTTAATCCAAAAGTAGAGGACTCTTAAGCAAGCAAAATAAAAAGACATGCTTCTTCTCTACCTTTCCAAATTATCTTCTTTTTTTCTGGCACTTTCATTTCAGTGGTTTCCAATAACCTTGGCCACAACAAGCAGCCCATCTCCATGACAACTAAACATCACAATCAAAATCTGGTTCATTGCCTTATCTTTTGTTGTGCAGATTTCAACAAACATTCCCATGCTGGATTGGTCACTTTCAACTGGCTTAGTGAAAAAATTAATTTAATTAAAAAAAAATTAAAAATAAAAATTAAGGAACTTCATCCAAAATTTAAAAAGAAGCATTCATTTGCTCTCCCCTTAAGAAGCCATCACTGGATCCCATTATATGGGAGAATTTGTATCCAATATCTCCACTCCCTTTCTGGGAAAGATAGTAGAGAAGGTGGTTGGGTAATAGCTTCAAAGGGCCTTGGAGGAAGTAGATTATCAAATCCTTTCCAGTCAGAACTGAGACCAAGGAATGGGATCAATTCAGGATCAGCCCTACCTTCCCTATGGGTTGATTTCAGTTCTGGCCCTTGACTCCTGTGTAGGTGCCAGGGGTTTGATGCTTTCTCCTCTTCTTTCGGACATCTATATGAGAACATTGGAGGAGCTGATTTATAGTCATGGAGTAAAGTATCAACGGTAGACTGATGACAATTATATGTCTCCATATAACCTGGTGAATTAAATAATACTGTAAAAATCTTATTCCAGTGATGGTGAACCTTTTTTCCCTTGGGTGCCAAAAGAGTGTGCTTGCACACTATTGTGCATGCACGAGTGCCCACATCCATAATTCAATGCCTGTGGAGGGCGAAAATAGCTTCCCCGCCACCCGGAGGCCCTCTGGAGGCTGGAAACAGCCTGTTTCCCAACTTCTGGTGGGCCTAGTAGGCTCGTGTTTCACCCTCCCTGGGTTCCAAAGGTTTCCCTGGAGCTGGGAGAGGATAAAAAGTCCTCCCTCATCCCCCAGAGTCTCTCTGGAAGCCAAAAACACCCTCCCAGAGCCAAAAAATCATATGGCCAGCACACACATGCACGTTGAAGTTGAGATAGGGCAGTGGCTCGCCTGCCAGCAGATATGGCTCTGCATGCCACCTGTGGCACCTGTGCCATAGGTTCGCCATCACTGTCTTATTCCATGGCCTGGACACTGTAGGGCAGTGTTTTTCAACCAGTGTGCCGTGAGACACGATCAAGTGTGCCATGGGGAAATTAAACATGGGTCCCCAAACTAAGGTCCGCATGCCAGATACAGTCTGCAGAGACCATTTATCTGGCCCCCCGCCAGCTGCCTCCATCCGAACATAAACATTCCCCTCACAATCCCTCTAGCTATCAGCGACAGGAAGAGTGGAGGCACAGGGAACACTCACTGACCAATCACCTTCTAGGATTCATCCCGACCACTAGCGATGAACCAATAGCAGGCCACCTCTCATCCACACCCAGGAAAGTCCTGCACACTTGTCATTGTGTGGCCGCGGTGAGTAGTTGAAGCTGCTACTTCTCCCCATGGTCCCGATTTCTAATCCTGGTCAGGACTGGAGGTAAATGTTTAACTATATGTATAATGTGTACTGTGTTAGAGTGTCATTTTGTGTCATTTTGATTGGTGGTGTGCCCCAGGATTTTGTAAATGTAAAAAATGTGCCACGGCTCAAAAAAGGTTGAAAATCACTGCTGTAGGGGATCTGGATGGGGAACAAAAGGCTTCAGCTAAACGCTATCAAGATCGACTGGCTCTGGATTTTGGAGTCTATGCTGTCTTGAAGAACTATGCTGTTTTTGGTGTTGGCTTTCTGACTGTCCCAGAAAGACTAAGTGCGCACTCTGCAGGAGGATCCTCTTGGATTATTGACTCTGCTGAGTGAGCAGGTGGCAGTTGTGTCTAGGAGGATGTCTGCACAGTTCCGACATGTGCACCAGTTGTACCCGTTCCTAGATTGGCAGATTCTGCTTACAGTTACTTATGCCTAGTCAGCATATGCATATAAAATCTATAAAAATTCATAAATACAGTACAATAGTAATAAACCAAATACCAATAAAACAATATTTGTAGCCTGGCACTGAAGTGTGAGGTTCTTGGTGTTCTTTGAGCTTGTTTGTTTTTCTGCAGACATTTCATTACCCAACTATGAAACATAATCAGTGCTAGAAGTGAATGTGGTTCACTGCCTGTGTATAAAATCTGTGTTGGAGGCAGGGTTCTTAGTGGCATTCTGGTGCCTATAGACTGCTGGCAAGGAGATATTTTGGTCTTTTTGTTTCCTTCTTTGATTTTTTGATTGGGTTTTGTTCACTTGCACATGTCACAGAGGACAGCAAATATTTCATCAACTCCCCACTATAATGATTTGATATAATCAAGATCTTACATTAAGTTCCTTCGCTCCTCCTGGGAAGACATTTCGTGGTGTCAAATTTATCTCCTTCTGCCTTATGGATTTTTTTCCTCCAAGAATATTATTGGAAACATTGTTATCAGAAACAGGCCTGGATGTATCCTCCTAGTTCTGCCTTGGCAAGGTTCCCAGGAGCCAGGAGGGGGGTGGGCATAGATATTTTGAAATACTGTACTCTAGTTGGCATAATTCCAAAGCTCCGTAAAAGTGCTTGAGTCTTAAGAGCATTTAGGGTAGTACTGGTTGTTGAAACAATAGCACAAGCCTCTTAAAGCCTTGGCAGGGAAGAAACCACATTATTTCTGTTAGTTTGGTTGGTATTACTTTACACCTGAGTAACTGTGGCAGAAATTTCAGGAATTTTTTTTTATGTTTCATCTTTGAACACTTGTGTGAATCAGTTCTATATATACTGCTCAAAAAATAAAGGGAACACTCAAATAACACATCCTAGATCTGAATGAATGAAATATTCTGTACAAAGTTGAATGTGCACAACAGCATGTGAAATTGATCAGTGTCAATCAGTGTTGCTTCTTAAGTGGACAGTTTGATTTCACAGAAGTTTGATTTACTTGGAGTTATATTGTGTTGTTTAAGTGTTCCCTTTATTTTATTTTTTTGAGCAGTGTATAACTGAAATGATCCACACAAATCAGTTGAGGTACGAATGTTTTACAGGGTCTTCGGATGCTAAAATTTTATTTTATTTATTTATTTATTGGATTTGTATGCCGCCCCTCTCCGTAGACTCCCATGCTGGACTGGTCACTTTAAACTGGCTTAGTGAAAAAAATAATTTAATTTTAAAAAAATAAAAATTATTTACAGTTTTGGAAGTTGTACTGGAGTATATTATAGTCTTGGGGGGGGGGAGGGTTCTTCCTTTATTGCTGTCCTCACCAGTTGTCTCACCTTCCTTTACAAGGTTAGGGAATATTTCTAGGATTTTTATTTTCTCTAACTTTTTATTGGCCTCTGTCAGCTGATCCTGTATGACTGTGTGGGCAAGAAGTAGGCACTAAGGACAAATCTGCATTCATTTTACTGAGTTTCAGGTTAAATCCATTTCATCGGTCTCAGATTCCATTTCAGCTGCTTCTTCCATTTTATCTACTACAGTTAAATCCCTATCAGAGAATAAGAGCTTGTCAGAGTCCCAGTCAAATAAGGTGTGATGCTTATCAATTCTTGATTTAAGAGGCAAGGTAGACTTGCATGCCTCCTTTTTGTTGTTAAGACAGGGTTTGCTTATCTTTTAGTTGCTTTGAAGTTTTTCTAGAATGCTTCTTTGCAGCTTTTTGTGGCTGCTTTTGTCATGTTGTATTCTTATTCCTGCCAGGCATATGAGTATTCCTGGTCTCTCACTTCTGACACTTAAAATATAATAGTCTAAAATTCATAAAAGTTTGAAAACTAAAACCTCAGATATAAAATGCACAATGGGGATATGAATAGTGGGTTAAAAGATGGTTTTTAGGATAGGATAATAATAGTACAAAAGCATCAGGAGGTAGGTGAACAATGCCTTTTATATGATACTCAAAAAAGGCCTGTTCTACAATGCAATAATAATGGCTAACAACAGCTTAAAATGTACTGTTTTTGCATTGCAGTTAAAGGTACAGAATGCAGTATTGACTTCTTAAAAGTCCATAAATAGTTGTAGTGGAAAAGGGAACATGCTCCCCTTTTCAGTCTGTTTTCAAAGCAGTTGTGATTTTTGAATTGTTTTTCCTTAACTGTTCTTCAACAAATGATATCGAAGGAACATCTTCTGGAATTTGCTGTATATATTCATTGCATTAATGTTTAACTAGTAGGAACACTATTAATTCAGAGTGTCATTGTTGATAAGAAGAACATAATGTATGAAACTCTCTTGGACAAGAGTACAAGCTATTTTGTGGTAGTACACTGTTGAATTTCCGTTCTATGATAATAGATTGGCTGAAAGCCAGCATAATGTGGGGCTAGGGTTATTTATTTGAATAAATAATTATTTGAACAGTCATTTGGTATTTTAGCTGCTAGAAAGAAATTAACTATGGTTCACACTATTAACATAAGCTTCAAAAGAAAGAGTGTCAGCAAAAATATGTAATGGCAAGTAGAGCAGCAAAATAATAATCTTGACTCAATTTATTTTGTACACATATACATCCATGTATGCATACTGTACATAGTTACACATATACACATATGTGTATGTGTATATTTATATGTATATAATAGTTGAAGTTGCATTAGGAGAGTGGTGATTCTAAATGTAATATATGAGTATTTTATACAAATGGAATACTGTAACTGCAAAAGAGATGCAAATCATGTTGATTAAAAATACAATTTTGTAGATATTTTGGTTAGCTTTTGTGCATAGGGTACAATATATTTCATAATCAAGGAAAGTTGTTTGCATTATTCTTTCAATATCATTTCAGTCACTCATTTTTGGGAAAGAACTATTGTTCTGTTCTTGAGCATATCTCTAGATCACGTAGCCAATCATTAGCAGTTTTATTATAATAAAAACAAATTTTCATTTGTAAATGTAAATCAGGGTCAGTGAGGCTGTGGGGATCTTAATGGGGAACATTGTACTCCTATTCTAATGCAAGAATTATTTTCATAAATCTGGCTACGCATAATATTGATTGATTATATGCTATTAATCCATAGAAACGTAGAAGATTGATGGCAGAAAGAGACCTCAGGGTCCATCTAGTCTGCCCTTAAACTATTTCCTGTATTTTATCTTAGGATGGATATATGTTTATCCCAGGCATGTTTAAATTCAGTTACTGTGGATTTATCTACCACGTCTGCTCTTTCAGTAAAATAATGTTTGCCCAAATTCAGAACCATTGGTTTCTGCCTTAATGAGTACAACATTGTTAGTGTTTATACTGGCAAATTATAGTATAATTTGGGAAACCATTGGAATCAAAAAGTGAATATTCATTATAGCTTTCAATTTAATAAATTTTCATTTCATCAAGAACCATTTTCTGTTTCTTTTAGTCATTTAGTAGATCCCAGACTTAATGTGAAATAGCTTTGTTTGGGTGTGCATAAGTGCACCTTTGTGCCTACCATTCCTGTCCTAATGTCTTTTTATCTTTTCTATCTCTACTTTATACTTATATTATGTTAAACATACTACAATACAATACTATATTTGTATGACAAATTGTTGTGGTTAGCTCTGGCCCAGCTCCTGCCCCAAGGACTGTGGATGTGGGGGAGACATCCACATGCTGCAGGCCTGTTTTGCCCCCAGTGGAATCTGCTGATGAAGGCTCCTCTGACCAAGAAGACATGAGTGACCGGGAGGAGGAAAGTGTGGCAGACAGCTCAGAAGGAGATCAATTATCTAGCTCCTCCTTGGATTCAGAACAAGAGTTAATGATACAGCCACGCATGCGGAGAGCGATGCATAGGCAACAACAACTGAGAGATTATTATCAAAGAAAATGAGGCCACCTGTGGTTGGGTGGGGCTGTGGTAATTAGTGAGGGTGCTATAAATAGCAGCCTGTGGGTTTGGCCATTGTGGAGGATTATCTGATCATTGTGTTTCATGACTGCTTTACTGACTTTGACCTTTTGTGTGCTGATTTCCCCCCGCTTGGAAACTAAACCATAGCAAAGTGTGTTTCACTTTGTGAAAGAAGAAGGACTGTGAATTGCCTCACAGCTGCAAGCTAAGTATCACAGAACTGATAAGGGACTTGTACAAATTACCAGTTTGTTTGGAGACGAGTGCTCTTTGCTATACCAAAAGAGGGCTTAGTTTAAGTGAATTTTCATTATAAAGAGCATTGTTTTGAATTTTCAAACGTATGTGTGTCTGAAATTTGTACCTGTGAATTTTTGGGAGGAGTGTACCAGAGAGCCCGACAGAACACAAATAAAATAAATAAATACATAAATAAAATATCAATATGGCTTTGCTGTCAACAATTGTTTACTGCTTTCATGTCTGACAAAAGGTTGGAATAGTTCACTCAATGATAGGACTGTCACATGAGATCTTTACTATTCACCTGTCAGTCTAGTTAAAATGTTAATATGCAAACCTCTTTGTAGTAATCCACATATGTTTTGCTTGCTGGCTGACAGAATAACAGTTGACCTCTTGCTCAGAATATCTGGAATGGTTAGCAAACGGGAGTGATGTTATCTGCCAAAGAAAAGATCAAAATGGGCCTTTAAAAGATTAAACTCCAGGATTATTTGAAAGGAGAGGATTTGAGTACAGTTGATATTTACTAGGGAAAGAAATAGATATACAGTACTGTTTTTCCGTCTATTATCACATTTGTTTAGATACTGACAAAGAATAAATATAAGAATCATGGTAATAATTCAATTTGAGCAGCATTTTCACTATGACTTAGATTTTAGCCCTTGTACATCCCTAATTTACACGAGCTGAGCTCATGAATATTATTTCAAGATTTGTAATATGCAGTAATAGCACCAAAGTGTGATCTAGGGATGCAAACAAAGCAAACCTGGAATTTGAGCAAAAGTTCTTATTTTAGCTTCTCTCTGCGACTCTGTTTTTATTGTGAATGCCAATCACATCATTCTTATTTATTGCTTGCTTACCTCCAGATGTACCTCACTGTATTCAAATTAAAAACATAATTTGGATTCCTTGGTTTTATCAGATACAAATTCTTAAATAAACTATAATATATAGTAAGCAGATGTAATTTCAGAATTGGTCCCCAAAGATCAAATTTTGAATGGGCTTCAGTTTTTGACCACATGCTTGCTTCAGGAAATCAAATATTTGCTTGAATTTTGTTGACATATCAAATGGAGAGAATGATGTAATTATCTGACAGCTCAGCTCTCAAGGTTCCAGGTATGTCAAACATCATTCCCTGGCGAATGGATAGCCCAAGTGGTGCGCGATAGGGGAGGAAGCAACAAGAGCTAAGCCTCCATCAATGAACAGGTCTGAACTAAAAATGACAGAGCTGATTATAGATGGGAAGTGGGTGGATGGACCTATCACGCATGCAGTGGCCAAATTGATCAATTATGTATAAAGGCAAATATTTCTTCAATTGTAGTTTTTACACTCTGACAATGATAGCAGAGCCTAACGAAAGCTAAATGGATAATGTATTTTAGGTTCCAAAGATCACAATGTTTGTCTCTTCTTCAATAACCAAATTCATCCATTCTATGGTTCTCTATAAAAATATGAGAAAGTTTAATGTTTCCAAATGTAAAATAATGCACTTGGGGAAAAGGAATCCTCAATCGGAGTATTGTATTGGCAGTTCTGTGTTAGCAAAAACTTCAGAAGAAAAGGATTTAGGGGTAGTGATTTCTGACAGTCTCAAAATGGGTGAACAGTGCAGTCAGGAGGTAGGGAAAGCAAGTAGGATGCTTGGCTGCATAGCTAGACGTATAACAAGCAGGAAGAGGGAGATTATGATCCCGCTACATAGAGTGCTGGTGAGACCACATTTGGAATACTGTGTTCAGTTCTGGAGACCTCACCTACAAAAAGATATTGACAAAATTGAATGGATCTTAAGCATGGTGGAAGGTCTTAAGCATAAAACGTATCAGGAAAGACTTAATGAACTCAATCTGTATAGTCTGGAGGACAGAAGGAAAAGGGGGAACATGATTGAAACATTTAAATATGTTAAAGGGTTAAATAAGGTCCAGGAGGGAAGTGTTTTTAATAGGAAAGTGAACACAAGAACAAGGGGGCACAATCTGAAGTTAGTTGGGGGAAAGATCCAAAGCAACATGAGAAAATATTATTTTACTGAAAGAGTAGTAGATCCTTGGAACAAACTTCCAGCAGACATGGTAGATAAATCCACAGTAACTGAATTTAAACATGCCTGGGATAAACACATATCCATCCTAAGATAAAATACAGAAAATAGTATAAGGGCAGACTAGATGGACCATGAGGTCTTTTTCTGCCGTCAGACCTCTATGTTTCTATGTTAAATAGAAGAAGAAATGGAAAGATAAATTCCCAGATAAATTATTTATTATTGCCCTCTATGTTAGCATTACATCCATATAAAGGCTACCTTCTGGCTCAGCTTCAGGGTTCAACAGTGAATGGCATTGTGTTGCACTGTTTCTCTTCTTTCTTCCGAAGCTGGTTCTAGTTCATGTTGATGAAAATGAAAGTGTTACTAGCACACAGATCCTGATTTCTGGGGGTCTTCAAGGCTTGGCAGTAGCGGTTCTTCTACGCTGCTGCTTAAGATCTCCACAAAGCTTCTGGGTGAGATTCTTCAGTGGCACAGGTTGAGGTATCATCAGTATGTTGATGATATCTTTACATTTTTGCACTGGGCTGAACAGGTAATGTGGTGGAAGCTCTGTTGTGGTGTCTGGAGGCTGTGGAAGCTTGGATGGGGAAGAAGTTTCAACCCAACACTGCTTGGTTTTTTTTTTTTGGAACCCCTGGTTCTAGATAGTTTTCCTTGTACTGAATGGGGTTGCATTATCCCAAACAGAATCCATGTACAATTTGGATATGCTTCTGGATAGCTTGGAGGGTTTTTGCATATCATTGTATGCCAGTTGCATCCTTTCTTAAATCAAGAGACTCTGCACATAGTCCTTCATGCTTTTGTCACCTCCTGAGTGGATTATTGCAAGTAGCTCCACATGGGTCTGGCCTTACAAAACATACAGATGCTGCAGCTGGTCTTAAATGAGGCAGTTATGGACTCCCCCTGGTATGCATATGTTACACTTCTACCCTGTGAGTTGTACTGGTTACCAGTAAGGTTCTGAGTGCAATTCACAAATAGTCATCTGTAAAGACCTTCCTGGCATGGGGCCTGGTTATTTATGGGACCACCTCTCCTTGATTGTTTCGACTCATCCCATCCCATCTGGCAGAAAAAAGAATGTCATGGTTCCCATTGATGGAGGAATGTCATCTGGAAGGCCACAGGATATAAAAGTTCTGCCATGGCATCTTCCCTTTGGAATATCATTTCTCCAGAGAGTAGATTGGCCTTGGTCCTGCTGGTCTTTTGCAAAACTCTAAAGACTTGGTCGTAGTCCCAGCACTGGATTGTCAATTAGAGATCAAGGAGTGGGTATTTTAATTGTTTGATTGGTTTTTATCTTATAGGCAGCAAATATATTTTATTTAGATATAGTTTATGTTTTAACTGCTGTTAGTGACACAGAGTCATCCTGGTGAGATTGTGGCCATATAAATTGAGTGAAATAAATATATGATTGGCTGCACAATTAGTTGGATTTTATTCTGGTTCAGAAAATGGAATAAATATTTGGCATTTAAACTGGTGCTTAAATACAATAATTTAAATAGGCAAGTGATTTAATTTCCATCATTTTGTTTGCTATCATGACTCTTGTTTGATATGCTTCTTAAGCAATTTTTAAAGAGATGCCTGTGCATTCTTGGTACTAAAGCTATATTAATTTCTGAAAATGTCATTTTGTTGGACCTTAATATCAAAGTAAATTTAGTTCTCATGCTGTAGCTTATCCATCTGGCCAAACATAGAAAATGGGATTGCGCTAAGAAAGCACTGTAAACAGTTTCATTGTTAATGATGACTGATCTAATACGTTGTGGGTTAAAATAAATACATTTTCATTCCTTGAATCTGCATTAAACAGGCTTTTAAAACCTGAGGAATTATGTACCCTCTTTTAAAATTTATTCAGATTTTCTAAATGCTATGATTACATTTAAAAATAGGTTTTATGGTATCCTGCCTTTCCAAATAAAGTTACCTTATACAGTGATACCTTATCTTATGAATTTAATTGGTTTCGGGACGAGGTTCGTAAGGTGAAAAGTTCGTAAGATGAAACAATGTTTCCCATAGGAATCAATGGAAAAGCGAATAATGCGTGCAAGCCCAAACTTCACCCCTTTTGCCTTACGCCGCTGGGAATCCCCGCCTCTGGACTTTCGTTGCCAGCCGAAATACCTGTTTTTGTGCTGCTGGGATTCCCTTGAGGCTCCCCTCCCTGGGAAACCTCACCTCTGGACTTCCATGTTTTTGCAATGCTGTGATTTCACTGAGGCTCCCCTCCTTGGGAAACCCCACCTCCGGACTTCCATGTTTTTGCAATGCTGCGATTTCGCTGAGGCTCCCCACGCTGGTATTCAAAGCAGCACTGGCAAAAATGAAGGTAATCCCAGCGAGGGGAGCCTCAGCGAAATTGCAGCATCGCAAAAACGGGTGCTTCGCTGGCATCAGAAATCTGGAGGTGGGGTTTCTCAGCGAGGGGAGCCTTCGGCTGGCAACGGAAATCCAGAGGCGGGGCATCCCAGAGGCGGTGGCTTGGGCTCGTAAGGTGAAAATAGTTCAGAAGAAGAGGCAAAAAAATCTTAAACACCAGGTTCGTATCTCGAAAAGTTTGTATGAAGAGGTATCACTGTATTTATATTACTGATTTAAAAGAGTTAGAATGTTCACATAGATATCTCATCTGATTATCTACAAGAAGGGCAGTAATCTTGAAGAAGGAATACAGTCCCATGAAAAAAGACTAAAGTACTTTTGATTCTTTAATCCTATAAATTTCCTCTGAACACTTAAATGTTTTTTTTACAGTGAAATCAAATTTATTACAGATTTTTGTGCCTGCAAAAGGAAACAGAAAGGGATATTTTTTTCTGCTACATTGTCTGCTTCCTTCTCTGCTTTAAATCTATTCTATAAATGGAACTGAATGAGCTCCCCACCACCACCAACCCTAAGTCTCAGAAACTTACTAATATGCTAATATTAGAGGAGGGAGAGAAACAGTTGAAGGAAGTTGTCTGTTGAAAAGAAAAGGGGGATAGCCCATCATTCCTTTCTGAGTTACATGATGAATTGGGGAAACTCTGATTGAAAATTCTAATCACAGCCTTACAGTCCTTCAGATCTCAACTGCTGACAGTTGATTCACTCCTTTTCATGCCTGCTGCTCACACTGCTTATGGTGTCTCTTATGCGTGAATCTATCATTAGCACACAGCATTGATGGATGGGTTAGAGTACCTCTGTCCTCAAAACCTGGGAAATGCTTCTTTTTCAGGATTGCAGAGCCTGTATGTGACATCGTCATGAACGAAAGAAGAAAGTAGTACAGCATCGGATGCACCTGCTTGCTGCCCATAACAAAAAAGACAGAGGGGAGAAAATGATGCATTGTGGGGAATGTGAGTATATGGCTAGTTTTGACCTTACTAGCAATCGGTGGAGAACAATATTTTCCATAATCAGGGCAAAACTACTGGGACTATGACTATTTCACTCTGAAATCAACAAAGTAAACCTTATCATCTGCTACCCAAAATATATTTAAACATTTGGTTTTTCAGAGCAGTCTTCGCAACCAGAAAGATTGATTATAATGTAGATGAGTTGTTTTTTTTTAAATGAACCTCTGTCTTTTATGTGCCTTGACCACCTTCCTATATTTAAAGGGTACTTTTTAGGTACGTGCTTTTCTGGTTGGTATGCCATGTCTTAGAGAAAACAGATTTTGGCTCAGAAGGAAGGTCAAATGTTCAATCAAACACTAGTATAGGTCATACTATGCTTCTATGCTTCACTGCTCTGTCTTGTAATAAATAAATTTGCAGAGTTGACAGAAATTTGTTTTAAAGTTTAGCACTCTGTACTTAATCTCAAAATTCAATAAGAAAAAAATATTTAAAAAATTAGGGTGCACCATGCTGAACATTTGAAGAGCTGCCAAACTGGAATGGATTTATGTTACTTTTTCTGTTATTTACCTACACAGATGCATAGAAAACATTTTTTAAAAAAATAAGAATTTCCATCATTTACAAATATTCTGAATGTTTGTAGCAACTTGTTATGGATGATCAGTTGTTGGAAATGTAGACTTATCAGAGGTAGTATTGTCTTATGAACATCAATGTACACACAAACACTTTTCTTTCTGTTTTATTAGTTATCACAAGAATTTCTACTTAAATTTCTTTATTAGTTTTTACAGTTTTAAATATGGC
Organism: Erythrolamprus reginae; assembly: GCF_031021105.1. NCBI lineage: Eukaryota > Metazoa > Chordata > Lepidosauria > Squamata > Dipsadidae > Erythrolamprus > Erythrolamprus reginae. The sequence goes on along the minus strand of NC_091952.1, from coordinate 80,502,900 downwards.
TCTACACCTATATGTATAAATTATTATTGCTCCAAATTTCCCCAAATGCTCTCACATTTCTGGTACGTCCCAGAGCAAACAACCCCCTTCTCCACACACTTGAAGAAGCCTCTTGTTGCAAATAGACTAGCCCAGCACTGTCTACATCAAGGCTGTATAGAAAGAAATCCGTCATCAGGCATGGGGGAATTGAAATTTTCCCTTCCCCCTAGGCTTATAGAATTTATACATGGTATGCTTGTATGTATGATTGATTCTTTAAATTGGGGTTTTTTAGATTATTTTTAATATTAGATTTGTTTGCATTGTCTTTTTTATTGTTGTTAGCCACCCCGAGTGTTCGGAGAGGGGCGGCATACAAATCTAGTAAATAAATTAAAAAAATAAAAAAATCCATCAGGGAAAATCAACGAGTTCAGGAAGCAAAGGATCCAGTTAATTAGTCCAGAAAGCCAGAGCGAATGCAGTGACTCTAGAAAAGTTCAAACATCGGCATTCAACACTTCAGAAACTCAGTGTTCGTTCCTGACAAATGCCCCTCCCCACAGCATCTCCTTAAGTGTCATTCCCCAGGAGTGCCTTGTAAAGATGGGCTGGGCACTCTTCTCATGAGTAGTCTGCTCAGTCTGCACTGTTCTCGCCTTCTCTCCACTCTCCATGCTCTTGGATCAGAAGGGGATGGTCCTTGCTCTTTGCCTGAGCTCTGTCTCTCATGTTCATCCTGCTCCCACTCCTCCCTGTTTACAAGCTGTTCTAATCCTGAAACGCCCTGGCTTTCCCCATTTTCTTCCAATGCCAATGGAGCTGCTCCCTCAATCTCTGTCGGCTCAGGTTCTAGCACATCTCCCCCAGCAGATTCAGGGTCCAACAGGATAATGACAGTTAGCATATATAAATGGGAAGTGAGAAGCAAAGCATACCCTATAACATAATACAGTAATACCTCGTCTTACGAACTTAATTGGTTCCGGGAGGAGGTTTGTAAGGCGAAAAGTTCGTAAGATGAAACAATGTTTCCCATAGGAAACAATGTAAAATCAATTAATCTGTGCAAGCAAAACCCCCCCCGCAAAAACGGCGCTCTGCTGGGCACCGCTGCCCTGCTGTCACCTTTTGAAACAGCCGGGCACTTCTCAGCGTTCTCCTGAATGCCGGACCCAGAAGTTCGGCAAAAGTTTGAGTTCGGGTGGTCGCCGAGAAGCCCCGCCCCCAGCTGTCACCTTTTGAAACAGTCGGGGGTCTTCTCGGCGTTCTCCCGAATGCCGAACCTGAATGTTTGCCGAACTTCCGGGTTCGGTGTTCGGGAGGCTGCTGAGAAGCCCCGCCGCCCGACTGTCGCCTTTTGAAACAGCTTGGGGGCTTCTCGGCGTTCCCCCAAATGCAAACCCGGAAGTTTGGCAAAAGTTCGGTTTCGGCATTCGGGAGAATGCTGAGAAGCCCCGCCACCCGGCTGTCAGCTTGCCAGAAGAGCCGTGGAGCTGTTGGCCGGTCGGGAGGCTCAAACAGAGGTGGGGAATCCCAATAGGGAATTCCATGGGCGGAGCTTAGAGCTTTTTTAGAATTATGTCTATGTGACAAGAAAAAAACCTTATATGTCTCATGTGATGAAGTGACAGGAATCTGTCTTTTAGAAGAAGTTATTTTTGTGACTAATGTTGCCTTTCATGGCAATCATTTTATAAATAGTCAAGGACTTCAGAAAATAGCCATTTTGATAAAATAGCCAAAATATGCTCTGAAAATTCCACTGGGTTATACAAGTAGGCCTTGACACAACCACAATTTGGACCACATCTTCTGTGGTTAAGTGATGCAGGTATTAAGTGAGCCATGCCTGATTTTACAGCTTTTTTTTACTGCTTCTCTTAAGCAAATCACCATAAATCATTAAATGAATCCACATTGCTCCATTGCTTTTGCTTGCCGGAAGCCACCCGGAAAGGTCATGAATGGTGATCCCAGGACCCAGAGACACTGTAACTATCATAAATATATGCTGGTTGCCAAGCAACTAAATTATAGTCATGTGACTATGTCCGAAGACCAACCATTAGTCTCATTTTTCTGTGCCATTGTAACTTTGAATATTTGTTAAATTAATGTTCTTAAATCAATAACTACTTGCAAAGGCTAGTTCCAGTCTACAGCATTCACTACAGGAAGAATATGTACATGGTAGAAATATAGGAAATGAAGATGAAATATATAAAGAAGTAGAGCTATTAGTAAGAAATATTGTTTTATGGTATATTAATCACTCACAGATTTACAGGTTAAAAGATGAAGGTTTCCCTGTCAATTGTGTCTCTAGAACAGTCCTTCTCAAATAGTGGGGCAGGCTCCCCTAGGGGGCGTAGAATGATGCCAGGAGGGCACGTGTGACCCCAGGGAACATGCATGGTCCCTCTTGATTCATTCCCCCAGATGGGAGTGTTTTCCAAGTTGCATGCTTCTCCGAGCCCAGAAGAGAAGGTGGCCGGGTGTGGCGTGGTGGCGGCGTGGGTTCCTCTTGTTTATTCAATTTTTATGCCGCCCTTCTCCTTAGACTCAGGGCAGCTTACAACATGTTAGCAATAGCACTTTTTAACAGAGCCAGGCTATTGCCCCCACAATCTGGGTCCTCATTTTACCCACCTCGGAAGGATGGAAGGCTGAGTCAACCTTGAGCCAGTGATGAGATTTGAACCACTGACCTTCAGATCTACAGTCAGCTTCAGTGGCCTGCAGTACAGCACTCTACCTGCTGCACCACTCCGGCTCTTAGTGTTACTTGTTCTCAGTGGGCGCCATGGTAGCCATGAACGGTGTGGCGAACCTGCTGGTGGACAAGGAGGAACATCCTTTGCAGCTGGGCAAAATCTTCAAACAGCATTCTAAAGCCTCCTTCCACACCATTCATTGTGAGTGCCCAGCAGAGGCGGCATTTAAGGGCCAAGCTGGTGACCCAAAACATCAGCTTGATTAAGATGGCCTGGCCCCATGTCAAAAGAGGGTCCTAACAATGGCAATCTATGCATGCTTAATTGAAAACAGGCTCCACTGATTTCAGTGTCATTTACTCCCAAGGAAGTGGGTATAGCAGCCTTCCCCAGCCAATAGTTTGCTTGCAACTTATAATAAATAAAATAATAAATATTAACACTAAAATTCAATTGGGGCCCAGATCAGAGAGTTGGGAGGGGGCGCATAATGTTTACTTCTTCCTGGGGAGGGCATATCAGAAAATAATTGAGAAGCACTGCTCTAGGAGATGGTGCTCTTCTCTATTTCTTGGCTGAAGGAGCAAGCATTGTCCCAAGATGATGTCCTTGGTCATGTGACCGCATGACTATAGGCCAAAGATGCATGGAACTCTGTTTCCTTCTCACCAAAGTGGTTCCTAATAACCTACTTGCATTTGCATACTTTCAAACTGCTAGGTGGGCTGGAGCCGGTGCAAATAATAGGAGTTCACCCCATTGAGTGGAGGGTGGGTCTTGAACATGGGCTGTCAGCTCTCCAGTTGACAAATGCAACTTCTTTAACTGCACCGAACCATTAGGCCTCGATTTAAAGATAGACCTTGACACATGGCCATTCATTCAGTGACTGTGTGTAAATGCTCTTGAAAGACAGTGGTAAGTGCCTTTTCTCCATCCTCTTCTCCCTGCGTTTAGGAGGAGGAAGAAGAAGACGAGATAATGCAATTAGGGATGGCTTTTACCCGGGCCACTCACACATTAATTTATAGTTATTTACTAATTGCAGCATGTACATGTATTATAATAAGGTCTTGTAATTACAAATAATATATTTAGTCTCATATGTCGATTTGCCAGTGGTGGAAGCTGTACTAAAATTATAATAGTTTGTTCATCATTTTCCATCATTTAAATGTAAATTCACTTTAAAATTGTCTTGGAATATGGAATAGGAAGATGTTTATAAATAAGAATTGTGTCCATTAGCCTCAATGTGATAAACATATTTTATTTTAATGCATTTGAAATACAGGCATATATGGCTGTCTATGCACAATGCTCAATTGTTGCCTGTAACAAAATATCTTAGTTGGAAGCTTCTTCCATCTAGAAAATACAAAAGAATTAACACACATTAATCATATAGGGTGTGACACCCATATTCTATAGTGGCTTTAATTATCTGAATTTTCCTACTTCTGAGGATGGTTATATAAATAAATACAGTGAACTGGGCTTAGCTGGGCATTAGCAATCACATTTTAAGAAAATACTGAAAACTCATCCAGTACTTCTTCAATGGATTTTATCTTAGGTTCCAGACTGAATGTTAGTATTTATCTATCTGGATTATATATTCATTAACTTATAAATGTTTATTACTATTTTCCTTTTTTTAAAAAAACAGGATTCTATTTTGAAATTTTTTCTTGGAAATGATTTTATCTTTATATATCTCAGTTGTCTTCCTTTTGAGATAAGCAGTATTATGCAAAGCATAGAAGTAAGCCAAATAAATGAAAGTTATATGTTAAAAAAAGAAAAGAAAAGAAGGTAGGGAAATTAAATTTACATCAATATAATTCACTACTCATTTTCATACCTTTTTGTCCTTGAAAGTCACCCAAGTAGCATTTTTAATGTTACCTTCATTGCATACATATCATATTCTGTGCACAGAATGAATTGAATTCAGCAACCAATTGTGAGCTCCATATTAACTGAAGACATTCCACAAATATTGCCTATTCATTTTATCATACAGGTAGTTCTTGACTTATCATCACAACTGAGCCCAACATTTATGCTGCTAAGCAACAACAGTTGTTAAATTAATTTTGCCCCATTTTATGACCTTTCTTGCCACAATTGTTAAGTGAATCACTGCAGTAGTTCTTAAGTGAATCTGGCTTTTCCATTGACTTTGCTTATCAGAATGTTGTAAAAGTTGATCACCTGAACCCCAGGACACTGCAACCATCATAAATATGAGCGAAGTTATCAGGTACCTGAATACAATAGTACCTCTAGATACGAGCTGCTCCACATGCGAGTATTCCAAGTGACGAGCCGCGACGCAAGCAAAATTTATGTTCAACACCCGAGCTCAAATTCGGGATACGAGCCGAGCTTCCACTTGGTGGCTCAAGAATCTCCTTGCTTCCAGTTATCTCGGTGCGAAAAACAAAGTCTAAAGGCATTTGTTTGAGATGCGAGTTGATCGACTTACGAGTTCGGGTCTGGAACGAATTAAACTCGTATGTCGAGGTACCACTGTATAAGTATGAAAATGGTCATTAATACTATTTTTAGTGTCATTACAATTTCCAATGGTCACCAAATGTACTGTTGTATGTTAAAGATAATTTCTCCAAATCAACAAACATTCCTTCTTGACAGTCATGTCTTTCAGTGACCCAAAGAGTAAAAATCAGGTTTTTACCCCCCAGCCTAAAGCCATAGGCTTGAATTTCTTTCAATTGCTCATGGTAACCAGTTTCAAGAAGACTCCAAATCCATTTGCACTACTGGGGTGACCCTGAAGACAGAGATAAAAACCTCCAAGTAGGCTCAATGACTCTTTAAAAGAATGTAAATGACCAGCTGTCTGCAAGGAATATAAATCTTTCCATTTCCCATCAGCGCCAGAGCTGAAGAATCTTCTTGGATGAGAAGCAAAGCGTCTTCAAAGAAAAACAAAAAAGTCCAGTTGCCTTTTGGAAAAGCACCTAGGGGACAAAACATTGAGATCTTTCTTTTAGCAGATTCTCTCAATCACCATTCTATCTTCCGACTCCTGAACCCTTTTCTTGAAAACATAGTAGCATATATGAATCTATACAGACTCACAGCAATCTATATGCAACAGCTCATACATTGTGACATATATTTTAGTCTTTCGGTTCACATTTAGGTCTATAGATTCCTTTCTCTTTCTGTATTCAATATCTCCATAAGTTCAAACTACTTTATTTAGATTTATTATAGCCTTTCCTTTTGGTTTTGCTGTACAGACATCTAACATAATCTCTTTTACATACCCTCATTTCATATTTTTATTTATAAACTTCTCTGTTTTACTTATATTATGTTCTAAATTGCAATATTCCATATGCTTTGTACATCACCAGATTGCTGGTACATTTTTTAAAGATCAAGACAACGGTAAGATAGAGAAGGTGTAGTCTAGAATACCAGCTTTAGTCCTGTTTGTGCTACACACAAGATTTTGTACTAACAATAAGATAATACCTGAGAGATCAGTCTGATACAAGCACAGTTAAAACACAGTTTACCCCAAACATGTTCATCATTTCATATACCAACTAAAATATCTAATTTAGATATTAAGTTGCAAGGCAACTTAACAGTGTCCTGCTAAGTAGGATGTATAGGTAGAATATTAAAAAGTTGCTCAGAAATAAAATAATACAAAATGTTTATTTGAAGGAATTATCTTCCATGCAAAAACTTTATAAAGGTAAAATTTGCCCCTGTCCAGTCATTTCCAACTTTAGGGGAAGTCTCCATTTCTTATCCAAGAGAGCCAGCATTGTCTGAAGACATTTCCATGGTCATGTGGCCAACATCATAATATATCAAGGCACATGGTAGAATTTTAGTAGAATTAGTTTATTTTAATTTTAGTAGAATTAGTTTATTTACTGGTACCTATTTACTGGTATTTGCATGTGTTCGTTTCATTACTTTCACTTTCATTCTGTTCTGTTAAAAAGTAGCAATTTCAAGTTTTTTTAAGTAACCCATATACATAGAATAGAATAGAATAGAATAGAATTTTTATTGGCCAAGTGTGGTTGGACACACAAGGAATTTGTCTTTGGTGCATATGCTCTCAGTGTACATAAAATAAAAAGATACATTTGTCAATAATCATGAGGAACAACACTTAATGATTGTCATAGGGGTCAAATAAGCAATCAGGAAACAATAAGTTGGAGGAGATTGGTGATAGCAAAGATGAGAAAAATAATAGTAATAGTAGTGAAGACCTAGTAAATAGTTTGACAGTGGTCAGGGAATTATTTGTTTAGCAGAGTGATGGCATTTGGGAAAAAACTATTCTTGTGTCTAATTGTCTTGGTATGTGCTCTATAGTGGTATGTGCTCTATGTTTTGAGGGTAGGAGTTGAAACGGTTTATGTTCAGGATGTGAGGGGTCAGTAAATATTTTCACAACCCTCTTTTTGACTCATGCAGTTATGAAGGTTAAATTAAAAGCGATTCTTCCAATGTTATGAATTACCACAGAGGGCAGTAATGAGGCTAGAAACTTTGACATATTCCTTGGCATCTCTTCTTTTACTCAGTTGTTAGGAAGTTGTGAGAAATGGGTAAATTGCTACTATTCTGAAGTTAGCAGTTATCATTGTTCTTTAAGCAATATGTTGTGGCTGAATTTACTCTAAATGCGGGGGTTGATAGTGATGACTGGTAATGTGAATAGTGTGCATCACTGGACCAGAAAATGTAAAGGTGGCGAGTTGAGAAGAGATGATTTGTGAGTTTCAAGAATAAAATGAATGACTTGTGTCAGCAATCAACAAGTTTCACATGAGGAAGGTCGATGAACTGATTAAGAGCAACTGATGGATCACTCAGAGAGAAATTGTTGTCAGGCTTGGTACTTCACAGGAGCATCATCTCATTGAGGTTCTTTCATATCAGATGTTTACATAAGAAAGTTCCTTGAATGCTGATGATCAAGGTGAAAGTTTTGGCTATGAGAACAAAGGTAAAGGAATTTCTTTACAGCATTGTGACAGACAGCAAAACAGGGTTATGACACAGAAACAAAGCATCAGCTCGTGGAATGTCATGGAATTTCACCCAAGAAGGCAGGAGGGAATCAAGACACACACTTTGGCAGGAAAATTCATATCTACAACTTTTTAGGGATACAGATGTTTTATTTTCATGAACATGGAGCCATTATCAATTGAGAGTAATATACTCAAGGTTTTGACTTATTAAGCAGCATTTGGGAGAACATGAAGGATATTTGAGGATACTGCTAAGCCACAACCTCATGAGCTACCCAAGAGACAATCGCAAAGTCTCACCATAGAAACATAGAAACCTGATGGCAGAAAAAGACCTCATGGTCCATCTAGTCTGCCCTTATACTATTTTCTGTATTTTATCTTAGGATGGATATATGTTTATCCCAGGCATGTTTAAATTCAGTTACTGTGGATTTACCAACCACGTCTGCTGGACGTTTGTTCCAAGGATCTACTACTCTTTCAGTAAAATAATATTTTCTCACGTTGCTTTTGATCTTTCCCCCAACTAGCTTCAGATTGTGTCCCCTTGTTCTTGTGTTCACTTTCATAATAAAAACACTTCCCTCCTGGACCTTATTTAACCCTTTAACATATTTAAATGTTTCGAACATGTCCCCCCTTTTCCTTCTGTCCTCCAGACTATACAGATTGAGTTCATTAAGTCTTTCCTGATACGTTTTATACCATTCTTGTAGCCCGTTGACCCGTTCAATTTTGTCAATATCTTTTTGTAGGTGAGGTCTCCAGAACTGAACACAGTATTCCAAATGTGGTCTCACCAGCACTCTATATAGCGGGATCATAATCTCTCTCTTTCCCAACATCTCATTTAATCCAGACTTTGAATCATACAACTTCCACTCTCTCTCAAAATTGAAGGGATATCTCCTGAATGTTTGATTTAAATCAAGAGTTTGAAAGATTGATTGAAGAAAGTGTGGTGTTCTTTCATGATTACTTTGATAATTGTGTTCATCATAGAACTGTGTAGAAAATGATGGTGATTAGTGGAAAAGTAAATAGTGATAGAAAACTAATTTCAAGGATTATTTTCCTGTTTATTTTATTCAAATGTTCCTGTATAAACTAAAGTAGTGGGGATAGAGGCATTACTTTTCATTCTAGTATTTTTCCTGTTCTTGCGTTTTTAATTTTCTTACAAAATTAATTTTTGGGAAATATATATCAATTATTTGCACTGATGAGGCTGAATAAAATATTTCAGGCAGAAACTGACCATTAAGAGGTCTCATATTAAAAGAGAAACCATATTATGGAAATATGAACAGTTTTAATATAAATACATACATTCCAATTTAGTTTTCAGACAGCACATTTTTTCTGGAGATGCAAAAGAATATTGCTTATTCGTCACTAGCAAAATGGGTAATGATATTTCTGGGTAATATTGATTTTCCTAATAAGTCTCATCAGACAAACTCATTACTGGGCTCCATAAACTTCTCTTTTTCGAATGTGCATGTTCCTTTAGCTCTGTAGCTTTGCTCTTTAATTCTCCTAGGCTTCTCTTAAGAATAAGGAATGTCTGTGGCCTTTTCCTGCCTGCTTTCGTGGTTCAATACATGGTACAGAATTAATTTAATGCAAGCAGACATTGGCATATGGAAATGAGATTGCACACACAATACAAGCATTGAACAGTTCTTAGGTGGTCACAACTTCTGAATCTGGAAAGATTACAGTGGTGACCTAAGGTTAAAGGTTGTGGATCTCATTACAGATTACCTGACCAATCATTTCCATTAAAAGGGGTTTTTTTAATTACTTTTTTTTAATTTAAAGATTTTAGTGTGAGAATGTTTGGGTGCTTGTGAAATACATGTTCTTATAGAAATTAACTGAGGGGAAAATACCTTTAACAAACCATATATTAAAAGGCATGGCTATACATACTGCACTTTGTCCATTCTTCTCAGTATGCACTAGTTCAAGATATTTCAACATTTGTAAAAATTGTTCAATTCATTATTTATAATCCTTGTTGCCTAACAGTAATTCACGAATCGGTTGGTTGGATTCATACATGCTGCTAGGCCAGAGTTATTTCTGGTACAATTATATGATGTGTGAATCAGTCCAATACAATAAGTCAAATTTCTTTAAATCATCTTCCTAAATCTAGTGCTCTTCAGATGTCATAAGGGATATCAGTACAATTGAGAAAGTCCAAAAATATTTCACAAGGAGAATCCTCCACTGCTCTGTTCACAACAGAATACCTTATGCCAACAGACTTGAAATTTTATTTATTTATTTATTCATTCATTCATTTGTCCAATACACAAATACACAGGAAGAAAAATAGACATGTGATAATATAAATGAGGGTGAAAGTGAACTTAGAGGAGAGGATATATCAAAGGAAGAGAATATATAAGATAGGAGAAAGAAAGTAAAGACAATTGGACAGGGGACAAAAGGCACACCAGTGCACTTATGTACGCCCCTTACTGGCCCCTTAGGAACCTGGAGAGGTCAATCGTGGAGAGTCTAAGGGAGAAGTGTTGAGGGTCAGGGGTTGACACAATTGAGTCCGGTAATGAGTTCCACGCTTTGATAACTTCATTGTTGAAATCATATTTTTTACAGTCAAGTTTGGAGTGGTTTGTATTAAGTTTGAATCTGTTGCGTGTTCTTGTGTTGTTGCGGTTGAAGCTGAAGTAGTCATTGACCGGTAGGACGTTGCAGCATATGATCTTGTGGGCAATACTCAAATCGTGTTTTAGGCACCGTAGTTCTAGGCTTTCTAGGCCCAGGATTGTTAGTCTATTTTCGTAGGATATTCTGTTTCGAGTGGAGGAGTGAAGGGCTCTTCTGGGGAAATATCTTTGGACATTTTCAAGGGTGTTGATGTCTGAGATGTGGTATGGGTTCCAGACAGATGAGCAGTAGTCTAGCAAAAGTTTTGTAGGCTCTTGTGAGTAGTGTGAGCTTAGATAGCTTAGAACTACATTGCCTTCGATCTGACCTAAATGTAGTTAATCAAATCATCCACAATGTCTTACTTATCAATGATTTCTTCAAATTCAACCACAACAATACATGAGCATACAATAGATTCAAACTTAATGTAAATTGCTCCAAATTTGCCTGCAGAAAATACGACTTCAGCAACAGAGAGATCAATGCCTGGAATGCACTATCTGACTCTGGTTTGGTTTCCTCCCCAAACCTCTAAAATGTTAATCTTAGACTATCTACATTTACCTCACCCCATTCCTAAGAGGGGTGTGCATAAGCGCACCATTGTGCCTACTTTCCCTGTTCTACTGTCCTATGGCATAATTTACCTGTACTTAATTTGCTAATATTTATTAACATTAATGCTTAATGCAAATACCTACTTCCTTGTACATGTTTGACAAATAAATAAAATAAATAAGGGACAAAGGAATTATAAATATTAAAGTCCAGCAAATCTGGAAAGCACCAGACAGAAAGCTGTCCTAAGTCATAAATAACAAAAATTGCAGACTTTTGTATCAGAAAAGCATGCCTAATGGTTTGAATATTATTATTTGTGAGTTTACACACTGAAGTAATTTTAAATGTTTGTTCCTAGACTCTGGAACTCCCAAAAGACAACTGTTTATCTTGCTCTGAAGACCTTTTTAATGATCTTCCGTCAAGCTGTTCAGACTAGGCTTTTGTTCTGTTAAGTTGAATTGGGCTGCATCAATTGTACGTTTTATGACTCTGAAGATGGGGTTAGTTATATGCTGTTTATTATCTTCTCAGATATTGTCTATTTCCTTCTGTGACAAAGTATACACTAATGTCACTGAGAAAACATTGTGTATGCAGTCTTAATATGGTATAGTGGTTTTGGCACTGAATTTTGATTAATGTTTGTATTGTTATTGAATGGGAATCGTTATGAATACAGATCTTGTTCATGTTTGTAATTTGGTCATGCTACAATTGATTTAATTTTTATAGTGTGTATGTGTGTGTGTGTGTGTGTAACTTGGTGAGTTAAACCCGCTGGTGGGATGAGACCACTTTGAGACCATTCCAGGTGGTAACAAACTCAGAATTAATTCATTGTATTATTTTGGACTATTTATTAGCTTTCTTTGTCCAGTTCACAGTCCTAGTTCTATTCAGGGCTGGAGCTGTTTAGATTTTTTATCAGCTAGAATAGTTAATCTGTAGTGCTGTTCTTATAATTTGTAATTTTTATCAGTGCTTTCAGTATATTCTTATTTATGTCTGATTTGGGAATTTGAGCTTTTTATTGAATAGATAAATTTGTTTTTGTTATATTATGTGGGTTTTTTTCTCTGTAGCCCAGGATATAGTATTAAATACATACTATAAATCCACAAACTATACAGTGAAGGCTAGAATATTCTGTGACTTGTACTAATTGCATGTGGCAATTAGATAGTTCTTAGATATTTGAACCAGCTCACTGGGCTTAATTAATCCTGCATGCATAATATATTACTAGGCACTTATGCAAACTTTCATGCAGAGTTATGGTTGTAACTTGATCCCACATGTTGAAATGGGACTCATATATTTGCAGAGTGGGAATTAATCTTTTTTTTAAGAGCTAGAGGGAAATATTGCAGCTATTTTCAAATTCAGTGTCCCCAACCTTTGGTGGTGAATTGTGAAAATAGGCATAACATCTTGAATCATGTGACCTTTAGAAGTTTTGAATAAAAGTCAAAAAGGAGCAAAGTTCAGCCCAGCCATCTGTGCCTCTATATTTGTGGTAGAAATCTTCATTTATCTTTTGTGCCCTAGATCTATTAAGAAGCTAGGTTTATCCTCCTTAAATTCAGCCTGTTATATATTTACATAAAACATGAAAGTCAGTCAGATTTCACTAGTACATAGTAAGATTCAGTATGCTTTGAGTCATGCTCAACTAACTGTCGATAATTTCATGGACAAGCCCATGTAATTTTCTTGGCAGCAATACTGAAGTGTTTTGCCACTACTCTATTCTAGAATAGACACAATACCCAACTTGTGTTATGAATGCTCAGTAATAGTTAAAATAAATGGCCTTGGGATATTATAGTGCCAGGTTGTTATCAGGGAGAAAAATAAATCCCGTGCCAGTTTATATTTGCTTTGCATGAGTCAAACTGTGAAACTAATTTAAGAACTTTCACAGTTGGCTTCAATGAAGACTGCCAGTACTTTGATCATATTAAATTGTACATGATTAGTTCCAAAAAGTCCTGGCTTCGATAGTACTCATCAGAATCAGAGTGCCAAAGCTCAATGAATGCTCTGATCAGCTAGCATAAAGGTGACCAATATGTTGAGAGAGTTAATCTTTAAAGCAGAATTAATGCATTTTATGTGATAGAATGTAGTCCAGATTCTCAGGAGGGAAGGGATACATTCCAGAGGAACAAGAGACAATTCAGACAGCTTGTGTTAGAGAAAGAGAGTGAAGACAGCGCCTCTTAATAGTTCCCAGAATATATCTTTATGGGAGTGGTAATCTGCTTTAATTTGGCAGGTTTCTAGGAATGAGTGCAAAACAATAAAAAGAAATTTGCTTGGATGTATTACAGTGTGTCTTTCTTGATCGTTGATGCCTGAGATCTTAAAAGTATTGGATGCTAGAAGATAGAAAAATAAATTAAGAGTCTTTTTGCTGCTTAAGCCTTCTAATTTTGGGGGGCATTTCCTTCATGTTATGTTTATATTTATTCTTTTTTTTCCTGTTTGAAAATACTTTTGGAAAACATCCCAGACATATTAGCTTCTATCTCATGATTGTGATGATTAAACTTTCACCCACATGTTCTTAATTAGTTGTTTGTTTTACATATTTTCATTTGCAGACATTCCAGGAATAAAGGAATAAAATTTGTTTCTCAGCTGATTTAAAGGATAGCCTGAATAAACTTAACAATGTAGTAACAATTAGCTAGAGTATTATCTGGGTAACTGGAGAAATAGTTTCATCAATTTCGCCCTGGGATGATTATGTATATGAAATAGAAAATAGGACCACTATGCCTTTTTGTCAAGAAGACGAAGCACTTAGGTTTAATCTGAAGCTGATGCAAATTGTCTGAAGGTGATGCAAATTATCTAATGGAAATAAGCTCAAATAGCCCCCATTTTCAAAATTGTATTATTAGAAAAAACCCTGTGTGAGACAATAGGATGTGTAATAGGTTTCAATATTAGCCATGGATAGGATAGGAATAATTTTCTTGCAGCCTCTCTCATGACATTATGCCTAAATGCTCTTTCCCTTATGTAGCTGCAAAAAGGAATTGGAGGACTTGACACCGCTAACTTGGGGTGGCCAGCAGAGGGCATCCTTCTCACCATTGCCAACTCTCCTCTGCCAACTCAGTGTCACCAATTCTTCACAGGAAATCTCAGTATCAGAAAGTCGCTGCAGGAATAAAAACCCTCTGCTATTGCCTCCAAGTCGCTTTACACATTTTTAAAGCCCCTTGTCTCTGCCAGTTTTTTTTATAAAGTGCAAGGTTTTTTCCCCTAATGCTGAGGCTCTGCAAGGTTTTTATAAAATCATCTGCTACAACGTCCTTCCTATCAACGACTACTTCAGCTTCAATCACAACAATAGATGAGCACATAAAAGATACAAACTCAAAGTAAACTGCTCCAAACTCGACTGTAGAAAATATGACTTTAGCAACCGAGTTGTTAATGCATGAAACTCACTACTGGACTCTGTTGCTTCATCACCAAACCCACTAAACTTTACCCTTAGACTAAAGACTGTTGACCTCACCCGATTCCTAAGTGGTCAGTAAGGGGCGTGCGTAAATGCACCAGCATGCCTACTATTCCTGTCCTAATGTTTCCCTCTTATTTGTACCAATATCATGTATATAAACAGTGCTATTTCTTACATACTAACAATACATACTTGACAAAAATAAATAAATAAAAATAAAATAAATAATAAACCTTTAGAAGTTTCGAATAAAAGTCAAAAAGGAGCAAAGTTCAGCCCAGCCATCTGTGTTGTGATAGGAATCTTCATCCAGAGCTAGGCCTTCACATAATATGTGTAAAGTACAATAATTTGAATTTAGCCATTTGTGTCTTGAGTACCTCTCAGTTGTTCAATGATTCATTTGTTCATGTTCTTGACTATCCAGAATCTTCTTCAATATTAAAATTGAAAACTTCTTTTTTTAAAGTTTATTGATTTTAAAAAGAATATTTCTCATATGTTTTGTTCTGTTTTTACAGATCTTAGTCTGTTTCTATTACATTTTAAATGTATCATTCATTTCTCTATATATTCTGTTAAATTATGTACATTCAAAAATAGATATCATAAGTAAAGCATAATATTAGAAGAGGGAAAAAAAGAAGAGATATTAATAAGTATACATTTTTTTCCGTTTCTATAATAGAATAATCATTCGTTCCATGTTTTTATTTCATTTCTATTAATATTATGAAGTATTTATTTTTATTTCTATATATACTGATACTTTGTATTGTTACTTTTCAGTTTTTGTTTTGAATCCATTCGTACCATTTGTGCCATAATTCTTTAGATTCTTTATATTTTATTCCCTTGATTGAGTTAGTCATTTCGTCCATCTCTACACATCTATATATTTTATCAATACTTAAGCTTTCTGATGGGGTCTGTTCATTTTTCCACATTTGTAACAATAAGCATCCTGTTTTGCTTCTTTAAAGTGGACCCAGCCAAAGTCCATGTAGACTAGATACACTTAATAATAAGTTACTATGAAATTTGTTTGCCTTTTGGTCTGTTTATTACAATAATTCATAATTTGCTGGTTGGACTGGAGACCTAGTGAGGAGTTCCATACTGGAGAGGGTTGCTGGCCTGAAGACAGACTCCACCTGTTCCATTTGCTCTCTGCTGTTCATCCATCCACCTTGTTGTTACCTTATTGACATGTTTTCATTGCTTTCTTTTTCATTGTTTATTTTATTGTTCTGTTATTTTACCTTACTTTACACTCTTTTCATTTCTTCATTTTTGTTGTTGTAAGTTGCCTAGGGTAGCCCCATGACGAGATAGGCTAGCAAATAAATTTAACAAATATTTTTCTTTATTGACCAGTTTATTTATTACAACAATTTATTTTATTATTTGTATCATCGTTTTAAGGATGAAAGGCACATACAATTGCTGGTCCTTTGGGTGGTAACATAGATCTCAGGTTTCTAAGATTTTTATGATTACTGCTTTCTTGGGAAGGTGGGTTGTAGCATATTAATCTGGCTACCATTCATGAAATATTTACATGGTGTATAACTGAGCAGTAAAACAAAGAATTACTATACAATTGTTACAAATTATTGTTGTATGCATTCTTTATTCTAGACAAATGCCTACAGGAAACAAATGTATTTGACATCCACTTGCTTTGCAAAAGAAACCTTTAGGCATTAGCTTTTGTAATTATTGTTATTTAAATCATAAAAAGCACAAAGGCATTTATTCTAGAAATAATTTTTAAATGCCTGGGGAAAAAAAAGGATTGATAGCAAATGTCAAACCACAGTGGTACAGTGGTTAGAGTGAAATACTGCAGGCTATTTCTGCTGCCTGCCAGCTGCCTGCAGTTTGACCATTCAAATCTCACCAGGCTCAAAGTTGACTCAAACTCCCATCCTTCCAAAATGAGTAAAATGAGGAGTCAGATTGTTGGGGGCAATATGCTGATTCTGTAAACAGCTTAGAGCACCGTAAAGCGGTATATAAGTCTAAGTGCTATTGCTATTGCATATTATGCCTCATTAAAATGAAAGTGTAAACCCAGTTATGTCCAAGATAATGAATAGGCTAGTTAGTATTCACAAACATGATTCAATTTACTTCGACCAGTTTGCCAATACAAATGAAGAAGAATTTATATTCCTTGATTTGTGATAGCTTCAGGAGTGAGAGAATGAATACAGTGTTGAAAAATGACAATGACAGAAGATTAAAGCCTTCTTGGTGTCTTCAAGTTTAAATTATTTAAGGACTTTTTAGAAATCATTCTGTATGTTTGTGTGTCTGTTGGTGTGTGTGTGTGTGTGTGCCGGTGTGCGTGTGTGCATGTATACACACACACACACATATTCAGAATACACACAGAGACACACGCACCAAGACACACACATATTCAGAAGCTAATGTTTCTTATATCGCTTGTAACAATGTTAGAAATCTTTGATTGCATCACTCCTAGTGAGTCCTTGAAGCTGACTGAAATGGAGTAAAGTCTGTTTGTAATGCGTTGCAATTAGTATTTTAAATATGGTCATATGTTCAGTCACTCTAATCCTCTATTGGGTTCACAGTTCTTTTAAAATGGATATAGCAAGTAAGAGAATAGTGCTGAGATGGAGTTTAGCCCTTAAAGATATTGAGATAAAAAAATTAACATTTGGAGATGATAATTGCACTAGGATAATTGGTTTGTACTTAATTATGCTAAAAAAAGCAGAATGAATATAAGTCATCAAAAGAACAAAAATGATAAAGTCAGATTACTATCCTGCTGTCATTTGAAATAATCTGAAATATAAAAATCAGGTTTTATAGCAACCTTATATGTTTTTAGAATTGCATCTCTCAATATATTTTTATAATATACTGTATATTCATATTCCTAAGAATAACTACTTATAAAACTAGATTATCAATTAAATAGTAAGGATTTATACTGTTCTAGGGCAAAATATACATATGTGAAATTTCTAATCTGATTTGGAATAGCGCTTCCCTTCATATACTGTAGTGTAATCATGCACAATTTCCATTAACTGCATTTTGTATTATAATATTTTTCATTAATCTCTGTCCAGATTCTATAGTAGAGTAAAAGAGTTGCATAAATCAAATGAAAACACAGATCATAGTCTTGGAAGATAAGTAATGAAGACATTGAATAGAAATAAATAAATAAATAACATACTATTAGTACGATTTTTGAATAATAATATTCTGCCTGCATTGATATACTTTTTAAGCCAGAACAGATCAGACTCTTTATGAGCCATTGGCTAAATGGAAAACACATGTTAGCCTTAATAAATAATTTGCATTAGATTAATAATTCTATGGAATACTATTTTTTTCTTAAGGTTTTCTTATGCCTTTGCATGCTCCCCAAAATAAATATTTTTAAAAAATATTAATTTCTTCCACTTAAAAGTAAACCATACAATCATATCTAGGAAGAAGGGGCTGCCAGAAAGCTTATGCAGAATATTACTGTGACTGACCCCAAATTCTTAATTCTTCAGCTGTCAGTAAAATTACCCAGGGAATCTGCCAAGAGACCAGATGCTGCTGCCACTATGGAGGTGGGGGGGTGAAAGCAAACTATACCTTGACATTTGTCCTGTAATTGTTTTCCATCAGAAAATAAACTGAGACATCATAGAAGGCAGTAAATGTCTCCTCACTGCAAGCTACCTAGGTGACCTAAAATTGGTTCATTTTTTTGTGTCATGTTAGCATCCTATAATGTATCATTTTGTAAACCAGTCAAGCTGGCTAGTTTTTTATTATTATTTTTTGCAGTTTTTGTGTGGATGATTGTAGCCTAGTGCAGATGTTCTTATTAAATGGATGATTTCCTGCTTGCTCCAAACACGCAACTCTTGAAAAATGTTTGGAATATCTGCATGAGAATCATATTTGGGGCCTAGGGGAAGAGCCTTCTCTGTGGGGGGCCCGGCTCTCTGGAATCAGCTCCCCCCAGAGATTCATACTGCCCCCACCCTCCCCACCTTCTGCAAGAATCTTAAGATTCATTTATGTCACAAGGCTTGGGACGATTAGATCTTGGCCATGTGGCTGACAAATGTTATAAATGGTCGATGTCTGAATGGGTATGATTTATTTTTAACATAATTGGAGATTTTAGATTAGTTTATCTAATTTTAATTAATTGGATTTATCGAGTGTATTTTATTGTTTTCTTTTGTATGTTGTAAGCCATCCCGAGTCCCTCTAGAGGGGCGGCATATAAATCCACAAATTTTGCACTCAATTGCAGTCATAATTCAAGGACTACCTGTATTGGTCCTATGCCAGAGCCTCTAAATTTTCTGAAGGTATATTTATCAAATGCGAAGCTATTCCAGGAACATATACCTTGTTTCACTTCCCTGGCTGAGCAACTTTCAAGGCCTATGAACAGTAAAAAGAAGGCTAACAGATCTTAAAGAAAGCAAAATGAAACGTCGTTCTGAGCATTAATAACAATCAATAAATCACACACATCAACTTTCATGGATTCTATGGCAGTTAACTCTCTACTATTGTTTTCAACTTCTCCCCTCCAAACCTTCAATTTCTGTTTGTTCGAAAATCTCATGCCCTGCCCCGCTCCATTCTGCCCCACCTGACCTGTGACTCCCAAACTATGTGGCAGGTGTCCTACTGGAGTTTTAACAGCTCTCTGTGTCTGTTGGCTGGTCTCTTTGGGGGGGAGGGAAAGCTTGAAATACAGAAACTCTTCTTGCGAAGGCGAGCAGTTAGCAATTCTCAGCGAGAAGAGTTTCTGTATTTTTTCCCTTAAAGAGGCCAGACACCCTCCTGGCCCCTCTTAGTGCCCTGCTGCCACCCCCCTTGCCTCTTAGTGCCCCCCCAAGTCATCCTACCTCCCCCCAGAGGGCAGTACCACCCACTTTAGGAACCACTGATCTAATATTTTATCTATGTAATAAAAAATCCCTAAGCATTTTGATCCTTATTCAGTTTAATAGGTTATAATTTGTTTTAAATTATTTTCAAAGTGAAATTTTCAGGAAAAAAATATCTGGATGATTATATTTTCTTTTCCGTATTGTAATAAAAGAAATCTAGAACAAGGGATGACAGAATCTGGGATTAGAATCAAAGGAGAGATTAGCCTAGAGTTGTTTCCTAGTTACAAATGGACCAAGTCCAACATGTTTTGAATTCCGGTGAGCTTCTCTAGTGTTAAAATAGTGTTAACCATTAGCTGAGTAGATGATAGGCATGAGTCATAATAAATCAGTTTAATTGGAACTTAACACGTGATCCTGGTCTTTCATACCTGACAGGAGAATGAACTTATAACAAAGGATAAGGAATTCTGTTTTTTATTAACCATTTCTTCAAAAAAATAAACAAAAACTTAAAGCAGTTTCTTTTGGTGAATTGAAAAAGGATAAAAAGTCAGAATTTGGCATTATTACTTATTAAAATATAAGGTTTTAGACTTTAAAAAAAAATATTCTATTTTGTAGAGTCCCTGTTACTGAGAATAGCTGATGATTGTGCTAGTAGGATTACTATAAAAAAGAGTGGATTGAAATATAATAATTGGCAGAATCATAGTGTCACTGAATCATTTTGTTTTATTCTAAATGTTTGTTTTGTTACAGTTTGGAATCATGACCTTAGTAATAACCTTTAAAATTATGCAGCACTGGTCTGGATTCTTATCTGTGGATTGTAGAAAGGAATAGACAGAATTAAATTCTGTCCACAGTTATTCTCTTTGACTTTAATGTTTTAGTTTGTCACAATAAAGTTTTAACTGTTGAAAACTCTGGTAAGAGACTTGGAGACCCCCAGTAAGCATTGGGAGGCTGCTGTTCATACTGGGTCATCTGTCTACATACAGCGGTGGGCTACTAGCCAGAATGCTAAATTGGACTCGCCGCCGTAGCTTGTGAGTACTTGTGCAACCAGCGCAATTTTGCTTCTGTACCTGTGGAGGTAGCAAAATTGTTCACGGAGTCCCAGGTGTGCCCGTGTTTCAGCATGCGAGGAAGCAAAAAAACTCTCTGAAACACAGGCACACTTGTGGCTCTGTGTACTATTTTGCTACCTCCACAGGTGCAGAAGCAAAATCATGCTGGCCCCGCAAGCACTTATGAGCCATGGCGGTGAGCCCAATGTAGCCTTCCGGCTAGTAGCCCACTGCTGCCTACATACCAGTGGTGGGTTGTTGCCGGTTCGGGCTGGTTTGATAGAACCAATAACTTGGATCCCTAGCCAAGAGTGAACTGGTTCTTTGGGTGCTTGTAAGTGGACCTAACTGCCTGCCAGCCCCTGGTTTATACGGACCTTTATTTCTGCTTCCAAAGCCCACCTGATCAGCTCCGCAGCTGATTTTCATGCTCCTTTCCTTATTTGCAACGCAGAAGATTTTTAAAAAAAACTACTGACCATGTGCAGAAGCTTGTTTTCGCGAGGGGACATGCGCTTCTCTCACGATGCGAACCGGTGGGGAAGGTAAATGGAACCCACCCCTACTAAATATCCTTACTGTAATGGTGATATCAAATATAATATTGTAATATTGTAATGAAAATTGCAGGAATTTTTATTATTTTTTTAAAGTTGATTTTTCCTTCTCCATTCTTTTGGCATTTTAAAAAGAAACAGCAATGGGCGTATGTTTAACTTTTAAAAATAGTAAAGTTGTGATACAAAAAATATGAATTTTGCTGGCCTGTGGGTTCATTTCACATGCAGCTTGAAATACAAAAAGCTTCTGCTCCTTATATCTCATATTTTGTTGAAGATTAATCTGTGTCCCAGAAGTAACGTTCATTTTTCTGTAGCACCGGTTCACTGTAGTAAACTTTTAACAGCCATAACTATGACGCATTCCATTCTCAGCTATGTACTTTGTTCTCTCTAGTTTCCTAGTGTTGGTTTTCACTTTTTTTAGTAGCATCAAGAGCTTCTCAAGAGAGGAAAAATATATTGTTATCTTGTCACAATAAAATCCAACAGCACAGATTTGGTAATGTACACAGTTTTCTTCCATATTTGTCTTAATGTTCTTCAGGGAGAAGAACTTTTTAGAGCAGGAGTATTCTTAGATTATTTTCCTTTCAAATCCATTATGTATTTTCAGTTTAATCTTTAAAGATTTGTAGAAGGTATATATAAGTATTATAAGTATTAAGTATTATAAATATTTTATAATCACAACATGCAGGGCTTGATTTATATTTATCCAAGCATTTGTCACTATGTTGATTTTTTAAAAAAATAAGCAAGTTAATATTTCATAAATATATATGTCTAACCTTCCATGCTTATTGATATTATTGAATAATTATTATAACTGAGAGCCAAATACCTGAAGTCAAAGGTGTGAATAGGTAAGCTATGAGAGAAATATGCAAGATAATAATATTAGGTAACATGAGGTGTTTCAATGGGTTGCGAGTAGCATTATTTAGGCAATGTTGGAATATTCCATTAAACCAATTTTGTTTAAGATTTATAACTTTGGATTGTTACAAATGGAAAAATTAGAGTTTCAGTTTCATATAATGCAATAAAAATCTGGGCAGAATTTCTGGATTTATTAATTAATAAATAAACCCAGAAGATCTGAACAGTGTCACTTGTGTACCTGTCAGCTGTACCTTATATTGTATAATAATTATGTTTTAATGTGACAAAAAAGACATAAATTTAGTAGCAGACACACATAGTTTCCAGGAGTGGAGGGATACAAAAGTTCTAAATCAGGAAATAATGCAAAGTAAAAAATACGCTTCATTCAAAAAATTCAGAGCAGAACTGCTTGACTACTTCTTTTCAATTCAGAAATGATCTGAATATAACTGAATTGTGCATTTTCCCTTTGGTTGCTAAAATTAACAGCAGGATTACTTTACTAGGTACAGTTTACAGTTTAATGAACAAAGTATTTCCTCTCTGGAGAGTAGTCTAAATTGCTACCTTGGCAGTGATAACTGAACAGCAAAGAAAAAGAACTAAATTATTAATTTAAAACAATAGAATCGTTGAGCAATACATTGAGTACATGTGGGCAATTTAATAAATGATTTCTAAGTTTATTCTTTGAGATCATTTATCTGAAATATTTCCTTTTTTATTATTCTTTTGGCTTAAGATTTTTTTCCCTATCTCTTTTTTTTCTTTAAAAATGAATTTTTATTCTTAAAATAATGCAATGCGTCCTTGACTTATGACCATAATTGAGCCCCACATTTCTGTTACTAAGTAACAGAGTCAGGGACCGCCTTCTGCTGCACGAATCCCAGTGACCAGTTAGGTCCCACAGAGTGGGCCTTCTCCGGGTCCCGTCAACTAAACAATGTCGTTTGGCAGGACCCAGGGGAAGAGCCTTCTCTGTGGCGGCCCCGGCACTTTGGAACCAACTCCCCCCCAGAGATTAGAATTGCCCCCACCCTCCTCGCCTTTCGTAAACTTCTTAAAACCCACCTCTGCCGTCAGGCATGGGGGAACTGAGATATTCTTTCCCCCTAGGCCTTTACAATTTATGCATGGTATGTCTGTATGTATGTTTGGTTTTTATAATAAGGTTTTTTTTTAGTTATTTTAGTATTGGATTGGATTGTTACATGCTGTTTTTATCATTGTTGTTAGCCGCCCTGAGTCTACGGAGAGGGGCGGCATACAAATCCAATAAATGAATGAAGGAATGAATGACAATTGTGACTTTTGCCCCACTTTATGACCCTTTTGCCACAGTTGTTAAGTGAACCATTGCAGTTGTTAAATTTGTAACATGATTGCTAAGTGAATCCAGCTTCCGCATTGACTTTGCTTGTTAGAAGGTCACAGAAGTTGATCACATGACCCCGGGACACTGTAACCGTCATAAATACATGGAAGTTGCCAAGTATCTGAATTTTGATCTCATGACCATAAGGATGCTGCAATGTTCAGAAATGTGAAAAATGGTAATGAAACAGTCATTAAATGAATGGTTATAAATTCTGTCCTAGTTTTCAAAGTCCCACCTTTTTTTAAGACCACTTTTAGTTTTTTCCAGTTATTTGCAGATACATTAACCATGGTAAATTTCTTCCTTCTTTAAGAGGGTCCTATTTTTTGTTTAATCTATTTTCTGAATCTGGATATATTGTTATGTGTAATTAATATTTTTACAGTTATTATTATTATTATTATTATTATTATTATTATTATTATTAATTAGATTTGTATGCCGCCCCTTTCCGCAGACTCGGGGTTGGCTCACAACAGTGATTAAAAACAATATATATTGACAAATCTAATAATTAAAATCTAAGATAACAATTATACATTTAAAAATCTAAAAGCAAGAAACCCCAATATAAAAAACATACATACAGTCATATCATGCACTAGAACTACATAGGCAGAGGGAGATGTCTCAGTTCCCCCACGCTTGACAACAGAGGTGGGTTTTAAGGAGTTTACGAAAGGCAAGGAGGGTGGGGGCAATTATAATCTCCGGGGGGAGTTGGTTCCAGAGGGCCGGGGCCGCCACAGAGAAGGCTCTTCCCCTGGGTTCCGCCAAACGACATTGTTTTGTTGACGGGACCTGGAGAATGGAGAAGGCCCACTCTGTGGGACCTAACCGGTCTCTGGGTTTCGTGCGGTAGAAGGCAGTCTCGTAGATACCCTGGTCCAGTGCCATGAAGTTGTCCTTAGAATAAAAACATTTGATTATAATGCTAATAGTTGGACTGCTATCATTGATTTTAATATGACTTGCCTAAAGGTGTAGTTAAAGTCTTAAACTCTTTATGATGCTTTTCTGTTCCTTTAATAGAAAATAGATAAATTGTGCTTTTGTCTTTTACAGTTTGTTTTCCAACTGTTGTCCACTTTTGTTTTTACTATTTTTCTATATAGAAATTTGCAAAAATATGTTTTGAAGCTTCTGCAAGATGTTAGATAGAATTGGGGCTTTCTGGCACAGTAGCATCTGGGAAATTGCATCATCAAAATTATGGCAAAAATGTGGCAGAAGGATAAGACCGATGTGGCTTGTGTGTATAAATAAATTATATGTCTGCTAAAAACATGTGGTAACTAGGGAAAGAGCTTTCCACTTGACTCAATTTTATACTTCAACAAAACAACAACACAGTGTAATAAAAATTCTAGAAATCACTTTGCTTTCAACTACAACTTCCTATGGATCAAGTATTCAATTGTTTTGTTCTATTAAGGCAAATTAGGTTTAAAAAGGAAATAATTCATTCTTAAGTACATAGTTACAACTTAAAAAATAACAATGTATTGTGAGGATAAGTAACAATGTCTGTTACATATCCTGACAGTTTTAGATCCCGAAAACTCTCTATCTTTTGTATGAAGTTTAAACTAGTTGTGTGGGTGTAGAATGTGATATGTCTAACCTGTCACAAATTAATCTTTAGCTTCTTTGTGTGAGTTTGTGTGATTTTAACCAAACAATACATAAGAAAATAATAATAATACAGTATATAGTTAAAAAATAAAGGATTTTGTTTGATTTACATTTTGCATATACAGTATATAACATTCATTACACTGTTGTAATGAAAATAATGTAAGGAACTCTATGAAAGTTCTATACAAACTGGATATTAAAAATTGATGTAAATTTAAACAAACTTAACAAATGGCTAGATTTGGTCAGGGGCTCCAGAGAAAAATAGTTCAGAATTGTTTTTACCCAGTACTAAAGGAGAGACAGTTTGACAGTGTCACAAAATATTGCCTCCTGCACATTCTTAACTCCTCTCTTTTCCTGCTGACATGCATTTGTAGCCCATTGTGTTCTTAATACAATAAATGCATTGATTCAACTTGAAGGAAGAGCAAAAACACAGGTAATATATCTGGCTCAACTTTTACTTAGAACATTTTATTTCACCTTATCAATGGCAGGACGTATTCACCTCATCCTTTTTTAATTTTTTAATATGTATTATAATTTTTTAAAAATACACAGAAAGCAATCCAAAAAGAAATGTAAAAAATCATATATCAAGTTATCCTTATTAGACATTCATGCACACACTTGATATATCCTGATTAATCCTTGAGAAAAAAGTGCACCCTAGCTAAGCTTGAAAAATGATTCAAGGCATTTACTTGTCAAAGCAAATTGCAATAATCAATCATAATTTATTTTAATTAATAATCAGAATTTTAGAAGAGAAAAAAGGGGGGAAATGAAAGAAAGGAAGAAAAGTAATACTGTATGTATTTAAAAACTATCATAAAACACTAGAGATATAACGTTATCCAGTGACATAGTCTTGCAATTGGCCATTTTCAATCATTATGATGGCAACTGAAATTCTTTTCATCCAATAGGTAGTGGAGGCTATAATCCCTCTTTCTTCTGCCATAATATCTATTTAGAATAATTACAAAATATAGGGGGAGGGGGAGCACTATTTGTAAGTCGTTGTTCAGTGTCTCTGATTTCAAAAGACAGAGATGCCTTCAGCCTAACACACCTAACGGGTTTTCAAAATTGTTTTAGTTCACCATGTACCAGGTATTCACTGTTAGACACTTTCATTAGAGAGACTATATGGCAGTGATGGCAAACCTTTTTTGGTGTATGCATGCGCTAGCACACGAGCACGTGCCCATACCTATTCCCTACCCTCTGTATGCCCGGCCCCCCAGCTCTGCCCCTGGAACATATGCCCAATCCCCCCCCCGCACATGTGTACAGGCCTCACTGAAGCCTGGAATGGTGAAAAAAATGTCCCAGCAGGCAAACTGGAAGTTCAGAAAAATGGACTTCCAGTTTCCTGTTGTGCTGTTTTTTTGCACTGGAGGATTCAGGGAAGCCCTGGAATGCAAAAAACAGCACATCAGGCAAACCAGAAGTCCATTTTTCCGAACTTCCGGTTGAGCCATTTTTTTGTACTACAGGACTTAAAGGAAGCTGTCCTGAAGCCTCCAGAGGGCAAATTACCTTCCCCAAAACTGAAAATCAGCTGGCCAGCCCTTGCATGTGTACTGGAGCTGACATAGGGCAATGTCTCGCATGCCTTCATAAATGGCTCCATGTACCACCTGTGGCACATCTGCCATAGGTTCACCATCACTGCTATAAGCAGTCCTTCTCTAAGAATTAAAAGTCAGTTCATTAGTTCTGTTTAATTTTAAAAACCTGTTCTTTAGAAGTTTTATAACTTGCAGGGAAATCAGTGATATAGACACTGTAGCAATAAATATTGTAGCAAAAATTCCAGAGTTTTAAAATATCATTTTTTAAGAAAAGGTTTATAGGATTGGATTGCTTTTCACACATGCAGCAAAAATTTAGAGCCGAAATGACATCACAGTGATAAAACACGCTGCTCCTTTAAAAAAAAATAGTGAAGATGATCTAGATTATCAAAGATAATGGAAGATATGAGTTTGAAAGCAGTTTGCTTGTCATTCTAAGAGATGGAATGTTAACTTCTACAAGCTACCTAATATCAATATCAACTTTATTTGATTAGTCAATCGACCATATCAAAGAGAGGAAAAGGACCACATCGGTCATCATAAAACTGTGACTGGTTAAAATACAATAAAATTGGCTAAAATAGAGGCAATTTGAATAATAATAAGTTAAAATGCAGTATAATATGCTAAAATTGAGTAGTAAAACATGAGAATATAACTCGTGCAAAGGATTATATTAGACAAATCTAAGATACTGATATAAAATATTCTTAAGTGAGTTCATCTCCTTTGCATGCCACCCCAATATGTTCTATAAAACGTATTCTCATCTGAACAGCCCTGACTATAAACTTAGCAGTTCTAGAAACTACATATATATTTGTACCCTGACGAAAATATGATAATTGTTTATTACAGTCCCAGTGTATGATTTTGTCAAGTAGGGGCTGTAAATACTGAGGTCTTACTGAGGAGTATAGTTTACAATTGAGTAGCACATGTGCAATGTCTTCTATTTCTGGTGCACCGCAAATGCATGTTCTCTCAAAATATGGTACTTGGTGGAATCGTCCGTATCTCACCATAGAATCTAACTGCTCAAATCTTGCTCTAGTGAGTGCTGTTCTATGGTATTGGTTCAGACCCATTGTCAGGTATTTTTCTAGTTGAAAGGCTGTTTTGTTCTTGGCTAACCATTTCAGTGACCTGCACTTAGCAAGTGCCTCAATATCAGTTTGTGCATTAACGTCCAAAACTCTTTGTTTAAATATTGCCTTGAATATAAAAGGCATTAAAGAGTGTTTATTCTTACAGTTGAATTTTGAAGTCTCGATTATTCTTTCTATCAAAGCTATTGTTTAAAAATAATAAATATGATTTGGGATTTCTAGTAAATTGGTAGAATATACTTGTTTTATTATAGAATAATTAATGGGGTCTGATATGCATATTTTATTGAAATTTTAGTTAATGAAATTCTACGAAGGGTAGTAACTTTGTTTTATGAATGTTGATCCATATTAGAAGACTGATTTAATAATTTAGAGAAACATATTTTTTTACAACTATCCCAGGGGAAAATTGTAATTTGGAAAATACTGGTTTTAAATGTACATTATATAACTTCAGGAAAATATATTTATTTTTATACTTCCAGTTTTTAGCAGAACTGGCCCATAGAGAACAATTGGTTCTCTTAATGATTGCCACAGAAAAGGTAAAATCAGGGTTGTCATACAGGTGATACACTTTATGTCCATCATAACCATCATAACCATAATGGGAAGGTTCCATTTAGGTCAAAAATTGGGGACTATCTGTCCTTGAGCTTTGAAACATGAAACCAGCCAAATTGTCCAATACTCTTTACGGTATTTTAAAGTTCTCTTACCATTCCTGTAGGATTTTGATGATGGAAGTGGAGGACAGTAGTCATAATTAAATCAGGTGAATCGGAAAGATATTTCAAAATGGAAATTTGGGTAAAGTATTTATGATAAATGCCTTACAATTTGATTTTTGCAGGAGCATTTCCGGCTGTAGTATGGATTTTTATGCGTATAGGTCAGGGGTCTGCAACCTTAAACACTCAAAGAGCCACTTGGAGCTATTTCCCACAGAAAAAAATCATGCCCCAAAACCTGGGTGGGCATAGCCAACTCGACTGCACTCAGCCCCCAGTCACATGACCCCCTCCCCCGCCATGCCTACCCAGCCGGTGTTTAGGGCAGACAACCGGGAGCCACAAACCCTTTTGACATCTCCTCCCACTCTCCCACTCTCCCTCTCTCATCTCTCTCTCTTATATCTCTTTCTGTCTCTCTCTCCCCCTTTCTCTCTCTGTATCTCTCTGTGAATAGCTTTCTATCTCTCTCTCCCCTCTCTCTGTATCCCTCAGAGTATCTCTCTCTGTCTCTCCACCTATCTCCTACTCCTTCTCCCCCTCAATGCATCTCTCTCTCTGTGTGTATCTCTCTCCCTCTTGATCTCCCCCTCTCTCTGTAGGTCTCTCTCTGTCTATCTCTCTTCCCCCCCATCTCCTCCCACTCCCAGCCAGGGAGATCATCCAAGGGCATGGGGTGAGATATCATCAGTACGCAGATGATACCCAGCTTTACATCTCCAGCCCATGTCCAGTCAGCGAAGCAGTGGAAGTGATGTGCCGGTGCCTGGAGGCTGTTGGGGTCTGGATGGGTGTCAACAGACTCAAACTCAACCCTGATAAGATGGAGTGGCTGTGGGTTTTGCCTCCCAAGGACAATTCCATCTGTCCGTCCATTATCCTGGGGGGGATCACTGACCCCCTTAGAGGGTCCGCAACTTGGGCGTCCTCCTCGATCCACAGTTCACATTAGAAAAATATCTTTCAGCTGTGGTGAGGGGGGTGTTTGCCCAGGTTCGCCTGGTGCACCAGTTGCGGCCATATTTGGACGGGAATCACTGCTCACAGTCACTCATGCCCTCATCACCTCGAGGCTCGACTACTGTAACGCTCTCTACATGGGGCTACCTCTGAAAAGTGTTCAGAAACTTCAGATCGTGCAGAATGCAGCTGCGAGAGCAATCATGGTCTTCCCTAGGTATGCCCATGTTACACCAACACTCAGCAGTCTGCATTTGTTGCCGATCAGTTTCCGGTCACAATTCAAAGTGTTGGTTATGACCTATAAAGCCCTTCATGGCATTGGACCAGAATATCTCCGGGACCGCCTTCTGCCACACAAATCCCAGCGACCAGTTAGGTCCCACAGAGTTGGCCTTCTCTGGGTCCTGTCGACTAAACAATGTCGTTTGGCAGGACCCAGGGGAAGAGCCTTCTCTGTGGCAGCCCCGACCCTCTGGAACCAACTCCCCCTAGAGATCAGAATTGCCCCCACCCGCTTCGCCTTTCATAAGCTCCTTAAAACCCACCTTTGTCGTCAGGCATGGGGGAACTGAGATATTCCCTTCCCCCCTAGGCCTAAAAAATTTATGCATGGTATGCTTGTGTGTATGTTTGGTTTCTTAAATAAGGGTTTTTAAAATTATTTTAAATATTAGATTTGTTACATGTTGTTTCATTATTGTTGTTAGCCGCCCCGAGTCTATGGAGAGGGGCGGCATACAAATCTAACAATTAAATAAATAAATAAATATAATATAATATTATAATATAATATAATATAATATAAAATAAATAAATTTCTAAAAAGTTGGCAAGAAGAAAGAAAAGGAGCAGCAAAAAGCTCCATGGAGATCTCTCTAGGTTTACGAGAGACACAAAACACACACACACACAGCTTTAATTGAAAAGCATCCTCTGGGTGGTGAAAGTTCCCAATGCACGTTTTAAAGCCCCATCTGGACACTGAAGGCCTGTTCCCCTTTCTGTCATCCCCTCCTCCTGGATCCCAGTCCTACCTTGCCAGTCTTCACGATAGTAAGGCCGGTGTCAGTCGTGGCTGGGTTGGCCAATGTCTCAGGCAGAGAGCCTGTTACGCATCTCTCCAAGTGACTGAGGTACATCCAGCACCAAACAAGGGCTGGAAGAATCTCAAGCAAGAATGAAGAATCAGCCCCAGTCACTTCTCCATCCCCTACCATTGCCCTTACCTTCCCAGTCTAGGCAAGGAGTGACAGGGAGGGGAGGACGAGGGGCAGGGTGGTCAGTGATGGGGAGCCACAGCAGAAGGCCCAAAGAGACACATGCCGGCTCTAGAGTAGTAGGTTGCAGACTCCTGGTATAGGTAGTCTTCAACATACGACAGCATTTTCTGATAGGAAATAAAATCACATTGTTACAAACAACCTCACATGCTTTCTTAGAAACATAGAAGACTTCTTCCTAGGTAAATACCCTTATTGCTATTTCTATACAGATAATCCTGAACTTATGACAGAAATTGATCCCAAAATTTCTGTTGCTAAGTAAGATAATTGTTAAGTGAGTTTTTCCCAATTTTGCAAACTTTCTTGCCATGTTGTTAAGTGAATCACTGTAGTTGTTGAAGTTAGCAATGTGGTTATTAAGTGAATCTGACTTCCTTGTTGACTTTGCTTGTCAGAAGGTCGCAAAAGGGATCACATGACTCCAGGGGTGGGTTTCCACCAATTCGCATCACAACGGAAGTGCATGTTTTGCGTGTGCGCGTTACTTCCCAGAAATGATCCTCTGCGCAGTACTATAAAAAAGCTGCCCATGAGCAGAAGCAAAAAAGCTTCTTCAAATGAGCCAGGGTGGCGCAGCAGGTAGAGTGCTGTACTGCAGCCCACTGCAGCTGACTGTAGATCTGTAGGTCAGCGGTTCAAATCTCATCACCCATCACCAAGGTTGACTCAGCCTTCCATCCTTGCGAGGTGGGTAAAATGAGGACCCAGATTGTGGGGGCAATATGCTGGCTCTGTTAAAAAGTGCTATTGCTAACATGTTGTAAGCCACCCTGAGTCTAAGGAGAAGGGCGGCATAAAAATCGAATAAATAAATAAATAAATAAAAACAAGATGGCTCCACCCACTGTCTGACAGTTCCAGCGACTGAGGCTGTCAATTTACTACTGGTTCTATAGAACCAGTCCAAATCTTGAGGAACCCACCTCTGCATGTCCATGATATATTGCACCCATCATAAATATAGCCCCTGAATTTTGATCCCATGACTGGGGAATAGTCCAGTGGTTGTTAAGTGTGGAAAAACAGTCATGAGTCACTTTTCCCCCCAGTGATTTTATAACTTTGAACGTTCACTAAACAAATAAGTCGAGGACTGCCTGTATTATAGAGGAGCTCCTGATCTAGAGCTTAAAATATCAGCTGCCATCTAATGAAAATGCTTCAGGTCTAGACACAATATGTAATAAAAGCATAGTAGCTTTTCATTACTTACTTTATTCCTTTTTACAGCTCTCTTGTCTGTTTTGGTTACGACAGTGGCCCAGTATTTTGTCCAGGTGATATTTACTATAACCTCTGATTGGGATTTCCCCTTCTTTCTTAACTATTCCACTCATGTCATGGAAAAAAATAGCATATACTGTACTTCTTTGCTTTCAGTATAGACCTTTGTGTGAGCCATCCTTCTTTGTATTAGATACCTGCTTATCTGATACATCCATCACTGAACTAGTAAGAAGAACAAAAATCACACTTTTAGTATCCTTCTTGGTCTTGAAGGGCAAAATGGCAGAACTCTCAGCTAATTTTCAAAAAAATCCCCCAGTCCATCAGTGAATATAAAATATGCCTCTGTCTTTCATCCATTTGTGAAATTGTATGTTTCTTTTTCTTTTTTTACTTGTACAGTGGAACCCCGACATAAGAGCTGCTCTACTTAAGAGCAACTCGAGATAAGAGCTGGGAGGGGAGAGATATTTTTGTTCTACTTACAAGCCCAAATTCGAGATACAAGCGCCAAGGAGCTGTCTCCTGAAGCCAAACGCTAACTTCCACGTTTGGCTTCAGGAGACAGCTGCGAAGCGGCGCACGTGTTTTAAAAGGTTGCAGCCGGCCTGGGGGGCTCGGGGGGGGGCTTGCAGCTTTCTTTCTTGCTCTTTTTCTTTCTCTCTTTTACCTTCCCTTCCTCTATTTCTTCTTTTCTTTCTCCTTCCCACCTTCTTCCCTCCCTCCCTCCCTTCACTCATTCCTCTCTTACTCTCCCCTTTCATAAGTTTCCTTGCTTCCTTCCTCTGTTCCTGTCCCTTCCCTCTTTCCTTCCTTCCTTCCCACCCTCCGTCCATTCATTCACCCATTCCTCTCTTGATCGCTTAAAGCCGGTCCCTGGTGCAAAAAGGGTTGGGGACCTCTGTCCTACAGGATTGGGTGGCAGAGAAGTTGAACATATGTAAATTTAAAAGTTTAAGAAAGTTTACAAGTTAAGTGAAAGAAACTTCATTATTCATTTATATGTACATGTACATTTCTTCATTAAAAACATGTCTTTCTGCATAATTTAGACTAACTTTGTGAGTTTTTTGAGGGCTGGAACCAATTAAAATTATTTACATTAATTCCTATGGGGAAAAGTCGTTCGAGATAAGAGCTGCTCGACTTAAGAGCCCAGGTCCGGAACGAATTAAACTCGTATCTCGAGGTACCACTGTATGTATGTTTGGTTTTTATATATTAAGGGGTTTTAATTTGCTTTTAGTATTGGATTTTATTGTACATTGTTTATGATTGTTGTTAGCCGCCCCGAGTTTTCGGAGAGGGGCAGCATATAAATCCAATAAAACTTGAAAATAAACTTGAAAAAACTAGTGGTAAATCTAAAAAATGTCATCTAGTGAGGGAACTGGTGCTTTCATTTTTAATTTTATGTAGGATTTAATCTGTCGTAAGCATGTTATCTTAAAAAAGAAAGAGAAGTATCCATATGTATTAAGGCAATGTTATTTTATTCACCCCTTTTTTAGCTTGAATTCTTATTTCACAAATAAAATGCAATTCTAAGGGTACTTAATAGCTCTTATTTGTTTATTTTTTTTAAAAAAAGATTTCTGATAGAAGCTTGTGCCGTTTGACAAAAAAGTGTTCATCAGTGTGTCTTTGTTTTAATCATTCCTCACCCTCCCGTGGGAAATTGAAGTTATTTATATTGTGTTTAAACAGCCACTCCTATGAAACAGTTTCATTGTTATCATCTGAATGAGAGATCAGTTAAGTGAATGCTGTGTACCTGACAGCTCCTTAAAAAGAAATAATATGCCATGATAATTAAAGGGTGAAAGCTTCCTTCCATTTCAGTGGAAATGACTTGAAAGACAACTTATTGGATCTAGACTGAGGAGCTATTGAATGCATTCTTCCCCTTGTCACTCTAGTTCTACAACTTAATAAAGCACAGGGTACAAAACAAGAGTTTAATCAAAAGAAAGAGGCCAACTGTACTCAACTCAGGCTAAATTATGATTACCATTGTCATTTTCTTTTAAGAAAAATAATAATATACCGTAATTACACTTTCAGTTAAGGAACCTGCTTTACAAGTGTTTCTTATATTTTATTTGGATAGACTTCTGGCATTTCAATATTTTTGACAGTCTTGATTGTATTTTTCTTCATTACAATTGATGCTGTACTCATTTTACAGATGAAAACATTAAATTTTAGAATTGGAATATTGTCTAAAACTTAAATCTTGATTTCTATCTACCTCTTTCATTTCTGCACCATATTTCCCTTCAGATATGTAAACAGTTTATTGGGGAATTTCTTTTGATGGTGCCTTCCAAGTTTAGTTTTAACAATGTGGTCTGAATCAACAGTCTTCTAAATATTTGTTTGCTTTATTTTAAAAATAAATGTGAGTATATATTTATTGTTGAGTAATAGAATATTCTATGTTATTTTTTTGGGGGGGATTGGTATTTATATTCCATTCTGAATTACTGATGTGTACAACTGTTAAAACAATAACAATAAAATATGTAATTATGCATTTTGAATGCAAATTTTTTTATGCTATTGTGATTGACCACTAGGCTGATTTCTATCAAAGGAAATCAGGAAAATATTTGATTTTGGATATCATTGGTGAAGGTATGCTTTAATGGTATAGCCTTATGTTGATTCTGTCTTATGTTTCAACACTTTATAGATATGGTGCAATATTACTGTAAAGAGCGAATGAAATGCATTGTGCCATTGTACAGAATGTTAACATAGCTAGAACCAAAGTCTTCCTTCTACCTCTTGTTTTTATAACAGAACATAATTAACAGATAATATTGTTTTGCTATATGTACTGTTGCATTTTTGATGAGTCTCCTTGAGTCCTTCCATCAAATATCCTCCGAAACATATTTTGCTGCATAAACTAACAAGATGATGATGATGTTGTAGTATTATTCAGAAAGTTACTCAAACTGTGAAGGCAAAATGCCTGCAGAGAGGCTAGATATAGTTACTTTGATTTCTTTCTGGGTAGTATGACATAAGAAATTGGTACATCCTACTTGTATACGCTGGGCAGTTTATGTTGTAAATTAACTAGATATTGATAAATCTATTAAAATAAAGATACTTAAAATTAGAAATTCTGTTTTGCTCTTTGGATTTTGGGGAGATGGTAAAGTGATAAATGTGTGTTAAGTCTCAAATGTTTTAACACTTTATTAAGATTGCCAGTGAAATTTCTGAATAAATAGAATTTTAACTGTATCACAGCCCCAAACCAAGAAAGGGAACACAGTGTCAGATTAGTAAAAAAGTGGGGAGGATTGGATCTTTTCAAGGGTGAAGGTTTCAACTTTATTTTATGGTTTCTGGTTTCTGTATAATTTTACATTATTTAAAACATGGTTTTATCAAGATATCTGTATTGGCTCAATTTATTTAATTGTATAGTTTAATTATTCATTTTCTTTCAATATAATTTACAACCCATTTGGAGGTTAGTGACTAGAAATGGATAGCTGTAATTTTGGGTTGTTTAGGCGATTTGAAAGTTGACTTTATTTATTTGGGTTTCTGAAGAGTTGGCAAAACTTTTATGCTTCCTAAACCAGTTGTACAGACTTTGAAGATCTGTTTTTGAAAATTGGATAATTCACGTACAGATCTGAAGAGCTCATTAAGAAGAACTATATACAAACCTTGACACACTAAAAGAATATTAAATTAGTTCAAATTGTGCATAGCCATGTAAGGTTATTGAAGCATTTCAAAATGTTGAAAGAGCTTGAATTTGAAAAGGGCAAGTAGTTTTAGAGACTTAATTTAAAACACTTATTGAAATCATTCTGAAGCAATGAGAAGCTTTAATCTCTGGATTGTAAAATGCTGAGTTTTAAAAAAACTATTGTCAGTAACTGAGATGTGAAGAGTCTTGTATGGGTTGAATCACAGGATATCTTGAATCCTGGAAGGAATAAAATGACTTTAGGATCATTTAGCTTATGGCACTTTCAGAATGCTGTGTTTTACTGAGAAGGTCATCCTAAATGACTAAATCCCTGTTGTAATGACAATTTATATAGGGTCACTCCCATAAGCCAAGATGTGTTCAGAAGAATCACTTCAAAGGAATGAAAGAAATTGTCAGGCAAGTAAAGTTTAAGAAGAGATAAGGTGCAAAGCAATAAGGTAATTGATAACTGATATTAACAAGAAGAAATATACTAAATTCAGGAACTGACTATTAAGTTCTTATAGTCATCTTCTTGTTTTTGTACTTACTTTTCTACTTTATAAGATTCTGATTGTTATAATTGCAAATATTGAAACACAAAGGATAAAGACATTATAGGAGAAACTGAACTTTGTAGAATAATGATGCTTAAAACACATTGTCTCAAAGTAATATAATACTGGAGATTGTCTTAATGGTTAAACTAGGAAATTCAATTGAGAGCTCTTTTCGATAAGGGCTGTTTGGAATTTAAAGGATATAAATATATTGGTCAGTGATGGCAAACCCTTTTTTACTTGAATGCCAAAAGGGCATGTGCACGTGGACACCAATAAAGCAATGCTCTCCCCCCACGCATGTGCACAGGGCCCACCGAAGCCTCCAGACTTCCGGTAGAGCAATTTGGGCCATTTTTCACCCGCCCCAGGTTCAGGAAAGCCTCAGGAGAGCCTATGGATGGTGAAAAACACTCAATGCGCCTACTGGAAGTTCAGAAATGAACTTCCAGTTGGGTCATTTTTCATCCTCCCCAGGCTTCAAGAAAACTTGTGGCTGGCAAAAAATGGACCCAGTGGGCCTACTGGAAATTCTGGTAGCCTGTTGCATCCGTTTTTTGCCATCCACAGGCTCCAGAGGTTTTCCTGAGGCCTGGGGTAGGTGAAAATGACTTCCCTCTGGAAGGCCGAAAATCAGCTAGCCGGTGCACACATACCTCGCTTGCCCTCAAATATGGCTCCATATGCCACCTGTAGCATGTATGCCATAAGTGCGTCAACACGGATCGAGGTGGACAAATGCTAACCAGAAGCAACTTGGGGAAAACAGCAGCATTGTTTGTTTGTTTTTGGACTTTGGGAGGAGTAATGTTGCAATGAGATATGAGCAGAAAATAGAACATTAGGGCTGCATGTGTGATTTCATTCCATTGGTCCCTGGCTTATAGACATATTCTTTAGCCTTAAGGATTTTTAGTTCATGGATTTTTCAATAGTTTAACAGAATTATTTTAGAATAAGTATTGACCTAGTGGTTAAGACACCAAGCTAGAAAGTGGGAGACAGTGAGTTCTAGTCCTGCCTTAGCCATGAAAGCCAGCTGGTTGAGTTTGATCCAGCCATTTTTTCAACCCAACTTTCCTTGCAGGGTTGTTGTTATGAGGAAAATGAGAGGAGGAAGGTGTGTTGGATATGTTGATAAATGTATCAACATACATGTATCTTGATAAATGTATAGATGTAATAAAGGTGGGGTATAAGTAAATAAAACAGGTTAGTCATCAAAAGTAGTTTAGCATAATTAGTGTTTAATTAAATAAAACAAGCTTTGTTTTTGGTACTGACCGTCATGCTAAACAAAAGCCCAGGCCGCTTTAAGATCTGAGACAAATAACTTATTTCCTCTTTCATGCCGATATGCTTCTGTTGCATCACACACAGTATTCTATAAAGCATCAGTCATACTGATAGCTTTACATGAATGAGTTTTCTAATACAATAGCAATGAACAGAATAGCCAGATTTCTCTGTGCAACCAAAAGTGCTTTTCACATGGATAAGAAAATGATTGATATGCTGTTTTGAAATGAATGCAAGATAGATATATAGGATGTTCATAAATAGTAGAAAAATTGTTGTAGAAAACATGCATTTATTTATTGTATTTATTAATAAATTTTATTTATTTATTTATTTATTGATTGATTGATTGATTGATTGATTGATTGATTGGCATGCATAAGTGCACCAGCGTGCCTTCCATCCCCTGTCCTAATGTTTCTCTCTTATATGCCGCCCCTCTCCAAACGCTCGGAGTAATGTACAGTAGTACCTCTAGATACGAGCTGCTCCATATGCGAGTATTCCAAGTTATGAGCCATGACGCAAGCGAAATTTCTGTTCGACACCCGAGCTCAAATTCAGGATACGAGCCGAGCTTCCACTAGGTGGCACAAGAATCCTTGCTTCTGGTTATCTCGGCGGGGAAAAACAAAGTCTAAAGGCATTCGTTCAAGATGCGAGTTGATCGACATACGAGCTTGGTTCTGGAACGAATTAAACTCGTATCTAGAGGTACTACTGTATATATAAATGTATATATTTAGTAGATATTTGAAATTAATTATTATATTCAAGAGTGTGAATGATGTGATGGCCTAGAGGTGAAGAGTCTCATATCCCACTTGGAAGATTGAGAGCTCAGTTCTAGGCAGCAGCAGATGCTTTTCTATCAGGGAGCAAAGAGAAAAATATTTGCTGCAAATGTTGCATAGGCATCAGGAAGGACATCTGGCCAATAAATGTTCAGCTCCAGTCTGTCACCTTGAACCCACCACAAAGCAAGGGATTACAGCAGGGGTGTGAAACTCAATTTCATTGAGGGACACACCAACGTTGTATCTGACTTCTGGGGACATGGGTGGGCATGGCCAGCTCACATAGAGGGTGGCTTGTGCTGACTTGAATGCTCTGCCTGTGAAAATGGGCTCCACGCACTCTGTTTTAAGCTGCCACGGCCTCCTGCAACCTTCTGCCAGCGAAAATGGAGCTCAGGAGCACAGGGCCCTCAGAAGCTCCTTTTTTGCTGGCAGAAGCGCTGCAGGCTGGTCCTTCACTCCAGGGTGGCCCCATAGGTCAGACCTAAGTACCCATCAAGGCTCCAGCTCCTGGGTGTTGAGTTTGATACCCCTGGATTACAGGTTCATAACAAGGAAATCAAGTGTTCAAATGTGTGATTTTGTCCAAATATAGAATTATATTAAAAGATAGAAAAGATGGATTTAAACAGTAACATATTTTTCCAAGTATAAGACACACCTTCACCCACCCCACAAAAGAGGGTGGAAATGTTGTGTGTCTTATAGCCATTTTTGGCCTCCCAAAGCCCCACCCCCGCATCCCATTTTTGTGAAAAGTGGGCCCATTTTTTCGCACAAATAGGGTGTGCAGATGGTTTGGGAGGCCTGCAGAGTGTTCCTGGGGGGCTGGGGGAAGTAAAAAACACTAGAAGCACTCTGCAGGCTTCCCAAACCGTCTGCACGTCCCATTTTTGCAAAACAAATGGGTGAAAAATGGGTCATTTTTGCAAAAAGGGGCACATTTTTGCCTCCCCCAGCCCCCAGGAACACTCTAGGCTTCACAAACCTTCTGTGTGCCCCAATTTTTACAAAAAAGGCTGAAAAATAGGTCCACTTTTGCAAACTAACTGATTAATGACTGATTAAGTATTAATTACTATATTTAATAGATGGTGCATGTTTATTAAGTTGTATTGAAGTGTATGATAGTCTGTGTAATTTTTCAGTGGGGAGAATAAAAATTATATATATATATATATATATATATATATATATATATATATATATATATATATATATATATATTTTAATTAGAATTATCCACTCAGCGAAGGATTTAGAGGGCGTAAGAGGAAGTAGGAAAGAAGGAAAGAGAGTAGAAGGGGAGGTAGAAAAGGAAGAAGGAAGGAGGAGGGAGAGAAAGAGAGAGTAAAAAGGAAACAGAAGGAAGGAGGAGGAGATGGTAATAGGAAAGGGGAGAGAAAGTGTAAGAAAGTAGGTACCAGACATGGAAGAGCCACCTGTGATAGAAAGAGGGGAGTGGAGAGAGGGAAGATTGTGATAGATTGAATAATAAAAATTAAAATTGTATGTACGGTAGTTAATTATCTATCTGCTGGAGCTGTATGAAGGATGACCATTCTGTCTTCAGATATTAAATTGATCCGGGCAGTAATAGTAAATTAATTTGAGACTG
The DNA here is from genome assembly GCF_031021105.1 of Erythrolamprus reginae. Taxonomy (NCBI): domain Eukaryota; kingdom Metazoa; phylum Chordata; class Lepidosauria; order Squamata; family Dipsadidae; genus Erythrolamprus; species Erythrolamprus reginae. Next base: position 80,463,073 of record NC_091952.1, on the reverse strand, counting down.
TTGTTGGTAGTCAGAAAATAGAATTGTATTACCTCAACTCAAAGTATTGAAATTTACCATCTTGCTTTAGACTTTAATTTCAAGCCTCTTATAAATATCAAGGTTATATGATGACTATTCTAATTGGTATAATAGTGCTTCAGCCTCTATGATGCTGCTTTGAAGAAGTATTTCTGTTGGGTTTCCTGCTACCTTGAAATTTGAAATTTATTTATTTATTTATTGGATTTGTACGCCGCCCCTCTCCGGAGACTCGGGGCGGCTAACAGCAACAATAAAACAGTGTACAATAGTCATTCAATACTAAAAATGATTAAAAACCCATTAATATAAAAACCAAACATACATACATACATACATACCTTGCATAGAATTGTAAAGGCCTAGGGGGAAAGAGGATCTCAATTCCCCCATGCCTGACGGCAGAGGTGGGTTTTAAGTAGCTTACAAAAGGCAAGGAGGGTGGGGGCAATTCTAATCTCTGCGGGTAGTTGGTTCCAGAGGGCCGGGGCTGCCACAGAGAAGGCTCTTCCCCTGGGTCCCGCCAAGTGACATTGTTTAGTTGACGGGACCCGGAGAAGATCCACTCTGTGGGACCTAACTGGTCGCTGGGATTCGTGCATTTGTTACAGTGGTGAAAAAATTTAAAGTTTATGTATACAATTGGCAGTAAGTTGTTGTTAGATTAAAGTGTTAAGAGCAATAGAGAGAACCAGATACAAATGTAACATCGGGGAAGAGTAGCTGTTTGATAATATAGAAAATTGCATTATAAGCTATTTTCAGCTCATAGAGAAAAATTTAGATGTAAGCTTACATACACTATAAATGCAAATAAAAATAATTTATGGCAATCATTAATGAGAAGAAACTATAAATGTATGTTTAAACAGTTTATGTGTGTTTATGTATAGAAATTGTAATACATTTTCCGGATTTTAGTAAACATCAAGTACTACATAGTAGTATTTATTTGTTAACTACTGTAAATATCCGACTGAAATTAATATAACCCTCACCTTCTACAGTATGAGTCCCAGTGACCGATTAGATCCCACAGAGTTGGCCTTCCCCAGGTCCCATCAACCAGATAATGTCACTTGGTGGGGCCTAGGGCAAGAGCCTTCTCTGTGGGGGCCCCAGCTCTCTGGAATCAGCTCCCCTTGGAGAGTCGCACTGCCCACACCCTCCCTGCCTTCCGTAAGAGTCTTAAGACCTACCTATGTCACCAGGCTTTGGGCAATTAGGTCTCAGCCCCCTGGCCAATGAAATGAGATATATGTTGTATGACTGAACTAGAATAATTGTTTTTAAATATTGGACTTTTAAACTGTAATTTTAAATTTAATTAGATTTTCCATTGTGTTGTTTTGTTATATGCTGTGAGCTCCCCGAGTCATTGGAGGAGGGCAGTATACAAATCAAATTAAATCAAATAATAAATAAATATATAAATACATAAATAAATAAATAAATGGATGGATGTGACAAAGATAAAATAAGAGTTATTTCCTAACACACATGAGAATTAACATCCATTATATAGGAAGTTTCAACTGAACCTGTATATGTCTTAGAAAACCTATTCTTAAGATAGCTTAATTGTGTTGTTTTTCTATTATAGCACTTCAAAAGGGTGAATGAAATGAGCTCTTGCGATTCTAGTATTTGAAAAGCTAAGTAATTCTCTGGAAGAATTATTCTAAATGAGCCTGGCCAAGATACTGGATCTGTGTGAAGAGGACTAAGGATACAATAGGATGTCAACTGAGACAGAACTTCAAGTGGCTGTTAAAACCAGCACAAAGAAAGAGTCTAAAAGGAAAGGTAGGAATTTCTTGTACTTTACAGCTTAGTTAAGGATGGTACTATTTCTACTTATAGGATCTTGTATTGTTGTTTTGTTAGAAACTGACTCACCAGATGGGTACACCAAATCTGTCTCTCCATTAAGCCTGAATGCATTGAAAGAATTAAATAATATGCAGAAGACATAGGATTTCTATAGAATCGGGTTTATTCTGTATTTTTCCATAAGCATTTATAAAGGAAAAAGAGATTTCTAGAAGTATATTTTCTCAAATTACTTTAAATGTGCCTTTTTATTGATTACTTTACACATAACCTTTTCTCTGTTTATTGATTTGTTTTGTCCTATGACTTTTGTCAACCAGTCTAGATTTGGGTTGATATTGTAGCTAATCATATTTAAACATTTTTGTATACCGCCATAATGAGGATAGTGCTTTCTGACATTCATATGAATAAGCTTTTTTCATAGTTTACCTGAGCTTATCCTACCCTATGCTACGTTTATTTCTTGTCTATCCGTAAAATGCAATGAAGTTGCATTGACTTATAATAGAGGCTATATAAAATATTTTTGGCCCATTACTCATATGTATATATTGAGTGGGGTCCTTAATACATTTATATGCATACATTTTAGTTTTTAAATATTCAAAATCTCTTCCTTTATAGGCCAGGTAGTGAACCTCTCTAGTCCATCACATGGCTTTTTAACTATCTTCTTCGGAGTTAATTTAACACATATCCTGATTGTCGGGTTTTTTCCAAACAAACCTTAAAATCTGAGTGTTCCCCCACAGTGGTTGATGGATTATTCATGGGATCTTTATTTTAATGGTGTTGGCATTCCTTTTCTCAATATTTTCTGGACACACTCACATACGCACACAACACAACATAACATGAGTGGGGGGCAGAACAGGCAATCCTTTTTTGCATATGAATTCTTACACAATTAGGAAATGTAATGAGAATTAGGGTGCTTCCCTGCAGAAGACACCTTTTGAGAATGAAGCAAAATGATTAAAAAAAAACAAGTAGCTTAGAATAAGCAAGTTCAGTAAAATTTGGGATCATTCTTTTCAAGCAACACTGACTTCAAAATGTTTATTTTGGATTAAAAAATGACAGACATTGTCTTTTCCTTATTTCTCATTTTCCTTATCAGCTGTTCTTGAGAGCAAATTTTCTGACTGTTCTATTTCTTGGGCTAAAACACCCTTTGGACTGCATTTTGTACTTGCCAGCCCTTAGCCCATCAAAGGGTTCTGTTTTTTCTGTTACTAATTAATGAAGCAAATTTATCACGTCATCACTTTGCAATGGTTTTGAAGTCTATGGTACAATTTTCTTTTTTACTTCTTCAAACACCAAAGACAATGGAAATTATGATCCAATCTGTGCTTTTCTACCTGACTTAATCAATCAAAGTGCTTTGCTGCGTTGGCAAAGATTCCTTTCTGTCCGTTTATGCTTAAATGTAAAACATTTAAAAGAAATGCTAGTGCCCTTCTCTCATTCTTGTTGCTCTGAAGGGAAATACTTGTAACTTTTACAGAGGATAATATCTGACAAAAAAGTAGATATTTCCATGGTTGACATCTTGATCCTATTCCTTGCCTATTACTTTAAAGAGTTTGAAATAGATTTTACAGCTGTGTATTTTCCCTAGTATTACTTAGTATACTTGCATGTAACTAATGGGGGGAGGGGGTTGGGAAGGGAGAAAGAAAGGAAATAAATCTGTTCTTAATAATATAAGAACGCGATACTGAATCTTTCTGGATGCAAGAAAACATCCACATGCACTGATGATGTTATATAGTTGGGTAATGAAACATCTGCTAGCACATAAGCAAGCAAGCTCAGAGAGCACCAAGGACAGCTCATTTGAATTTATACATGGTATGCTTGTATGTATGAGTGGTTCTTTAAATTGGGGTTTTCTAGATTGTTTTTAATATTAGATTTGTTTACATTGTCTTTTTATATTGTTGTTAGCCGCCCCGAGTCTTCGGAGAGGGGCGGCATACAAATCTAATTAATTAATTACATTTGAACCCAAGACTCTGGAGGTGAAATAAGGTAAAGTTCTCACAAAGCAGAATGCAAACTGTTACAAATTATATTCAGCAGTAGCAGAGTAGCTTTGCTTTGATTTCAGATTTAGCACCAACTAAAACCGAGTTCATCTATCCAAACAGAGGAACATCATATGATCAGTTCTGGATTTGGCGTCAAAGTGATTAAATAGACTCTTATGTAGATACTCTGAATAAATCTTCCTTATTTTGTCCTTTTGGGAGTAGGGCTTCTTTTTCTGCTGTATTGGAACTTTATGAAATATACTTGGATAATACTGAAAAGTTGACACATTCCTTCTTAGTCCTGTGCTGTTCAGTGACTAAAAAAGAATTAAGTGCCTGAAAGCAGCTTCTCACTCTAAGTCTGTAAAGAAGAAAAAAGAGAGCCACGTAGTTCCCATCCTTCTTTCTCACTGCAGATTCTGGCTTAGTCAATAAATTATGCTTAAACAGTGTATGCCTTAGTACAATTTGTGATTAAAAACTTAGTAGAATTTGTGTTAAATGCATTTCTGTAGGGCAGGATTCCTGGAATCAGCAGTCCGAGATCACCGGACAATGACTTGGTTAGCAAACTGATACCTATTCTTGTGGGTTATGCTGTATGGATAGGTACATTAAAAATTAAAGGCCAAGAATTCCTTCTGAACCATCGGTATTAGTTCACAATCTGCAGAATGCTTAGGAATAAATCTTCCCATCTTTTTCTATGTCTTTCATCTTTCCCCTTTCCTGTCCTTTGCATGCTTAAATGCAAAAGAAGAAACATTTGTCCTTTTGTTTTGCTTTTAATTTGTTTTGCTAGCTCTCTGCCAGTGAAAACATAACCCGGGCGGTGCCCACATTTTCTGGACCCCATTTTTATTCTGGACAGCTGCCTACAGCCCTTGGTCAATGAAAATGGAGTTCAAGGGGGCTGAGCTCTGTTTTCACTGGCAAAGGACTGCAGGAGACCATCTGTGCCTAAAATGGGGCCTGGGCTCCATTTTCAATGTTGGAGGCACTGTGGGCTGGTCCTTCCCTGTTTCCAGGACAGCCCTGTGGCCCTGATCTAATCAACTCACTGGCCAAATTCAGCCTGCTGGCCTTGAGGTTTGACACCCCTGCTCAAAATGAAAAGAACAGGAATTTACTGAACTTCCTTATGTAAAGGGAGCCAATTTGGTGTAGTGGTGACAGTGCTCTTCTAGAATCCAAGAGACTGTGAGTTCTAGGACTCTCTTAGTCATCAAGACTAACCGGTGACTTGGGCCAGTTATTTTGTGTCAATCCAATCCACCTCACAGGATTGTGGATATGGGCAAAAATAGGAGGCAGGAGTAAAGTATATTCACCACATTCAGTTTGTGTGTGGAGGACGATGACAAGATGATAATAATGTAAGAAAGGTAGTTTTCCCATTCTAGCATCTGGCTATGGAAAATATTTCCCGAACTGGAAGCTGAAATGCCATATTCCACAAGGCAGCGTTAACCTAAGTCCTTCCAGATTGTCCTTATACTATTAAATAATAAGATGCAGGAAGCATGAGCAGAAACCCTCTGGATTATGTGACCATAAGGCAGAGTATTACAGAGGGGGAGTTGTCACTATTCTGAGCTGCTTTACTATTGACATCTGCTTTAATATGGGACTGCTTTGGGAATGATTTCACCGATGTTTCTGTTTTTTTTCTCAGTTGAATTGGAATCTCAACCCATTTTCTAAACTCATAGTTTCCTTTGCTGATGCTTCCCCTAAACCAATTTTCATTTATTGTCTGGGATTTTTTTTTTTTTGGGGGGGGGGGGTTATTATTCTGCTGGTGAACAGACAAACAGATAATGTTCCAAGATCTTTAAATCAACACTTGATTCCTAAAAATAATGAACTAAAGGAATAAAGAGTTACCATAAGGCAGTGATGGTGAACCTTTTTTCCTTTCGGTGCCGAAAGTGTGCAGACGCCCAGGCCCATAATTCAGTGCCCCCCTGTGCCCCATCCCCTGAACATGTGCGAACAACTCCCTGCATTGCACATGTGAAGATTTCCGACCTTCAGTGGGCCAGGTAGGGCCATTTTTCACCTTCCCCAGGCTGCAGAAGGTTCCCTGGAGCCTGGGGAGGGCAAAAACAGCCTCCCCATCCCCCAGGGGCACTTCAGAGGCTGGAAAAACTTTCCCAGAGCCTTCACTCCAGCTGCAAATCAGCTGACCAGTGCACACATGCATGCTGGACCTGAGCTGGGGCAATAGCTCATGTGCCAGTAGATATGGTTATAAATTCACCATCATGGTCATGACGTATGGTATTAAGTTAGATCAAAAGTGAGGATATGAAACTTTATGATGCTGTTGTCATTAACAAACTTCACATACCTTGAAGTGTCCTGACCCCTAGTAAAAGTAACAAGTTTTTTAGTGGAGTTATAGTAAGAGAAAGGGATTTCCCACTTTTAATTACTATATTTTAGCTCTATTTCAGATGAAAACACTAAATACATTTAACTTTTTTTAAAAAAATCTACCATTGCTTTGCATTGAATACTTGTAGTCCTTGACTTACAACCATTTGTTTATGAACCATTTGAAGTTATGATGACACTGATAAAAATTACTTCCACTTACCGGACCTCACATTGCTACCGTCACAGCATCTCTATGACCATTTGATTAAAATTTAGATACTTGGCAACCGCTATGTATTTATTTATTTTTTAAAGTCAATTTTGTTATTTATATGTAAGTATTTGAATACAGCATTCCATTTTACAGAAGTAAAAAAAAGAAAAAGTAACAGAAATACTGATGGTAATAATAATAATACACAGGGAAAAACCAATTATACATTTTAGTTTAACAGACATCAGTCTTGGTATAGAGTAGATACAATCTAGATGTTGTCAGAATTAAGCCCTGTGCAAGAGTTAGAAATAGAAACAAATCTATGATATCCAATAAAAATTAGTTGGAAGGGACAAAAGAGAAAAGATGGATTTTGGATCAATTTTTATTAAAAGATAAAGAATTTATACAGCTGATGGAAAAATAAATGGGATTTTTTAAAAAAGAGAATAGGCGAGACTTCACTACAAAATGTGTGGAACACAGTGAAAGCATATACAGTATCAGATTAGCTATACCTTATATAGCAAGAAAAAATTAGAGAAAGAAACAATATGAAAAGATCCTAGAAGAAGAATATAAAGACTTGAAGCAGAGTTACAAAAAGAACGACAAAATGTGAATCTAAAAAAATCAAATGGAGATAATTAAACATAAGTTAAATATAATGGAAAAAGAAGAACTGGCATAACAAATAAAAAGAGCAAAACAATTTTTTTTTCAAAATGCTAACAAACTCGGAAGCTGGTTTGTTTGTAAATTGAAGGAGAAAGAGAAAAAATGGATAGTAAGAGGCAGGATGAGAAAAGTATATCATATTACCAAATGGAAAAGAAAAATGTATATGATTCAGGAGTTCTATAAGAAGTTATATGACTATGAAAAAAATCCCAGAGGAAAAAAAATAATACAATACTTGGAAGAAGCCAATTGACCAAAAGTGTTGAAAATGGTGAAAAATATGTTGAATAAAAGAATAACAATGGTAGAATTAGTATAGGTGATCAAAAGACAAAAGAATAACAAAACAGCAGGTCCAGATGGTCTACCAGCAGAAATTTATAAAGATTTACAAGATACATTGATCTTGTCAATGTTAGAGGTATATAATGAAAGTTTTATTACAAGCCAAGATATCACACACGTGGACGGAAGCTAATATCATTTTAATCCCAAAGAAGATTTAGACCAAACACAAATAAAAAACTATAGGCCAATAGCTGGGGTAAAATGCTCCCGGTACACTTGTGCGTGAGTTGTTGGACAGCTGGTTATGAAGGGAGCGCAAGGCTCCGTCCACCCACCCGAACGCCACCATTTGGGTTCTTGTACCCTCTGTGCATGCACAGAATGTTTGTGCATGAACAGAGAATAAAAGATGGCAGCGATGGGTGGGTGGGTGGAGCCTCACGCTCTCTTTTTGACCAGCTCTCTGGCGACTTACAGGAACTGGAAGCATTTCACTCCTGGCCAATAGCTTTATTAAATGCAATCAGCGTGCATTTATGAGAGTTGTGGCATCTAGAGTGCCATTTTGTGACCTTCATAGCTGGTTATGATAAGCAGCGTCTATGGGTAAAGCTATATTCACTCAACAACTGCAATCAATTTTTTTAAACCATAGTGAAAAGGTGGTAAAATTGGTTGTAAATCATTTAACAACCACATTGCTTATCAATGTCCCTGCAGAGGAGCAGCATATAAATTGAATGAATGAATGAATGAATGAATGAATGAATGAATGAATGAATGATTGATTGATTGATTGATTGATTGATTTTGGGGCCTAATTGTGGTCATTATTCCAAAACTTCCTGTATAGTTTTATATAAACTGTTAAAAAATAACTTATGCGGAAAACAATCCGCCAAGCCTTCATCAATTGTTATGAGACCCATATTGTAAGATAAATATACAGTACATGATCTATATTGCATGAATAGTTAAACCCACAATTTGGGAAACACTACATTAGAGACATAGGGAACAGACAGAATGTTTCTATGACTGCTATTGCATTATCTATACTTTCACCATCATTAATACTTATGTTTTTAATTCCTTCCCCATTTAGAAGTCTGATGTCTACTAACGTGGGGCAAATAATGAATTTGCTAATAATAAATTGGCTGAGATCACTTTCAAAAACTGTCTTTTGGGTTTATGTGGGACAGGCCTATTTAATACACACTTTCCACAGTAACTTACATGGCTATTTCAATAATTCATAGATGCATGTGCTGCAGAGTTTAATTGATTGGGTTCAAATACTTTGCAAAAAATAAACCTCTTGTGTGGAAGGGTTAGTGACAGCATTAATTAGAGATGCTCTGAGTCGTAGTGCAAGCTATGGAAATTTTTCCCAACTGAGTCACAATTGAAAAAGTCATTTATCTTCCTATTTTGTTAGAGGCTGATTCTTTTTCATTGGGCACATATTTCGACTTCATTTTCCCAGTGGAATGCAAGTGATCAAGTAAAAAAGAAAGAAAAAGGCAACCATGATAAGCACAATAAGAAAGTCAAAGAAACCCTTTAGACATATTGGCATGAATTTAGCTCTGCTTGAAGCCATAAAAGAAGCAAATGTTTATTTATTTGTTATCTAGATTCTAAACAAGCTTCGCTATTGGTTCAGTTGAATTAGTACTGCATTGATATTAGTATATGTTTTGAGTCATTCTAAATTGACATTATTTTTCTATAAATATTTTAAAATATTGTTAAATTAGATAAGGGGTGTACATAAGCACACTAGAGTGCCTTCCGTCCCCTGTCCTATAGTCTCTCCTATATCTTGTATTTCTTCTCTACTATATCCTCTATAACTTTCATTGTGTATTATTGTGTATTGGACAAAATAAATAAATAAAATATAAAATATAGTTATTTGCAAGATTTCTAAATCTTGCAAATTTAGGATATTTGCAAGATTTAGGATCACATTTGGGATATTCCATATTAAATTGAAGGTTAAAGCTGTTAAAAATATTAAAAACATGTCTAATGATAGTAAGATGAACATTAATTCAATAAAAGTTATTTTTAGTGTTTACATGGCACCCTCATCATATTTTAAGTGTAAAATTAGTAAGGGACACACAATATGGGTTTAAGCATTAGTGGTCTATAAATTTGTTAATTTAACAAATAACATGAAAATTACTATTCAGAGATGTGAATATATTGTAAACCATATTATCGAATATGGGAAAGCAGACTTTTATTTTTAGATATATGGACTTTGGATGACTGCTAGTATTTTTTAGATTTCATGAGTATTTCATAAATGTTATGATGAGATATGAAACAACTGTAAAGTAAATCTTGATAACAGCAATGTCTAAATCTCACTAATATAGCATTTAAGGAATTCTTCTATACACTTTATTGCCATCAATAAAAATAGATTTAAAAATCTGAAAACACGCATTTTTTCCCCTGTAAGACTAAACATCACTGTGTTATGAAGTCTTAAAAACACTTTGTGTATGCTGAAAACAATGTACATAGTAATACAATTCATTTAAGTTCCTAGCATAAATTTATAAAAGTAATATGAAAAACTATTTTGAATCAGGACCATTACATTCCGTTTTGGCATGAAACCGTAAAAGGACAATTAGAGACAGGGCTCTACTTACGAACAGGTCACAGTGCGCTACTTACAAACAACCTTGCAAGAGGTTGTTCGTAAGCCTCTTCTGTTTGCAAGTTCAAGCAAGTGTACATATGGAGTGCTTTTAAACCTATCTTCTCCCATGTTCCAGGACTTTCTTTGTTAGAATTGCAAACAGGTTTGCTTGTATCTGCACAAGTGCATAGTTCAAAAGTTCCTAAGTGATGCCTGTACTCCTTTTATGTATCTAAGCTGCAGGTGATAGAATATCATCACAATTTTCTATTGTAACTGATAAAAAATATCCTGCTCAGTAATTTATTTTGAATAGAATCAAATACATTAAGCTTCTTTTCTAAAGAAGGTACCTAGGCAAACCATGTGTATCTTGGGAGGCAATATTGTTGGCAAACTAACTGAAAGCTGAAAGTGGCCATTTATCATGTTTTTAAACAGTAAGCCTATCATTTGAAAATACTACAAGTGAATATTCCTGGGATCTGTGCTAAGCATTCAATTAGCTTATTCAGTTCATCTCTATCTTACCCATTTATCATTACATGAAAAGAATGTTCTAAGAAGGGAGTTAGAAATTAGTTTCAGACATGCTCTTAAAAATTATTGTTTTGATTTTCCCTAATGTTACTTCAAACTATGCGCATTTTCTCAATTAGATTTTTCATATGACATGTACATCCAACAGATAGTACAGTTGTAACAGAAATGTGTATTTTAAGAAGAGATATTTGTAACAGACACACACACACATACTTGAGAATATTCTAACTTGAAAAATGAGTTTTGTGTGCTCGACCATTGAATTTGAAAACACAAATAAGTGTCCAAAGTTGACAGCACTATAAATAGGCACGGCAGAATCAACAATTGTTTAAAATCTGTGGGCTGTTTCAGCAAGCACTGTCATCATAAATCACATTTCTACTGTTATAGCTGAGTGAGAAATGTTACAACGAAGCATTGGAAATATTTGCATTTTCTGATAGGAAGTAGAATTGCATTGTTACAAACAACCTCATGTACTTTCTTTCTAGTCAATACTATTTTTCCCATTTCTATAAAGGTAGTCTCTCAACCTATCGCCACAATTGAGCCCAAAATTTATGTTGCTGAGTTAAGTAAGGTTTCTCCATTTTACTTCCTTGTCATAGCTAGATTCACTGTTAAGTGAATCATTGCAGTTATTAAGTTAGTAATATGGTTCTTAAGTAAATCTGGTTTCCCCATTTATTTTGCCGGTCATAAATGTGAACCAATTACCATATCCGAGTTTTGATCAAGTGACCATGGGACTGTTGCAACAATCGTGTGAAATCTTTTTTCAGTTCCATTATAATTTCCAGCATCACTAAACTAGGTCCTGTCGGCCAGATAATGTTGTCTGGTGGAGCCTAGGGGAAGAGCCTTCTCTGTGGCGGCCCCGGCCCTCTGGAATGAACTCCCTCCAGAGATATATACCATCCCCTCCCTCCTGGTCTTTCATAAAGCTCTGAAGACTGGCAGGCATGAGGACCGTGAGTTGGATAAATGTGGATGATTGTACATGGGGTTTTTAGAATCTTTGCTAACTTTGTATATCTCTTTCTAAAAAATAATTAGATTTCTTCATATATATTGTTTGTATTTACAATGCTGTACGCCGCGCTGAGTAGCCTCGAGAAGGGCGGAACAAAAGAGAGAGAAAGAAAGAAAGAAAGAAAGAAAGAAAGAAAGAAAGAAAGAAAGAAGGAGTGCTCAATCCATGGGCCACAGCCCATTTAGAACTGGGCCATGCAAATGGCAGGTGAGTGTGCAGCTTCACATGTATGCAGCTTCACTTGTGTGAGCAGCTGGTGTGTTCATCCACTGCTTGCACAAATGGAGTTGTGTGAATGTGCATGCACTTTGTTTACATTGAACTGTCTCCTCAATGAAACATTGAGGGGTGGAGATCAATGTCTGTTTCCTCCATTATAGATCCAGACAAATGCTTCCAATATAATATAAAATATGAAACTATGCACTTAGATGGTCATATGAAAAGAAAGGGGGGGAAACCCCTCCATACCCTTAGACTAATTTTGTAAGAAAGAGAATAATCCCAACTCAAGAAGGGTTTTTTTGTAGATTCATTGCTAACTGGCTTCTGAGAGTAATAATATAAGCAAAGTAGATCTGGGGAGGCTGAATTAGCAACAGATCCATTCGTTGTACATTTCCACGCTGTAGTGCAAGAAACCAATGATTGACTTCCACTTTTTCCCAAGTCATATTTGTATTTGAGCAGCATCCAGGGTATTCAGCCACTAAACATAAAAGAAGAGTAAGTTTATATCCTCTTGTGTCTTTCCTCTGTTTGCCACAAATAGAGATATGGAAACAGCTGCTTATTACAGCTTGTTAGTACAGGCAAAGCACAGCTCCTTCAGGTATTAAAGCAGCTGTGTTCTTTGGAATTGTTGCAGAACTGTTTTCAAGGCTGGCCTGGTTATCTGCATGTGACAGTACTACCACTGACAACAAAGTGGCTCATTTGATGCAAAGGTAAGTATGTGTGTAGACAGCTGGCCATGCAAGCCTTCCAAAAGATGTGGCTCATTTGATGCTTTAAATAGAAGCATTACTTGTATCAATACACATGGTGAAACAACTCTTAAATGCCAATAAATAGTGACTTTTCCCTACAAGGGAACATAGAGGTAGAAAAAAATGTCCTGTAAATACTATAGATTTTAATGATATTTTTATAAAATATTTGTAAATATTTTTATATTATTTATTTCAATTACTTGCGATCTTGGTTTTACCACTTCCTTAGTAAAATTATAATAGTATAAAGAAAATGAAATAAAACCAAATCTCTATAGCTGGGACATAAACATTTCTTCAATTGTACAATTCCATCATCCTTGTTATATGGTTATAATTACCAGGTGAAACAGATTTTGTCTAATACTGTACAGAATATCATTTTTTTCCTAAGAGTTCTGTGATAATTTAATTAATGGTTGTTTTACATGTCAATTTTCTAGCAGGGTCACAAATATGGGCAGGATTGGGATGATCTGTGATAATTCAGTTTAAAAGTATCCAAAAACTTCCTTATTCTAAATCCCATGTTCCCAACATGGGGCCCACGCCCCACAGAGGAGCAATTTCATTTTTAAGGGGGACAATTGGAAATTTGTTTGAACCTAATGACCTTTTAGACTTCCTCTGTGTGAGTAGTTCACTTTTTGAATAATAAGAATTATATGTCATGGGGGGGGAAAGCCTCAGGATTTTAGAGATGCTTAGGTGAGGCATGGCCAAAAAAGGTTGGGAATCACTGTTCTAAATGATACAATAGCTTCAGGATCCGGGATGTTAATTTGTTCTTTAGAAGTAGAAAATAATCATTCTATTTATTTAAACTTCACCCCAGAAGCTTATCATCGTTGGATTGTAGGTTTTTGATTTTGTATACAGGTAATCCTCAGCTTAACAACAGTTTGCTCACTGACAGTTTGAGGTTACAATGGCACTGAAAAAAGTTAACTGATAACTATTTTTGCTCTTATGACCATTGCACCATACTATTTTTCACTCTTATGACCATTGCACCATAATGCCATGGCCACATGATTTACATTTGGTTGCTTGACAAATGACTCACATTTATGATGGTTGCTCTGTACTGGGGGGTCATGTGATCCCCTTTTGCAAACTTCTGATAAGCAAAATCAATAACGAAGCGAGATTCACTCAACAACCGTGTTACTAATTTAACAACTGCAATGATTCATTTAACAAATATAGCAAGAAAAGTCGTAAAATAGGGCAAAACTCACTTAACAGATTTTTCACATAGTAACGTAAATTCTTGCATCAGTTATAAATTGAAGGCTACCTTTACTACCCATCATATTGTATTGTTCAGTTAACATTCAGATACTATGACTTGCAAAGTGTGAATGAAAAAAATAATGAATAATATCTGTTGGAAACGTTGTTAAAAAATTTAGTTGCTTTTTAAAATCTCTGATCTAAACATTGCCAGCTTGATTTGCTAGATATAGTTATATCTAGTTATAGTTCATTTTCTTGGACTACAGTAAGGCAATTGATAACCTACTATTAGATAAAGCAGAAAAATGTGGGTTAGACAGCATCAACACCAGATGGATTTGTAACTGGCTGACCAACTGCACTCAATGTGTAGTCCTCAATGGAACTGCATCTACATGGAGAGAAGTATGCAGTAGAGTACTCCAGGCTCTGTTTTAGGCCCATTACTCTTCAACATTTTAATCAATGACTTGGACAAGGGGATAGATGGGGAACTCATCAGATTTGCAGATGACACTAAACTGGCAGCAATACTCCTGAAGATAGGCTTAAGATACAGAAGGATCTTGACAGACCTGAACATTGAGTGCTGTTTACAGTAATAAAATGAAATTCAAATGAAATGCTTTGGAGAATAGCCCGACTCCCTCTTCTTTGTGGCACCTCCTGAGATATACGAATGCTGCTATCATGTTCTCCCCTAGTCCTTATTTTCATTAAACTAGACACATCCAGCTGCTGTAACTGTTCTTCATATGTTTTACCCTACAGTCCCCTAATCATCTTTGTTGCTCTTCTCTGAACTCTTTCTAGTCTCCACATCTTTTTTACATCATGGCAACAAAAACTGGATACAGTTTTCCAAGTGTGGCCTTACCAAGGCATTATAAATTTGTATTTATATACATAAATAGCTGTGTATTCTAGCTGTATATTCCATTTATCAGTCTCATCCCACCAAGTTTCCATAATGGCAACTATGTCATATCTTCACTCATTTACTTGAATTTTTAATTCACCCTGTTTATTCCTCATACTCTGTGCATTGGTGTATAGACATTCAACTCCATTTTGATTGACCTTGTGTTTACTGTTTACATGACCTGTGTTGTGCCTGACTGCCCCTATTTCCTTGCCACCTGTTTGATTAGTGCATATGATGTGGCATTCACTATTAAATGTTTAGCTTTGCTTGACACAGGGTTGATAAAACATAGAACACATGGGGTAATTTAAGACATAGAACACATGTTTTGGATTTGTTTTGATGCTGCAATAAAATTCTTGTTTTGTATCAAGCTATTACCATTTAGAAAGAGTCATTATAAGACTAAGAGGGTTTACTAAAGTTCTTATGGATATACCGTAGAGACAATCAGCACATTAACCTTTTAATAAATAGCTTTGGTGATCTTTTTGTGGGATATTGCATGACCTACATTTTAATAAATATAGTCCTGACACATTGCAACAACACTGAATATAGGTTTGTCACCATGGAGATAAACAAAAACAATATTTCTGGCTATAGTGTTGAGTGAATCCAAGACTTTCTTCTAACACACAGAAACTATTAAGAAAGTAAAATAAGAGAGCTCAAAATACATTTAAAAATGAGTAAAAATCTATTGACTATCCTTAGGATGAAGCTGAGAAGAATATTAAGTAGAAGACTGAATTGACAGCAGAAAAAACTCAATTGAATCATATAATTCTGTTCTGTTTCATTACATCTAAGTTAAGGAAGTCAAAGGAAAAAGACGATTCAGTCAGATCATATATCCTACTATTCTGGACCAGATATCTTCACATTAAAAATATTTTATTTGGAACATTAATAGGATTAGGAAAAAGTTTCTGATATTTCCTAACATGATTCCAGTGATACTGTATGTACGGATGAAGGGAAGTATAGGTGCCCCAGGATAATATTGCAGGATCCAGTCT
Organism: Erythrolamprus reginae; assembly: GCF_031021105.1. NCBI lineage: Eukaryota > Metazoa > Chordata > Lepidosauria > Squamata > Dipsadidae > Erythrolamprus > Erythrolamprus reginae. The sequence goes on along the minus strand of NC_091952.1, from coordinate 80,447,187 downwards.
GGGTCAGTCACTGGAACCAGAAGTTTGGTCTTATGAGCTTTTGGAGTTGTGCTAATACTGGACATGTCATCGTGAAAGAAACATACTTTGATTGTTCTACTGAAGTTAAAGGGTGAAATGCAGTTTCTGGGACATTGCCTTCCATAACTGGGAGTGACACAGGAGATGTTTGTTTCCTGCAACAACACTGTAAATTATGCCCAGAGAATTCTGCATAATTTAGTGTAAATCTGTCAACATGGGCACAATATGATTTTTCTAGTGTTTGTTGGTGCATTTTGTGCCATTGAAATCTCTGGATATTTTTTTCAAGGGCAGCTTCACACAGAGCATTTTGCAAAATCTTGAAGTGGAAATGAGGAATGATCAAACTTTGCCAAACCTGGCTGGCTCAAGAATGGTTTCATTTGGCACACTGGATCTAATTGCCAGATGGTCAACCATGTTCCTCATCATGGCTGGCAACTGGGCAATTTAACAACAGCTGAGGGAGGACTAAGGTGTCCTCTCAGAATGTGGAAAGGAATAGGCCCACTCAAAAAAGCAATTTAAAACAGTCCTCTATTTATAATATGTGTATAAAGTGGGATCAAATGCAATTTTCAGCATTGGTGCATATATTATAGGTTATGTATTTTAGTTTAATTTGACCAAATATTTTTGCCAATTTTTATATCGATCAGCTTCCCAAGCTGACCTCAGGTTTTCGAAATGAACTATATTTGCTAATATTTTAATTTACTAATTTATTTATTTATTATTTATTTATTATTTAGATTTGTATGCTGCCCCTCTCCGCGGACTCCGCATTTACTAATGCTTTGCTGCTATTTCTCAAAGTTTGGATACAAATGCTTACTAAAGATGCACTATGTGTTTTAAAAGTTTGTCTATAGGCTGCGAGAATGTATTTTTGAGATAGGATTTTTTTTAAAAAAAACAACCCTTCAATATATATGAATAACAGTTTACTATTAGTTAATCATCTTGACTGATGTTTATACTTATTTTTCAGATTTTTAAATTCTTTTTAAAAAATTATTATTATTTATTAGATTTGTATGCCGCCCTTCTCCGTAGACTTTTAATTTTCTTTAAATTGTTTTAGAATTTTAAGCCTCCCAGAGTCACTTGGTTGTGACTCTGTTGAGTTGGGCCACTACAGAAATTGGAAGAATGAATGAATGAATGAATGAATGAACATATACACTCTTCGTTCAATTGCATATTGCAATTCTAGCAGTACTCCAACTGGAAATCAATACAGGATTAATCAAACTGAAAAAAGAAGCATTTATAATCCTAAACTGAGCACCGTTAATTAACATACGTTATCCCATCAAAAATATGCATGAAATCATAAAACCTGAGCTTTCTGACTGAATGGCTTTTCTTGCACCTAACGGAAAGAGTTCATTCTACTATCCAGTTCTTCCTTGCCAATATTCTGGTAAAATTGCCAGCACAATATCCATTTATATGAGAATGTCTTAGTGAGAAGAGGGTATTAATGGTCAAACATTTTCTTCTGTCTGAACAAAATATATAGCAATATTCATAAAAATGTGCGTAGGCGGGGTGTCGTTATCAGACATGAAAATTCAGAATAGACCTGGTGAGAAAATATAAGATAAACCATCCTTCTTGTATTTATCTCTGACGATACCTGATATAAAAAGGGTTTTTTTTTATCAAGTAATTACCTGTGAATTAAGGGATAATCTTACATTTACTGATAAGAATAGAAATTGCTTAAAAATAAGGAATGTATAGGTACAAAGGTGCAAATAACAAGGCAGTACAGCTGAAAATGTAGATTAAATTTTAAAACCTTTGTAAGAAGAAACTTGTCATGTTATTATCTCATTTCATGTCATCCCCATTCATATCTTCAAAACAGTCATAATTTTCTAAAACTTTTTAAAAACTAACTGGTGAATTCTATATTACTTTGCTTTTTAAAAAAATGACAATTGATTATTAGAGACGTATAGGTGCTTAATTGTGTAATAAATGTTTCCAAATGTATTGTGAAATTATTAGTCTTTACCTTTAGTTGTCAAGCAGTGCTATATGTACAGTTCTATAGCAGGGGTATCAAACTCTGTTTCATTGAGGGCTGCATTATGGTTGTGTCTGACTTCGCAGGGCCAGGGGATATGGCCAGATGTGGCTATGGTCATTGTTGACATGTTGGGGAACCTATGGTGACCAAGTCTTCTCTGAGACACCCTAGCCCCCCGCAGTCTCATTATAATCTTCCTTCCTTCCTTTTCTTTTTTCCTTCCCTCTTCATTCTCCTTTCTTCTTCCTCTTCCTTCTCTTACCTTATTTTTTCTCTTCACATCTTTCCTCCTTTTTCTTTGTCCTTCCTCTTTCCATTTCTCCCTTCTTGCATGCTCAAATGAAAAGGGGGAAACATTTCTCCTTTTGTTTTTAGCTTGTTTTGCTAGTCCCCTGCCAGCAAAAATGGAACCCACAGCCTGTTTTGGGCTGTGACTGCCTTCTGCAGCCCTCTGCAAGTGAAAATGGAGCTCTAAATTGAGTTCTGGCAAGAACCTTTGTGGCATGAAACACAATAAGCAAAATCTTCAGAAATACAAATGTTGTCTCCTATGACAACCACTCTCCTTTCCTTCTATTTATTCCCCAGACAGGTAGGGGGCCATTTAGCATCTACATGTGCTTTGCTTCCCAAATCGATTCCTTGTTCTCCATTGCTTATTTCTTCTAACTGCTCTGAACATATGTGCATCTGGAACAGGCCCCAGCTGTTCTTTCTCCTTACTCATATCAGCCTCCAAAGGCAACTGCTTCTCCGGTGGATGGGAAATGTTGGATGGCCCTGGCTTTAGAATAGAATAGAATAGAATAGAATTTTTATTGGCCAAGTGTGATTGGACACACAAGGAATTTGTCTTGGTGCATATGCTCTCAGCGTACATAAAATAAAATATACATTTGTCAAGAATCATGTGGTACAACACTTAATGATTGTCATAGGGGTCAAATAAGCAATGAAGAAGCAATATTAATAAAAATCTTAGGATATAAGCAACAAGTTACAGTCATACAGTCAACATGGGAAGAAATGGGTGAAAGGAATTATGAGAAAAACTAGTAGAATAGAAGTGCAGATTTAGTAGAAAGTCTGACAGTGTTGAGGGAATTATTTGTTTAGTAGAGTGATGGTGTTCGGAAAAAAACTGTTCTTGTGTCTAGTTGTTTTGATGTGCAGTGCTCTGTAGCGAGGTTTTGAGGGTAGGAGTTGAAACAATTTGTGTCCAGGAGGTGAGGGGGCAGTAAATATTTTCCCCGCCCTCTTTTTGACTCGTGCAGTATACAGGTCCTCAGTGGGAGGCAGGTTGGCAGCAATTGTTTTTTCTGCAGTTCTGATTATCCTCTGAAGTCTGTCTCGGTCTTGTTGGGTTGCAGCACCAAACCAGACAGTTATAGAGGTGCAGATGACAGACTCAATGATTCTCTGTAGAACTGTATCAGCAGCTCCTTGGGCAGTTTGAGCTTCCTGAGCTGGCACATTCATTCATTCATTCATTCATTCATTCATTCATTCATTCATGTATATATGTATGTATGTATGTATGTATGTATGTATGTATGTATGTATGTATGTATGTATGTATTTCTGTGTCTGACACAGAGCATCCATCAGAGCCTTCCCCAGACTCCAGCATTGGCCCAAATTCCTCCCTAACCTCCTCATTGTCCAACTCTATGGAACAAAATGTGACTAAATCTGGATGTTCTGCTTTGGATATGAAGCCTCCTCCCAGAAGATAACGAAGTGTCCCAGAGAATACTGCAGACCCCTTTCAAGCAATGCTTATATGCTGTGTCCTGGATAGAAGGGAATGAACTGCCAGTAATCTTTTCTGCCATCCTCACCACTCACTGCTCTGCCTTCCTGGCTGAAGCAGCAATGCTTTCAAACCAGACTATAATGCAATATGACAAGATGCTCTTCGATATTCCCTGGTGGAATCATTGGCTAGAATAGAGAGGGAAGTAAAGAGGCAATCTAGCTTGGAGTCACTCCATGGGAAAAAGCAACAGAGGTTAAACTCTGGAAGCCTTTATCTGCCTTTTTCCAAGAGAATGCAGGTTCCTGTAAAGATGTGATAAGATCAGAAACTACTTTTGTCTACTCAGTGAGTTGATCGGATTCCTTGAGCTTGGCATTCCTTTTGACACACCTGTACATTGGATGTGAATCTTTGTTAAGGGATAATGTACACCTGTACATTGAACACTGAATCTTTGTTAACAGATAATAGGAAGAGAAGAAAAAATAGAAGAAGTTAGAAAGACAAGAAGAAAAAGAGCTACAGAAGAATGAAGGGTCCTAACATAGACATTGCCTTTTGGTTTATGGAATAAGTTAAAGATCTGACATTAGAGCCAGCATCAAAATAAAAAACAGATAAGAATACCTCCATTTATCAGTTGGCAAATTAGTTTATACAGGTTATGGATTCTCGCATTACCTCTAAACCTAAACATAAAAAGGGCTGATTACTGTGGTTAAATTAAAAAAACCAAGAGAGGGGCGGCATACAAATCTAATTAATAATAATAATAATAATAATAATAATAATAATAATAATAATAATAATAATAACCTAATTATTAATGTGATATTTTTGCAACCCAATTCTATGTATGTATCTCTTGTATCTCTCATTTTCAGAAACTAATTATCTAACAAAATAATATAATTTCTGATAACATGACCCATTTCGTTGCCTCTTAAGATTTGTCCCTTTCTTTGAATGTTATGCAGTTCCTGTGTTTTGCATTGTTTTTCAGTAAGTCTTCATTCTCAGTTCCCAGTATTACATGTTTGGCTTTCAGCTCACTTACATTGTTTCCTATTCACATTCTTGTCCTTTGTTTTAGAATCTGTTGCTACAAATTTTAACAACCTGCTTTGTTTTGCATTCTGTTTCCTTTGTGTATTTCCAAAGAAGGAACTTAGATAGAAATATATACATGGCTTTTTCTGGGTTAACCTGTGGCAAATATACTGGGATAATAGGTTTGTGCTTTGCTTGCTCTGCCTCTAAATAGAATAAAATAACATATGGACAGTGAATTAATTTCCTTCAGATGAGCAACAACATTATGCTTCAGCACCTACACGGTGCTCCAAATATAGTAAAGTAGTGAGATGGATGAGATGAGTGGGTGCATGTTAATAATAGATTATATTGATCTGAGTGAACTTGTTTTTGAAGGAACAAAAGCCTGGAAGTGGCTCATAGACTTAACTAATGCAGTTTATATTAAAACATAAACTCATACTTATGTCCTCTTTCTATGCAATGAATTTTACTTACTCTGGACTGCAAAGTGTTCCTTATTAGTATGATGTACGTCATTAAATACTAATTGGACCTAGTCAACCACATTTGTGCCTAGAACAAATTTCAAAAGAATTGAAGAATATTCTGCTGCAGTTCAGTGTTTTAAATAATAATAGAACCTTAGTGTGTTGATTGTTTAGATTTACTGATGATAAAAAAATACGTGTAAATAAATATAAATACAACAGAATAGCAACTATCACCATTGCTCTAGAAGTGTGCATGTTTGTGTGCATTCCACACATATGACTTATGGGAACAGTGGTTTTTAGACTGACCTATTTCTGAATGTCTCATGAATAGGAAGAAAGCACATTCTAAGAGATGATGAGCCCAAAGGACTGCCAAATATTAGTATCAACCCACTTCTTCCATTTATTTATTTGGTTTATATTTAATTATTTTGTGGATGTTTTGTTGTTTTAATCTCTTCTAAATTGTTTAAATTGTGTTGGAACTATAGAATGTAAGCTTCCCAGAGTCAGGTACTCTGACTTGGGTAGGTATCAAAATTGAATGAATGAGTAAATAAATAAACTTTTATACTTATAGTTCTTCGTCCAAAGAATGATTCTGCAAAGTCTTTCAACATTTGGACATACAGCAGTTTACCTTCATAGAAAAGTCATTTTTTTGTACAGTAAGTACAGTATGTGAAATAAAAATAAAAATGGGGATACAGTATAACTGTCAAAGATATAGGCACCTTCAAATTCAGCAAGTGGCCAAAGAAATAAAATGGACTGCCCACTATAAGTAAATTGGCAATATTTTAAAGAAGGAGGAAATCATGGTGGTAGGAGACCTTAATTACCTTGATATCTCTTCACAGACAAATTGCCAGCTACAATCCTTATTTTGCTAATAATTTCCTTCCTTAGGGTAGAGATTATATAGCCATTAACCTGCATTAATGGTTTAATTTGGATTCCTGTGTTGAGAAAATGATTGGTCATGCTGGGTTCCATAGCTATATGATTCTATGATTCTCATCTCAAAGTCTCCGAGTTCGCAGAGAGGGGCGGCATACAAATCTAAATAATAAATAAATAAATAAATAAATAAATTTTATGTTAAAACACAGTGTTTTTGTTATCTGCACCTACACTTTTCCTATATCAAATTGGAAGTATTTTTCAATTTTTACACCAGCTTGAAAGTACTCATGGGTTGCTTTTCAAAATTGTATTAGCTCAAGAATGTAATTGATTTGTCTTCATTTTGCAAAAAGGTAACTTGAGAACAATGAAGTTCTTGAAAAATGCTACAATGACTAGATTTTTTTAAAATAAGCATTTTTCAATAGAATAAAAGTATGCAAAAGAAGCCAAAGATAGAAAATAAGAAAAAAAAAATAGAAGGAAAGAAATGGGAACAAGGGACACATACAATTATATCTTCCACTTTTCTTTCTATCAATAATCACTTTCTTAAACTTTTCTGAATTCTCTTATATCCCTTTTTATCCGCTCAAAATGCTACAATGATTTTTATCAGCACATATATTTCATAAATATAAAAGGGACATTTTATCATACATGGTAGACAGCTAAAACTAAAAAAAAATATCCATATAGTACATACTTTGATATGGAGTATTTTAAAGATTAATATTCAATTGAAGGCAGAACTATTTCTTTTAGTACTAATGGATAAACAGTTAAGGGGGGGAAAAGCCATGAGAGATTATTTCAGTATATGATTATTGCAGTGAGATTATAACATGCACAGAGATTGAAAGATTCCACACTGTCAGCTATGGAGGAATACTTGGTGAAATTGGTAGATCTTTCTGAAAAGGATAAACTTTGTGATTGTCTCGAGGTAACATCCCTTCTTCCCCTGTTGCCCAGGGTCACCCACAGTTAATTAAAATACTTTAGGATTATGTCCCATTCGATGTCTTCCAGTGGTGAGATTCAAAAAATTTTACTCTCTTTCTGTGGGCGTGGCTTGCTGGGCGTGGTGTGACTTGCTGGGCGTGGTGTGGCTTGCTGGGCATGGCAGAGGAAGGATAATGCAAAATCCTCACACACCCTCCCCCCCAATTAGCTGGGACTTGTGAGGCAGAGAATAGATGGGGGTGAGGCCATTCAGAGTTGGTATTTACCGGATCTCCAGAACTGGTCAGAACATGCTGAATACCACCTCTGCTTCTGACTCTCTTGGGATAGCTATTAATATATATATAATGATGGTCTCCCTTTTCGTAATGATGCCAAATTTATAATGTCTTTAGCCTTTTATAAATAACTGTATTCCTACTATGGGATATATTGTCCCACTTCTGCTGGTACAAGTCATGCTAAATAAAGAAAAAGGGTAAAATTTTCAAAGTATTCTGTCTTTGGGAAATTGAACAAGGTCAATAATGAAATTTACATTTCAAGCAGTTTTGTTCAAAGAGGGAAAATCCCCCCTTAAGATAAAAATCATAGGTTTTCAAAGCTTGTAATATGAAAATGAAAAACACCGGCTATAAGCATTCCTCAAATTATGTCTCTTTAAACCAGACAGAAATATTGTTAAACTTCTTTCTGTCTGCTTACATTATTGCCCTCCATTAAACCTTTAAATGTATCCTGAGCTGCAAAATGATTCATAATTCACAATTCAAAATATTTTAAAGTCAGGTTTTGTGAAAAGGAGGCTCTCTAAGATTTGGGCCTAGAATTCCAGGTGTGTGTGTGTGTGTTTGTGTGTGTATATTATTAAATATAATTTAAAATGACATAAATATTAATAAAACATAATAAATTTTGCAATTCTCATTTTGGGTAACCACATCTGCAAGTAATTAAAGCAATATATTTATATACGTCATAACTTATCAGATACAGTTAAAATAACTTGATTTTTATTCCAAGTAAGGATATAAAATCTGGCATTGCATTTACCTACATTACTTTCCTAATTATTTTATTTTGTTCCTTCAATCCACTGGAAACGGAGTGTTATGTTACTGATTACCTGCCTGTATCTACAGTTTTCTGGAAATAAAGGCAAGTAATCATTGCTATAAAACTAATTCCTGCGGTTTTTGTTTAATATCAGAATTCTGTTTATTCTTGAAGTTGCCCTGTTCTTTTGCTTTGTGTTGCATTTCACTGAAAGAGGGTGTGCGAGAGCTACATACACATGGGTGGGGCGCATGCATGGGGGCCATGAATGCAGCAATGGGCATCCAAATTTTTTTACTGCCACATTGTGGTTGTGGCTTATTTTGTGGGTGTGGCTTAATGGTCATGTGACTGGGTAGGAGTGGCTTGAATGATCATCATCTTTCAAGTGAATTGTTAAGTCCTTGATTTAGTGTTGCTTGGGTGACAATTTGCTTCGTGTTTCCCGCACTCTCCTTCCGAGGTCGCCCCCCCCGCCTCAGGCTGGGTAGCTAGGTGAACAGGTGTTGCCAGAAGCATAAATGCTGCCAGTGCCGCTTCTGCCCATGCCTTATGCTTGCACCTCAGGTGGGAGGTGGTTGCGTGAGGCTGGAGGGGAGCCGGGCAGGAAAGAGGGAAGCTCGTCCAAGACAAGGAAGGAGGAAAGAGGAAAAAAGCAAGGAGTGTAGACGCAGCAGCAGCAGGGGAAAAAAGGAGATTCGAGCCGAGATCAGCAATCCAGAAAGTGACAGCCGCCAATCAGCTGGAGCTGCTCACACATCTTCATTTCTGCCTGTGGAACTGTGTTCCATCCCATTCTGCCTGATGCCCACCCCTGTATGAATGCATTACATTTTGAAAGTTCGGGTATGTGTGCCCCCACCAGCCAGCTGGTCTTTGGGTCTCTGCGGGTGTGGGGTGCACATGGATATACGTGGGGGGTTGGACATGTGGGGGATGGCTGTGTACATGCACAGGTGCGGGGCACATGAGGGGTGCACATGCATGCACACAAGTGGGGTGCATGTATGGGAGTGGGGGGAATGCGGGGGGCATGTTTGGATTACATTTTGGGGGTTCATGTGCACATGCACTTTAGGCACTTGGTCCAGAAAATGATCGGTTCTATCACCTTGCTGGTGAAGGTCATGCTCCCATTTTTCTACGGTAGAGTTTTGGGTTCTAGCGTTGTATCAATGGGAAGGAAGACATGAAGGGAATTCATCTATCTTTGCTTGAAGGTGGTGGTGGTTCAAACCTGGAGATCTCAAATTCCTTAGAAAAGAGCATTCTTTTAACAGTCTTTGATCAAAACCATTCATTTAGTGACTGAAGTTACAATGGCACTGAGAAAAGTGAGTTATAAATGTTTTTCTTCCCATTCCTTCTACCCCTCCCCGCCCCATATTAAAGCCTTCACCAGAAATTTACATCTTTGCATAATGGATTCAAAGTACAATAGGCTTACGTTGTTACAAAGTCCAAGTTTAACCTGATTGCCTTATTGCTTTGTATTTTGAATCTTCACTCTTGGTATAGGAGTTTGCATCTCTTCAGTCTCCGAAGTGTAATTTTGATCTAATTCTTAACTGTGTTCTTGATTTCAAATGATTTCAAATGATTTAATTACTGTGTTATGTTTTTGGGACAGAAGCAAATTTTGAATAACTAGGACTCTAAATAGCCTTTATTTTTGTCCATGGTAGTTGGAACTGCTGGAATTTGTACCATCTCTGATCAAGTCATCAAGGGAACCAATGTCCCCTAGCTTTCCTCCCTCCCTCTTTCATCTTCAAGTTTCCAGCTCATTGACTAGATTGTATCAGCATAATCTAGTCATTCTGGATTTTTGCAGGGTAATATATACAGAATAATCAGCTCATTTAAATTCAAAACAGAAGAGAGCAGACTCCAATAACGAATAACTTTCCGTTGGGATAGATAACAGATTTAAAGCAATTCAGCAAATGCAATTTGAGCAAAGAGCAATATTTGTTCTTTGGGCCAGACTATATGGGACCATCTTCTGCCACATATCTCCCAACGACTGACCAGAACCCAGAGGGTTGGCCTTCTCCAGGTCCTGTCGGCCAAACAATGTTGATTGGCGGGGCCACGTGGAAGGGTCTTCTCTGTGGCGGCTCTGGCTCTGGAATCAACTACTCCCAGAGACTGGTACTGCCGCCACTCTCCTAGCCTTCTGAAAGGCTGCAAAAATAGGGCTCTGCCGGCAGGCCTGGGGCCATTGAGCAAGACCATCTAGCTCTGGCCAAGAAGAATGAATGTTTGTTGAATGATTGTGTCACTTTGGAGTTTTTAACTGTTTAATATTGTCATTGCTTTATTATGTCTTTTTATCATTATTTATATTGTTATTATTATATTCTTTCTATTACTGTATGCCAACCAGAGTCCACAAGGGGTTGGGTGGCTTATAGGTCTAATAAATTAAATTTAAAATTTAAAAATATATTCTAGTGTTCTGTCGAGCTCTCTGGTAGAATCCTCCAGAAACTGCACAGATACAATTTCAGGCACACACACGTTTGAAAATTCAAAACAATGTTCTTTATACCGAAAATGCAAATAAACGAAGCACTCTTTTTGTATAGCAAAGAGCACTTGTCTCCAAACAAACTGGTAATTTGTACAAGTCCCTTATCAGTTCTGTGATACTTAGCTTGCAGCTGTGAGGCAATTCAAAGCGGGGGAAAATCAGCACACAAAGGTCAAAGTCAGCAAAGCAGGCACGAAACACAACAATCAGATAATCCTCCACAATGGCCAAACCCACAGGCTGCTATTTATAGCAGCCTCACTAATTACCACATTCCCACCCAACCACAGGTGGCCTCATTTTCTTTGATAAGAATCTCTCAGTTGTTGCTGCCTATGCATCGCTCTCCGCATGCGTGGCTGTATCATTAACTCTTGTTCCGGATCCAAAGAGGAGCTAGATAATAGATCTCCTTCTGAGCTGTCTGCCACACTCTCCTCCCTGTCACTCATGTCTTCTTGGTCAGAGGAGCCTTCATCAACAGATTCCACCGGGAGCAAAACAGGCCTGCAGCATGTGGATGTCTCCCCCACATCCACAGTCCTTGGGGCAGGAGCTGGGCCAGAGCTAACCACAACATCTAGAAACATGAATCGTCACATTTTTAAAAAGCGTGAATATGATATTGAAATATGACATTGAAATAAAAGTTATCTTATTTGCATGTTCCTGATAGATACAGGACTGCTAATCATTTGTCAATACTAGTAGATGCCTAGGTAACCTAGTTAAGATATCCAATTTTCAATTAATCAAATTCTAAGGAAGATTAGTGAAATAGAAAAATATAGCTAGATCACAGAAATGTAAAAGTAAAGATTTTATCTTGTAGCAGTTTCTGGATTTTATTCCATTTCCCCTTGATTACTATGCAAATAATAAAGCAACCTTGCTTTTCAGAATAACTTTTCCATATTTTTAATCAAAATCCTGGAGAAAATAGTCACGCATATGTGTGCTTATTACACTGGAGGGTCAGTCTAAATGTGTTGTTATTTTATTGGCAGACCGAAATACATGAATATAATTCATGGTTTTCTTTTTCCAGTATGGCAGTGAGCCAGTCTGATTACATCTACTTTCGACTAAGTGGCCTATACTATTTATTTTTAGTTATTCTATTTTAAAAGTCTTTCCCTATTTCATCTACTTTCAGGGTGTTTTTTTTTAAAAAAAATCATGGATTCATCTGCTGCAGTTCACATTATTAGTGCTTCCTGCATAATTTATAAACCTTTCCCATCTGGAAAAGTGGTAACTTGACAAATTTCCAGGATATTGTAAGAGGTTCCTTCACTATAAAACTGACATTTATAATATAATTTATTTATTATTTGTGTTATCTTTGCCACTTGCATCAATAATAATATGAACTTGAGAAGTATTCTTAAACTTAAAATTTGGCTTTATTATTGCTGTTTAAAATCATTTTTATATTTTATATTAATATTTATGTGTTTACAGTTTAACATAATGCAAGGTCTATTTTTATTTATCATAGAAGATTTAATGACTAATGTCTGTTTCTAATCTCATGTTTTCATCTGTTTTGGGAGAAACTGAATTGGCTAGATGGATGTAAGGATGATCTAAGACAGTGCTTCCCAATCTTGGCAATTTGAAGATATTTGGACTTCAACTCCCAGAATTCCCCTGGGGAATTCTGACAGTTGAAGTCCAGATATCTTCAAGTTGCCAAGGTTGGGAATCACTGGTCTAAAATATAGAGATGAGAAAAATATGTGAACCATTTAGAACTCCCTATAATCCTGTAATATTATAACATAAACTGTATGGAGAACTTCATGGGTAGTCTTGACTTACAACCATTCATTTAGTGACCATTCAGAGTTACAACAGCACTGAAAAAAGTGATGTATGACTGATTTTCATACTGCCTTTGTAGCATCCTCATGATCATGTGATCAAAAGTCATATGATTAGCAATTGACTCCTATTTTTGATGTCAATATCTCGGGCTCATGTTACCTTTTGTGACTTTTTGGGACTTAATTGTGGTTGTAAGTTGAGGAATACCCATAATAGACAAAGAGAATTTTGGGCAAATTTTTCCATCTTTGGATGGCTTTTCCTCTTCTTCTATTTGAAAAAAGCTCTCCTGCCCACCTAAGGGTTAATCTTGAGCTTTGTTTCTTCACCTGAAGCACAGCTCACCAGCTCCTCAGCTGTGTTTGGAGCTCTATCAAAGTAGTGAGCATACACAGAAGTGGAAATGTACAATGAGACACGTACATGTGAGTGGAGTGCGCACACAACATCATGATGCGAACCGGTGGTGAAGGTGACCCACCCCTGATCTTCATATGTTATCTTTGAAAGTAGAAATCCTCCGGAGATTAAGCAAATCCCCTTAGTACCAGTGGAAAAGCAAATCAAATGTAGACATAATTTGAATATCTGCAGCTTTCTCTGAATAATAAAATTAACAAAATACCAGATCTGTTGAGAAGGACACAATGACATATTGCTTAGAAAGTTTTTTTTGACAAGGTTCCATTTGTTTTGCCATTCTGTAGAAACTATAACCTGAAAATTGTAAATATTTAGTGAGGTATTTGAATAGAATGAAGACTTCCTATCTAAATCCTAAAGAAATTACAAATATCCTCAGTCTTAATCTCTGTCTAAAACAGTGCTTGCCCACCTTGGCAACTTTTAAATATTTTGGATTTCAACTCCCAGAATTCCCTAGTCAGCAACAGGAATTCTGGGAGTTGAAGTCCAAAACTGGTAACGGACTTTCTTATCATGCTAGATAGAGATTTACTTGAATTACTGTTTCAGTTACGTTTGAATAACTTTATCGTTATGCTACTTAAAAGAAAAAAGTTATATAATGCCATCCATAGAAAGTTTGTACAGATCTTACTGTGTGAGTTCTTTTTTTAACATAATTCAGTCTTCACTGTTCAAATTGTTTGTTCTTGAAGATACCCAAGGTCATTCATAATTCAGTCAGGATATTTACTTAAGTAGCATTATTTTTAAAGAAATGTAGCAATTGTGAATTCATGTTCATCTGCATTACTAATCATAATTCTAATGAACGAATAGATGCACCCTTTCTCACACTTCACCTTGAAGTACAATTAGTTCTGCTAACTTCTACATGCTTGGAAAGTTTATTAAAATGTGTACAGATTATTGACAGATGATATGTTTTAAAACATAGATTACATGATAAAAATTAGCCTTGCCCAACTCTAGGTCATCTTGAATTAATTCAATTAAATGTAAAAGCTGTTTCTCATGCAGCCTCTGATCATATTCTTTTCTCTTGATTTTCTTTTATTTTAGCAGAAATTCAAAATACAGTGATACCTTGTCTTACAAACTTAATTGGTTCTGGGATGAGGTTCTTAAGGTGAAAAGTTTGTAAGATGAAACAATGTTTCCCATAGGAATCAATGGAAAAGTGATTAATGTGTGCAAGCCCAAAATTCACCCCTTTTGCCAGCCGAAGCGCCCGTTTTTGCACTGCTGGGATTCCCCTGAGGTTCCCCTCCATGGGAACCCTCACCTCTGGACTTCTGTGTTTTTGCGATGCTGCAGGGGAATCCCAGCATCGCAAAAATGAGCACTTTGCTGGCAACAGAAGTCTGGAGGTGGGGTTCCCCAGCGAAGAGAGCATCAGTGAAATCGCAGCATCGCAAAAACACCGAAGTCCTCGAAACCCCACCTCCGGACCTCTGTGTTTTTGTGATGCTGCGATTTCGCTGAGGCTCCCCTTGCTGGGAAACCCCACCTCCGGACTTCCGTTGCCAGCAAAGCGCCCGTTTTTGAGCTGCTGGGATTCCCCTGCTGGGATTTCCCTGCAGCATTGCAAAACCACGGAACTCCAGAGGTGGGGTTTCCCATGGAGGGGAGCCTCAGGGGAATCCCAGCAGCGCAAAAACGGGTGCTTCATGGCGGCGGTGGGTTTGTAAGGTGAAAAGGTGGGTTTGTATCTCAAAAAGTTTATATGACAAGGCGTTTGTAAGATGAGGTATCACTGTACCTATTTAGATGGAAAGGGTGGGGGAGAAAGAGAGAGAAAGAAATAGAACATTTGTTTGCCTCATGCTTGTAATTCTCAGGACTTTGAAGCAAGCTTATGAAAGCTAAGGTGACTTTTTTATTCTTTTGCAAATGTACTTGGAGGAAAACCACAGGATCCTTCCTTACCTGGGGAAAGGAAATGCTTTCATGAATTCATTTTGTGAACTTCTGTTTCTCCTCTGGGCAGCTTTAAAACCTGTCAAGAAAGCATAGAGAAAGGCATAAGAAATTTAGTTGTCTTCAACTTGATATTAACCAACAGGGGAGAAACTGGAATGATCATGCTCTGCTGGAATTCTTGGTTGGAGGGAAAATAAACCTGAATATAATCAAAGAATTGCTTGGATTTTAAGAAGGTGAATTTAATAAACTTAGAGTAGTATTCTAAGGATGGCAAAGGAAACTAATGGAAAAAGAAGAGCAAACACCAAAAGGATAATTTTGGTGATGGGAAAAATAAGGGAAGATACCAGAAGATGCAAATAGGACTTCATTAAAAAGAAAAAAAAGATTCATTTTAAAAACCTAGAAATATGCCTCTGTCGTAGATTAGTATTGTAGATAAGCTATAGGTAGTCCTCATGTTATGTCTTGATTTTGATTTCACATACAAATTATCACCACAATTGAAGCCAAAATACATGTTGCTAATTGAGAAATTTGTTAAGTGAGTTTTGCTCCATTTTACAACTTTTTCATATTTGTTAAGTGAAATCTTGCAGTTGTTAAACTAGTAACACCGTTGTTAAGCGGATGTGACTTACCCATTGATTTTGCTTCTCGGACAGTTGCAAAAGGAGATCACATGACTCCAAGACACTGCAACCGTCATAAATGGGAGTCAGTTGTCAAGCAACTGAATGTAAATCATGTGACCACGGGAATGGGATAACAATCATAAGTATGAAAAACAGTCATAAGTCACTTTTTTTCACTGCCACTGTAACTTGGAATGGTCACTAAATGAACTTTTGTCGAGGACTACCTGTACACATTTGCTATGAAAATTCACATTTATTCAAGGTGAAGCAGATAACAGCAGACAAGGAATGCAAACCAAAATAAAGTCTCTACAAGAAATTTGCCTGACTTGTTTTGCTTTCAATAGAACCACATAAAAGAACAGTAAGCTAAAATAACCAAGAAAGCTTAAGGAAAGCTTTGCAACATCTGTGCACATTTATCAAGGAGGGAATTTAAACATCTTGAGCATTTGGCCTTGCCTGCAATCTGTTTATTTACAATCCTGGCTTGTTAATTGACTTAAGACTTTGTATCTCTCTTGACTTGACATAGTAAATCTTTGGCTTGGCCTTGGACTTGGAATTCACCTTTGTGCAGCTAAGTTCTTATCTGCAAGTAATTCCTGTTTTCCTGCTTTAGCCTTTTTACTCCACTGTCTCCTGCTTTGCTTTCAGGGATTCATAGCAGCAATCCTCCCTTTGTCAGTGTTTCTGCCTCCCTCCTGAAGTGGGGCTAAGAAACAGTGTTGCAGATCATTAAAAATTGAGAATAAAAAGGCGGCCTCTGAAAGGATATTGCGCCAGATGCGGAGTAAGAACACGGACACCAAAGCTGGATTTAAAATGGGTCACTTTATTAATTAGCATAAAACTTAATGAATTAATTAATTAAGCAAACAATTAACTTGGAACTGCAGAGGCCAGTAAAAACACTTTGGGGTGGAAATGATACAAAGTAACATTCCATGGCAGCTATGGGCTGATCCAGGTGAAGGGGCCACACCCTCACCTGTATCCTGCTCATGCTATGCATTGGGGGAGGCTCACTGTCCAATCCCCATCCGATTATTGGATAGGGCGAGTCCCAAGGGCACCACCTCTCCAATCGTTCAGGCCGGTCAGACACCATGAGCTCCTGGCGAGAGTCTTCCCATCATCTTCAAAGATGCCCAAAGGAGAACACACAGTTGCTACCATCTCCCAATTTCCGCCCCTAACCTGCCTACCCCTAACCTGCCTACCCCAGTGACCAAAGGGAAGCCAATTAACCAGATCAGGAACTACCAGCGCAACACCCCCTAATCAGTCCGCCCTGTTCCTCAGTATGGAATAGGCGAGAAAATGATCAGAAGCTAAGACACCTTGATTGCCAAAATTTCCTATTCACCTCCCTTAGGGCGACCCTTGTAAAGCACACTGAAAGATAAGGAGGGCTGGTGGATGTTCACCTCTCCAGATGCCAAGGGAAAAGGAGGCCCAGCTATGGCACAGCCCTATATAAAGCGCTTGCCCAGGCCCTCCCCTGGTGACATCATAGGCCTGCGCCTGCTGCACAAGCCTGGGCTGAAATCTCGTGAATTCTCATGACATTTCGGTCCTCCAAGATGGCAGCTACGCCAGCGCTGTGTTCCCTGGCTCCAGCACAAAATCCCAGCCAGCAGGTGAGTCGGACGGCAGGCTGTTGTATGGAAATTGGACAAGATCCGTTTTCTTTTTGCCCATGGAACAGGATATGGATATGGAGTGACACGATAAAGCTATAAAAATGTAAAGTTCATTTGAGTCAACACACACATACATATGCACACGCGCGCACACACACGCGCATAACAGCAATGGCTCATGTCAACATTTCCTAGTCATACTACAGATAATTACAAGAATTTGATACATATTTATTTTACAGAAGATAACATTGAAAAGGCACTGCACAGTCTAAAACCGTCTCTACCTATTGAACCTGATGGACTACATGTGCCTACTTCTTAAAAATGTTTTCCATTACCATAGCAGAATCACTTAGCATAATCTATGGAATAGCTTTCATAACCTGCTCCTTACCAAACGTATGGTCATTAGCCGTGGTCATCCCTATCTTCAAAAGGGAAGACTCCCAGCCTAGTTGAAAATTAGAGACCAATCTCTTTATGTCACCTGCAAAGTCATGGAATCAATCAATAACCAATTAATTACCCTCCTCTTAGAGACAGACAACCTACTCTTTATTTGTACCTATTTCATGTATTAATAAACATGTTTATACCAGTACCTATTATCTGTTATCTAACACCAGTACCTATATCATTTTGTTTGACAAAATTAATTGAACAAAAATGAAATAAAAAACGAACAAAACAAAAGCAAAATAAATAAGGCAAGGTTTGTACAAAATTGGGAGGACATTCTAATGATCTAAAATACATCGATAGGGTAAAAATAATGACAAAAAGTATGGCTTCACAAATGATGGGACAATTGGATTAGTGTCAGAATATTACTACCACAATAAAAGATAAGTTAGAAATTAACTATATTTTCAATATCTTTTCATCTCTTTTCTATCATAAACTGATAAAGGTTGTGAGAATAATCATAATGAAAATATGAAAACCTACCAAATTATGACTTAAAAGGAAATCAATTTTGATGACTTTTCTTGGCAAGAATTTTCTGGGTAGATTATGTCGCTTATTTGCTTTCTTCCACCATATATTTATTTGTGGGTAAGAGAATAGTCCTTGTGCTGTGTTACTGTTACAGACAATAATTCCAAGAGGTGGGGGGGTGGGGTGGGAGTGTCATATAGCTTTATTAGGTGATGCCAACAAAGCTGGTATTTCTTTTAACCTATTTTATCCTCTGTGGAGATATTGCTTTCTGGTTTGATGTGTTGCATTCCCTGCTTTTGAAGCATTTTAGTACTTGAGAAGTTGCAGCTGCTCTCCTGGAAAGATCTATCACCAAAAGGCCTAAACTAACTCTGAATGTTTTCATTGACTTTTCTGATCTACCAACTTGAGTTAAAAGCATCATTTTATTTTGCTGTCATTCCATTTCACTTTTATGAAAAAAATTCAAGACATATAAACTCCCCTAGGTGACAGTTCTCGCATGATGCTGTCACTCTAAGCTAGACCATATTGAATTCTGTCATTGAATGAGAGACAAAATGAAATGCATTGAGCTGTAAAATTTGACTTCTTGTTCTTTTTTATCAGTATCATATCAGGCTATTAGTAGCTATAACTTCAAAAGCAGCACATTTTACTCTTTCAATGTGCTGCAGCTAAACTATCTGAGCCATAAATAAAGCACATCACGTTTTTACATTGTGTATAACAGCACTGTATTTTATTAGACGTGGAGGTGATATATCTAAATATCATTGATTTTTTTTTTAAAAAAAGAATCATTAGTATGAACTATAAACTATTTTTTTTAAAAATTCAAACTTAATTGCTTTCTTTCTATTGTCTTTTTCACAGCTAAATTATTTTGGGTCAAAGCATTTTCAGTTCATTCATATTTTGGGATATAGATTTAAAAGATCTCCTCCCCTGCCTTCATTATAAACTATATAGTAGCCTAAACTAACATTAAATTCATATAAAACATGAAAAAACATCTTTTTCCTACCTTGATTCCATGACCCCACAGGCATTGAACTCTCAAAGGGGAGGAATAATTGCATTACTGTATTGCTCTTTTTATTGTTTGATGTATGATGCAAAGTTGAAGTTGACTGTAGAGGCAGCTGTTCATCTTTCTTCTTGATTGAGGAGAAGTGAAAGGAAAAATAAATAGCAAATAAAAATAAAAGATTCAGACTGAGATCATGACTATTTGAAACAACTTTAGTGATAAGAGCCAAAAAATTATTTCATGACTAGGGTTGATATCAATTGGAGTAATTTAATTTCCATGTGGGAGTTTTTATGTAGAAAAGGAAAAACCAGTTTTATTGTATTAATGAAGTCAGTGTTATTTTGTGTTAACAAACCAAGGAAAGTTTATTTTCCCACCTTCTGTAGCTAATCTTGTTTTTTTCCCCCTTACTGTTGGTTTGACTATATGAAATGTAATAATAAAATCAGCCTATCAGCATAGGACTTCCAAAACGGGTGCAAGAACATTTAGGAGTCTTCTTCAGTTTCTAAACTGCCTGTCTAAACATTTGACAAAGATAGTGTTTTTTGAAGAATACTATCACTCCCTGAGTGATAAGCTGCTGTAAGGAGCTGGTATTTGGAAGTAGATGCACAAACTTGACAGGGATTTTAACATCTAGCAATAGTTAGCCTATCCTTAACAGTTTAAAAACCTGGCATCATCTTCTCCTCCTTGCTGATATAATGTAGGTTCTGCCTGGCATTTTCTTTTAATAAAGTCCTGTTTCATCCAGATTAAATATTTTATGGAGCAAGTAACCACCTTTCCCAATGATCTCCTTGACATTTCTGAAAATTCCCTTTCCCACATCCACTTCACATTGTCTCGGCGCTCACTTTCAGGTTATGAAGGTTTTAATGAGTCTTAAGATAAAGGAAGTAGAGCTTATTCCATAAATTGCAACTAATGTGTCCTTAGCAGTCCCTTTTTAAAATGTCTTTTGATCCACCTCCTTTATTCTTTATTTTTTAAAGACTCAAGGTGTCCTATTTTCCCATAATAACAACCATATGACGTGAATTAGGCTGGGAGAGTTTGGTCCAAATTCATCCAGCTAGCTTTCATGCCTTAAATGGTACTATAACTCAGCCGCCCAAATTCTAGCCTGGGACTTTAACCACTAGATCAACTTGTCTCTTCACCAGCGTCCTGATACAAGTCACAGAACAAACTCAAGAGTTTTCTTGGGTCAGCATTAAGCTAAGCACGCAAATTGTTGATGCTGATCTTTGATCTATATGCTCCCTAGTTTTCCATCACTTTTCTTGTCTTCTTGCTCATTATCATGGATTGCATAGATACTGAACTTTTCACATGCTCCATGGATTTTTCTTCGTGCTCAGTAATTGTTCCGATTGTGAAATGAATCATGCCATAGGAACATGCTGAGATTGATACTTCTTCCCTCTTTATTTTCTTCACTATCTCCATCTTTGTTTGCATTGTGATTGATTGGCACTTCTTCACCCTACACCCTCCCCCATTAGGTTGTAGTTAATTATAGATGTCTGCAGTTGCTATACACCACACAACTAAACAGTGAGCAATACTTGTGTGGATCTGTGAATGCTAGGTGAGTAGAAATTGGTAGAAGGCTGGAAAATATTAGTTTCTGTGGCACCACATACTGTAGATAGTGGCACACTGGAAATTAACCCTTTCCTGGCTTCTTCCGACTTCCAGGTCCTTCTAGCTTGGAGTTGCAGATGGGTTTGTTTCTCCTGGTGAAAGTTCACAGCTCAAAAGTTTGTAAATAAAGTAATATCTACATAGAATAAATCATTTGTAGATTGCATTTACTATCATCCATTGAAAATAATCAGTATTCAATAGATTGCAAACTGAATGAAATGCAGCAACATGATGGAATTATTGTTCTACCTTATTGTTGTGTATATTTATTTTACAGGTACCCTGTTTTCCCCAAAATAAGACATCCCCTGATAATTGTTGTGGTTGGCTCTGGCCCAGCTCCTGCCCCAGGGAATGGGGAGGTGGATGCAGGGGAAAATTCAACATGTCACAGGCCTGTGTTATTGCCGACAGAATCAGTTCAGAGTTTAGTTTCCTAGGACGAAGAAGAAGGTGGGAGTGACTCAGCAGAGGGGGTCTTGGCACACAGCCCAGGCAGTCAATCTTCCTTATCTTCCCTTGATTCAGATGATGACATTTTGGACCCACGCAAGTGCAGAATTATGCGTAGAAGAGACCAAGTAAGAACATATTACAGGAAATAAGGGAGGCCACCTGTATTTGGGTGGGGCTCCAGTAATTAGAGCTGCTGCTATAAATAGCAGCATGTGGGTTTGGCCGTTGTGGAAGAATATCTGATCGGAGTTCGTCAGGAATCCTGTGTCTTCTGGACTTTGTTGCTTTTTCACCCCTTGGAAAACAAAGCAGAGCAGCATGTGTATGTGTGTGTGTGTCTCACTTCGTTGGAAGAAGAAGGAGTGTGAAGTTTCTTCACAGCTGCTAGCTAAGTACTTAATGACTGCTTAAGGGAAACTGTACAGACTACCTGGTTGTTTTGGGACGAGTGCTCTTTGCCATACAAAAAGAGTGCTTCGTTTATTTTGCATTTTGTGATAAAGAACATTGTTTTGAATTTTCAAACGTGTGTGTGTCTGAAATTGGTATCCTTGAATTTTCGGGAGGCTCCTATCAGAGAGCCTGGCAGAACAATAATAAGCCCAATTGGGCTTTTGAATTCATGACAATAAGGCCAAGCACTTATTTCAGGGTTAAAAAATATATATAAGATGGTCTTATTTTGGAGAAAACATGGTATGTGCTGATAGTTTCTGAGCTCATGACAAGAACATGCCTTCGCTGACAGACTATTAAGTTCTGTAGCATTAGGCACAAAATAGAGATGAATACTGGCTATGGTCCAGAAAATGTGTGGCTGAGCTCCAAAGTGCTTTTCTAAAGAAGATAAAATGTATGGTTTCTCTTGAAGTTGTATAAATCAGATCTCTGCTATTAAACTGGCTTCCTTGTTCCTTGACAAATGTTGATGCTTCTAGTACTCCTAGTCTTCATAGCTTTCATAGTCAGATCATTATGGAAGTCCTGAATTTCAGATAGCCATTCCTGTGTCTCACAATAGGGGAAATAAATACAAGACAGGAAACAATATAAATGTAATCTTTTTCTCTTTGGATCCTTTTGTAGATTGCACTTTTCTTCTTCAGTCTTTGCATTTCAGATCTAGGTTTTGGTTCAGAATATTTATCCCTTGAAGGGTATCTGGGGAAGAAGAAATTGAGA
The DNA here is from genome assembly GCF_031021105.1 of Erythrolamprus reginae. NCBI lineage: Eukaryota > Metazoa > Chordata > Lepidosauria > Squamata > Dipsadidae > Erythrolamprus > Erythrolamprus reginae. Next base: position 80,424,626 of record NC_091952.1, on the reverse strand, counting down.
GAAAGACACACACACCCCTTTTTTTTTGAGTAACAGGAGCAGAATCTCATAAGAATCCAGGAGCTAATCTAAAGTTTATTTCTACAATTGGTCCATTAACTGCCCAGATATTTTGCAACTTTCAGGAATGTTTTATATCAATTTGTCTGAAAGTCTGGTCTTCACATTATGGTGCTTATGTTGCTTGAAATATTTGTGAGATGATTTCTGCTTGCAATGTTGGCCATGCACGGGGTTAACTATGCCATTGCACTTCTATGTTATGTGGAGAAGTATTATGTGCCTTAGAGTTGGCATTTGACAGCTTCCTGCAATGTGCTAGTGTCACTGCACTTCCATAGCATCGCTGTCTCCACTTTCCGAAGCTGTTAAAATCATGAGCTGTGGTCATCTTCACTTTTGTTAGTGTCAGAATGCTGAGGACATATAGGAACACTAACTGTAAAAACAGCATGCAATCAGGACTTTCTTGTGTTTTCTTTTGACCGGTGCTTTATTCTTTGAATGGAAGAGAAAGATGGACACATTCTGAATGTTGCCTACTAGCAATATCATGGGGAGGATGCTGAAATCTAGAGACTTAAGGGTTAACAACTGGGCTCCCACAAATAAACTGATATAAGATGCCTAAGAGTGAAGAGGTTTCTGAACTGGTACAAAACTTACATGTGCGGGTGTCTTATTATTGATTACAAATGCTAGGTAATAGAAGTATTAAATTATCACAGACAACTCTTAGAGATGAATGCCATTTCAAGTGACACTGGTGGAAATTGGAATGCAAAATTTTTTTACCATTAGTTGTGTTCAATGAAATGCTATAAAATGTGGATTTTTAAAATCACAATATATACAGTATATGTCAAATATAGGTTGCTTGAATGTTTCCCTTAATCTAGTTTGATTAACTGCTTCCAGTGCATGTGTTCCCTTGGGAACATTTCTATCTTATTATCTCAAATTCTCTTTCGATAAAGTTTTTATTAGCTTTTCCTAATCCCCAAATAATTATTCAATACAAGAACTATTTGTAGAGACAATCGTGTCAAAGGAAAAAGAATCCTATTAAATTCTTCATTGCTGTAATGTCCTATTTTTTGCAGGATGACCTTCATGTTGTATGTGCTTATCTACTTGGGAGACTAGATATTGAGGAAGATAGGTCTGGTGTATGCTGACAGATTACATGCTTTACACATGCAAGGTGCCTGATTTAGTCTGTAGTTCTTTTAAAGTGTGATCTCAGATGCCAAGGGTTGGACTGTCACTACCATTCAAAGAAGAGTATGCAAGAACAGAAAACAAAGTTCTTCAATTAGCATAAGGCAATTTTTTATGCCATACATTCCATTTATAAGGAATGTAGAATAAGTAAGCAACACAGTTATCTGATTATCCACAGGCAAATGATTGCAGTAGTTGTTCAATAAACATTGATTAGCTTGAACAAAATTCTGAAGATACAGATACTACTCGACTTACAATAATTCATTTAGTGACCGTTCAAAATTACAACGTCATTGAAAATCATGACTTATGACTCTCATAGCATGTTCACATGGTCAAAATTAAGTTGTTTGGCAACTGGTTCATATTTAGGACTGTTGCTGAGGGTCAGGTGATCCCCTTTTGTGACTTTCTGATAAGCATAATCAGTGGGGAAGCCAAATTTACTTAATATCTGGGTTTCTAACTTATCAACTGCAGTGATTCACTTAACAGATGTGGCAAGGAAGATCGTAAAGTGGGGAAAAAATCACTTAGCAAATGTCTCACTTGTTAGTACAATGTACAAAACAATTGGGTTTGCAATTTATAAACAAGCTAACAATGGATGATTGTATGTACTGAAGTACTATAGCAGTGATGGTGAATCTTTTTTTCTTCGGGTGCCGAAAGAGCATGCACATGCACTGTTGTACATGCACAAATGCCCACACCCATGGTTCAATGCCTGAGGAGAGCAGAAATAGCTTTCCCTGCCCCTCCGGGGGCCCTCTGAAGGCCAGAAATGGCCTGTTTCCCAACTTCTGGTGGGCCCAGTAGGCTCGTGTTTCGCCAAAGGGTTCCCTGGAGCTGGAGGAGGGTAAACATGCCCTCCTCCATCCCCTGGAGGTTCTCTGGAAGCCATAAATGCCCTTCCAGAGACCCTGTGCAAGCCAAAAATCAGCTGTCCGACACACACATGCATGTTGGAGCTGAGCTAGGACAATGGCTTGTGTGCCAGCAGATATGGCTCTGTGTGCCATTGGTTCGCCATCACTGTACTATAGCTTTAAGGGGTAGTGTTGCAAATTGCCATTAGAGGGAGCCAGAAAGCATGATTCTCTCTCTGCTCTCTCTGTTCTTTCTGTTGATTCATTGTGATTGATGTAGTAAGCTCTGTGATAGTTTGATGGATTTGTAAGCTGTAATGTATGTCTGATATGTAAGACAGAGACAGGCTTGTAATATTTTTATTGCATTAAGAGATATTGACTAATTTGAATGTGAATGATCGGACTTTTTAACTTGACTGTGCTATTTCTAAAGTAAACACTATTTTATACACTTTAATGCATGTACACTCTTCTATGACTGAATACAGTGATACCTTGTCTTATGAACTTAATTGGTTCCAGGACGAGGTAAAAAGTTAGTAAAACTAAACAATGTTTCCCATAGGAATCAGTGGAAAAGTGATTAATGCGTGCCAGCCCAAAATTCACCCTTTTTGCCAGCTGAAGCGCCCGTTTTCGTGCTGCTGGGATTCCCCTGCAGCATCGCAAAAACGCAGAAGTCTGGAAGTGGGGTTTCCCATGGAGGGGAGCCTCAGGGGAATCCCACCAGCGCAAAAACGGGCGCTTCGCTGGCAACGGAAGTCCGGAAGCGGGGCATACCAGCGGCGGTGGCGGGTTCGTAAGGTGAGAATAGTTTGGAAGAAGAGGGGAAAAAATCTTAAACCCCGGGTTCGTATCTCAAAAGGTTCGTATGACGAGGGGTTCGTAAGACGAGGTATTACTGTGTTTACTCATATCTCCTGGATATCTGCTGGAATCTCACATTTTCCTCTGTGCTTGTTCTTGATAACTCAAGGGTTCTGCATACTTCTTAACATCACTTAACAGAAATTTTGGGCTCAATTGTTGTAAGTTGAAGACTATTTGTACAAGTAGAATTGATGAAATTCAGACTCTTGTATAAGAAAATTCTTGCATTATTCAAGAAGATTGATAGACAGGTCCCTAAATTCTAGATTCAAGTTTTCCAGCCTTTCCTTGATTGAATATATGACCTTATATATACCAAATGTGTATTCTACCAGGACTGAAATTATAAGTGGCTGTTTGGTGGCATTTAGCATAGGTTAGTTTTTAATTGTACTGTATACAGTACTGTGTTTGTATGTTTACTCTGTTCTGCACCATCCGCAATTTGGGACAGATTACAAAAATTGTATAAATTAATGATCACTGAAGTACAATGAAGGGTTTACATAGTATTGTAAAACCCTAAAAAGTCACTTGTAGAGCTGTGATACTAACAATATTAGAGTGGAAAAGGTTGCTTTTCTAGTTGAAGGCGTGCACATTTTTTTTCTTGGAGGCAGTATCTTGGATATTTTATTCCTGTGGTGTTTGCCAGATCATTATTTATTATTTATTTTATTAATGGGATTTGTATGCCACCCTCTCCAAGGACTTATGTTGATTTCACAGGACAGATTTTGGTTCCTTTTTATAAGCCCCCCTCTTTTTATTTTTAATAAAAATAACTTAAATAATTCTAATTATTTATTCAACAAATACAGCATTATATATATGTGTGTGTGTGTGTGTGTGTGTGTGTGTGTGTGTGTGTGTGTGTGTGTATGGTGAGACAATAATCTGATGGCTTAAACTATACAATTGGTAGCCTTGCCAGAATTCTGTTACTTTGCTGGCATTATAGTTTCTTGAATGGTTATTAAAGGATGGTGAAAATAAAAATTTGCAAGAACACTTGTATTTGGCATAGTATCCTTGTTTGAAAGCATGATGCTTAACATTATAGGAAACTGATGACTGTTCTTTATGTGAAGGAGGAAAGCTCTTTAAAGAGAAATAGATCATGACTGACTTGTTCTCCAACTTCTATTCCCAAGGGGATTCTGTTGTAGGCTTTCACCCGCCTAAAGAACGAAGCTTAAATTACTTAAGGGACTACTTAGCTGCCGCTGGTGCAATTAAATTAATGTAGAGAGGGTTTTGATTTATTTCTGTAGATGGTTTGTGGGGTGTTTTTTTTTCTAGGTCAGTAATACTTATATGAAAGAGAAGAGAACAGGAATTAAATGTTAGTTTAAAAACATTTTTAATCCTCCTTTCAGCATCCTTGGTTTTTTTTTAAAGGTAGAAAGGTATATTGTAAGAAAACTACTATCACTGCAAATAGCTAATAAACAATTGGATGAATAAATATTTGATGTTTATTCATTAGAGATTGGCATCAGTTCTTCCAACTTTTAAGATACATGTAAATGTAATACAAAAATTGAGATACATAAAACAATGCTCATCCCTTTAGGCTATTGTTGCGCATTAACAAACATAGTCATAATTATTATCAATTCTATTTCAAAGAAAAAGACATCCTGATTTACAGAATAATAATTTACAGAATATTTTTAAAAGAACAAAAAAAACCCCCTGTGTTTTAGTCAAGCTCATCTGGAGCCACATTTAAAGCATTCTAAGAAAGAATGGGAATCTTGAAATAATGTGTCAATACTTAGCTTCAGAATAGGATATTGAGCAGTTATTTTATCACATGACCCACTAAATTATTACACTTCTCCACTAAATTGGGAATGATTATATACACAATCTAAATGAGCACTTTTAAAATATACATATTTAAACTAATTCTGGCTTCTTTCATCCTTGTTTTGTGCGGCATTTCTTCTTTTGGTATGATTTCCTTGAATTCAGAAGCAGCTGCTAAAGATATACTGTATTTTCAATTTCTGACAAAATATTATTTCAGTTATTTTTAATATTTTTTCAAGTTCACAATTGATAGTTATTCTTAAGTTTTATCTGCCTGTGAAATTGAAACAGGCATAACTTGCTCAGGTCTTCATAAAATTTTAACATCGTTAAAATTATTAAATTATTAAATGAAATCCCATTAAATTATTAAATAATTTCTGTTCATTTCCAATTGTCATATCTTACTTCCTGATGCTGAAATTCCTAGGTCTCTACCTAGAAATGTTAATACATCTTTCAGTAATAACATTAAAACAAGGAAACAGACACATTTATTAGTTTCTTTAATTTATGTAAGAATGCATTCACCAGGCAATTCAAGTCAGAAAATCATACAACCTCAACTTATGCATGGCTCGCTTAATAACCATAGTGATTCATTTAACGGGAACCCCTTTTACAGTAGTTTTGTAATCTGTAAAAGATGTAGCTGAGTCCCAGCAGTGCCGTGTTCATGAATCCGCACATTGTTTTGAACCCCAAAATAAACGCTTGTGGGGATGTCCTATTATTTTGGGGCGTGTGGAGCAAGACGGGGCTCTCTTGCCATCTTACCTGATTTCCAGATCAATCTCCCTTAACCAGAGGAAATGGCGGGGACCGGCTGTACATATGTTTAAATATTTGGGGGAGGGGTTTTTTTGAGAGGAAGGTTTTATTTTCACAAGAGGGCTTATTTGCAGGGAAATACTGTAATATTTTAAGCAATTATGTGTCTCAAGTCTTTGGAGAGTGGTGGCATACAAATCTAATTAATAATAATAATAATAATAATAATAATAATAATAATAATAATATAATTAATAATAATAATAATAATAGTTAGACGATCCAAAGTGCAGACTCTGTAAAGAAACAGATGAAACAATCGATCACATACTCAGCTGCTGCAAAAAGATTGCACAGACTGACTACAAGAATAGACATGATGCTGTGGCACAGATGATCCACTGGAACTTTTGCCGGAACTACCATTTACCAGTGGCAAAGAACTGGTGGGATCATAAGCCCGAAAAAGTGGTGGAAAATGAGCAAGCAAAACTACTGTGGGACTTCCGACTTCAGACTGACCGAATTCTGAAGCATAACACACCAGACATTGTGATCGTGGAGAAAAAGAAAGTATGGATCATCGACATCGCAATCCCAGTAGACAGCAGAATTGAGGAGAAGCAGCTAGAGAAATTAGTGAAATACGAAGATCTAAAAATCGAGCTGCAACGACTCTGGCATAAGCCCGTGAAAGTGGTCCCAGTGGTACTTGGCACGCTGGGCGCAGTACCAAAGTATCTCAGCGGGCATTTGAAAACCATCAGAATTGACAAAATCTCCATCTGTCAATTGCAAAAGGCCGCTTCACTGGGATCGGCAAACATAATTCGCCGCTACATCACGCAGTCCTAGGTGCTTGGGAAGCGCCCGAATGGTAATGAAATACGAAATCCAGCATAGTGATCTCGTTTGCTGTGTTGTACTGACATAATAATGATAATGATAATGATAATAATGATAATAAAAATAAAATAATAATAATAATAATAATAATAATAGTTACAGTGTTAATAATACTTGTTATTAGCCAAGCTGTTTCCCAATGGATTTGTCTACTTTCCATACATATTATAATGCTGTTATAACATGTATCCAGTCCCCTCCCTGAAGGGGAAGAAGAGATGTCATGTGTTGGCATCCTCAGACATCTGTAGCTCACCATTAGGGACCAAAGACACTACCTCATCCTTCTCTCATGATCAACACCATTAAGGGATTTCAGATATCAGACTCAGTCAGCCCTTGCCACCAGCCAGTTGGGCACAGGCAGTAGTGGGGGGTAGAAAAAGAGGATAGGAATACAATCTCCCACCTTCCCTCATTCCACACAATCTATGTGTTTCTGTGAAGTGTAATTGGATGGTGTTGTGGCACTGAAGTAGCGACAAATTGTAGTCCCCCAGGAACCAGGGATTCCAGTATTATCTAGATTCACTCATTTGAGGTACCTTTGTTGGCAAAGTTTGGCCATTTGATGCAGCATTTTGTTCAATGTTATAAAGTATCACAGGCAAAAGTTTTAGTAGAATGTAGATGTGAAGAAGAAAAAAATAAAGAAAAATATTGGCCTGTTTTCAAAGAAAAGAGAAAGAATTGAATTATTCTGATGTTGCTCTTATTACGTATCATTGTGAATGCTATAAATGGCTTATTAATTGATACATTAGATAGTTAAATAATAACTGTATATATAATCAACAATTAGATTCCACTGAATGCCTACAGACACTAGCATAAAGGTCTGAGCAAAAAAATGATTAAAGAGGAAGCAAAACATATCATTTAAATCATAGCAGGAGGATTAACTAGACAAAAAAGGATAATGATTGCAGTTGATTACTATAGCAGAAAGAACACTTAGGAAATTCACATTAGGACCCTGATAATTGAAAGTATTTAAAAATAAACACAACCTCTGTTTTTCATTGATTAGAAAGGTCACTGGCAAACTAAAGTGCTAGGATTCATTTTCTATCCAAACTCACTGCAGCAAATACTTAGAGATGATGTACCGTAAGTAAGTTCACCCATTTATTCTGAGTGATTCCTTTTGTGAAACAGAGTCAAATTGTAATTTTAAGGGCATGGTGTTTCAGATCAGTTTTCTCAAAAGAAGAAAAACTTTGTATTTATACTTGGTTGTTTATATTTTTGAACATAAGAAGAGCCATGCTGAATCAGGCCAAAGTCCATCGAGTCCAGTATTTTGTGTCACACAGTGGCCCACCAATTATACAGGGGGATCTTGAGCAGAAGAAGAAGGCAAAACCCTCCCTTTCCCTTGACCCCCAGAAAATAGTACCCAGGCTGCTTTGCCCTGTTAAAATCTTCTGTACAGGTTATGGGATCATATATACAGTATATACTTATTCTTTACAACTTAATTGGAAAAAAAAGGGTTAAATGGACTCAGAATTCTTGTTTGCCTGTCTGTCCTCTGGCAGGATAATGCTCTGAACACTGAACAGAAGGAGACTGAATTATATATGATGGGAGAGGCTTGCTTAAGTTTGGAATGAAAAAAAATGGGTTGGGGCTTGGTACGGGGAAGAGAAACATTCTGAGTGATTGAAGGGAACCTCAGAATACAAGTACTCCTTGTACAATAAATAGTTGGATAATAGTTTGGGATGATGATGACTGTCTCATTCTAAACCCCTCATTTCTGGTCCTGTGACTGAATGTGTAGCACATCCAGAATTCCCAATACCCAACAGTTGAAATTAGAAAGAAATTAGAAACATACAAAGACACACAACATGATGTTTGGTTCATAGAAGGAAATAAGATTTTCTTTATGTCTACTGCTGATAGAGGGCTTGCAATTTTTAAGAAGCCATGTTTTCCCTAATTTGTTTTTTCCTAGCAGCTGCTATTGTATAGTTCATAGTTTGTTCTCTTGGCATAATTTCACAACTGATACAAGTTTTTACTGTTATGGACGTTGTTGACATGTATTATATTTATGTTTTTCCTTGGTTTAGAGTTCAGCATGTATTCTGAAACATGAGAAGACATATCCCCCCCCCCCAGTTCAGAGCTCGAATACAACACAGAACATGGATATAACTCACCACTTCTCAACCTGTGGGTTACGACCCTTTTGGGGGTTGAACCACCCTTTCACAAGGATCACCTAAGACTATCGAGAAACACATATTTCTGATGATCTTAGGAACTGAGACACTGCTCCTCTATCTATCTCCAGATGGGTCCACCCACAAGTAAATAGACTAATGCACAAAAACCCTGCTCTATGGAAACCTACGGCACTACACATGCATCACCATCTTATTTTTGCCTCTTTTTTTGCAATTAAAATAAATAAATAAATAAATAAATAAATATTGGCACTGTGCATGCAAGGCATATGTGCACCCACAAGGAATGGCCATGCAGTGAACCAGCAGTGATATAACCGATCCCTGGATTTCCTAATAATTTTATTATTTTATGGTTGGGGATCACCACAACAAAAGGGTTGCGGCATTAGGAAATTGAGAACCATTACTATAACCAATTTCAAATGCAAGTAAAAATTGAGTGGTTTTCTCCTTGTTCTCAATATTTCTATTTATACTTCAGGGGTTCAATAAAGATCTGAATGATCTTCTTAATTAGAAAAGAATATTGTTAATATATACTTTCAATTAGAACTCTGCTTATCCAAATATATGTGAACATCCTAATTTTTTCTACAGGATTCATCTAATTTAGCCCATTTTATTGTTTGAATATAAATTAATGGTGTGGATTTTTTAAATTTAACCATGGAATTGAAATACTTATCCTGTCACAGCTGATGTTGCCTGGTTTTCTTCAAAATGGTTTGAGACTTTCCTAGGCTTATGAATTATCTACTTGTACTTGATTGTAGTTGGGCTATTAAAAATTGTTCCAATTTTAGACCCATTGTTTTTTTCTATACCTTTATGATGTGTATTTACTATCCTAATAATAATTTATAATAAATTTTATTAATTCTTGTCATAATTAATAATACTTATATATAATTACTGTTTAGTATAAAAAGAATATTCATTAGCTACCTCAATGTCTAAAATATTTGATGAAGTCATAAAATTACTGAAAAATCATTTTCACCTTTACTATCAGTCACTGCAGAGTAGTGATGGTGAAGCTTTTTTTCTCGGGTGCCAAAAGAGCATGGTTGTGTGCTATCATGCATGCACGAATGCCCACACCCATAATTCAATGCCTGGGTAGGGCAAAAACAGCTTCTTCTGCCCCCCGGAGACCCTCTGGAGGCTGGAAATGGCCTGTTTCCTAACTTCTGGTGGACCCAGTAGGCTTGTGTTTTGCCTTCCCTAGGCTCCCCCATCCTCCCAGAGGCTCTCTGGAAACAAAAAATGCCATCCCAGAGCCTCTGTGGGAGCCAAAAATCAGTTGGCTGGCATGCACATGCACGTTGGAGCTGAGCTAGGGCAACAGCTCACGTGCCAGCAGATATGGCTCTGCATGCCACCTGTAGCACCCGTGCCATAGGTTCGCCATCACTGCTATAGAGATTTAAATTTCATAGATGAGTTCAGTTGTTTAACCTTAACCTCGGTTTATGTGTAGAAGATAGATCTAAATAAGCACTATGCTATAAAGTGCAAGTATACAATATAAATCTATAATAGGTTGAATTATGAAATGAATGAATAAATGTAATTAGAATAATATCACTAGAAATTGACCTACTTAATGCACAGTATGCCTGCGAATTCTCTCGGTATGCAAATTTTGCATGCAAATTTTGAATTAGTAGGCTGTATTCTCAGGAAGGAGTGGATGCAGTCAGTTTTGTTGCAAAAATAAAAATAAAGGCAAATATGTGGAGACACAAATATGTGAAAAAAGTCAGCAATTAAAAAAATACAGTATTTGAAGTTGAGGGCTCAGGTGGGATTTACAGAAAGAAAATTATGCCCTCATCTTGTTTTCATATCAAAGGCTTCAGTATTGCTCCTATAAATAGTGGGAAGGGATGCACATTACGTGTTGGCATGGATATTGCCAAGTAACCTGTGAAGCATACTATTTCTTTTTCTATGGAATCTCAGCAAAATCTCCATAAGGAACAGAAACATACTGACACCAATATATTGCCCAGAGTGTTTTATTTCAGTGCTGTCTAAATTACAAAATAATGAGATTATTTTTATTTTCAAAAGGTAAATCTTTTTATAGGTTATCTTTTGTATTTTAATTATTGTTCCTGTCTTACAAAGAAAGGAAGCTTAGAAAATATTTTTTAATGAGCAGAAATTTAAATTTAGCAATACCTATGGCATTCCACCTGATTTGAATTACTTAGAATAGAGGTTCTCTGATTTATCTTCATTCTCAGTTATCTACTGTATCTATTGAAGATAGATTGTATCTTCAACTCATCTCTTAAATGTTAGTGATGACTTTTAAAACATTTCCTGTTTAAACAAAACATCTCCAATGCATGGCTATATAGTTACTTTGGACTAGAACTTCACTCCAAGGCATAAAATCGTCTCTGACACTTCCATGTGCAAATCTAGCTGGGGACCCTAAATCACTCTTTAAATAACACTATTTTCCTCCCTCCCAGAGACAATTGAAATTCATTTCTTTGAACATACTCTTTATTTTAGAATGATATCTGTGTGCATATATAATACATTATATCTCTCTCTGGCTCTTTCTATCCTTTAAATGTTTTTAACATCAACAAAAAGATGTGTATCGCATTAAAGTAGGCTATTTTGGATTAGAAAGAAAAGGATGGAAATTATATCTTAGAATAATGATAATGTCCATGGTTTTTTTTTTACTCAGTTGGTTTAGCTGGTTTTAGTGAAGAGTGTTGAGATGATACTGTAGTTCAGAACTAACCATAGAATATTCGCAGGAGTGGATTATTTGGACCCATATTCATCCGATTCTGACTCAGGAATGGGACAGAAATGGCATTGGTTGCTCTGGTTGATAAACTGTGACATGGATAGACATGGATAGTGGTTTTATATTTTTCAAAGTCCTTCAAAACCATTGTCCTTCTGGGCTGGTGGTAGGATTTGTGCTTTGAAAGTTTGGCAATATTTCTTCTCCTTCCTTAATAGTTGCTTCCAGTTAGTACAGTAGCGGATTGCTACCGGTATGGATAAGGATGCTGCACTGGTAGCAAAAATTGAGCGCAGCTTTTTATCTCCTGCATGCGTGCATGTTCATCTGAGCAAAATACTGCTTCTGCGCCTGCACGGAAGCAAAAAAAATCACAAAAATCTCGTGCATGTGCGTCTTCTCGTGAGATTTTGCTTCCTGTGCATGCGCAGAAGCAAAACCTCTCGCGGACACATGTGCGCGCACGCTGGAGAAATGAAATTGTGCACACAGCGCACTGGGAGAAGTGGGAGCGGCAACCCCTGTCTGAATTAGTGGTGGCTATTGCGGGGAGGTTGGGTAGGGGGAAATCACAGTGCTTGCTCCCTTGTACAGTACTATATGGTTCATTTCTTTCCCTCTTGTTATATAAGTTCTATATGAACTGGGAAGAGATCCAGGGGTTTGGAATCTGGGATCATATATAAGTTAATGGTATCTAAGTATAATCACACTCCAGGACATGCCAAAAACATTTATGAAGTCCTGTCTAGAAGCTTGTCTTTTATTTATGTCAATTTATTTTGTAATAAATTGCTAATTTGTGAGCTATCTAGAATTCTGGGGTTGGTGTGGGATGCAAATTTGATTAATAAAATAAAATAAATTAGCATTCAACCAACATATCAGCCCTATTTGATATAGAAAGAAGAATATTGCTGCTTAGAAGAAATGAGGATACTTGGGGGTTTCCATTGTGAGAAAATAAATATTAGGTTTTGGTTGTAAGCTGTCAGTTGTAGTTGTTTCCAGAGCTTTCTGTTTTGCATTTTCTCCTAATACAATTTTTATTATTATTATTTTATTCATAGACAATTTGAATACAGTGTATTGTCAGGGTATGCCATTTACAAAGTGTACTGTCAGGGTATTCCATTTACAAAAGGAGAACAAAGAAAAGATAGCAAAAAAAATATTAACACTTATACTAACAATAGTAATAATGTAACTGAATAGTTTTGGTTAAATTTCTTTACAATTGTTAGATATATTGGCATAGTTATAGTTATAAATTGTGTTTATATTTAATTCATACATAATCTTTCTTCATCTAATTTCTACCTCTTATCTCTAACTGTTCATAAAATTATTCCGTATCAAGTAATATTCTGTGTTTTCTTTATCTTTTATTTTTAAAGTCAGTCTGTCCATCTCAGCACAATCTTAAGATTTTCTGAATTACATCCTCATCTGGTGGGATATTTCCATTTTTCTAGTATTTGGCAAATATAATCCTTGCTGCTATCAGTATATACAAAACTAAATATGCAGTCCCTTTATCATAACCCCTCCGGCATTATGCCCAACAGGAATACTATTGGTTTCAGATCTATATGTTGCTTAATCATCTTTTCCAATCAGGCATTTATTTATTTATTTATTTTGTCCAATACAAATGGAAAGTTAAAAAGAATAAAAACATGTAGTAGTAAATATCAGGGAAGGGATAGAAGAAGAGATATGAGAATAGAATACATCAATGAAGAGTAGAGGAAGGATATATGATTGGGAGAAAAGATATATAAAATATAGGAGAGACAATTGGACAGGGGACGGAAGGCACACTAGTGAACTTATGCTCGCCCCTTACTGACCTCTAAGGAATCTGGAGAAGTCAACTGTGGAAAGTCTAAGGGAAAAATGTTGGGGGTTGGGGGTTGACACCACGGAGTCTGGTAATGAGTTCTATGCTTCAACAACTCGATTGCTAAAATCATATTTTTTACAGTCAAGTTTGGAGCGGTTGATATTAAGTTTGTACCTGTTGCGTGCTCTTGTATTATTGCGGTTGAAGCTGAAGTAGTTGTTGACAGGCAGGATGTTGCAGCATATGATCATGTATTTTCTTCCAATATTTTCTTGCTTTCATACAGGCCCACCACGTATGATAGTATCTCTTAATACAAATATTGTGCCATCATTTCAAATAATAGTTAACCTGCAATATGCAATGTGAAGACTTTCCAGCACTCACCATTTCTCAGGTTCTGTCCTTATTCATAAAACTTTGACAAATATACTTGACTCACAAATGAAGATTTCATGCCACAGTTATTTTTTTATTATTATTATTTTAATATTATTCTAGTCTCTGCTTCTGAAGAGTCTGGTTAACAACTAAGTACTCAGGTTCCCATATACAGAAACATTTCTAATCCAAAAACACTCCCAGATTAAGGACTCAATGGATTAAATATAATCTTAAATTATATAGATTAATATTGATATTTTAAACTTAAATATATTAAGAGCGTACAGAGATATTATCTTGGCCTTGGGAGGGATAGAGGGGTGGGTGGGTGCGTATACACATTGTATTTTATCCTTGCATGCTTGTACACAGATGCAGGTATAAGGATGTGTGTGGGGTGTGTGCATCTCTCTCTCTCTCCCTCCCTCCCACTCCCCCTCTGTGTGTGTGTGTGTGTGTGTGTATGTGTGTGTGTGTGTGTGAGAGAGAGAGAGAGAGAGGCTTTGTTTAAATGTCTCCTGCTGCCCCTTTGATAATAGGAATGACAGTAGGAAACGAAAACTAAAGGAACCTATTGAAAGAAGCATTTTGCCACTGTTGTAATTTTGAATTTAAGAGCATTTGTAGCCCAAGGTCTCGAGGAAAACGCAGTTCTTCTGTTGGACTCCTGTTGCTTTTCCAGCAAAGAAAGACATTCTGTAATGTTGAAAAGACAGCTGGATGCCGAAATGAAAATAATTTCTTGACTGAAACATTAGATTGCAAAAAAGTAAAATAGTGATTTTACTTGCCTCTGAAACATGTTCTCAGGGTACTTGACTAGAAGAGCCCATTGGCGAATAAAACATATTCTATAATTTTAAGGTCTTATAGATCAATTTATTAATTCAGTTCTGTATTCAGTCCTGTATTTCCTTAAACATTTTTGAATTCCTAACAGTCCTTGAATGCAATGTTGTTATTACAAGTATGCAGCAAAAACTATTGTTGTAAATAGCTGCTTCTGAGTGAAAGAAGTAGGTACAGATGGAAAAATACTGAATGTATTTACACACTATGAATGTTTAATGCACTTTTGTACAAGCCAACATTGCAATTTGTATCTTGCCTGTGATAAATAAAAACTGTCTACTTGGCAAACTCCATAGTGTCATCCCCAAACCCCCAACACTTTACCCTTAGATTATCTACGGTTGACCTATCCAGATTCCTAAGAGGTCAGTAAGGGGTGAGTACAAGTGCACTAGAGTGCCTTCCGTCCCCTGTCCTATTGCTCTCCTCTATCTCCTATACCTTTCTTCTATTCCTATATCTCTTCTTCTGTTCTTTCATTGATATGTTCTATTACTATACTGTACCTATGATCCCACTATATAGAATGCTGGTGAGACCACATTTGGAATACTGTGTTCAGTTCTGGAGACCTCACCTACAAAAAGATATTGACAAAATTGAACGCGTCCAAAGACGGGCTACAAGAATGGTGGAAGGTCTTAAGCATAAAACGTATCAGGAAAGACTTAATGAACTCAATCTGTATAGTCTGGAGGACAGAAGGAAAAGGGGGGACATGATCGAAACATTTAAATATATTAAAGGGTTAAATAAGGTCCAGGAGGGAAGTGTTTTTAATAGGAAAGTGAACACAAGAACAAGGGGACACAATCTGAAGTTAGTTGGGGGAAAGATCAAAAGCAACATGAGAAAATATTATTTTACTGAAAGAGTAGTAGATCCTTGGAACAAACTTTCAGCAGACGTGGTTGGTAAATCCACAGTAACTGAATTTAAACATGCCTGGGATAAACATATATCCATCCTAAGATAAAATACGGAAAATGGTGTAGGGGCAGACTAGATGGACCATGAGGTCTTTTTCTGCCGTCAGACTTCTATGTTTCTATGTTTCTACTTTCTTTTCTATTCTTTCTTAGATATATTTTACTATGAGTATCTCCTCTATAACCTTCATCATGTATTTTACTATGTGTATACAGATATATACCCACTAAAACCCTCATTGTGTATTGGACAAAATAAATAAATAAATATTTTCTTTACACACTACCAGCCTTTCAGCGCAGGGTGATTAAGAAATGGCCACAATACAAGCCTGGATATGTTTCACACCTTACACCTTTAAATAATGTTAAAGCTAAAATGCTGAAATGGGGATGTATATAATCTTTGAGGCCATCTAATCCTGGCATAGGGAGATTTTATATCATGATTTTATTCCGTGTAAAGTTTTGTTTTCTTTCTCAGCTGTCAAAAGTTCCTCGGTTTCCCTCATACTACCTGGTTGTGCCCTAAGGCAGGCCCACTGAATCACTGAGGCAGAATCTTCTGACTCTCATCTGAATAGTTTCTTTCTGCATCCAAGAAACTGAATGATTTCCCCAAAGACTGAAACACAACAAAGTCAGATATGCAGTGTGTAAACTGTTTATTCAACTTCTGAAAAGCCTTCACAGCAGATTTTATAACTTCAGGAACATTTAGGTTCCTCTAAACTGAACAAGTTTTTTTGTTTTGTTTTGTTTTTGTAAAAAAAAAAAGCATGGTTAAAAAGGTGAATGATATCCCTAATTCATCTCTTTCACAGTGTGTCTTTCGCCCAACTATCATCAGACAGTTTTGTGGCTCTTGATATGCTGTTGTTCATTGAATCTTGAGAATTGACAGCTATCTTTTTTTTTTGAGTTCAGATACTAAAGAGCAGGGGTGGGCAGCAGGCAGGACGGGGTGGAATGCAGTTCCACCGGCAGAAATGAAGATGCGTGCGCAGCTCCAGCTGATCAGCAGCTGTGACTTCCTGGATTATTGATCTCAGCTTGGCTCTCCTTTTTTTCCCTGTGGCTGCTGCTGCTGCGTCTGCGCTCCTTGCTATTCCCCTCTTTCCTCCTTCATGGCCTCAGATGAGCTTCCCTCTCTCCCACCCAGCTCCCCTCCAGCCTCACGCGGCCACCTCCCAAGGTCAGGAGAGTCATGCCATGCTGAAGCAGTCTGGACTGCGGTCTTTTTCCCCCCCAAGAAGCCCTCACTGTGCCCACAGGTGAGATGAAAAGGCATCGTGCGGCAATAACAGTTCACTTGAACAATGATGATCGTTCAAGCCACTCCTGCCAGGTCACATGGCCAGCAAGCCACTCCTACCCAGCCACATGACCATCAAGCCATACCCAAAAAACAAGCCACACCCACAGTGTGGCAGTAAAAAATTTGGCTGTCCATTACTGCTAAAGAGGCAGGAGACTGGCAGTGAGACTTCAGCTCTTTATTGGTTATACAGTGTTCCCTCGCTTTTCGCGGGGGATGCGTTCCGAGACTGCCCGTGAAAGTTGAATTTCCGCAAAGTAGAGATGCGGATGTAAATACACTATTTTTGGCTATGAACAGTATCACAAACCTTCCTTTAACACTTTAAACCCCTAAATTGCAATTTTCCATTCCCTTAGCAATCATTTAGATTATTACTCACCATGTTTATTTATTAAAGTTTATTAAAAAAAATATTATTAAAGGCAGACGAAAGTTTGGCGATGACATATGACGTCATTGGGTGGGAAAAACCGTGGTATAGGAAAAAAACCCGCGAAGTATTTTTTTTAATTAATATTTTTGAAAAACCGTGGTATAGACTTTTCGCGAAGTTTGAACCCGCGAAAATCGAGGAAACACTGTAGTGAGCAAACCTCAGCCCCTGCCTGGAGGGGTTTAAATTGGGAGCCCTTTTGGGAAGGAGCAAATCAGAATGTCCCTGCTCCACTTCCTTGTCAGACTGGACTGAAAATTTACCAGCTTCTCAGGACATAACATTTTTCTTTCTTTCTTTACATCTAGGGAAAGAATGTACTGCATCATTTTCATTATTTTTCTGATGACTCTACATCCCTCAGTGTGAGCGAGAGTAATGCTTGATACTTAACTTCTGAATATACACCAGAAGTTTAACAGGGCAGAAAGTAAGATTTTAAAAGAGGTCCTGCTATGTTTTTCCTCCTTTGCATCTCTGAAGGGTAAAAACAATTTCCCATTGTATAAATGGTGAAGGAAATGCATATGTTTACAAATATGCATAGATTTATTGCCTTGATAACACTATTGAGTAACCACAGTTGAGCTAGATGTTAAGTATTATTAAGCTCCTTAATAAGACTTGCTTTCACAACATTCATTGCATTGTATTGTCATTACATTCAGCCTACTTAAATTGATTTATCTTTTTGTTTTCTGCATTGCAGTGGGGGACAATTAATCTTCATCAGATATAGGCTGTGTTTCTTTTTAAATACATCTTGACTTTATGGGCTGCACTTAGCTGCTCAAACTTTCCCTGATACTGCAATATTGTGTATGGTTAAAAAGTAGTACTGTATATAGAAATATATACTACTAAAGTTTACAGCATTTCCTCTAAATTTTCATGAAAGCAGTTGTTTGTTTTTCACACAAATAGCTTAAAATGAGGTGTGTCTCTAAAATATTACAAATGCCTTTTCTGTTTCACAGGAAGATAAATGATGTGTTCCGATCAACTGTGCTAACAAACAGTTGAATATAGGGCCAAACTGAATGATAATAGCTTTTAGCTGAACTGATATTTCTATGAATACTCATATATCTTCAAGTTAGAAGTTGAACATTAAAAATACTTAGTGAAATCTTGAATAAGGGTGTGGAATGTATCACCATCCTTTCCTTCATTAATCTGAGAAGTATGTGAGTGACTCTTCCTATAGATTTCTACTAAATATAATTTCTCGCTGAAATTTACTATAAATCAATCAAATGCAATTCATGAAGAGGTTGTTGTTGTTGTTGTTGTTGTTTGTTGTTGTTGTTGTTGTTATTATTATTATTATTATTTAGATTTGTATTCCGCCCCTCTCCGTAGACTCCAAATAGGTTATCCAAATAAATTTGCCCTCTTGTCTTAATTATGATTTATTTTTCTGCTATTAAGAAATAATTTAATCAGCTATTAGTCTAACTTTAAAAAATGATGAAATGTACCTATTGGCTTTCTTTGAGAAAAATAGAAGTTATAAAATTACAGAATAATAAAAAGCAATAACAGATATATTCACTGTGAAGGATTAAGCTGATTTATATATGAAACTGACATCCGCTGTGATCATGTTGTTTCAATAAAACAACTGATTACAAATAAACATCGAAAAATTTATTGTTTGACTATAGTGCCATTATTTTAAGTGCTAATCGTACAAAGGGCTATAAAAAGCTCTTGAACAGAATTTACTGTGAATGACAGTGCTAAATGAAATGGAATCACTGCTGAGATGATAATCCGATAACTTGATACAGTTCAGGTATCACTTATTCACACATAAATAAAAATATCTACTTATTTTAAAAATGCAACTGTAATGGAATATTTAGAAAAGCTCTGAAATAAGTGTTTATTTTCACAAATTGCCATCTTCTTTAATTCAGTGAGAATTTGGAAATTTTTCAAAACAAATAAACCAGGAGCAAATTCAGTTGGGTTATCTTCTTTAAAAACAAATAAATATGCACTTTCAACATATGCACCCATGTAGATGTTATATATGCAATGAGCTCTACTTGGGGCTACCCTTAAAGAATGTTCAGAGACTTCAGTTAGCCCAGAATGCAGCTGTGCGAGCTGTTATTGGTGTACCCAGATACAGTGGTACCTCAAGATACGAACCCCTCGTCTTACAAACAACTTGTGATACGAACCCGGGGTTCAGAAAAATTTTGCCTCTTCTTACGAACTTTTTTCGAGTTACGAACCGGCGTTCGGAGACTGCTGGGAAGCCGCGCGGCTGTTTTAAAAGGTGACAGCCGGGCGGCGGGGCTTCCCAGAAGCCTCCCGAACGCCGGTTCGTAACTCGAACAAAGTTCGTAAGAAGAGGCAAAAATTTTCTGAACCCCGGGTTCGGTTCGGGAGGTTGCTGGGAAGCGAACTTTTGCCGAACTTCCAGGTTCAGGGTTCGGGGGGGGTGCTGGGAAGCCCCCCAGGCCAGCTGTGACCTTTTAAAAGAGTCGCGCCGCTTCCCAGCTGTCTCCTGAAGCCGAACGCGGAAGTTCGGCTTTGCCGTTCGGCTTCAGGAGACAGCTTGGAAGCGGCGCAGCTGTTTTAAAAGGTCACAGCCTGCCTGGGGGGCTTCCCAGCACCCCCCCGAACCCGGGTTCGGAGTTCGGGGGGTGCTGGGAAGCCCCCCAGGCCGGCTGTCACCTTTTAAAACAGCCGCGCGGCTTCCCAGCAGTCGCCGAAAGCTGTTTTTTTGCGGGGGTTTTTTGGTTGCACGGATTAATTGACTTTACATTGTTTCCTATGGGAAACAATGTTACGTCTTACGAACCTTTCATCTTACGAACCTCCTCCTTGCACCAATTAAGTTCGTATCATGAGGTATTACTGTACACCCATATTAGTCCATCACTCCGTGAGCTGCACTGGGTTCCGATCGGTCTCCAAACGCAAATTTAAAGTGTTGGTTATTACCTATAAAGCCCTTCATGGCTTAGAACCAGATTATTTACGGGACTGTCTTCTACCTCACATTGCCCCAGCGACTGATTAGATTGCACAGAGTTGGCCTTATTCGGGTCTGTCGGCCAAGCAATGTTGGCTTATGGGACCGCGGGGAAGGGCTTTTTCTGTTGCGGCTCCAGTCCTCTGGAACCAACTCCCCTCAGAGATTCGTACCACTCCCACTTGCTAGGCCTTACGAAAAGCTTTGAAAACATGGTTATGCCAGCAGGTCTGGGACCGTTGAGCAATAGTATTCTGTTCTGGTATGAATGGTTGTATGGTTGTATGTGTGCTTTATATTAGGTTTTAACTTTTGTATTTGTTTTTATTGTATCTACTTTGGGGTATTTTTAAAAGTTTTGTATACATTTTGCTGTTTTATGCCGTCCTGAGTCCATCATTAATCCCTTCCCAGCCTGCAGTGTTCTCTCTCTTTCTCTCTCCTCCTTCCTCTCATCTCTGTTTCCTTCCTCTCTTTCCTTTCTCTCCATCCCTCTTTCTCTCTATCCTTTCTATCTCACTCTTTCTTTCTCTCCCTCCTTCATTCCCTCTTTCTCTCCCTTCCTTCCTGGCGCCCATGGCTGAGTGTCGTCCTGTAGCTGGTCTTGGGCTTCACGGTTGCTTCCTGGTTCCCTCTCCTCCCACCGCCTGTGTCTACCACCAGCACCTCCTTCCCTGTGCCAGAGCTGCCGCTTCCCTCCGGGCAGCCCAGCCACATGGCCATAGAAAGCGCAGAAGTTATTGCTGCCGCCTCCACTCAGGGAGCCACCATGTTTGAGCTGAGCGAGAGGAAAAGGCGCAGTGACCATGGTGGCTCCCTGAGTGGAGGCAGAAGTGGTGGCAATAACCTCTGCGCTTTCTACGGCAGCGTGGCTGGCCTGGCCGGAGGGAAGTGGTAGCTCCCACTTGAGGAACCCACGGCGACGGCCGCCAGCTTGGTGGGAGGCGACGGCGGTAGACACAGGCAGTGGGAGGAGAGGGAACCAGGAAGCGACTGTGAAGCCCAAGACCAGCCACAGGACAACACTCAGCCAGGGGTGCCAGGACACAGGTGATGGGACAAGGAGCGGGAACTGCGCAAGACCTGATCATCTGAGAAGCACAGCAGGAGGGCAGCCGGAGGAGGAGAAGGAATAGGAGAAGCCGCAGCCACCGCGGTGGTAGGAGCCAATGTTTGCAAAAGTTTCTGTGATTCCTCTGCGGCCGTGAGGCTTGGCAGGGAAGGAGGCCTTCTTCTGAGATCGCAGGGGAGGTGGGCGCACGCGATGGCAGCCTACCAGAGCCGGAGAAGCTGGGGTTTCTCCCCTGCCCACAGCTTGAGAAGGGCGGATCAGCTGTCAGGCGGGGAGAAACGGCGCGGGCTCCTGTGCGCTGGCTTGAAAAAGGGTGTGCCATCCTTGGAATTTGCCCATGCCCCAGCACGCTGCACAGCTTAGGGGGAACACTGCCTGCCTGACCAACAAATTTTGTGATAATCAAAATCAACCTCAAAAATTTATTCCAGTACACTATGAAAGTTTTTGATTATAAATTTCTGTTGTTCATAGTAGGGAAAATTAGACTTCATGCATATCAAAAATTTAATTGTATTTGGACATGGAAAAGGTGATGAATATAAGCCTATGTGGAAATGTTTTAATTAATATTAATTGTTATTTCAGCCACTATAGATTTTTTAAAATTCCCATTTCTGTCCTGGGACTTAATTTATGTACACTTCATTGCATTTTAATTAGATATTTCCAATTGGTAAGAATTACTATTACATGCTGGATCTATAATATAAATTCAGTTTCATGTTTTGAAAAAAAATTAAGCTATAAAACTTTCAAATGTTTTGGCCATGGTATCCAAAGGAAATCTTCATATAACAATATCTTTTTCCTATATCAGTCCTAAAAGCATAATCAGAAGCTTTGTTTTAAATCTGTTTGTATGCAAAATTAAAGTGAGGGCTGCTTAGAAGCAGGCTTTTCACTAACAGTCAAACAAAATTATTTCCTAGATTAATACGTATACTGTATAAGTACAGAAACCCATCATGACACTTCCTGTTCTGTCAGTAGAAAATATGCACTCAAAGACTTTGTAAATGCCTTTTGAAAGATGAAATTGATATAGGTAGTCCTTGACTTTAAACCATAATTAAGCCACAATTTTGCTCATACCTTGTGATGTTCATAAACAGGTCACCTAATTTTGTGCCTAATTTTATGGTAGGGTTTTTTTTTCCAGTGTTGATAAGCAAATGCTGCTGTCAAACTTTGTAGTCATTAAGCAAACCCTTCCTTCATCATGGGACATATTTTTGCCAAAAACTGGAAATAAAAAAATGGCAAAAACTTCATAAATCATGTTCCCATGACTGTGGGATGTTGCAGAAAGCTGTACTTCCTCACTTCTGTTTTGATGCATAACAGAAAATCAATATTCACTGATAAAATCCTTTATAAGCTTTTGAAATACATTGCTTGAAACTTTGATTGTGGCTTCACAGGTCATGACAGCTGTCAGCTTGGATAGCTTCAGGCAGGATTAGACAGATTCATGGATGCCTAGTGTATCAGTGGTTATTGAAATGGATGTCCAAGTGCCGCCTCTATGTTGGTTGAGGCAGGCAGGATTGCCTTGGGTACCATTTGTTGGGGAAAGGGAGGGTTTTGCCTTCTATTTCTGCTCAAGATCCCCATGTATAATTGGCGGGTCACTGTGTGACACAGAATGCTGCACTCAATGGGCTTTGGCCTGATTCAGCATGGCTCTTCTTATGTTCTTATTCCTTGTGAAATATTTGATTTGGCTGCCAACTAGATCAGTTTTCAAGTCTTCAACCAAAACTAGATCATTTTATTTTGCTCAGCTACCATGCACCAAACAGATATAATACATCCTTAAGTATAAATGTCTCATTCTACTCTGGATTGCTATTGTTATCGGAAGTTCAGCTACTTCCTCCAGGCGTCTCCTTCCTTGGAGACTTTCAGTAAAAGAAAACTATGTATCAAAAGTGATTTTGGAAAATGAGATTGGCAGAAGTAGTAAGAAGACTAGACTAGCTGGCAGATCAGCTTCCACCCTTAAAGTTGTCTGTTTGTGACCTCCAGGCAACCAGCAGAATTGTATTGTAATGTGCATAATGACCATGATATACAGTTCCAATAGTGCCAATTTACACAGTTCCAATAGTGCCAATATAGTGTATCCGTGTGTGTACATCCAATAAAAGAGTACTGCAATAAATAACCATCTCTTTCTAATACATCTGAGAAAACTAGAAAAATACTTTCTTTCTGCTGAAAAGTGTTTAAAGATTTCCATTTTATATCAGATCAATTTTGTAATCTTGCATATCCGTAGTGATGAAAAAGCGTTTTGATACAATGGCTTATCAATGAATTCTAGGTTAAGTGATGGCAGTGGTCTAAGTAACAATACAATTTTAATAAGAAAAATCACGGCATCAATTTAGCTAAAAATAGCTTAGCAAGTTTAAATATATGAATGCTGGGCTCACTCTCTTAATTTGCATAATCCAAAGGTCTGTCCACCCTTTCTCCACTTATGATTTGGATTTAGTTTAGGTTTCTTCTTTAGGCTGCTGATTAAATTTTTTCCCCAATTCTAAGATGTCTTAGAAATCATACTTTTAAATTTTGATGGCAAATATTCAAGAAATAGAAGTTCTCTAAACAATAGTGTAGGAAGATGGATTTGATCCACTATCACCAAGGCTTATGAGATGCAGGCCAAGAAATCTCCCTCACAACCCACTGCCCATTCGACCAGAAGTGTGGCTACCTCGACAACTCAGGTGCTGCTAGAGGAGGTATGCCGGATGGCTACCTGGGTTACTCCCACATCTTTTGTGAAACTTTACAAAATTGATTCTTATGCATTAATGAAGGCATCTTTTGGCTGTTGTGCGGGATTGAGGCCTTGTCAACCGATTCACCCTCTTGGACTGTCAGCTTGGGTATGTCCCATGCATGGCTACTATATCCACCATGAGAGAGAAGATGCATTGGTCCTACCTGATACACCTCTTCTACGATGGTGGATATAGCAGCCAGACATTCCCTAATTTATTTGAGGTTTCAATTGACTTAGGCTATTGTAGTAGGTTGTGATGACTGTAGCACAACGGAGTCTGCCGCTTAGCTCCTTCATGCCAGGAATCACCAACAACAACAATATTAGAAGTTTAGCAGGCTCAATCCAGTTATCGACAGGATTAACCCATGCATGGCTGCTATATCCACCATCGTAGAAGAGACGTAGGTCCAATGCCCCTTTTCCTGACAAAAGGTTTCCCCATGAAATATGCTGGGACTTTATGTGCAATATATATTTATAGCATTATTTTCTTCTTTAACAAACAGAAGTATAATTTCCTGCTATTCCTGCTAGAATGAAAATGAAAAACTGTTTTGTTTGTTTTTTAAATGTCACACAATTGGAAACATTTTAAAGTAAAAGTTTTCAAATTTGGCCATATCTGACTAGGAAATTCTGGGGCTTGAAGTCCACACATTTTTAATTGCCAAGTTTGTACAACATTGCTAAGTATCCCCTTGCCCCCATGCTCTTAAAAATGAATTCTTTATAGCCACAGGGAATTATCCAATCAATGCCTTGTCCACACCAATCCTTGTCACTCAAGAAAAAAAAAAGAAACCCTTGGAGAGAATGTGTTGTGACTCAAAATCTGAATTTATTGTGATAACTTTATCTCACTGTGCCTTGGTACCCAAATTTGGCACACTTCCCTAATGATCATTAAAAATTTCCTAGACCATGCATTAGTACTCAGATATTAATTCACTTGTTTGTATAAAACAATTTGCTAGGGCAGGACAGCTTTCTCAGATCCCAAAATCCTGCAGAGTGAGAGACTGACTGTGAAGTGAAAGAATGATAAAACTTAGCACTTTGTTAGACTCAAAGATCTTTCTACTTGTCAACAAATGTTGTGATTAGAAGAATTAAGCACAATAAAGAATCACTCTGGTTTTTAACAATTCATTGAATTAATTATTTTTAAATATTTAATCATCTGCCCATTGTATCATTTCACAAATATTATAAAACCTTCCTTCCTTCCTTCCTTCCTTCCTTCCTTCCTTCCTTCCTTCCTTCCTTCCTTCCTTGTGTTAGATTTAAAAAAAGTAAAATCTTGAGTTTCATGCTCCGTCCAATCTGAATGAATTATGGCATCTCTTATAGTATTCCAGTTTCAGTAAAATGTCTTATGAGTCCTAATTTCATCAGAGTTATGCATGGGGATTGTTTATTAATCCATATGTTAATTTAATTTTCATCACCTAAGCTGCAATTGTATTCGCATATACCTCCAAAAGAAAACCCCAAGGAATTAAGTGATGATTACTTCGTAAGAAATGTAAGCAATCCAAAAAGGGTTTTCCATCACTGTCCTATATCATTCTGGACAAATGCCTATCATAATGTATTGGTGTAACATGTGTGTGTGTATGCAGTGTGACCTTTTGTAATTGACAAATGTCAATACACATTTTTTCTAAATGCCACCAACATATTTGTATGGCACCCGGTGTTCTGAAAACCACTGGGACCACCATGATTGGATACCATAGTATTTCAGTTTCATTTTTCAATTCTTGATACTTCGTGATATTCTCCAATTCTTTGCCTTTTCTTTTATTATTTCCTGGTATTGCCATATCAAGCACCAACATTTCCAATCATCCCGCAGTGAGCTCAGTGTTGCTCTTAGATCATTTCTAATCAGCTGCAGAAGATGTCATAAATACTCTATTTATTCCATTTATACTCTAAAATTTAAGGCAATTTAGTTTCATTTCTCCTTTTTGCCAAATAGAATAGAATAAAATAGAATAGGCCAAGTGTGATTGGACACACAAGGAATTTGTCTTGGTGCACATGCTCTCAGTGTACATAAAAGAAAAGGTAAGTTCCAAGAATCATAGGGTCCAACCTTATTTGTACCCTACTTGTCTGGGTACAAATAAACAATCAAATCATAGTAGGAAACAGTCAATATAAATTGTAAGGATACAAGCCATAAAGTTACAGTCATACAATCATTTGTGGGAGGAGATGGATGATGGGAATTATGAGAAGATTAATAGTAGTGCAGATTTAGTAAATAGTTTAATAGTGTTGAGCAAATAAGGAGATTGCAAGTGGAAAAGACTTGCAAATTCTTGAACTATGGTTATTTATCTATCAATGGATTTAATCAATTTTTTTCCCCATTTAAAATCTGTAGTTGGCATATATAGATAATACTTCCTTCTTCCAATTTTCATCTCAGGAACTCTGTAAGGTTATTTGGTAAAGAGAGAGTGACTGGCCCCAGGTCAACTTGTGAGCTTCTGTGGCTGAAAGTATTCTTTGTCTTTCTAGATTTAGTTCTGACATTTTAATCACTTCTGTAAAATGGGATTGTATTTTATTCTCTCCAAAATAGTCTTGTTCCACCAACAAATGAGGAGCAGTCATTGTGAAACTGAAGAAGCATATAAAATTATATATTTGGGGAATTGCATATACCATATAATGGCATTGGAAAACTGAAAATTGTTAAAACAAGGGTGTACCAATTAAGTTTTATTTATTATCACATAAACAAATTGAAACATGAATGTTTACAAACTACATATATAATAGCATTATGGTTAAGTAAAGCATTGTTGTGCATCCAGATGTGATTTTTTTTTCTCCTCAGAGCATAGTGTTGCTATTGTTCCTTTATTGTTCTTATCTCTGACTAGTAACATCTGCCTCAGCATTTCCCTCCCGCATAATTTAAACATTACTTACAGTTTCTGACTAGTAATCAATGTGCCATTAGTCTTTTAGATGATATTGTTCAGGGGAAGATGAGCACAATCATTTGATAAACTCAGGAGTAAACCCGGTCCTTTCAAGGTCCAACATAGATGATAACTTGTTTAATTGCTTTTAAATGTGTAAACAACTACCAACATTTAAAGTATCATATTCTTTCCCTCAATGAAAACAGGAAAAAAATGGATTATGTACCCATAATATCACTCAAATAAAACCCCATGAGGATGAGAAAGGAAATATTGAAATTTTAAAAGAGAATTTTATACTTATGGATTTCAAAACTGGAAAACTATTACAACTGCTAGCTGAAGTTTTCAACAATACTGAGCGTGGATTCAGAATTAGGAATATTCTCCTTAATGGGTAGATTCTTGCATTTTGAGGAGAGATTAGTGTTCGTTATTGTTCATGCAATTAAGCTTGGAAATATTAGGTAGCTTTGAATACATCCATGTACAGTACAAGGAGAAAGAGGTGTAAACTATTTTTTTAATGTATGTTAAAATATATAATAATCACATCTTTTCTGTAAAATATTGATAGTTTAACTACGTCTTATCTTCTGCATTCCATTTTAGCTCGTTTAAACAACAAATAGATAAATGCTCTTTAATTTAAAAAACTCCTTATTTTCAGTCACTTTAGAATGTACAGCTAGGGCACATCCTTGTGGTAAAGCATGGCTTCTCAAGTATTTTCTGTTACCCCCACCCCCCCACCCTTGGAAGAAATAAACATTTCCCGCCCCCCGCCCCCAACTCTCTGCCGGAACAATTGTTTGCAATATTTGACACATTTTCGCTGAAAAAAACTCAAACATGATTGGGATGCAATGTGTTTAGGTGACACCTTATTTGGCTCCATGCTGTTTGCTGCCAACATTTTTAGACACAGTAAACATACTGGTCTTTCCTCATTTCCCACCATAGGCACTGTGAAGCCAAGCGCTACATACACTTTGTCATACTTCCTCGTCTTAGCTTTCTGGAGACTTATGTTTGTCTCATTATCTCCATCTCTCTCCTTCTTCCTTTTCATCGTTAAATATTTTTCCATGGTGTCCCTTAAGGATTTGTTATCTGCACTTCATATCTCCTGCTCTGTGCTGTGTGCATATACCCTGCAGCAAAAAAAGCATGTTTCCCAGGATCATGCGCCTCCCCTGGCATCACTCCATGCCTCCCCCCCAAGGGGGCCCGCCTCACTATTTGGGAAGCATTGTCGTAAAATCTACAGCTGCCAAACTCTGAGGACTAGAGTTTGTGACAGACAGTTCCAAAATTGGGATGCCTAGATTTTCATGAATGCACCAGGACTCACTTGGCTAACATCTGCTCGCATTAGCATTTATTCTTATTTTTAAGTATGTAAATGAGTAAATACATGCATTTTCAAGTTCAGATTATTTTAATCCGTCATTCCTTTTTTGAGGAACTGAAAAAAACGCAATAGGCATATAAGGCCACACAAGCTCTAAGGAAGACTTATTGTTTAAAAAGTGAAAAAAATAATGAAAAGTTTTTTTATTCTTATTTTATTTATTTATTTAGATCCCCCACCTCTATTATTTTTATAACTAAGGCAAGACAGAAAACATACTCAACACACCTTCTTCCTCTTTATTTTCCCCACATCAGCCCTGTTAGGTGAGTTGGACTGAAATAGAGTTACTGGTCTAAAGTCACCCAGTTGGTTTTCATGGCTAAGGTGGGACTAAAATTAACCTTGTGCCTTAACCACTAGACCAGTGGTTCTCAACCTGGGGGTCTGGACCCCTTTGGGGGTCGAATGACCATTTCACGGGAGTCGCCAGAGACCCTGGGAAAAGACAAATTTCTCCTGGTATTAGGAACTAAAGCTTCTATTCTGGCATCTTGGACTATATTTTTACAATCCGACCTATCAGGCGTTTATAGTGGGGGCGTCTCTCTGACCTTCCTGCCAATCAGCTCAAAGTTCTGTTGGGAAAATTGGCGCTAGACTTATGGTTGGGGGTCACCACAACACGAGGAATTGTATTAAGGGGTCACGCCCTTAGAAAGGTTGAGAACCACTGCACTAGACCAAATCAACTCTCTTCATTCCAGCAACTGAAATGTAACCCCTATCTAGAGTGAAATCAAGTTTAAATTCCTGTGCCCTTTTCTTCTAGTCGCATGGCATAACCATTTTGGAACCAATCTCAATGTAGACATCGATCACTACATTGCCATTGTTTGGATAACAGAGTTGTCTAATTTCAATATACTTTCTTTTGAAATCTAATTTCATTGTGAAATCTAATTAGCTGGAGTTTAGTTAAGAGGTTTGGACCTTAACAAAATATTTTATGTTACTATCTTTTAGAAAGACATCTCAGTTGAAAACTACAGAAGTAACTTTCCTTTCTCCCTCACTGTCCTCTATTTTGTTATTTGTTTCTGTTTTTTAACTCTATACCTGGCATTTTGTATTCACCGAAAACTCTCACATGGTAGTCTCACATGGCTGCATAAATAAATTGGAGCGTGTTCCTTCCCCCACCCCATATCCAACAAATTTACTTCAGAAGAAACAAAAATATTGTGTAAACATAGAAACATCTACTTTGACAGAGCTCAGCTTCTGCTGACTATGTGTTAATGTCAGTGAAGGCCTACCAAAATTTTTACTACCACACTGTGGGCGTGGCTTATGCAGGACACCCTGCATTTTCTTTCAACATCTTTCAGTGCAAATTGGGTGTTCTGGGCTGGAACTCCATTTCTGCTGCCCTGCTGCATCTCTCCCATTCCCCCCCATAACCAGCCCATCCCTGGTTATTATTGATAATAGCAAGAAATTGGTGAGTTACTGCCTTCTGGAATGTTTTAGGCTTCCACAGCCTTACTTGGCATTTCCAGTTTTCTTCCAATTCAACTATTAACAAGTTTTTTGTTACATTTCTTCCAAAACAGTAAAGGGTACTATAATAGTAAAACAAGAAATTATATCTATATGCAAGCATCATCAGATCTGATATAAATATGAAAATGACTTTATACATATTCACTTGCTGCTTTAAAAACTTGCATGTATAGGACCCAACTAAAGAGCAGTTAAGACATAATCTGTATCTTGAACACAAAATATTTTAGCATGTCAATAAAAAAGCCTGGCTGAAAACCAAGAATAGCAATATGTGATTTGAATAATAATATTGGTAATTTTAAATGCCACAAAGATCTTACAATGTCAAATCATAGATATTAGTTCCAATTTGGACTGTGTTATATCAAACACATGTTATATATAATAATTTAGTCTAAAAGAGAAAATAATACTTTGCTTGATTTGATAAAGTTATGACTCGTTTATTTTAAATGTGACTTTTGGTCAATAATTAATACAGTTCTGGCATCATTAACAGTTCTCATATAATAAAAAAAAGGAAAGATGCATCCTTTGATATTATCTCCTTTTCCATATGTATTCAGAAACTAGTAATTAGTTTAAAAGTATAAGTGGCTTTTATAATTTCATTGAGAAATATGACACTATTAATCTTTTTACTACCCCTCCTCCCATTTGAAGTGGCCAAAACAAGAATAACAGATGGAAGCAATGCTTGTAGATACATTATATATGTATGATAAATTTAAGCTTGATTATAAGTATTTAACTTTCGATATTTTTATACAGCTATGAGGGTTACAAGCTTATATCTCTCTTTTCAGGTCAGGATCGTAGTGAAGCAACTTTAATAAAGAGGTTTAAAGGTGACGGTGTTCGATACAAAGCAAAACTCATTGGGATAGACGAAGTCTCTGCAGCAAGAGGTGACAAGTTATGTCAAGATTCCATGATGAAATTAAAGGTGCTGTGAAAATACTTAAAATACTTACCTTCAATACTAATTATAATATTTACATAAAAGTATGTCTGTAATCATGTGCATGTGTGCACACACATGTGCTCACGTGCATGTGTGTGTAATTCTAATTTATATGAGTTAACTTCGAAGCAACCTAAACATTGTTTGAAATAAGGATGTAAATCTTTTGGGACAAGGTCTTGAAAAGAATCATCGAATTTTTAACTCTTTGGAAAGGAACAGTTTATTTACAATCCAACTTCAAATCTAAAATTGCATTGGAGTACTTTGTATATTTAGTGTATTATCTCTTTTTTTGGACATAAATAGGAGAAGTTCCAACTTTTGGATTTGACATTTGATTTGGCAGGTTTGATACCATCAAAAATGGCACCTTGCTGTACAGCTAAAATTCTACAATTTAGCTGTAGGAATTACGTTATGCGATCTAATTTAGACATTTAGGCTAATTATATTAGGTGTAGGAATTAAATTATGTGTTATAATTTAGATATTTCTCCTTGATTCCATGCAATTTGTGTTTTGGAATGTACAAACTTTTGTATTTGCCCGTCATGTTTTTTATAGTCTCTCTCTGAAGCTTTCTCAGTCATGTAACACCATGCAAATATGATATTCATACCTTCATTTAATCACAGATGGGCTGATGATCCTAAATGGAGATTGTAGGGATGAGGGCCAGGTGGAGGGTGTGTGCAGCATACTGCCTACCTTAAACAAGCCCCTCAGCCCATCACCCCATTCACATAGCCAGAATGATCTAAGACAGTGTCTGTGGCTGGTACGTGATCTTATCTAGGTTATAACAACAGGTTGTTTTCAAAGATTGGTGGGGAGGAATTCAGCAATGAAAATGCTGTTGCTTTATTTTACCTTTGGCTGCTTGGAAAACTGTATATAAGCAATAAATACTGAGAAGGCAGTCAGACATCTTTGCATCCTGCCATGACTTGTCTCTAATTCCATCAGGAGATGGATTAATAAACAGATAATTCTTAATCTCAAAATTGTATGTGTATATTATAGCTATTTCACTCCATGACCCTGATTAATGTTAATAATAAAGAGATATGTAGCCTGATTGAGATTGAGCAACACATTCTTCAAGCTCTCCAAAGAACTTGAAGTGCTCTTTGACCTATTTCTGACACTTAAAGTTCAAACCCATGTAGCCTTGTAGCTAGGAATTTCACCTAATAGTTTTCCCTGGCTCATTGCTTATAATCATTCCTTCTAAGAGGGTTGCCCAGAAAGTAATGCACCACATTTTTTCTTCTTCAACAATTATTTATTGAACAATGAAACTTACACACAAGAAAGAATGTTTCTTCTACACTCCCTATTTTTCCATGTAATCTCTGCCCTATTCTATGGCCTTCCTCCAGCGAGACACAAGGACGTGTATGCCCTGTCAGTACCACTCCTTGTTCTGGTCATGAAGCAATTTCTGTACTGTGCGAATCACCTCTAATGGCCTCACCCTCTGTGCCCAGTGACTAACTTCTGTCGACTTCAGATTCTCCATAAACTGTACACAAACGTTTGTGAATGTTCTTTCTCCACAGTGAGAAAATCATTGACGATACACTGCTTGTAATGTACATCACTTACAGATGCCATTTTGAAATACAGTGTTTCCTCGATTTTCGCGGGTTCGAACTTCACGGAAAGTCTATACCACGGTTTTTCAAAAATATTAATAAAAAAATACTTTGCGGGGGTTTTCCCTATACCACGGTTTTTCCCACCCGATGATGTCATATGTCATGGCCAAACTTTCGTCTGCCTTTAATAAATATTTTTTTAAATAAACTTTAATAAATAAACATGGTGAGTAATAATCTGAATGGTTGCTAAGGGAATGGAAAATTGCAATTTAGGGGTTTAAAGTGTTAAGGGAAGGCTTGTGATACTGTTCATAGCCAAAAATAGTGTATTTACTTCCGCATCTCTACTTCGCGGAAATTCAACTTTTGCGGGTGGTCTCGGAACGCATCCCCCGCAAAAATCGAGGGAACACTGTACTGCTGCAGCCACACTATCTGTCTGAAGAAACACAAAATTTACACACCCACTCCTGA
This sequence comes from Erythrolamprus reginae, assembly GCF_031021105.1. Lineage (NCBI taxonomy): Eukaryota > Metazoa > Chordata > Lepidosauria > Squamata > Dipsadidae > Erythrolamprus > Erythrolamprus reginae. The sequence continues at coordinate 80,391,640 of NC_091952.1, read as the reverse complement.
AAATTCAAATACAGTGGTACCTCATCTTACGAACGCCTCTTCTAACAAACTTTTCAAGATACGAACCCGGTGTTTAAGATTTTTTTGCCTCTTCTTCCGAACTATTTTCACCTTATGAACCCAAGCAGCTGCTGCTGGGATGAAGGGGTTTCTTTTTTCCCCCTTTTTTGAAGAAATAAAAGGGAGGGGCGGCTTGGAGGAGGAAAGATTTTGCAGAGAACAACGTGCTTGCAAAGGCACTGAAACGGTGTCTTTTGAAGAAAGAAAAGGGAGGGGCGCCCCCTTGCCTTTCTTCCTTCCCACTCACCCTTTAGCCTAGCCTTGCTTCTTCCACCTGACCCCTTTAGCTGCTCCTCCCTGCCCTCTGTTCGCCTCCCTTCTAAAGTTTGGGATTTTCCTGAAGGATTTGCACGCATTATTTGCTTTTACATTGATTCCTATGGGAAACATTGTTTCATCTTACGAACTTTTCACCTTATGAACCTCCTCCTGGAACCAATTAAGTTCGTATGATGAGGTACCACTGTAATGTATATCTAAAGTTTTGTGTTCATACCATTACTGTAGACTGAGAAAAAAAATGTGGTGCATTACTTTCTGGACGACCCTCGTAGACAAGATTAGACAATAGTATACCATGCTCCCAATGTAAATAATATACAGGTAGTCCTAGCATAACATTTGTTTAGCAATTCTTTGAAATTATCAGGGTGCCGATACCGAACAAAGGTAATTAAAGGCAGTCCACAAAAGTTATCGCTGTTGCAACACCCCCACGGTTCCATGATCAAAATTCAGATGTAAGGCATCAGGAAGGACTAGCAACTGCTTCAACTGGACATACTTTGTCAGCAGCAACAGTAAGAAGACAGTGACAGTCACCTAGGGCGGTGTGTGTGTGTGTGTGTGTAATAAGTGGCAGCAAGAGAGAACAAAAATGGGTGTAAATAGATAAGTGGGGGGAATTGAAGTAGAGACAACGAAGACAGAGCAGGAGAATTGTGAGATTATTGCCTAACAATTCTGCAGTCCTGAAACCTAACTGCCATTGCTATATGATCATGAATTTTTTTTGCCTAATGACCATTTCACTTGACAGTAGAAATTCTAGTCCCGATTAGGATCATTCAGTGATGAGTACCTCTATTATATTGTGTATAGCTTGCATAACTGGAGTATTATTAAATATGATTGTAGGATTATTATGACTTAGTTTTGCAGCATGTGTATGAAAGCTGCATCTTTGCCTGAAAATTGGAAGAATGCCATTATTGTTCTTCTATACAAACAGAAAGGTAGCAGGACTAAATGTCCAAGCTGCAAGATTTGGCAGAAATCTGATTAGAAGGATAAGTGAGGAGACAGTGAATAAATATGGGAAATGCTGTGTAGCTTTATGCTAGGCAGAATATAGACCAGCTTATTGTTATTTCAGCACCTCATTGAGAAATGCATAAGTCTGAGTCAAAATGTTATTGTGAATTTGTTGATTTATAGAATTAATATGATAAGGTCAGTGGGTTTGAATTGTAGAGTGATGTGTGCAAATGCAGAATTATTCATAGTTCAGTAAATACACAGCAGTATATGGTGGAAATGAAGTTTGAGAACTGATAGCATGCTTAGTAAATTTTCAATATTGAGCAAAAGAAGTATGATAAGAAAATGTTTCTCTTTTATTTAATATATTTATGGATAAATATATGAGGAATGTTTGTGGTGATGTTGGGTCTGGGACATAATATGAATGTTCATATTCCTGACTAAGAATAAGATTAGGCAATGATAGATACATTTTATATCGCAATGAAAAACACGGATTTAAAAAATATATATGTTTCTACTTCATCTATTTAATGGATTTTTATTTTGGCAGACACAATTCTGTATGGCTATAACATTTAAAAGTTATTTGAGTCTTTCGGGATTGGGCAGCATACAAGTGAAAGAGAGAGAGAGAGAGAAAGAAAGAAGGAAGGAAAGAAAGAAAGAAAGAAAGAAAGAAAGAAAGAAAGAAGCAAAATAACAGAAGCAAATATTCTGCAATTAAGAAGACCAGAAACCAACCTACCTAGCCTTATCTAACTTCCCAACCCCTATGATAAGAAAAATAGTCAGGTCTTAATAGTTTTCTGAAAGGCTCCAATCTAACCTAATGCTGGGCAATGTGGCATTCTAGAAGGCAAACACTATAACAGAAAAGCCTAATTCCTGGGTTAAGCAAGATAGACATTCTTTAATTGATGGGATCCAGAACATGCCATTCCTGCAAATCTAACAGGATAAGTGGAAACAATGGAAGAAAGGCATTCCCTCACATAGGCCACGAGGGAGCTTTATAGAAAACTTCCAGCATTTTTAATTACACCAAAAATGTATTAGGAACCAATTTAGATGCAACATGGGCATATATTAGATGCAATCATATCCTTCTCTCATCACGTCCTGCACCAATTGCAACTTCTGGATGCTCTTCAATTGTATTCTGGCAAAGCGTCGGAGTAACTAGTCTAGAAACTAGGAGACCATGAGTTCTTGTTGTGCCTAAAATATGTGATCATCTGGTTGATTTAGACTAGTCATTCTTTCCCTAGGAAGATGACACTGGTAAGTCACTTCTGAAAATATTGCGAAGAAAACCTGCCCATTAATCACTAGGAGTCAGGGTTGGTCCAGTAGACCGTAACAACAAAAATGATCATCTCATTCGTCCCACTGACCTTCCTAACAATTGATTTGAGAGACTATTGACTATCATTTTCATTTTACTAGAGATGTATAGAGGTTGTGCGTGTGCGTGTGTGTGTGTATGAGAGAGAGAGATGATAAAAATATATGAAATAGCTAACTGGGTGAATTTTATTTAAACATATATGTCTTGAACTATTCTTGTTTTAAAAAAATATTTTCTTTAAACAATTATCAGATTCTGTGAATTTATATTTATATAAACAGAATAGATCGTATAAATATATATAAACAGAATAGATCAGAAATATGCACTGAGTAGTTGATGGATATTCCTATATGAAGATATATTTACATGAGAAGAATTCTATTGGATCAGGCCAGAGGCCAGAGATCAAAAACAGATCATGCCAAAACAAATCTTATTACATTCTTTGACAAAATGTCTAAATTAGTGGAGTAGTGAAACACATTGGGACATAATATACTTGGATTTCAGTAAGGCATTTCACCAAATAGATCACAACCTACTTTTTGGTAAGCTGAAAAAATGTGGGATAGACAGCATCACCATCAGATGGATTTGTAACTGGCCGACAAGGTTTTATACTTAGGCAAGAAAAACCAAATGTATAGATAAAGGTTAGTTGGAACCTAGTTCAATAGCAGTAATTGTGAGAAAGATCTTGGAGTCATAGTTGTTCTGTCAGGCTCTCTGGTAGAATCCTCCCAAAAATTCACAGGTACAAATTTCAGACACACACACGTTTGAAAATTCAAAACAATGTTCTTTATAATGAAAATTCACTTAAACTAAGCCCTCTTTTGGTATAGCAAAGAGCACTCGTCTCCAAACAAACTGGTAATTTATACAAGTCCCGTATCAGTCCTGTGATACTTAGCTTGCAGCTGTGAGGCAATTCAAAGTCCTTCTTTCACAAAGTGAAACACACTTTGCTCTGGTTTAGTTTCAAAGCAGGGAAAAATCAGCACACAAAAAGTCAAAGTCAGTAAAGCAGTCATGAAACACAACAAACAATCAGATAATCCTCCACAATGGCCAAACCCACAGGCTGCTATTTATAGCAGCCTCACTAATTACCACAGCCCCACCCAACCACAGGTGGCCTCATTTTCTTTGATAATAATCTCTCAGTTGTTGTTGCCTATGCATCGCTCTCCGCATGCATGGCTGTATCATTAACTCTTGTTCTGAAACCAAGGAGGAGCTAGATAATTGATCTCCTTCTGAGCTGTCTGCCACACTCTCCTCCCTGTCACTCATGTCTTCTTGGTCAGAGGAGCCTTCATCATCAGATTCCACCAGGGGAGGCAAAACAGGCCTGCAGCATGTGGATGTCTCCCCCACATCCACAGTCCTTGGGGCAGGAGCTGGGCCAGAGCTAACCACAACAATAGTGAACAACCACTTAAATATGTTTAGCAGCCAAAAAAGCCAATACATTAACAGAGGGAATAGCATCAAGATCACATGAAGGATTAGTACCCCTTTATAAAGCCTTAGTAAGACCATACTTGGAGCACTAAATCCAGGTCACTGGACAGCTACTTGTCTAAAATGGTATAGAGTTGTGATGGTGAACGTATGCACACATGCCACAGGTGGCACAGGGAGCCTTATCTGAGGTCATGTGAGGCTTTGCTCTGTCAGCTCCAGCACAGGCTGGCCAGCTGATTTTCGGGCTTTCTGGAGGACGGGGGAGGCCATTTTCACCCTCCCTAGGCTTCAGGAAAGCCTCAAGACTCTGTGGATGGGTGAAAAACGGGCCAACTGGAACTAAAAATGGTTGGGCCATTTTTCACCCTCCCCAGCTTCAGAAGGTTTTTCTGAAGCCTGAGGACGCGAAAATGAAAACCTGAAGTTTGTTTCTGAACTTCTGGTAGGCACATTGAGCTCATTTTTCACCATCCACAGGCTCCAGAGGCTTTCCTGAAGCCTGGGAAGGGCGAAAAATGGCCCAGTAGGCCTACTGGAAGTCCAGAATCTTCAGTGAGTCCTGAATGCATGCACGGGTAGCAGGGGGCTTTGTGCATGCATGTGCAGAGAGAGGCCATTGCATTATACATGTGCGCAAATGCACCCTTTTGGCACCAGAGCAAAAAAAGGTTTGACATCATTGGTATAGAGTCTCCTGTTTAAGCAGGGCGGTTGGACTAGAAGACCTCCAAGGTCCCTTCCAACTCTGATTTTCTCTAGTTCTATAGGCCTGACACCAGTATTTGATATTGCATTTTAGCCAACTGGATTAATTTGAGAAGCTCACAGGCTTAAATTAGAAGTCAACAGTTCCTTCCATTGTCGATTCTGAAGCAATCAGCATTTATGGCATGCTGCCGATCATTCAGGAAGTAATAAAAAGCATCAATATTAGTAGCCATTGAAGCCCGATTCTCCAATACTTTTTTTCAAAAGTATTCAAATTGGCTGCTATCACCGCAGCAGCTGGCTGTGAATTCCCTAGTTTAAATGTGTTGTGTGATAAAGTATTTCCTTATGTGAAATGACCTTGACTTGAAATCCTGTAAAAGCAGGACGACTTTCTATCCCTGCCTTATTCTTATATGCCTCCATATCAATGTGAATAAAAATGTTATAAATCATATGAATGTAATATATTTAATGAGTCATCCTGTTCGAAAGAGTTTTTTTTAAAGGATGGGAATAATACGCTGTAAGGAATATATATGTCATTGTTGCCTTGGGTTTAAAGTAACTTATGAGTGACTGGATATCCCAGAAATACCTTACAGATCTAACTCAGTGAGTAAGAAATAATATACTAGCAATTAAAGAGTTTACTGAGATTAGTAAATGGAAAGCACATACTTCATAGTCTGGCAAAGTGGCTTATCTCAGTAGATAAAATGAAATGTTGACGGATTCAAACAAAATACACCAAATATAGACCCTGTAACTTTCATATTCGTATTACAAAGAATTACTGCAAGGAAAAATTACTCCAAATTCTGTTTCCATGGTATCAATATAGTAAGAAATACCCATGCAAAGACTTGACGTATTGAATCTAATTTGAGAAACATAAATAATGAGACCCTGATTGGAAGAAAAATATGCTAACAGTTCAGGATATATCCCTAGATTTTAAAGTAAAAACCTACAGTTGTCTAGTCCTTTTCAAGCCTGTTCTTATTTTTACTTACTTAGTTTTCTATTTTAATTTTGCTATCTACTTAGATTTGTCTAATTTACATATTTACTTTCTATTTATTATTCTTTCTTATAGATATTCTCCTATAAACTTGTTCAGTTTGAGCCAATTTGTCAAGCGCCATAAGCCACAAACATTTGGTTCAAAATTATTGTTCAGTTCATCAACAAATTGTCAGGATCATGACCTGCATGGTAAACTAGACATGGGAGCAAACTAGACATGGCAAACTATTAAAGGAGATATTCCCTTACTTAAACAGAGAAATAGAATGACCGGGGGGGGGGGGGGGGGGCAAAAAGGCAATGGGAGTTGGAGCAACCTCTGACTTCCTGCTGGCTTCCCCACTGAGGTGGTTTTTTTTGGGGGGGGGGGTGTCTGACAGAGAGGTGACAAATCTTTTCATCCTCCTTGTGGAAAGCTGGCAATGGGAATAAAAAATCTTCCTCCTTCCCTTTGATACTTCCTTCTATCAATATGGATGATCTCTGGCGGGCCCGGGACAGGGGTTTATCCTCTGTCCTGGTGCTTCTCGACCTCTCAGCAGCTTTCGATACCATTGACCATGGTATCCTTCTGCGCAGGCTGGAGGGGTTGGGAGTGGGAGGCACTGTCCTTCAGTGGTTCTTCTCCTACCTCTCCGGTCAGTCACAGTCAGTGTTAGTGTGGGGTCAGAGGTCGACCTCTAGGCTTCTCCCTTGTGGGGTGCCTCAGGGTTCGGTCCTCTCCCCCCTGCTATTTATTATTATTATTATTATTATTATTATTATTATTATTATATTATTATTAGTACTGTATTAGTATTATTTATTACATTTGTATGCCGCCCCTCTTCGTAGACTCGGGGCGGCTCACAGCAATAGTAGAAAACAATGTAAAATACAAATCTAATATTTAAAAAACTAAAAACTCATAATTTTAAAAACATTTACACAACATACCATACATAAACTATATAGGCCTGTGGAAGATTTAATATCTACATGAAACCGCTGGGCGAGATCATCCAAGGGCATGGGGTGAGGTATCATCAGTATGCTGATGATACCCAGTTGTACATCTCCACCCCATGTCCAGTCAACGAAGCAGTGGAAGTGATGTGCCAATGCCTGGAGGCTGTTAGGGTCTGAATGGGTGTCAACAGACTCAAACTCAACCCTGATAAGATGGAGTGGCTGTGGGTTTTGCCTCGCAAGGACAATTCTATCTGTCCGTCCATTACCCTGGGGGGGGAATTATTGACCCCCTCAGAGTGGGTGCGCAACTTGGGCATCCTCCTCAATCCACAGCTTACATTAGAGAACCATCTTTCAGCTGTGGTGAGAGGGGCATTTGCCCAGGTTCGCCTGGTGAACCAGTTGCGGCCCTACCTGGACCAGTAGTCACTGCTCACAGTCACTCATGCCCTCATCACCTCGAGGTTCGACTACTGTAACGCTCTCTACATGGGGCTACCTTTGAAAAGTGTTCGGAAACTAGATCGTGCATAATGCAGCTGCGAGAGCAATCATGGGCTTCCCTAGGTATGCCCATGTTACACCAACACTCCACAGTCTGCATTGGTTGCCGATCAGTTTCCGGTCACAATTCAAAGTGTTGGTTATGACCTATAAAGCCCTTCATGGCATCGGACCAGAATATCTCCATGACCGCCTTCTGCCGCACGAATCCCAGCGACCAATTAAGTCCCACAGAGATGGCCTTCTCCGGGTCCCGTCGACTAAACAATGTCATCTGGTGGGACCCAGGGGCCTCTAATGGTTTCCCCAATCGCACATATTATTTGCTTTTATATTGATTCCTATGGAAAAAATTGTGCTTCTTCTTACAAACTTTTCTACTTAAGAACCTGGTCATGGAACGAATTAAGTTTGTAAGTAGAGGTACCACTGTATACACACAACCTAAAGTCTAGATTGATTAGGTTTGGAACTGATGGAGAGAAAGAAGTGGATGAAGATTAGGGGAGGACAAAGTTGGCAAAAGAAAGGGTGAAGTTGAGAAGCTTATCAAGCATTACAAAATGTGTTAAGCAACTATCAAGTGAGGGCTAATCTTCAGAAACATCTGTGTTTTCAGCAAATATGTCCCCAGTTTTCCTTTCTTTTAACAGATTTTTTGTTGTTGTCAGAAATGTCAAACAACTATTCTCCTCATTTCACAGATTTGTACAAGCGTGTAAAGGATTTCTTCTATGAGTAGATAGGATAATCTGCTCAGAAGCAGTGTTATCCCTGTAATTTAGTGAATAGTGTTATAATCTTTATTGCCAAAAAGGGAAGCAATAGAAATTAATTACAACTTCCTAACTTAGACCATTAATTATATAATTTTAATATGTCAAAATAATCAGAAAATGCTGGATTTATATGGTATGCATTCACTCAGTCTTTTTGCAGCCTCCTTCCACTTCCATAGACTGGAAGATTTTGAAAACAAACATATACATTGAAACCAGTGTTCATCCCAGTCTAAAATATAAATAAATATTATGCATATTACACAGAAATAAAGTTGTATTCAAATAAATGAAATACATTTCTCCAAATTTCTAAGGTAATGGGAAGTTGATATTTTTAAATAGAACAGTCAGAAGGAACAAAATGAAATTATTTTGAATGTGAAATACTTATTTTCTTCCAACAGGGAATTGTTGCTGCATCTCGTTCAAAAGGTGAACATAAACAGAAAATATTTCTAACCATCTCCTTTGGAGGAATAAAAATCTTCGATGAGAAGACAGGAGTAAGTAAAATAATGTTAAAACAATTTTTCCCCCTTGGAAGCTTTTGCCCTATAGGATATTCAAGGAAGGCAGTAATATCCCAATTAAATTACATTATGAAATATTCCATAAACTGTACCTATGGATCAAAGTAATGATTTGAATGTATAAAGATGGAATTTATTGAATGTATTAAGATGGTGATTAACACAGAGGCACAAATTTAGCAATTCTACAGGTAATATCAGGACAGAGAATCTGCTAACAGGTAATTCTAATAGTATTCAAAATTCCTGGAGATCCATGAAAAATAAAATAAAGCAGCAGAACCTACCAGTCCTTCCAAAGTAAGTAGTAAAGTAATATGTATATGGAGATTCTCAGTCATCCAGGTCATCGTTGTCCCAAAGGTGCTTTTAAAGTCCTTTGCTTGAAGACAATTCAAAAATCTCATTCAACAATCTTCAGCTTTGACTTAGTAAAGTAATACATTTTCATAGGATCTGTGTCAAGGGCATAAGTTTTATAAAATACTTTATTCTGGATTATTTTTTTTAATAAATGAATAATTTACTAATTTGTTTAATTGGATTCTCTTTTTTCCAGTTTTGCAAGTTATATTTATGCACGAATATTGAAAATTCAAAAACGTTTGCAGACTCTTAAGCTCCACTATGTATTGTCTATTAAACTATCACCATCATCAAATGAAGAATACTATTATGCAAGAAACTTAAGTAATAGAATACCATTAAGTAACAGAACCACCAATAGACAACATATTATTAGCCAATCTGATTGAAATGATGTCTTAGAGTTATTGGGAGAAGACCTATTGGGGTAAAAAAAATAAATAATTTCAGAAAAAGATTAAAAATAATCTAGGGAAATTACCACCATATCAAGGCAAAGAGATTTGTTTCAAACATATTTGAGAACTGAAAAACTTTGTTCATATCATATGGCCGGATGGGAGGGATTCTCCTAAAGTCTATCACAGTTTCTACAGTTTTGAGTGTGTTCAGTTCCAGATTATTCCAGTCGCACAAGGCTAGTTGAGCAGACCTCTGTCTATATTTCACTGTTGTCTCGAATGAGACCAATCACTGTTGTATCACTTGCATACTTCAGTAGTTGTAATAGATGGATTGTTTGAAATGCAGTCATTGGTATATAGCGAGAAGAGAAGTGGTGAGAATACACAGCCTTGGAGGGGGGGGTGTTTGCTAATTGTGCAGGTAGCTGATGTAATTTTGTCTAGCTTCACCTGCTGTTTCCTGTCTGTTAGGAAGCTTGTGATCCACTTACAAGTGTATTCAGGTACCGCTAGCTGCTTTAGTTTAGTTAAAAGATGGTGTTGAATGCTGAACTAGAGGCTACAAAGAGGACCTTAGCGTAGGTCTTTGGGGATTCAAGATGTTGTAGGATGTAGTGCAGAGCCATATTAACAGCATCATGTGTCAATCTATTTGCTCAGTATTGCAAATTGTAGGGGGTATAACAGTGGATCCGTGATGGTTTTCAAGTGGGACATCACTAGCCTTTCAAGGGTTTTCATAACTATAGATGTTAGAGCAACTGGTCTGTAGTCGGTTTCTTGATGGAGGGCTTCTTTGGCACTGGGATGATAGTGGAATGGTTGAAGCAAGAAGGAACATGGCATATCTCTAGTGATTTATTGAAGATTTGGGTGAAGATGGAATCCAATTGGTCAGCACAGACTTTTAAGCAAGAAGGTGTTATCTTGTCTGGGTCTGGTGCTTTTCCTGGTTTTTGTCTGTGATAGATCAATTTTGTGAATGTTATTATAGCATACAGTGGCTTTTCTGATATATAAGTAGTTTGGGGACATGGAAAGGTTTAATTATCTTCCCGTGATAGTGTGTATAGAAAAAAATAAATCTTTAAAGTCTGCATTTTAAGGAGGTTTTTTGAAGCACAAATAGAACTTTCCCTTGCTAGACAAGTAAATGGGAAAAGGTGGGGGGGGGGTTTGGTGGACTTGCAATAGAGAATGAGAAAATACTTTCATTTTCCAAAACTTACAATGTCTGACTGTAATCCTCTACTTTTGTAACAAAAAGCATGAGAAATAATCACTATATTCCTATTATGGCTGTTGTATCATTTGTCTCTTCTTTTGCAGTACTGGAAATTTCCTAGAAGCTAGATATTGTGAAAAACCAATTCCTTCTTTTAGATCAGCTCTGTGTAATCATAACTTACAAAAATACAACATGTCACAAAAGTGAGTTCACCCCTCACATTTTGTAAAATTTAAGTATAACTTTTGATGTGGAAATGACACTTGGCTACAATATAAAGTAGTGAGCGAGTTTTCGGAGTGGGGCAGCATATAAATCCAATAAATAATAATAATAATAATAATACAGCTTGTATAACAGTATAAATGTGCTGTCTCCTTTGTTTTTTCAGATCCTCTAAGAGTTCATTGCCATTTATTTATTTATTTATTGGATTTGTATGCTGCCCCTCTCCGTAGACTCGGGGCGGCTAACAGTAATAAAAACAGCATATAAACAATCCAATATTAAAACAGTTAAAAACCCTTATTATAAAACCAAACATACATACAGACATACCATGCATAAAATTGTAAAGGCCTAGGGGGAAAGAGTATCTCAGTTCCCCCATGCCTGGCAGCAGAGGTGGGTTTACGAAAGGCAAGGAGGGTGGGGGCAATTCTAATCTCTGGGGGAAGTTGGTTCCAGAGGGCCGGGGCCGCCACAGAGAAGGCTCTTCCCCTGGGTCCTGCCATGGTGAATTTCCAGTGACCAGTGTAAGAGAATGAGAGCAATAACACCAAATTTAACACACCTGCTCCCCCTTCACACCTGAGACCTTGTACCACTAATGAGTCACATGACTCCAGGGAGGGAAAATGGCTACTTGGTACTCACTTTTGTTGCTATCAGTTTAGACATTAATGGCTTTGTGTTGCATTATTTTGAGGGGACAGCACATTTACACTGTTATACAAGCTGTACACACACTATTTACATTGTAGCCAAGTGTCATTTCTTCAGTGTTGCCACATCAAAAGTTATACAGTACTTAAATTTTACAAAATGTGAGGGGGTGTACTCTCTTTTGTGACAAACTGTACGTTCCAGATACATTCAAACAACAAAGATCTCTTTATAAAATAATCACTCTATTTTTCCATGTCTATTCAAGTATTGCTTTCCCCATGGAAGCCCTCAAGGGTTTTTTTTTTCAGAGCATCATTATAGCCTCTTCTAAACAAGAAAAATTTATGATGAACCTATCTATGCTCTTTTCAGTGACCATGGGAGGAGAGCAGAAATCAATATCCAGACATTACTACCCCACGTTTTGGGGAATCTGTGCTTTTTGTCTTGATTTTCTTGTGAACTTTAAAATAAGCCAGTCAGTTGCTACAAGACGAACTTCAAAGTTGTTTCTATGCTCATTTTAAAAAGAAAACACTTCAGTGACAATCTTTGTAAATTACAATTTGGTAAAGTTGCTTAAATCTAGCTGCTATAAAGGAAGAGCAAGCATGGAGAAATGTAGGCCAGAAGCTGGATCTAATATTAGACTGAAAAATGTTGACATTTTAGAGGTGCCACTTGATGTTGTTTTAGGAAAGAGATCCTATCAGGTTCAGGTTAAGTGACAAAAGAGAGAATAAACAGGCAAACTACTAAAACATTACTTTTTCTTTTTTCCCGACAATAAAAGCTACCCAGAGTTTATGCAAAATAATCTGTTAGCTGATTTCAGTTATATATGTTAATAGCAATTTTTTTAAAGATCTCTGTTTTGATGAATGCAGCTCTAATTAGAATTAGTCCCTATGTTAAATGCAAATTTTCATCTTAATGAAAGAAAATCAGTAAAATATAAGTATTAGCATAAGAGTTTTGCATTTATATTTACTGTGTTGGAAGTGTGTACTATGCCTAAGTACTTGCTTGGTTTCTTCAAGGAAGCTCATAGCATAGAGACTAAGAAGTATCTTCTAGTGAAGTCATAATATTGCCACCACTAAAACAATTTTTTATTCTATATTAACAGGGTCCTAAGGCAAAACCCACAAATAGAGCCAGAACATATGTGAAAACAGCTTTTTCTTAACTATAATTATCTTCACAATGGCTTGTGCCCTCTCTTGAATTTTAATAAGGAACTCAATTAAATGTTTATATAAATTAACTATGTAACATGATGCCAAAAATAAACCAGTCTGATGGCTGTTAGAATTAGCTTTCCTAATTAACATTGTATTACTGGATAACCAGGATCATTAAAATTACAAGTAAATAATTCAGTGTCAATTACAAAGAATTACAGGAATAAACTACTATACTTCCAAAATATGATACATTATTTGGCCATATAATTTTGCAAGGAATTAAATTTTAATTCCAGTAGCATGGTAGATAAATAGTACTGAACTAAATTGTCAATGTCAGATGATCTTATCAACCAAATTGATATTCTCAGTATAAATGTCAGAGCCCTGCAAGGATGTTGGCTGGCTCTAAAGGTTTTTTTGTAGGATAGTCCCAAATTATATCACTCACTGTGGCTTTTGAAATTGTTTCCCCGTAGACCTCTTGTTTCCTCTATGCACCTCCATGGCATGGAGATTTTATTACAAATTCTGGAAGAAGGTTAGAAGGAATTAACAGCCTAGAAAGAGACACTGATAGATTAGATGATCTAAGAATTAGAATTCTTATTTGGCCTACTGTGATTAGAAACACGTGGAATTTGCCTCAGGTATGTAAACTCTCAGTGTAGAATAAGCAATAAAGATGTTGATTTAATCCAATACATATCATAAATCGAAGGTTATCTTTTATCATTCCAGGAAACGAATATTAGAAAGATTATTTTTATTAAAACTAGAGCCACCTTAGTGATTCTACCTTTACAATACAATAGTAGTTTTCTTGTATTGATTCTGATTTTTCAATCCTGTAGAGTGAAATAAAAAATAAATAATCCATTAGCTCTACTTGCTTTAAAAATGAGTGGCAATATTTAACTTCCTTGCCTCTAAGACACTTATTCTGAGGGAATCTTGCTTTGTTGTTGTGTCTGAATAGATTCTATTGCTTCTGTTATCAGGCAAAAGATATTTTAAAAATTCCAAGATGCAAGTTGCCTTACAATGCTTTAGAATTTCTTACCAATTTGTCCTTGTAACAAGCCTCACCTTATTGCCTATAAACAAAGAAATTAATCATGATGTCAACCATAGACAGATTAAAAGGCACAGAAATTAGCATTGTACAGTTAACATGTTTCCTCACCCTGAAAACAAACACATAAAAGCATTCAAATATTTGAGATAATATGTGCAAACAGCTTCAGCCTATAAACATCCTTCATACCAAACCCAAATATATTTTTGTTGAACTAAATATGTTCACAAATGAGCAATTATTACAGTAAAACAAACAAAAAAGAAAACATTTGATGCTTAGCCTTATTTATACATACAGAATATGATGGCCTATTTCCAGTAAGAATGCTTTTCTTCAAATGTGCATATGCAACAGATTTATGAAACTTATCTCTTTATTTCTACAAGGCTTTTGTTTTTGCTTCCTGAAAATATTCCAAACACACAAACACAGTTCTTCTCTGTTTATACAGCTATTTAATATGTACACGGTCCTTAGCTTAACATACAGCAGCGGTGAAATCAAAACTTTTTTACTTCTGGTTCTGTTTTACTATCGGTTCTGTGGACGTGGTTTGGTGGGTGTGGCCTGGTGGGTGTATCAGGGGAAGCACACTGCAAAATCTCCATTCCCAGCCCACTCTGGGGCCAGTCACAGGAGATATTTGCCAGTTCTGCAAACTACTCAAAATTTCTGCTACCAGTTCTTCAGAACCTGTCAGAATCTGCTGGATTTCACCCCTAATACACAGCTATTACAAACATATTTTAACACCTCTCACTACTTTCCCAAGAAGGAGCAGAAGACACATGTCGGAATAAAGGCTACTAACACCTATATTCAAGTGTCCTCACTGATATTTGTTCATTCTCTGAAAACTTCAATATTTTCCAAATCTCACAACTATGACATGCCCTTCATCACTAAATGATTAGGCTACTATAACAAGCTCTACAGGGGTCAAATGCTGACTGCTAATGGAGACAAATGTTTAACATCAGGGCACATTGGTTGCCAACATCCAATCTAAAGTAAGGCTTAAATCTAAGAAGCCTTACTTGGCTTGGCTTTCATGTTTCTTCATAACTACCTTTCTCCAAAGAGATGTACAATATCTTGTGCATTGTTTCAAAAAGGGAATATAGGATGTCCCCAATTTGTGTAAGATGAGGAGTTAGTGACCTAATTGGTGCTACTTCTCAGTGGTGCAACCCATACCATAAAAGTACCTCTTTCCCTGAGGGACCAATTTACTATCTTTCAAATGATGCCAAGACCAACTTTTAGTCCATCAGGTTTTGATGCTAACTATGACAGTGGGCGGATTCATTGAATGCTTTATTATTTTTTTCCTTCACCTTAGGTTGAGATTTTAATGTATTGGTTTAATAGATAGTGTAAACAGCTCAGAGTCTCTGTAGTGGGTGGTATACAGATGTTTATAGTTAGGTAATAGGCAAGAAGGTAAGGAGATAGATAGAATAATTAGATATGCTTAACAGCTGCAACTAATTGATTTTCTTTGCAGAAATGAAATCCATTAATAATGCGTGAAATGTAATCTATCCCTATTCAACCTTACTTTGAATAAATTAATTGTAAAATCATTTGCAAAGTTATTACTTGTTTTTCTAAAATGTTCATAGCTGATTTGTCTTTGTTGCCTATGTTGCTTATTCATTCATGTATATCTTACCTAATTTAAAGGAGGCAAGTATTGATTTTATGTGTGATGTATCTTGCTGAGTAATATTACATTTTAATTTATCATTATTAAAAACATCAATTTTAGCCACTAACTAGAAAATTGTCTAAAAATTGTTATTGGCAGATCTGATTTTAGATAGATAGTTTAAGAGGAACTGCTCTATAAAGAACATACTTCACTTACAATCAGAAATGTAGTTTATTCTTTTCTTACTGCATTTATGTTGAACAAGTCAGCATTAATAAAATACACATTTTGATTATGAGAAAAAAATATCAACTGTATTTGCACGTCCATTAGATAGAAGGTCTAATTCAAGGCAACTTCTGACAAAATAAAGACAATAGTCACTGAGATTTCTTCACAGTGATTTCTGCCCATTTAATGATGGGGGCATTCCAGATCCCCTCAGTTAAACAATATCATCTAGTTGGATTTTGGAAGTGTTCTGTGTTGTACTGTTTGCCCAATAGAACAGCATCTCCTTGGAGAATCATATTGCTCTCATTCTATATGGGTTCCAGAAATCCTTTTAATTCTTATCATTCTCTCAAAGGAGATTTTTGTTGTTTTTGTTTGTAAGAAGTGCTTAAAAGAAATGCAGTTTGCAACCTGTGTTAATCCATGTACTTATCAATGTATTTATTCTTCCCCATAAGTTATTTCAGAGTTTTTTAATGTATATACAAGAATTGTTATTATTATGTATGGTCACAAAGACAGCCAGGTTTTTAGACTGGATTTAGCATTTTTATCCACCTGTCGAGTACTTTTCAAAGATCTGAAGAGATAGATATTGGGGGAGGGGGTTTATGGTGTTTAAGGTATTATTGCAAAATGTAAGCTGTTGTAAAGCTCCATTTGCAATTAATCAGTGGTGATTTTGTCAATGCTGAGGGTTCTCTAGTTGTTTTGGTATTTCATTCAAGGTTCCTATTCGTTTTCTTATTCCACAGTCATTCTACTTACATTTGAAGATCTAATGTTAGGATTATGTCCAAACAGTTGGTTTGTTAATATATAAACAAGCCATCGGTATATGTTTGTATATATTTGAATACTTTAACTTTAAAAGTATTGCTGTATGATGATTGGCTATGGTGTTTTAAGTTTGCCATAAGAGGGAGCCAGAGATCATAGTTGGAGGCTGATGTGCTCCAGAATGCTGATTCATTCTATCTAGATTGACTGTGTATCTGATAAGGAGTTCTGTGTGAAACTCTCTGAAAGTATGGAAGTGTTCATTAGCTGTAATCTTTGTTTGATGTTTAAGACAAAGGCAGTCTGGTAAGAAGATTATGGTACTTCTTGATATTGACTGACTAAACACGGATGGCCATGACTGTTTGATTGGACTGTGCTATGTATTAAAAGTAAATTATTTTCTATGCTTTAACGAATCTGTTTGTGGCTGGATAATTACTCATCATTTACTGGATACCTAATGCAATCCCACATTCCTAAATCCATGTCCCTGATAACTCAGGGCTAACTCTGATCACTTTTCCTTAACACCTTCAAATTGATTTTGTGATTTTCTCCAGTTCTTTGTTATCTGTTCTGCTATCTCTGGATATTTCCATGTCTACTATCCAGATTATTTTTTTGTCTTTCTTATCACTAACTTTGAGATGTTATGTGGCAAATACTTGTGTGTTTGAGTTCTAAAATCCAGAACACTTTAGCTTCTTCATTTTCTATTTTTTTCTCTATTTTTATGATACTTTAAAGAAAAATGATAACTGGATGGTCCACTGTTTCTTCAGCTTTTTTGCATGATCAGCATTTGCTTTTTGTTGTTGTCTTCTTAATTTTGTTTTTATATGTATTTCATCCACTCTTAGCCATTGTCAAGTCTTCTTGTTACCTTCTTTGCCTGGTATTTTCCCTACATATTGGTTGTCATGTTATTTTTTTCCTATTCTTAATTTGATCTTTTTTTAAGGCTAGTTTGGTCTTTGCACTATACTGGCTTCAGTACATTTTTTCAATTGTCCAGATATTCTTCTAATGCAAATTTTTCCTTCTTCAGCTGTCTGGTATATTAGCAACATTTCACATCCACCTATTTTCCTTGCTATGTAGTGTCTGTCAACATCAGTGCAGAGATGAAAGACATGATTTATTGCCCTTATTTTATTAGTTATCATATTCTGAGTGTTTAGTTCTGCTTAAATCCAATCCACTATTTTATCCAATGACTGGAATCGCCCAGCATTGATGCCTTGATGGTATTAATTCCAGTGAATTTGACCTGAGATCTTCACTCTCATGATATATTCCATTCTAATCTCTCTGACTTCAGTATGCTTGAAATTGTCAGCTTTTAGGTGCAGAGAACCAGGTCCAAAGAGAAAGAGTTTGATCTACTGATTTATTGCATTAAGGATATGCATGGGAATCTTCCTAACTAATGATTTGCACCTGGATAAAGTTCAACAGCTTTCAAGGTTAGGTTGAACTTTGTCTTCTTGTAACTGCATAGAGACTCTAAACTGATTCCTTGTTTAAACTCCACCCATCTGCTTTGCCAGTCTATCTCCTTCAGATGCCTAGGTATTTAGTAATTTTATTTATCCAGACTTTTGCTATCCAAAGTTTTGCTATTATTTACCTACGGCAACTTGACTCCTTTTTTAAAAAAACAACCCATTTCCCCCCTGTTGATGGTGAGGGTGGTACATTTGTCTAATCCAAACTTCACTGCAATATTTTGGCTGTATATACAGACAGTGTTGATCAATAATTCTACTTCAGATAGTGTTTTTCCTGACAGCTTCAAATTGTCCATGTAAAGGAGGTGAGATAGCTGTCAGATGTTTGTTCTTTCATAGCCATGGCCTGACTTGTTCAGTATTATTGATACTTATTGATACTTAGTTTTTATAATGTTTTTAGTTGATTATTTATATTAATTGGACCCGATTGTAAATTGCATATTGTTTTATGGACATGCTATGAGCTGCCCCGAGTCCATGGAGAGGGGCGGCATACAAATCCAATTAATAAATAATAAATAATAGTTGACAGAGGAATAGTGCAACGAAAACAGTAACTGTGATAGAAAGTCTTCTTGAAAGATTTCTCTCTTCATATGAACTTCTCCCAGTCTATCAGCATTGAGCTGCAATTGTATTTTTCTTTCTTTCTTTTTTTTGCATACAGTTTTTTATTTTTAAATATGCATCCGTATTATTACAAGGACAGTGTGGCTTCATTTTGATTAAACAATTAATTATTCAGCATTTTAAAAATGCCTATCCAGTCTTTCTGTATTACTTATTTGCTATTAGGCTGTAATTTATCTCACTCGCTCGCTTTAGTTGCTGCTTAAAGCATTCCAGAAACCATCTTTCCTGGATTTATTCTTTTATGTTCATATCCTAGGTAAAAATTAGAATCATCTCACCCAACTCCAATTACTGTCCACTTAAACTGGTCCAATACAATCTTGGTTACTCCAGCAGTTGCTGCTTTGCAGCAGCCATAATGGCTGCCTCGTCTTTCGCAAAGAGGGAAGAAACCCTGAATCCAACAGGAAAGCCGCTGCTCTCTGTGACCTATAGGGTGTCCCTCCTTACTGTGTCACCCCTACAGGTTGCCTTTAGCCCCTTGGCGGGAGGCTCCAATGAAAAAGACTCATCATGTGGGAATGCGAAGCTTTGTTCCCCTGTGTCGATCTCACAGAGGCATCACCGGATATTCCTGTGTTTTCCATTACACTATATTATTTATCTTTGCACAAAGTTTTTCATGTTTTTTTACTAATCATTATAGTTTTACTAACATCAGATTCCCCTGAGACTTCTTGGCATCAAAAATAAAAGATCTGCATGGTTAATCCTTTGTCTCCTCATATCTGATAATTTGGAATGAAAATTCTTTGTCTCTTATGAAATAGTTCAGCTAACTCAAGGTTAAATTGCCCTTCCATCCTTCTGAGGTGAGTGAAAGGAAAAGCCAGATTGTTGGGATTGTTTCAGGGATATGCTGACTGTGTAAACCACTTGGTTGCAAAGCACTGTTCAGTGGTGTATAAGTCTAAGTGCTATTGCTATTTAACCAGTTCTTCGGTATCACATTGTCTTCAGGATTATATATTCGTATGTATTTCTAAAAGAATAAAATGAGGCCATTTCCCCTTAACCATGGTAAAGGGAAATGACATCAGCAAGAGGCCAATAAATCAGGCCTTTTTATAACCTTTCCCCTGTTAGCTATTCACTTAACTGATAGGAATTGTTAGAATGTAGAGCCTTCAGTCCCTTCAAACTGACAAACCCATAAATCCTCCAGTTCAGTTGCCTTTACAATTCCAGCCGTTCTCATCTACTTTTCACAAACCGCCCTCCTTTTTCCTTCCATCACTCATGCTATATAGGTATTTTATGCTCAGTGTTTCCCCTGTCCCTCTTCTCAGCTGTGGCTGTCAAATCTCCAAGGTAGTTCTTTTAAAACTCTGTATTGCTCTCTTATTAGCTACTGCCTTTTCCTCTGCTGACATATCTTGGCCTGAATCTGGAACCCAGATGTTAGAAATTCATATCTCTGAATGTTCTAAACCCAAGATTCAACCCAAAATACACATAAAGGATAAATTGTATTTATTTTATTGATTTGTTTGAATCTGGATGGGATTCCTCTCTCTGGTTAATTTTTTTCTTCTTTTCTATCTATATAAACTTCTTTATTTAGCCTGTTTTTTTAAAGGATTTTCTCATTAAATGCTTTTCTTGAGCAGAATTGCATTGTTTGTGTTAAGCTGCCCTTTTTGTGGTTTGCAATTCACAAGCTTTATTTCTTGGAATTTAGATATGAAAAAAAAATCCTCGGTAAAAAAAAATAGGATTTAGAATGAGATCTCTGCAAAGTTGATGGAGCTGATGCCTTTATTAGGAGTCACCATATATATATATATATATATATATATATATATATATATATATATATATATATATATATATACACACTAATGTTTTTTTAGCTGGAATTTTTAAAATTAAGGGAGACTAGGATGGTCCCATTTCGGCCTTGTTCTGGCCTCATCAGCTAGCTACACCCTTCCTTACTGGGATTTGATCTGGTGGACTCTGTCTTGTAAGGCAGAGAATTAGCAGTTGAGCTATCAGACCTAATCCCTTCCAGCTCTGTACCAGGGAGGGGCTATATGTTTTTTTATGTCGGTAAAATTTTTAAAAATTCCAGCTAAAAAAACATTTGACACATACAGAATATAGTTGTCGGCTATAAATAAATTAACTGCCTTGAAATGGTCCTGGGTTGGGCCTAGAGGCAAAAAGGAGCTGTGACGTTCCTTCAATGTACCAGGGTGATCCGATATAAATATATACAGTGGTACCTCGGTTCTCGACCACAATCCGTTCCAGAAGTGTGGTTGAGAACCGATTTGGTTGAGAACCGAATTAATTTATCCCATAGGAAATAATGGAAATGGATTTAATTGGTTCCCAGCCCATTGACTTGCTGGGAACCAATTAAATCTACAGTATTTCCTCTATTTCCTATGGGATAAGGATCTGAGGGGACGGGGTGAGACAGAATGGGAGTCAGAATCCCGACACGCCCCTCCTGGCCACCCTCTTAACAGCCTCCCAGTCTCTACCTTGTAACTGCTCCAAGCTGCAGGAAGGGTAGGGCTGGCTGCAATACCGGCAGTTTTGGGGGGCTCCTTTCCTCAGCGGTTCAGTTCGGTACCTCCAGGCAGCTGCACCAACTTTTTCCTTCCCGGCAGCGGCGGCTCCGGCGGCTTACCTTCATCACATGATGTTCCTGACCCTGCTGCTCCTCGTAGGGAAGCCGCCGGAGCCGCCGCCACCGGGAAGGAAAAAGTTGGTGCAGCTGCCTGGAGGTACCGAACTGAACCGCTGAGGAAAGGAGCCCCCCAAAGCTGCCGGTATTGCAGCCAGCCCTACCCTTCCTGCAGCTTGGAGCAGTTACAAGGTAGAGACTGGGAGGCTGTTAAGAGGGCGGCCAGGAGGGGTGTGTCGGGATTCCGACTCCCATTCCCTCTGACCTCGTCCCCTCAGATCTTACATTTCGGATAGTAAACAAAATTTTCTGTTCAGTATCCGAATTTTTGTTTGGATACCGAAGCAAATTTTTGCAGAAAATTTTGTTTGAAATCCGAAATGTATGAAAACCGAGGCGTTTGAGAACCGAGGAACCACTGTGTCTGTGTGTGTGTGTGTGTGTGTGTGTATATATATATATATATGTGTGTGTGTGTGTGTGTGTGTATGTATATGTATATATATATATATGTATATGATGGTCTTGGTATATTCGGGTTTCTTCCCGTGTAGGATATGGAAATTTCTGGCAATGTTTCGATGAGGTCCCACTCATCATCTTCAGGCTGGTGTTTCTGTCCTTGTTCTAGGGCGAACACACCGAGACCTGAGCTGCCTTCCTTCTATAAATACTGGTGGCTGGGTGTGATTTGAGGGCTCAGCAATTGCCTGCTATGTAGAAACGTCCTGGTGAGTCAGTGGGGTAGCACCTGGGGTCGTTGATTTAACTGAGGTATGCTGATTAGTTAATGATTGTGGATTATTTATTTTTATTTATTTATTACTTAGATTTGTATGCCGCCCCTCTCCGAAGACTCGTGATATCCTGAGTAGTTGGAGCTTGCAGGCTACTTGTTTGTTTTGCAATGTGTGTTCTGAGTCTGGTTTCAGTTTCTATGGCTGGGATATGTTTGTTAATGAGGGCTGGTTTCCAGATGTCTGGTAGCCGGGAGATATCATCCCGCTTGTTCATATTTTGGGGATGTTTTTCTATCTCGATGGCTTCCATGATTATCCATCGAGATAGAAAAACATCCCCAAAATATGAACAAGCGGGATGATACCTCCTGGCTACCGACATAAAATCCGACATAAAAAACATATGTGTGTGTGTGTGTGTGTGTGTGTGTGTGTGTAGATTGTTCTGATATATAGCAATCTGAAAAAATAAAATAGTTCAGAACTTTCTTAGGAGATTTCTACACAAAAGCTGAGTGTTTACTGATAGAGGACTAAAAGATGTTGGGTGTCACTTTATCCACTGAACAATTCCTGTTTACATTAATAATTACTTTTAAGATTTATAAAAATAATTATCATTATGATAAAATGGAAATCAACTGCTTTACTCACATTAGTGTGGCCAGCACTATATCATTACTGTAAGGTAAGCTAGTATTAGTCAGATATGTTAAATGACAGGCTAAGGGTTAAGGCTTTTGTTTCATACAGTCCTATACCATGCCTCTGACATAACATTTGAACAAGAATCATAATTCACTTTGTGGAATTGTGAAGTTTGAAGAGACCCCAATCTAACCATCAGCATGGTGCAGGAAAATCAATGAAACCACCCTCCAGAGATGGCTAAACAGCATTCACTTAAAAGTTTTGAGTGATGGAGAATCTATAACTTCCATAGGTAAATTATTCTCTCTCTCCCACCCCTTATATTTAAATGAAATCTATGAAGTTGCAATTTATACCCTGGTCCTAGCTCCTGTCCATGTGTCCTATCTAAAAACTACAGTAGTTCCATATCTCTGTTCGGTCTTAATTTTTTTTCCAAGTTGAATATCACCAGTTCATTCAGTCTGTTTCAATAAATGGGTTTAAATCCCTATATTATATTTCTTATCATTCACTGAACCTGTCCTAATCTGTCAATATCCAATAGAAGAGATTATATGTAGCTTAACTGTGGAGTCCTTAGCACCTTCTGAGCTTGGTTGTTTGCTTGCAGATTTCTCATTACCAGACTAGATAATCTCATCCATGCTAATGGATGCACTCAGTTATCAGGTGTTGTAATGAAATGTCTGCAAACGAACCATAAAGCACAGCAAGTGCTAAGAACTCCAGCTTTCAATATCTTTCTAGAAATGTAATGCCCAGAATTATACATAATATTCCGGGTTTGAAAACAATAATTATGAACCCTTATTCTTTTTTAAAACCATTTATAAGAAATTATTGACATAAATATCTGGAATGTTGGGCTTTCAGACATCGAGGCAAAGTTCCTATGTAAGCACCTGCATATGGGGATAATGTGGAACAGTATGTGAAGGTAGTATGGAAACCTGGAAAAAATATGATATGTTAGCAATTGAAGATACGTTTTTCTCATCTTCCTAGATATTATGAAGCATTGCGTTAAAAAGATTTGTGTGGTCATATAGAAAGTTTTGGCTATAATTATCAAAGATTATAATTTATTGTTAATATTTTTGTTTTTACTTTGTTTTATTAAATCACCTAGAGACTTTGGTGGTTCCGGTATAAAATAACTAGTAATAATAAATTTGCTCATTTCATAGGGTACAGAGGAATTGAATCTATGGGTTCCTGGGTAGATTTCTTATGGAATAAGCTTTTATGGACTTGTTTATGTTATAAAACTTTATTTTTTAAAAGTCCTTTTGTAATATATTTAATGACTAATTAATTGGAATAGTGGTTTACTAATATTATTTGCTAGAAATTGAAAGACTATGCGTTCTATTTCTGCTTTAGGCACAAAGCCAGCTAGGTAACTTAAGGCTGGACACTGCCCCATAGCCCTAGGAAGTAGTCCGTTTCAAGGTTTTCTGAAAAACCTTACATGGATTAATTTGTCCATGAAGTTAACAGGGAGGAAAAATGACTGAATTAATTAATAATTAAGAAAAGAACAGACATTTAGATTTTTCATGTACCTTATACAAATGTAATATTTGATTTGTATAATTACCAAGGGCGGGGGAAGCTCATTTCCAATAAAATATTGAAGTAAAGCAATTTTTCACTTGTTTTGTCTATAATGAATAGGGAAACCTTATGAAACTTGTCAAAGATCATTTTTCCTGAAGAAATTTTTTTTAATCCTTTAAAAACTCTTGGTTGAGAGTTATTGTTTACTTTTTCTGTAACTTGGTGATCACTTGATATATGTATAGTCCCAATATATCTGGAATATTCTGCTTTATTGGGATGTTATCTAACTTTAGATACCAGGTTATTGTATAAGTCTTAGGTAGCTAACTAGAAATAAATTACATCTTTTTTCAACTATAAAAATAATGATAACGTTTAAATGCTATACACACATGAAATTTTTTAAAAAATATATCTAAACATATGTAAAAATGTCAGTCAGTCATGTTATTACATCAGCGGATGCTGTAAGATTTTGCAAAATAATCTGAGTTTGAAGTATGCTCCAAAAAGTTTTTTTTAAAACTTAAGTAAATTTTTGTCCCAAAATTCTTTCTAATATAAGTGTGTTCTTGGGTGTTTGTTGAGAACTCTTTACAGAGCAGTCAACAAATGAAAATATATTGATAAGTAGTCATTGGCTTTACATTTTCAGAAGTCTGCAAGATTAAATTATGCCTCAGTTGTTCTTTTTGAGAGTGCTTTCTTTTTAGGCAATTTATTTCATACAGTTTCCTTTTGGGTAAACGGAGTTACAGAAAACACAGAAAAGGAATAAAAAATAGAGTCAAAATACTAAGGCATAAAGTTAGAACAAGAGAAGAAAATACGGTTAAATCCAATCATTCTAAACCATTCATTCATATGAGTCTTTGGAGAGGAGTGGTATACAAATCTAATAAATTATTATTATTATTATTATTATTATTATTATTATTATTATTATTATTATTATATGCTTTGGAACTATAAGGAGCCATGTTGGTGCAGTGGTTAGAATGCAGTATTGCAAGCTAACTCTGTCCATTACCAGGAGTTTGATCCTGACAAGCTCAAGGTTGACACCATCTTTCATCCTTCTGAGGCTGGTAAAATGAGGGCGCAGACTGTTGCGAGCAATATGATGACACAGCGAGTACTGGAAAGCACTGTGGAGCAATATCTAAGCATTATTGCTATATATCTAGTATATAGAATTTGACAATCAAACAAAATAATTGGATTTCATCCCAGACATATTCTTGATTATTATTAATATTTTATATAGCATAACATGCACCTATCACTATCACTGATCTGTGTATTGCTAATCTCATGATTAGCAGCTATGACCATTAAGTCATATTTTCTGACAACATTTTAGAACTTTCATAATTAAACCTACACCATCACTTCCCTGAATTCGTATTCATCAATTCTTCAATATTAGACTCCTTCATTTACTTCTACAATATAGTCATCTTTTTTTAAAAAAAAATTTTACATAAATATCTACTGTTCTTATATCATTACTCTTCATTTCCAACTTACAGTTTTGCACATACAATGACTGTTATCAGTCAGCTCCTACAAATATCAACTTTTCCTACCCACCATGACTTTGATTAATCCAACTTCCATATAGTATTTTTTTCATACAAGAAATTGTAATTGTAATTCTCTCCTAATGATTAGGACAACTTCATTGTTGCTGGACAAGTATAACCAAGCATAAGCAAAGTCTATCTTTAATACAAGCATGGTCATGCTGTTCTCCGTACTGAAGGAGCGGGTCCAGCAGTCACATGGGTTGCTCATGTCCAATCCGGTGGAACTGAGCCTAGTATTAAAAAAGCTTGCCGGATCCGCCCCTTCCCCAGAATTCGCTCAGTTCGCATATCCTGCGGTTGTATTGTGATAGCTCGTTCAACATTCTAACACCTTCCCTTCGATCTTTCCTTCAAAAAGTAGTAAGATTTATTGTCTTTATTTAATTACTTGCACTAATTGCGCCAGCCGTTTAAAAGAAAAAAAGTAAAAAAGCGGCTCGGCTTTTTTTGCCTTGGGAGAAGTTGCGGTTTCGTTTTCCCCCGGCGGTTTTGCCGGTTACGATTCCTGCGGCCGCTTGTGGATTCTTCTAATCCTTTGGCCTGGAGGTCCTGGTGCAAGTATTTATCCATTGAATTATTGCTTATTTATTGTATACTAAAATATTTAAGGGCTTATAAAATACCTCCTGCGGAGTGAGACGCCTTCTAGTCTCCTGGACTTAGTCGATCGCTTTTCCCTTAAAGAAATTCTACGGAGCGATCTTTTCGGCGCGAAGGCCTTCGCGCCCTTTTTTAAAAATCTAGGCCTCTCGTGTTGGCCTTCTGCCAGCCGCGTAGGCCTCAGTCCACCGCGTGGATCCGGGAGCGGGCCTTGGGGGTCCCAGGCTAAATTCTCCACCGGCTAAGCCTCCAACCAGAGTGCCTTGGTTTACTTAATTACAAAGTTTAGGGAGGCTGGCCCCGCTGGATTTGGGGGCACGAACTCTGGGTTTGCCCAGATTGTCCTCACGTTTCAGCAGCTTCGAGGCCTCGAAGCAGGATCCATTCCTCTTGGGAAGTCCTTGAAATCTTCTCCTTATAATTCAGTTATTGGCTCAGCCTTGTCTTCTGTTAATTGTCAGACTATGGCTACTTTTCCCAAGAGAGGCACAACTAAAGGTCCCAGAGAGGCCAGGCCTACAGGCGATGAGATTACTAGTATCCCCCAGGCCTCTTCCTCCTCTTCTCCAGGGGCCCGTCCCTCGACCAAGGTCACCAGGGCCGAGAAGAGAAGGGACCTAGCCCTACAAAAAATCCATGACAAATCAGCAAAACGTTTGAAAGTGCAGGCCCAAGTAATCAGTAGTCAAGACCCACCAGAGGCCTCTAGTCTGCCTCCTTCTGGGGTCCCTGTGTTATCTCTGGATGAGCCAAACCTAGACAGACCCCAACCTAACCTATGGGGCATAGGTCCAGAGGAACCAGATATTATTGAAGATTCCCCCCAGCCAGGATCCTCCCAGGCCTTTAGGGATTCTTCTGCCATTTCTGCTGATATTTCCAGTTTACCTCCTGAGTTCCAATCTATTTTTGCTGTGTTGTCCAAAGCCATTGATGCCAAACTCTCCTCCATCAATGAGCTTCCTTTACCTCTCCCTCCTTCTCGTTCCTCCCGCCCCTTGGGTTCCTCCCCAGCGGTCAGAGCTCCTATTCAGGATGATTCAGAATCCTCCCAGGATGAATATGAGGATGTAGAGGAGGATGAAGACCCTTTTCAGGGCTTATCAGAGGATGAGGAATCCCAAATAAAAGTCCCTCCTCCAATTACTATTTTTCCTTCTCAACTATTCAAATCTCTCCTCCTCAAAGCTAGAATTTCTACGGGATTAGCGGCCCAGGAGAAACAAGCCTCCACTTCCACTGATCCCCCGGAGGAGAATTTACCTTACTTCACAGAGGAACAGGAGGATAACGAGGTAATTCCTATGCCTAAATTGTTTAAAGATGCCTTACTCAAACAGTGGGATTTTCCAGCCTCTGGCCTTAATCCCTCCACCAAGGACAGAAAGTTGTATAAACTTTCCTCTTCCTATGAAGAGCTTCTATCCTTTCCCAAACCAGATGAACCTGTCAAGATTCTTCACTCGGCAGTGGCTGTGCCAGGTGAGGCGGAGGAAGTCCTCCGCCCAGAGGACAAGCGCATCGAGCAAATGCTCAAAAGAGGATTCACCGCTGATTCCTGGGCCATTAAAAGTTCGGCAGCGGCCTCCTTCTTCTCCAGAGCCATGCTGCTGTGGCTTCGCCAACTTCAACAGCACATTCCTCCCGATGACTTGAGAGGTCAACAAGACTTCAACAAGGTCTTTGCAGCTGCCCAGTACGTGGCTGATGCCACCTTGCAATCTACTAGATTTTCTGCTAAGTCAATTGCAGCCTCTACAACGGCAAGAAGACTCCTATGGATTCGCCCTTGGCAAGCGGGAGTTCGCCAAAAGTGGCAGTTATCCCAGGGCCCCTTAAAGCGCGACCTTCTCTTCGGTGATCTTCTCGATCCACTCCTCACGGAGACCACGGACAAGAAGAAGGTTTTGGGTCCAACCACCAAAAAGGTTACCAAAACGCAGTCCTTTCGTCGCCCAGGGCGCCAGCAAGATCAAGCGGCTTCCTATCAGAGATCTCCAGGTCAGTATTCCCCCCGCTTTCGTTCCCAAGGTAGGAACTCCAGGGGTAGAGGGTTTCGTTTCCAAAGGGGAGCTTCCTCTAACAGGGCTTCAAAAAAACCTAGATGGTAATCTTACCTCCATTCCCATAGGGGGTCGCCTAGCTCATTTCGCCTCAAATTGGCGTCTCACCTCCAAGGACCCTTGGGTCATTGACACTGTTCAAACAGGCCTTCTTTTAGAATTTATTTCTCCTCCCCCAAAACGTTTTATTTCCTGCCCTTCTCCCAGGTCATCCTCAGATTGTAACCGTATGGAGGAGGCCATTTCTCATCTTTTGTCCATCAGAGCCATTCAACCGGTCCCTTCTAGTCAGAAGGGCCTAGGTTTTTACTCCATCCTATTTATGGTTCCAAAGTCCTCCGGAGGTTGGAGAGCCATTTTGGATTTAAAGAAACTAAACCTATTCATCAAATATAGGAAGTTTAAGATGCACTCCTTGTCTTCTATTTTGGCCGCCATTCACTCGGGAGATTTCATGGTCTCCCTAGACCTCACTGAAGCTTACCTTCACATTCCTATAGCCAAATGCCACAGAAAATTTTTACGTTTTTCCTTTCAAGGCAGGCATTTCCAGTATAGGGCGATGCCATTTGGCCTTTCCTCGGCCCCTCGGGTCTTTACAAAGCTCTTGGGGTCCCTGGCGGCCTATATCCGGGCGTCTCCCATCCACATTTTATGTTATCTTGATGATATTTTAATTCATGGGAACTCCCTAGAGAGAGTGAAAACAGACCTTTCTGTCACCATGTCAGTCCTTCAGGACCATGGATTTTCCATCAACTTTGATAAAAGTCACCTCCAACCATCCACTTCCATTTCTCACCTGGGATCCATTATTGATTCAAAATCCTCCCAGGTTTTTCTCTCTCCCGAGAGAAAACTCAGTATAGTGGAGTTAATTTCTAACATTTTATCTAATCCTTCAGTATCCATAGTTACTCTATCTTCCCTTTTGGGGAAGATGGTGTCATGCATAGGCATCATTCCCTGGGCTCGCCTTCATGCTAGGGAACTCCAGTGGCTACTGTTGCCTTTTCAGAGATCGGGGCACAGCAACTCAAATCGACGCATTGTCATCCCACTGAGTGTTCGCAGATCCTTCAAGTGGTGGAAGTCTCCGGCCATGGACAGAGGATCCCCGTTCAGGTGCCCGGATCAATTTGTCATCACCACAGATGCCAGTCTATCGGGATGGGGCGCCCACGCCCAGGGGATGATAGCCCAGGGCACGTGGTCCCCGGAGGAAGCTTCCAGGCCAATCAATTGGCTAGAGTTAAGAGCCGTTTCCCTGGCTCTGAAGCATTTCTCTCCTCGCATTCCCAACCGGCACGTTCTCATTCTCACCGACAACATTGCCACAAAAAGCCATATCTGCAGACAGGGGGGCACGAGATCCAAGGCTCTCATGAGGGAGGCCCTCAAGTTGGGCCTTTGGGCGGAAAAACATCTCCAGTCGCTCCTAGCCGATCACATCTCGGGGAGCCTCAACGTCCAGGCGGATTGGCTATCCCGAGCAACGATAGACCCAGGAGAGTGGAACCTCCATCAAGACCTGTTCCATCAAATCACCCTCAGATTCGGCCTACCAGTCCTGGATCTCTTCGCGACCAATGCGAACGCCCAACTCCCTCGCTTCTATTCCAGATTTCCATCCCCGGGAGCGGAAGCAATCAATGCCCTCCGGAGTCCATGGCCTCCAGGCCTACTCTACGCATTTCCTCCAATTCCAATCCTCCCGGACGTGATTCACAAGGTCCTCACCGAGAGGGCCCGAGTAATCTTAATCGCCCCTCATTGGCCCCGCCGGCCCTGGTTCGCGGATCTCCAACAGCTGTCCGTCCAGGACCCTTGGCGACTCCCCGTTTCGGGGGATATGCTGCGGCAGGGGGCCTCTTTCCATCCAGACCCGGAGTGGTTCCACCTCACCGCCTGGCTGTTATCAGGAGAGATTTAGAACTGCGTGGTCATGACCCCGATTCAGTGGAGGTCATCCTAAAGGCCAGGAGGGGCTCGACCAATCGAATCTACGACCACACGTGGTCCAAGTTTCACCAGTGGTGTCTACAGGAAGGTCTCTCCCCTCTGTGCATCCCCATACACAGAATTATTTCCTTCCTTATGCAAGGCTTCCATAAAGGACTTTCCACCAGCACCCTCCGGCGTCATCTGGCAGCCATTTCATCTGTCCTAGGGGGTCCCCGCAGACAGCCTCTCCGATCCTTCCCTGAAGTTCAGGAATTCCTCAAGGGCATAGCCAACCTCAGACCTTCCAAGGTCCACAGGTATCCATCCTGGGATTTGCCACGGGTTCTCCATTCCCTCACGCAGGCACCATACGAACCCCTAAAATCGGCATCCCTCAGGTACCTATCCTTTAAGGTAGCCTTCCTGGTGGCTATTACCTCTGCCCGGCGCATTTCGGAGCTGGCTGCCCTCTCAATCAGGCAGGACCTTTGTCAATTCCATCAGGACAAGGTAGTCTTGCGACTGGACCCTACCTTCTTACCCAAGGTCAGTTCCATGTTCCACAGATCTCAGGATATTGTCCTACCTTCCTTCTGCCTCCAACGAGACCATCCCTTGGCAATTAGATGGCACACCCTGGATCTCACCAGAGCGCTGAGAATATATATCCAACGCACAGGACCCTTTCGGAGGTCAGAAGCACTTTTTGTAGCCTATCATCCCAGAGTCATGGGGGCCAAAGTGTCTTCAACAGTAATAGGCCGTTGGATCAGAGGGACTATATCTAAGGCCTATGAGTCGGCCTCCCTCTCAGTTCCAAGGAACATCACTGCGCATTCCACCAGGAGCGCAGCCACCTCGGCCGCTTGGGCGACTCAAGCCCCGTTGGAGGAGGTCTGCAAAGCAGCCACTTGGGCCTCGCCAAATTCCTTCATCAGGCACTACAAAATTGATTCTTACGCTTCAGCGGACGCTGCCTTCGGCAGAAGGGTACTCCAATCCGTTATCTCACACGATAGCAAGCTAATCCCTCCCTAGGGACCATCTATTGGGTATGTCCCATGTGACTGCTGGACCCGCTCCTTCAGTACGGAGAATAGGCGTTGATTGCTTACCTGAACGCCTCTTCTCGTACGGTGAGCGGGTACAGCAGTCACTTCCCGCCCTTGTATGTGTCTTCTTTACCTTTCTATATCTTTCTTCCTCTAACAATGAGAGTTGAACACTACAGAGCTTCACAACTGAGCCTAGTCTATGGATTCGCGAATTCTGGGGAAGGGGCGGATCCGGCAAGCTTTTTTAATACTAGGCTCAGTTCCACCGGATTGGACATGAGCAACCCATGTGACTGCTGTACCCGCTCACCGTACGAGAAGAGGCGTTCAGGTAAGCAATCAACGCCTATTCTATGCAAACAACAATTTCTGATCCATGGGCTACATACTGGTGCCTACATCACATTAGATGACAAATATATGGAATCAACAAGACATATTGTTGCTATCTTTGTAAATAGTCAGGTTTACCAATGCAAAAAGTAGGTACTGTGCCGGGATATTGATGTTGAAGTGAATATGTGCAGTGTTGTTTGTTTGCTAGACTCAGTTCCATGTCCATGAGCTGTTGGGGACAAGTCCACAACAAATAGTGAACAGCTCTGTAATGCTTTGGGTTTGAATTGGAAGAGATGCTTTGAAACAAGCAGAAGCACCTGTTTGTGGCTCATTATAGCAGAATATTCATGACTCATTAAAGTGGAAGATTCCTAGTGCAGCTGTGTGAGCCTGAAAACAGATGTGATTTTAATGAGTCACAGACAGATGTGATATTCATGCTTCCATGCATTCTAAAGCATCTTTTCCAAATTAAATTTGAAACAGTAAATAGCTCTAATACTTGTAACCATGTTTACATTGCTGACTAATAGAATTATTAAAATGTGTACAGTTTAAAAAGTAATATTTTGGTACATTTTTCATACAGTTAATACCAAATAATGTCTTCATTCCTCATGAAGGAGCACTCAGAATATTTCAAGTTCTCTTCCATCAGGATATGAATAACATTTTCCAAAAGAGTCTTCCAAATGGGATAGAACAACGCATTTTTGTCCTTCCCCTGTTCCCTATACTAGCAATGATCCAACATGATTACTTTATGGTGATTATTTACATTTTGGCAGCTTCTTATTTGTTATAGTGGTTAAGGCACCAGGCTAGAAACTTGGCAATAGTTAGTATTGTTTTAGGCATGAAGTCAATTGAGTGAGTTTGGACCAGTCACTCTCTCAAACCTACGAAGAGGTGAAGAAAACTGCACGGACTACCCTAGTTGAGGAAATCACCAGGAGATAAATCTTATTTGAAAGTAAGCACAGAAGTTCCATATATACTGTAGCCTTTAAAACAAGCTTCCAAAATCATTCAAAATAGAGTAATTAATTGGAATTGATAATACTATGTCATATTTATTGCCTGTTTAAAATGAACCATATAATATTTGAATTAAGTCATGGGTCTGATTAAGAGGAAATATTTGTACAATGCAATCTGTATAAAAATTGTAAACTTGGAGAGAAAATAAAGGCTATGTTGTCACCTAAAATAAATAATGAACAGGAAGCAAGCACTATTCTCTCCTAGCCATGACATAATAATTGCTTGTATTTAACTATAAGTCTGAGAACAGCTTAGCATTAGAAAAATGCCACTTATTTTCCAGCAAAGAAGAAAAGAACAAGAAAAAGAGATACTGTAGGTGAAGAAATTCAAAGGAATTCTTCCCATTTTGAATTAAGTGGATATACTGAGTATTTAACTACTGTGTGATTGTGATTTTATGATTCCGATTGGAGAAGAAAGACTGAAACTTAATGGCAAACCACACACCATATGAAAACAACGAAGAGTCAAGTTTGGCTTTTGTTTTTAGGTTCTGCTCTTGAAGTCCTTGGAACCTTATGTTATGGGATTGCTGCCTCAGCACAGGTTCTCAGTGCACCATCTTGGTTTAATTGAAATAAAGTGATATTGTAATTCAATGTGACAAGCTCCTTGGGGCAGTAGAAATGACCACCTCTGGATAATATTGAAATTACTTTTTAAAAGGCACTTTCAGACTGTTCTCTCACACTTTTCTGTTCTATCACACTCTTTGAGATGTCTTTCTTTTTTCCTTCCTTCCTTCCTTCCTTCCTTCTTTCTTTCTTTTTATGAAATACATCAATTTTCAATTTAAATTTAATTCAATTGAAACAGGACTTAATAAAATAAATTAAGTTTACTTCAACTATAGCACAAACCTACTACTGTTTCATGACATATGCAAAAATAATTATAATAACTTGGGGACAGGTATTATTTTTAAAATGTATAGCGAATCTCCAATCTCTTTACCATTGCTTGCAGTGGAAGTTTCCACAACAAAGCAAAATTCCTTTACACAAACATTCTAATACCTTTCTCTTCCATAGCAGTTCATTCATATTCCTAACAATGGGAAACGTTTTTCTGACTTTTTTTAGAGTCACCTGTATCACAAGTTAAGTAAGGGAATAAATTTATAACAATAGCTCATATTTGGCTTCAAGTTTTTGTTTTCTCTCAGAATCAGAGGACTTAAACATTTTTCCATTGCATGACATCCATTTAATCGTGTTCTGCTATGTATTAGTCCTGCAGGAAGGCAGAGGAGAGATTTGGGTTTCTTAACGTACTTTGTGCCATGATGCATTTCCTCAAGGCAAAGGAGCAATACTGTTTGCTTTGATGAGGTACTTTACATCATCTTTCAGTTTGTGTCAACTGCCGTTTGCAATATGCTGGTAACCAGCTGTGGCGGCATTAAGGCTAGCTTCACTTTTATAAGTCAGGATGCCATTTTGCATAATGAAGCTGCTTTAAGATGATGTTTTGTAAGCCTTCACCAAAGTGAAACATCCCCACAGAAGATCTGCCCAATTTTACCATGGATAAAGCATATTGCAATGATGATGTAGTAATATATTATTTAGTCCTCAGAGAGGGACGGCATACAAATCTAATAAATTATTATTATTATTACTTATAATTTATGCCTTCCAAATATGAAAGTTCAAAATGTGTGTCCTGAGAACAGGTAGCTTCAGCAGAATGATTTATCTACTCTAGAACAATATAAATATGGCATTTTTATTTCATCCATTTATCAGTAAACTGATGGATCATGAAGAGAAAAAGGGGGTTTTTTTTCAGGGTGCAGTCTATTCTAGAGCAATAAGAAGCAGAATGAGGAAATATTTTAAGGCTGACTTGTTTATGGCCAGTTGCCTGGATGCCTATCACAAACAAGAAATGCTACACAAGAGTGGCCAGGGAAAGTTACACTGACAGATGTTATGTGGTAGGGTGAGGCAGGTTTGCTGGCTAGTAAAATGTATGGAATGCTGGTCCTCTTACTTTTTAATATAGGTTTTTAATGAAGTCTCCTTGAGTTTAAGGGAATTCATCCCTTGAGGCTTTTTTCCCTCCCTCATATTTTGTAATAACTGTTACAACAAAATGTGTTTAAACAGAACAGATGAGGGTGTTTTCCCCCCCTGAAACTGAGACAGATGCTGTGGATGTGCCATTAGGAAAAGATGAACGACATCTGGCATGGCATCCTTTCTGCTTGTATGTTTATGTAAGACATAATATATTAAAACATTTGCTGTTTCTCTGTTTATTTGAATTGGATATTCTATGATTAAAAGTGCTGCCTCTGTCTCACTTGCTCTGTTTAAATAAGAAAGGATTCTAAGAGAAAAGTTTTGAGGAGAATTTTTGAAATAGTCTTATTTTACTTTATGTCAGTCATATCTCACAAGTAGCAATGAGTAAATACTTTTAAGTATATTGGTATGAATGAGGATTAATATATGTGTCCCGGATAATGTTGAGATTTCAGACTCGTGTTGGAAACTATCCACAGGGAACTTCTCTCTAGCAGAGTGTGTGCCTTGTGCTATTCTGTGTGCTGCGTCCAGGCTTCTCTCAGGTCCTCAGATGAAACCGGGCTGTTGCTGCAAGCTGATTGGTCACAGCCACCCTGACTCGACTATATAAGGAGCTGTCAAGAGTACTAACTCTGCCATTCTTTGTTAGCCTGAGCGTGCCACACTAAGCAGACAGGTTAGCGCTTTCACTGTTAGCATTACCTTGAGCTGAATAAACTTGTTAGTCTTTCGAACATGTCTGCCTCAGTTTGTATGTCTTCTAAGATATATCGACTGGTGACGAAGATTTGGATTTTTATCCCCAAACAAACAAGGTTCTAAGACCTGAGCTGTCACTACAAAGAGCTGAAGTCACTGTAGAAATCCCCTTTTGGGGAGAATTGCAGCTTTACCTGACTCTGGGTGGCTTACAAAAATTTGGCAGAGTTCTAAAAGCAATGTGGAAAAATATGAACACCATATCTTAGTCACTTTGCTCTGCAGATTTCAGTAACTAGTATCAATGAAAGCATATTTATTTGGCCCTGATAACAAGTTGTTCTGTAAATATTTTTTTAATATATTTCATTATGTCTATTCTTGGGATGATACTACAAAGTAGTAACAATTGTTTTGATTTCATATAGGGAAGGCAGGGGTTTGAAAAAATAAGGCACCAAAAATAGCTGTATTTAAACATACCTAAAAGCAAAAATAACTAGTCCAGCTATTCTAATTCTGTGTTTTGGAAAAATATAATCCATATATTATATTTTTTTTAAAAGCCCTTGCAGTTTCTTCAAATTTAAGTATAGGTATTTATCAAGGAAAATTGATAGTCTCTGGACAGATACATAAGAAAACTTTACTCATGCTCTGATAAAGCCTTTTCCTTGAAAAGAAAGTACAGTTTTTAATACTCTTCTTGGTGAAGAATGGCCTTCTGAACACTTTAAAACTTACCCACAAATATTTCTAAAAGTTATGGCTACCCTTTTGTGGTGTATTTTTAACCAGAAGTGCTATTATAAAAAGGAATAGAGTTCTCATAATCAATATTGTTTGTCATCAAGTTATTTTTACAATGCAAAAAGGAGGAATAGCAGCTGAACATGATAATGTGACTCTTCTCTTAAAAAGCCAATCTAGTTCTTGATTTAAAAAGAAAAATGGAAGAAGACTGCTTCCCAGCTGCCACTCTGCTTGTTATAGTCTTATGTATTGCTAACCCATCTATGAAGCTAATGATATACTATAATTTGTGGCAGGCAAGTCTCCCATAACCACACACTCTTCTCTGCTATGGTGTAGTTAGTTAGCAATGCAAAAAAGCCATTGGTAAATGTAAGGCTTTATTACTGTCAAAGGCATTAAAAGTGCTGTATAAGCTATTTAAGTAACAATGAAAGCCACAGGGCATCTGTTTCTCAGATTCCCATCATTGCAGTTT
This sequence comes from Erythrolamprus reginae, assembly GCF_031021105.1. Taxonomy (NCBI): domain Eukaryota; kingdom Metazoa; phylum Chordata; class Lepidosauria; order Squamata; family Dipsadidae; genus Erythrolamprus; species Erythrolamprus reginae. Next base: position 80,354,822 of record NC_091952.1, on the reverse strand, counting down.
TTAACAATACATTGCATGAAGTGACATTGAAATGGATAGACTACGCCTGTAGATATGCCTAAGGACTAGTTTGACATTACATTTTATTCTATAACCTAGATTTTTCTAAAGCAGCATTGGGGTCTTTCTAGCTAATATACAAGTTTATGTGCAATTTTCAGTGACTGAAGATCTTGAATGTTCTTAAATCTTGTATAACAGATTTATTTATGTATTATTTAAAATGTCCTTTACTTTTCAATTCTAGCATATTATACAAGTATGTCAAAAAAACCCAAAACTTAATAATGTTGTCAGAAAGTAAAAACTGCAGATAAACAAAAGCAGCAATAATGAGCAATAGAAAGGAGGCTTTATGCCCAGCAAAGCTTTTGATTTTGAATATCTTCTTGAAACAAAGTGCATCATAAATTCCTTTTGAAACCACATTTTATGGTGGTTTTCATATTTATGAGGAGAGAATTAAAAAAAGTCAGCAATACCAGTTGCATTCTTCATTGCAAGTCATTATTCACTTATGTTTTGCAATGCAGTGGAACTTTTATGTCCTTGCATATATATGCTCTGAAAACCAGAAAAGGCCTCAGGTTGACTTTAATAAACCTTTGAGATATGTGCCTCTTCAGTGCTCCAGACAATCAGTTTATGAGTCACCCATACACATGAGTTGCAAACTTATTTATAGAAAATGGCAAAAAATCAGAACATTGGGATGCTAATTCATTTAACAATTATATTAAACTACTATTGCTTAACTACTTGCTTAACTACTATTTTTCTTAATATTTGTCATTAAAATGGTCATAAAATCAAGCCCTAGTAAGTAGTGACTTGCTTAATGACTGGAACCAACATTCCAGGTTCGATTGTGGTCATAAGTCAAGGCCTATACGTATATCATAATTGCATCAGCTCATTTCTGAGCTGGAAAATTGCGTCTAAAAACACAAAATGAAATTATGGAAATTTGACATTATGCAGTGCATGTTGTTGCCACGGGACCTTTAAATTTGGAATAAAGATCTAATATTTGTCATAATCATTAATCATATTTATAATCCTGCATCACTGAGGGACATACCAACAAAGTTGTGAAATTACTTTAAACCATCATACATTTATGCAACAATGGAGAATATCTTGATTATAACTTGTAAAAAATGTTTAGCTGCTGTACTAAAATGCTATAGTCTTTGTTATATTTAAATGTTTTGCTTCAAAATACAGGCAACGAGTTAGCAAACATACTGAATACTGTGTGTATAGGTGATTAACCCATGTACGAAGCCATCTGAATGCACACTGTGGCTATAAGATAAGGAAGCTAACAATCAAGGCAACTTGGGTTCCAGCCATTTGGAGGACAAATTATAAATTAGACAGGCTTTCCTTCTTTGATCTTTCTTCTTTCAGAAATATAGAGAAAATAAATGCTTAAGAAAATTGGAAGGAGGGAAATTTGTATAAAGTATATTACATGGCAGTGAAGACTGTAGCTAAGATCCTATGGGACACTGAGAGGTAGAGAACCAAATTTATATCTTTAAATGTTCAGTGAAGCTTACTGCACCTTCTAAAAATGTTTGGAATTAAAAATTATATATAAGCTTCCAGGTAATCAGTAAACAATGCTGAAAAATTCAACAAAGGTCCATTAAATGGAAAAGGAGGTATACATGTAATGGATGTGGGACCTTGGTTGAAGAAGAAGGAAGGAAACTTTATGAGTTTGGTTTGAAACTTTTTCCCAGGTTCCTGCCGATCCTTTGCAGAATTTGCAACAACATGAAATGTAGGCTCACTTGTTTGTCCAGGTTAGGATGATATATGTTAATTAAGAACATGGAAGTGATGTGCCGGTGTCTGGAGGCTGTTGGGGCCTGGATGGGTGCCAACAGACTCAAACTCAACCCTGATAAGACGGAGTGGCTGTGAGTTTTGCCTCCCAAGGACAATCCCACCTGTCCGTCCATCACCCTGGGGGGAGGAATTATTGACCCCCTCAGAGAGGGTCCGCAACTTGGGCGTCCTCCTCGATCCACAGCTCACATTAGAGAACCATCTTTCAGCTGTGGCGAGGGGGGCATTTGCCCAGGTTTGCCTGGTGCACCAGTTGCGGCCCTATTTGGACCGGGACTCACTGCTCACAGTCACTCATGCCCTCATCACCTCGAGGTTCGACTACTGTAATGCTCTCTACATGGGGCTACCTTTGAAAAGTGTTTGGAAACTTCAGATCGTGCAGAATGCAGCTGCGAGAGCAGTCATGGGCTTCCCCAGGTATGCCCATGTTACACCAACACTCCACAGTCTGCATTGGTTGCTGATCAATTTCCGGGCACAATTCAAAGTATTGGTTATGACTTTTAAAGCCCTTCATGGCATCGGACCAGAATATCTCTGAGACCGCCTTCTGCCGCACGAGTCCCAGCGACCGATTAGGTCCCACAGAGTGGGCCTTCTCCGGGTCCCGTCAACTAAACAATGTTGGTTGGCGGGCCCCAGGGGAAGAGCCTTCTCTGTGGCGGCCCCGACTCCTGGAACCAGCTCCCCCCAGAGATTAGAACTGCCCCTACCCTCCTTGCCTTTCGTAAACCAACCCACCTTTGTCGTCAGGCATGGGGGAACTGAGATATCTCCCCCGGGCCTATACAATTTATGTATGGTATGCTTGTATATATGTCTGCTTAATAATGGGATTTTAAAAAATATTTTAAATTGTAAATTATTAGATTTGTCATGAACTGTTTTATTGTGTTGTGAGCCGCCCCGAGTCTACGGAAAGGGGCGGCATACAAATCTAATGAATAAAATAAATAAATAAAAAATAAATAAAATAAAATTTCAATTTGGGGATCAATTTGGATTCGGATTCTCAGTCATCCTGGTCATGGTTGTCCCAAAGGTGCTTTTTCAGGAGGCAACTGGACTTTCTTGTCTTTTCTCCAAGAAGCTTCTTCAGTTCTGACAGGATAGTGGTGAATGGAAGGATTTATATTCCTTGCAGACAGGTGGCAATTTACACGCTTTTAGAGCAGGGATGTCAAACTCATGATGACACATCATCACATGGTTTTTCCCCCCTTTACTAAACCAGGGGTTGGCATGGCCAGCATGTGACATATCCAGCCCCTGGGCTGTTTTAGAGGGTCATTGAAGCACTTAGAGGTTTATCTGTCCTTGGTGTGTCCTTCCATTGGATGAGAAGCAAAATGTCTTCAAAAGAAAAAACCCAAAAGAGTCCAGTTGCCTCCTAAAAAAACACCTTTAGGACTATTGTGGGGATGATATTGTAAAACTGACATAAGTATGCATACATTGGTATGCTTGCTCCACACATAATAAGAATTAGCTTGGCTTCAAGATATGCCTTGCCTGAAGAAGTCATTCATGAATCTAGTATATCAGCCTAGAAATATTACTAAATACCACTAAATAAATAATGTCAAGGAATTATAAGGAAACATAAAAAATGATAGGATGTGAATTATTCATATTAAGTCTGTGCATTTTGCATACTGTGCTCTTGAAATGGTTTTTAGGATATGAAGATTTATGAATCTTATTATACTTTTCAACATTCCATTCAGAATTAGAATAAGGGACATTTCGTTTTATTTTATAATGTTAGAAAATGCATTAGAACATGGATAAAATTGGCTTTTCTCACAGAATCCGATTACTCCTCATTGGCAAAGCCGATGAGAAGCAATAGACATATTTACTATGGAATGTTTAGGCAGTATTAGTTATAATTATGAGAACTAGTGCTCACATATTTAGAAATATGTAATATTAATAACAGAAACTTGAGAACAACATAGACCCCAGAAAGCAAATACATGGATTATAGATTTTTCATTCACAGCAAAATGACCAGACTCAATTACCATATTTTGGATGCATTATAAGAAGACCAAGTTCTGAGTGGTGTGGTGGCCTAGACGTGGAGCTCTCACTTCACAATTAGGAGGCTGTGAGTTCAATCCTATGTAGAGTCAGATATTTCTCTCTCTGGCCAGTAAGCACTCAGCTTGTTCCCTTGAGATTGTGCTATGAAAGCTGGAAAGAAAAAGAAGAGGACAACTAGAAAAAAGTGTATGGATTCAATTACAATGGTGATGGATGAAACAATGGAAGACCTGAAGGGTTTGGGGATACACAGTTTCCATGGAAAACCACTTGGTACTCCCAGAAAAGGCAATCCCACAATATTGACAGTTTTCAATTCAATTCAATTTATTAGATTTGTATGCCGCCCCTCTCCGAAGACTCGGGGCGAGTTCATTTTGTTTAAATTCAGCCCCAACAGACCTCCTTTAGCTTCTCCCTCAATACCCAGTACAAGATTTATGTGATTATTTTGTCCTTGGTACAGTGATGTGCAACGTCAAGTTTGGTTATTGGGCCAGAGTCCAAGCAGTCAGTTAGAAGCACAGGTGTCTCAAGTGTGAGGTCTTCCAGTAGCTCTGGCAAGGGACAGTGGCTGAGGGCATCAGAATGCCCCAAAGTCTGTCTGGGCCAGTGGATTAGCCAGTAGCTGTAGGCAGCCAGGAAAATAGCCCACCTAGTCATCCTGGGTGATAGCAAGGCAGACAGTGTTGATTCCAGTCTCCCCCATGCCCAGGGCCTCAAACCACTCCAAGTTGAGCAGGCTTGAAAGGGAGCCCTGACCACTGTCAGCGTAAGAGGGCTGTTGAAATTCTTGAATTGCACCTGGAAGGTGCCACAGCCGATGACTGGAATGTGGTTGCCTTGGTAGTCAGTCAGCCTCAGTTCCTGGCGCCGCAGTTGTTTATTCTGAATCCTTGGAATTACTTGACCTAGGATGTGATGGTGAGAGACAACCCGGCATTGTTCTCCTGCTTGAGCAGGATGGTGACTTGGAGCTTCTTTTGAAGCATGGTTGCTTGCCAGATTGTTGTATTGCAGTCCTCAATCGTGCTCACAAAGCATTTGAAATGAGTCATCTAGGTGTTCCAGCACTCCTATGCTGGGTTGAAGTGACTCAGCAGGGTGTATGTGGGCTGAGTTGGCAATTTAGAAAAGCCATTTGTTGAGGACTTACTGCCCTGGACTGGATTGCGAGGTTGTCAGCTCTTTTCTGGCTATATGCCTTCCAATTGCATCCTCGTTGCCAGTGTTAGATAAGATGAATGGAAGAGGCAGACAGAAGGGCTTGAAAACAACAGCTTTTTATTTGCAACTATTTACAACCCAGTGAAAGCTCTGTCTGACAGCCAGCCCTTTTGTAGGGAGTTGCCGGTCTATCCAATCAGCAGTCAGTATTTTTATTTATTTTATTTATTTATTAGATTTGTATGCCGCCCCTCTCCGAAGACTCAGGGCAGCTAACAACGATAAAGAAAACAATATAACAAATCTAATATTAAAAAATAATCTAAAAAAACCCAATTTAAGAGACCAATCATACAAACAAGCATACCATGTATAAATTCTATAAGCCTAGGGGAAAGGGAAAATTTCAATTCCCCCATGCCTGACGATAGAGGTGGGTTTTAAGGAGCTTGCGAAAGACAAGGAGGGTGGGGAAAACTCTGATATCTGGGGGGAGCTGGTTCCAGAGGGTCGGGGCCGCCACAAAGAAGGCTCTTCTCCTTGGTCCCACCAAATGACATTGTTTAGTTGACGGGACCCGGAGAAGGCCAATTCTGTGGGACCTAACCGGTCGCTGGGATTTTCCCTCCAGAATGGAGGACCTGTCTGAAGCCTATATGCTTCAGTCTGAGAATGTAACATACACATGTTTTTTTCTTCCTTCTGTTGAATAAAGTGATTCTTTTTGCTTCTTAATGCCTGGTACAATTTAAAAGGTAGTACTTTTGCATCAACCATTGGAAATATAATGATTTTCCAGGACTTAATGAGGCTTCCTGAATAAATAAAAATGTTTCTATTTGCTGTCCCTGCATTACAGCTATTTTACCATTGCGGAATAATCTTTATATCCAATTCCACAAATAAAGAATGTGATCATAGTTTAATTTCTGTGCAAATACTGCTTGGCAATCAATAATGTAATGACAAAAAAAATTGATTTAATAGAACCCTGAGATAAAGAAAGGGGTACCTAATTTTACAATTAGAAGGAAGGCATACAACTGGAATGCAGAAGAAAATCTAATAAATCAATATAATTATATTATGTAAATAAGCTAATATAATTAATACACTAGGGAATATGTAGCTCTCATGAAAAATGCTTACCCCTTCCAACAGAATTAATTCACTCTGCAAAATTTATTGGCAGATATGTCATAATATATGATTAGTAGGATATAACTAAGCTTTTGTGAATAATGTGACTATTTTGTTTGCTTAGGATCTGGATAATTACTAAAAACTTTGGAACCCTAGAAATATCAGTTCAGGTCTTTAGTATTACACTCATTCAAGAAGGGGTTTGACAACAATGTATTTGTTCCATTATGTTTCATGATTGTGGAAATGTCTAAATAATTATGGTTCTTTGATTGTTTACGTGGCATTCATCCAAAATATTGTCAGTTGTCCTTTTTGCAAAGCTCCTAATAAGCAAGCTAGGGCAGTTACTGTCACTATTTATCTTTCAAGTTTATTTTGTAGTGCAATAAAATAACTTTGTTTGTTTTTTTGCCTATAACTTGTAAAGAAATAGATCTGTATAACAAAGAATACATGCACTAAATAGTTTGCTTGCTTCTGGCTTGCTTAAACGCTGAAACCTACATACTATTTTAATTGAGTGTTTTATGCTTAATATTTCTTGAAATAAAAGGGGGGGGGGGAAATCAATCCGACAGCCTAATGTACGAAACCAATATATCCAAACCTCTGGCTAAACGAACATTCATACAGACTGAATCTGTACAGAGTCCATTTTCCTCATAGTTAGCAATATGGAATGAGGATGTGGTTTTGAGTGTCAGGTGAATTCAGTATGTTGGAAAGCACTTATTTGTTTAAATGATTTTATAGCTGCTGATCTCATGACGATTTAGACAACATTGATTATCTGCTTAACTTTGGGTCAATATTATAGACATTTCTCTAATTTGGCTAGAGTTTGGATGTTATGCAATGTCTCCCCGCCTCCTCTTTCTCCTGCTTATATCTCTTACTCATTCTTGCAATCCAACAAAATAACTGACAGAAGGTGGAAAATCTATATAAATTATACATAAGAATTTTTAAATTACATTGTATTAGCTAGTATCTATTCAGTAAGGATTGCACTTCTACGTGTATAGGAACATCAATTAAATTGTATGTTTAATATTGTAATCTAATTTTGGAACACTGCTACAATAAGATATGATATAGAAAATTCATTTTAGAAATAGAAAAATCAACTTCCACCAGGACTAGCACCCAACTCTTTACAATTGGACAATCTACTTTGAGTAACCAAAAATATCTGTTGAGTAGCTGTTAAGTGGACTGTTTTTCCATTAACTTCAGTTAGGTAGAAATGTCTTCTCTGTGCACACAGCGCCTATATCACCCCTAGATATGGCCTTTGTTTGCTTTACGGAGATAAATCATGAGATGTTTTGTCAAAGCTGTACCAAAACAAGGCATCAGTTTGAGGTGTTATATAAGATTGATGAATACATTCCTTTTAAAAAGAAATTGAGAAATTAAAGAAATTAAAAAGATATTTATTTACACACACACACACACACACAAACACACTACTCATGCATTAATCACAAAATCTCCCGAACCGTAAAGCCTATAAACTTGAAATTTGCCACGTATGTTCCCCTTGGCGTCTAGATGATTTTTTGAATGAGCATGAGTATTTCTTATATTATTATTAACAAGCTCTGATGCTCTGATCTGAAAAGAAATGTGATCAAAATGCAAAACAAAAGCAGAGGAGTTTCAGTTTCACTTTTGCTTTCACCAGCAATCAGCTTTACTACAGAACAGTCGAGCTAAGTCACACTAGCCAGATAAATACCAATGGATTCTGGTAGGCAGAGACAGATGTTTCCCTCTTATTTTCCTCCTCGGTTCAGACAAAATCTGTTCCTTCTACTGTAACACCAGTTAAAGGGAAAAGAGGCAAAACATGCAGAAAAAGATTTTACACATGCGATTAGGAAAACACAAGTAAGGGAAGCTACCTGTTTCTCCCATGGCCAGTTCTATATGGCATGCTTCAGAATCAGTTCACCCGACAGCCTGATCATTCTCCAACCAGACAGCAAAACTAGGAATATTGTTTACAGAGACGTCCTAAGCAATTCATTTGAGGGATTAATTAAAAGTCTATGGTATGCAAATAATGTCTTCATCTGTAACAGAAACGTACGTAGCTTACCATCTCTAATGAAATAATACAATCCTTTATTAAACTCATTAATTTTCAAGCTGTAAGTGTCAATTTATCAAGTCCCATCACATAGCTTCATAGCAAAGCACAGGTATCAGCTAGTTATTTTATATAGAGATAGTACTAAACTTAAACCTGTTTGTTTAGTGACACTTTTAAAGTTACAACAACTCTGAAAAAAGTGACTTACAACCAGTCCTCAGAGCATTCAAATAGTCAAATGGTTCAAATTTAGGCATCTGGCAACTGTAATGTATTTACAATGGCTGCTGCATCCCTGGGTCATATAATTGCCTTTGTGACCTTCACATTTGGCGTCTAACATATAAAGTCAACAGGATAAACTTTATTCACTTAATGACCATGTGATTCACTTAACAACTGCAACAATTCTCTTACCCATGGCAAAAAAGACATTAAAAGTAGGTGTGACTTGCTTAACAACCGCCTTGCTTTGCAAAGAAATTCTGGTCCCAATTGTTGTGAGACAAGGACTACCTATAATGTATATTTGTTCAGCATTGAGTGTCTTACTTCTAGATTACAAGTAAAATAAATTCTGCAGTATATTCAAATCTTCATAATATGTAGTTCATATATTTTTATGATGACATAAATTGACAAGTATAAATGTCAAGGAAATTTGTCTTTAAAATAAATGTCACTTTAGAATATTATCTTAATCTCTGCTAAACTTAAATTCATTTTTCTATGCTAATTAAAAAGAAATTAAAATTAAGTAGAAATGATATTTCTCTTTGTTTCTCTATGTTGCTACTGATTGACATGAGATTTCCTTAATCACTATAATTTATAATAGGTTATAATAACTTAATGAAAATATTTTTGCAAATTTAGTTACCATGATTGTCTCTGTGTGCCTGCATTTTGTTTGAGCTTTATAAAATGTTTGCAACTTTAAATTAGATACATGAAATCTGCACTGGCTGTAAAATAAAACATGTTTTTATACAAGATAGATGGCATGCACATATAAAAATGTTAAGTTGTCATCTCTGAAGATTAATGAAATGCTAATTAAATGACCCAAATTAAGCAAAACAACAAAAAACCAAAGCCCTTTTAATAGAAATAAATAAAATAAATTTGACAAGAGGGTTCTCATCTTCATTACCTAACATGATTGTGCTTGTGCAGCAATTATTAGCAGTGGGCATTGTCTAAATTGGACATTTTTCAATAGAGAACAAGATATCCAAAACAGTCAATAAGCCAAATAAGAGATACTGTATAGTACATAGAAACAAGATATTGGGAGAAGAATAGAGCTATAATGAAAGTTATATGTTTTATTTATTTAGCATAACAATTTTTACAACATCCAGTCCAAGAATTCTAGAGGGGGAGGGATTTAATTGCCAGTTGGCCTTTAAACCTTACTTAATATTATTTAAACAGCAGCAATAATAATATCAGTGCTAAAGCTACGTCAGGATATGCACATATGTTCACCTATAAGTCAGGTTTGTCAGAAAGGCCATTTGAAAGATACTGAAGAATAATGGTAAAGGAAATGTAGCAACTCTAGCTTTCTTAATGATCACAAGAACCTGTCGTTGAAAGATCTGAAGTTTGACACAATATCACAAGAGAGTTTGTGATAACAGATGAGGAAGGTTCCTCTAACTGAAAACAGAACAGTAGATGAAACACCTAAAGCACCTACAGCATGAAATGATTATAAACATGATCAAACCGTCCAGATGTAGTCTTGAAGAAAATGTGCTTGAAGCATTGCTTTTCATTGTGATACTGCTGTTTTACACATTTATCCTTATAAATATAAATCGCACGACTTGATCAAACCACAAGCTTTTCATTGTGGGATTGTTCTTTTTTTGTTCTTTATCCTCATAAAAAATGAATCATGTGCCTCAATCAAACCCCGAGCTTCCGCTAAAAATGATCTTCTTGTGCTTTGTTTATGAACAGCTACTACAACACCATCATGCAGTTCATGAAATTTCATATATCGCAAAGGATATCACAGACCATCGGGCCTTTGGATACGTATGTGGAAAGGAAGGGAATCATAGATTTGTGGCAATAAAAACAGCCCAGGCAGTAAGTATCAAGTATCATTTCTCATTTATATCATCATTTTATCATCCATAGTAGCGTTCTATATGCAATACATAATACTGTCAGAAGCCCCTGCATAAATGTTCTGAAATGATAGTTTAGCAATATCAGTCATAGAAAGGAATGAGCACAGTCATCGTTCCCAGTTTTTTCTTGATGTATTCTTTCTAATTAGTAATTATTTTCCTTCCTAATTAAGCTGTACACACTAGCTGAATACAAATCGGATTACTTAGTCCCTCCTCACTCTTTTAGATAGAAAATAATGGAAAACAAATAGCTATTTTGCAGGGCCTACTCGGAGAATATTTTTTGTTTATTTTAATTTCCATTATTTTGCTAATATAATTTGTATATGGTATATAAAAATGAATCTTCACCTAGTTAAAATTTGCAGCTTGACCAGTATAAATAAACTACAAATTAATTCACTAGGAATAGATGAGACTCCCTCCCACGCACCTTAAAGAGACTTCTAAGATTGGATTTGTAAGTTTAAGACAAATTAAGGTACAGTAATTACTGGAGTGTAATTCACCAGTGTTATTGCTGTATCTTAAAATTTTGAATTTAAAAATTCATTTTAAATGCATAGTAAGTTAAATTTATGCTTAAATAGCATGAACTATTAAATAAAGTCACCAATCCATAATAGACTTTCAAAATATGCTCCTTGCACTGAAATATATCTAGAAAAACAGAGGCAACCACAAATAAATTTTATATGAAATCCTAATAAGGATTTATATGCATACAGAAGGCAGAACATTGCTGATTGATCTACAAACTACTATTATTAGGAAAAATTGATGAGAAGGTGGTTTGGCTCCAATTTCAAAGGGTTCTGAACACACACACACACACCCCAGATTATTTGAATTCCTTGGAATTGGACAGTGTATCCCTCCATGTCACAGCAGCATTTGATACTATTGATCATGATATCTTTTTGGCCGTATGCAAGGACTGTGGATCATAGATATTATTCTAAATGGGTTTTGCTCTTTCCTAAGCCAACCACTTCTATCAGGGAAAAAAGGCTGAAGCTTTGCATCTTTCAATCTGGGGCACCTCAAAGCTCAGCTTATTTTCCAGAGATGGTTCACATCAACAAAAGCTGCTCTAGTAGATCACCCATCAATTTAGAGTTAGTTTCCATCAGTATCCTGATGAGATCCAATTCTTTATCTGTCCCCCAGGCCGAGCAAGGGATGGCAATAGAAGTCCTTGCCCCAGTGCCTAGTGGCTGTGACTGTTAAACCAAATCCAGACAGAATTCCAATGAGACAAATTTCCTGTTGGTATAAAAACTTTCGTTGAGAATAATATGATGTGGATTGTCCATCTATTGTTTTAGTTCCATTTTTCTAAAAGTGCTGAAATATAATGAAGATTTTTCTGGATTCAAAGCTCCTGCTGAAGTAGCTATTTTAGGAAGGAAGGAAGGAGGGAGGAAGGAAGGAAGGAAAGAAGGAAGGATTTTAACTAGGAACAGAAACCAAAATGCAGGTAGTTCTTGACTTATGCCCACAGTTTTTTTTGACTTATGGCCACAACTGAGTCCAAAATTTCAGTTGCTAAGCAAGGAAGTTGTTAAATGGGTTTTTTTTTGCCACAAATGTTAAGCAAATCACTGAATTGTTAAGCAAATCTGACTTGCCCTATTGCTTTTGCTTGTTGGAAGCCAGAGGGAAAGGCTAACAATGGTCACATGACCTGGGACAGCGCAACTGTCATAAATACATGCTAGTTGCCAGGTATTCAAATTGTGATCACATGACCATGGGGGATGCTGCAACAATCCTAACTGTTAAATATGGTTATAAGTCACTTTTTTATAGAGCTGTTATAACTTTGAATAGTCTCTAAACAAATGAATTTAAGCCTGGTACTACCTGTACTTTTAATTTTATGTTTTGCTATATGATGTTTTGACATATTAATTCGGTAAACCACCTGGTATCTGACAAATAATAGAGTAACAATTAATAATAAAATATATTCAGTTGTAAAAACTTGTTAGCTGGTTTCATTATGCAATTCATGGAGTAACAGAACACTAATTTTTTCATCACGAGGAAATTAGAAATTTCCTTTGTAAGTTATATTGCCTGAGTTCCAGCTATGAAAATGTAGCTGAGAATAAGGAACTCACAGGAAATGTGCACATAGAACTGCTCAGTTTTACAGTAATTTGTGAGTACATGTACACAGCAGGCCAAGCTAACAAAAAAAAATAAAAGATCCAATACTGATCAAAATGGTGCTCAATTTCTAATATAATTAAATATAATCAAACAAATTACATTAGTGAATGAAATTATTTCAAATTTTATTATCATTATATATTCCATCTTAAACTGTGTTCAGACAATCCTCATTTAATTATTATAATTGTGACCAGAATTTATTTTTTATTTTTTGGAAAGTCATGCCACTGTGCTTTTTGATAATGGCAGTTCCAGCAGATTCTCGGAACCTCATGTGGTCGTGATTTTATAACAGCTTCCACTAACTTTGCTTGTGGGAAGCTGGCAAGGAAGGTCACGAATCAAGACCACAGAGGTGATGCAACAGCCAGAATTTCATTCAGCACAGTTGAAAGGTAAAACAGTCACTGAATGAGCAGTCATTAAATGAATGCCACCTGTAATGACTAACTCTGCCAAACAATATTCATTCCATTGATTTCAATGCACTTGCAATAAAATAAACAGTTTGGTATTCGTCATTAAGATCTGTCTTAATGCTGTTTTATTGGCTAGACCTTTTGTATATAAATTGCATTCATACATAGATATTCATTCATTATTTCTTTTATTGCATGTAGGCAGAACCTGTGATTCTGGATTTGCGAGACCTCTTCCAACTTATTTATGAGTTGAAACAAAGAGAAGAACTGGAAAAAAAGGCACAAAAAGATAAACAATGTGAACAAGCAGTATATCAGGTATTTTAATAATTTTTGGTAGGCAAGTACAAAAAAAAAGTGTTCAATTTGGTGCTTTTCTTTATGGTGCAGAACCTGTGATTCAAAACACTAAAAACTGGTGTGTATGAATTTCTGTATTTGAGAGTGGTACTGTTGGTGTTGGTACAATGATGTTTGAACAGTGATTACAATCAACTTAGTTATAGAGAAGCTTAATCATGTGAACTTGTTGACTTGGCAATAAACATATTATATATAAACTTGGAGATCTTCAGAGTAATTGTGTGATACTTTTTCTGGTGTTCTTTCATACATCATTTTATACACTGTGGGTAAAAAAGATTCACACGCAAATGTGAATTTCTATTTTACATCTATATATTATGCAGTTCCCTTATGCTTTAAATCATGAATATGGCTCTTAGGCATCTGCTGTTCATATTCTCTTCCCTTTTTTGTCTTTATCTTTGACTTTCTTTGTGATAGACAATTTTGGAAGAAGATGTAGAGGATCCTGTGTATCAGGTAATTTTTGAAGCCATTTTTTGTGAAGTTTCAGAATCAGGGACATGTTTTTATCTATAAAATAATAACTATAAAACAAAACTTCAGCATTTCAAAAACAAGGATAAGACTGAAAATTATAAAAGAAAAGTTTTCAAACTAGTATTTTAGGGTTTTTTTTAAAGCAACAAAAAATAAAAAAATAAAAGAAACATAATGCTGCTAATTCTGAAATATAAAAGTAATGCCTAGCAATAATAATAGAGAAGTAATTTTAAAAGTTAACTAATTTTTGACAGGGTTATTTATGTGCTTTGACATTGTCCTTTTAAGAGAACAGCAGTTCTAATTAACTATTTTAAAGTAAACAAGCTTTAAATTGAAAGATGAGTCATTCTAAATTAATTTTATTTAATTGGGAGATCATTTGAGAAACAAAAGTTGCCAAGAAGGTTTGCTGTCCATCCCAGAGCTGACAAGAGTCTCCCTGTGTTCATAATCTAGGACGGTCATTGAAATGGTATAAAATAATAAATCTGCTCGTGCTAAAGATTAATGAAGAAATACACACTTTGATTTTAAAAAAACAAGAAATCAATGCTTCTCCAAAAGGCATACTAAATTTCTCCCTGTGAAATAGGGTGTCCATGTCTTGAGAAAGAAGTGCAAAGTCTCTAGATTAAGATTTCCTTATAATAGTGGAAGTTAAGTAGTTGTGTCAATAGAAAATAAGACAGGTGCTTCAAGGTAGGTATCTTAGTTCCAACTTTCACAGCCAATTCCCCATCCATCATCCAAAATGATGTTTTAAAAACTAATTGTGTTAATTAAAAGATCGAGAAATTCAGTCTCATGGACAAAGACAGTAAAATAATTCTAGCAAATATGGAAAACTATACAAAATATTTTCCCCTTTGCCAGTTATAAGATTGTTTTACTCACACTCTTTAATTTTTTTCCCAGAACATTTTGTACCAATTCCTGGTATGAGTTAAAATTTTGCTAGTTGAATTTACTCCCTAGAAATCAGTCACCTGGCTTGCAATGCTGAGTTATATAATATTGATTTTGGGTGTATGTGTTAGAATTAACCCGATGTGTAAAATCTTCCATTATGGCTTTGCATTCAATTAACGCCATGTCTAGGGATCATTTAATTAGCTATGCTTAAAAATTCTAGCTTAGCTCCTGTGTGTGAAGTTGATGTAAAAAAAAAAGTATATAAATCTATAGATATATAAATGTAATGCACAAAATCAGTTCCTTGTCACAATTTGTAAAAACAGCTTAAATATTGAGATACACCAAGATATAATACAGTCGATTTTTTAATAATAGTTTAAAATTAGGAACTAGGCCACGGCTTGAATGCTACTCTCATGCCATAATCCAGTATTTTTAAACTTTCCCCCTTTTCTTTTTTTAGTTTGACTGATGGAATAAAATGATACATACTATGACATGAGTGGAATCAGCTCTGGAAAGTTGGAGAGAAAACTGGCTAGCAAACCCTAAATAGTGTTTTCTAGATCACATTAGCCATAGTAATTGTGGGTACACATAAGAAGAAAAGAAAAAAATGGAGCTAACTAGAATGAAGGAGGGCATTGTTTTTAAATATGGTTGAAATCTCTTTAAAACAAATATTTAATGTTATACATTTTAATGAAGAACAGATTTGACACCTTTAGCAATATTTTCAAAACAAAAGAACTAAATAAACCTGCCAGAGGAAAGAAGTGGTTTTTAAAATACAGTATAGGAAAATTGTCTTTCAAAAAAAATTAGAAAGAATAAGTAGCTAATTAGAATTAGTATCGCTATTGGTGTATTACTCTGCAATGTTATTCCCATAGAACCTGGATTTTAAATTCACTTTGTTAACATTGTCTTCATATGATGTATTGCAACGTTTTCCCCCTTTGCTAAAACGGGAAAGGGCGTGGCCAGCACAGGCTGCGAATTTGACACCCCTGCCATAGAACATCTTCAGAATCTGTATAGAAACCAGGCACTTAAAATAAACTCACTGCTGAAGTCCATGTTCCCTGCTTTTCTTAAATAAGATTAAAAGTACTATAAGGAATACACAGACTTCTTCAGGAACAAGGTTGAACTGTATTCATATCTCTGTTGAGGAAACAGTAGAAAATTTGTTAAATGACAATTAGTGACGTTTCATGTCTCCTTTATTTCTCTTCTGTAAAAGAAAGTCACAGTTTGGGGATTATTATTTTTTTTTAGAAAAAAAATAAAGCTGCTCTTTTATCAACCTATACTGCTTGTTCCTTTACTGCCGATGGTTATTTCTTCTAAAGTTCAAAACTGCCTTTTTCTCCTTTCTTTTTCACCTCTGACCTTTCTTCTTTTGCTGCTGATGTAATAGTACATTGTGTTTGAGGCTGGACATGAGCCAATTCGTGAGCCTGAAACAGAAGAAAACATTTATCAGGTATAAAATTTGTGCATTTGTGTTCTTGTTCCTCCCAGTAATCATCAAGCATATTTTGTAGAGCAAAATATGTAAAGTTTATTTTAAGCTCATATATTTTTTTCCTAAAGTCATACATTCCATTTCATACTTGTACAGGTTTTGGATTTAATTTGTAGAGTGCAGGTAGTCTTCAACCTATAACCTCAATTGAGCCCAATATTTCTGTGGTGAGGGAGACAGACGTTAAGTGAGTTTTGCCTCATTTTACAACCTTACTTGCCACAGTTGTTAAATGAATCACTCAGTTATTAAGTTAGTAACACAATTGTAAAGTGAATGTGCCCTTTGCTTGTCAGAAGTCACAAAAGGTGACCCCAGGACATTTCAACTGACATAAATATGATTAAGTTGCCAATTGTCCAAATGTTGCTCATGTGACCATGGAGATGGTAGTAAGTGTGGAAAATGGTCATAAGTCACTTTTGCAGTGCCGTTGTAACTTCAGTCATTAAATGAATGATTGTAAATTGAGGACTACTTGCATCATTTAAAATATCTTCTTTCTTCAGTATTTTAAAAAGTTTATCACACACATACAGAGAGAGGGAGAGAAATTGAGAGTACAGTGGTACCTCAAGATACGAACCCCTCGTCTTACGAACAACCCGAGATACGAACCCGGGGTTCTTAAAATTTTCGCCTCTTCTTACGAACTTTTTTCATGTTACGAACCCCAAACCCGAATTTCCGGGTTCGGCGTTCGCCCGGCTGTCACCTTTTAAAACAGCCGGGGGGCTTCCCAGCAGCCTCCCGAAGCCGAACCCGGATGTTCGGGTTCGGCGTTCGGCTTCGGGAGGCTTCTGGGAAGCCCCCCGGCTGTTTTAAAAGGTGACAGCCTGGCGGCGGGGCTTCTCGGCAGCGGTGGCAGGTTGGTAAGATGGAAAACGTTCGGGTTCGGGAGGCCACTTTGGGTTTTTGTCTGGGAGGGAGGGCAGGAGGTCCGGCACTGGGGGAGGGAGTCAGGAAGGTCCTCCTGCTCCCCCCCCAGCAAAAAACCACAAAGACGGTCTGCCGCCGCATGACAGGCACGGCAGAGCAGCCTGGAGCAAAGGGAGTCTGAAACCGCCAGCGGCTTCAGCTTCCCATTGCTCCGCGGGCGGCGGCAGACCGCCTTTGTATTTTTGGCTGGGGGGGGAGCAGGAGGCGCAGGATCGGGCCAGCGGCGGGCGTGAGGTGAGGCAGCAGGTCTGCATCCTGGGCGGCGGGCGAGGAGGCGCGGCCGAGCGAGACGGGGCCGGCAGCGAGACGGGGCCGGCAGCGACTGGGAGCGGCGGCGGTGGCGGCGATGCTGTGTCCGACTCTGGGCTGGTGGCGCCCGACGCAGGGGGCAACATTGTCGGCTGCTCCGGGCCGCTCCCGGAAGCGGCCATGGGAGGGCAAGCTGCCTCAGGGAGGAGGAGGATCGGGCGGGACCAGGTGGGGGCTGGAATTTCTCTGCTGGGAAGAAGCGGTGATGGATCCTCCGTCTACCTCTGTCGGCTGCTCCGGGCCACGGGGGCGAGGATGAAAGGGCGGAAGGCGTGCTCGGCTCTGCCGCTCCAGCCCCTTTCGATCGGCGCGGGAGGCAGGAGAGGACCGGGCGACCGGAGAAGCAGCGCCCCTCGCCCCTGTGACCCGGAACAGCCAACAGAGGTAGACGGATGATCCATCGCCGCCTCTTCCCAGCAGAGAAATTCCAGCCCCCACCTGGTCCCGCCCGATCCTCATCCCTGAGGCAGCTCGCCCTCCCATGGCCGCTTCCTCCACCCTCCATCGCAAGCCCTCGCCACCGCAGCCAACGCGCGCCGCGATCTTCAAGCCCGGCTCCTTTCGGCCCAGCATCCCGGGCCAAGCAGCTGCCTTCCGTCACTGAACCTGGCTCGCCCGGAAGATCGTAGCGCGCGTTGGCTGCGGCGGCGAGGAAAGCCAAGCCGGCAGCAATGTCGCCGCTGCCGCAGCCAACGCACACTACGATCTTCCGGGCGAGCCAGGCTCAGTGACGGAAGGCAGCCGCTTGGCCCGGGATGCTGGGCTGAAAGGAGCCAGGCTTGATCCGCTGAGCCTGGCTGGCCCGGAAGATGGCAGCACGTGTTGCCTGCGCCGGCGAGGGAAGCCAAGCCAGCCAGGCTCAGTGGATCAAGCCCGGCTCCTTTCGGCCCAGCATCCCGGGCCAAGCGGCTGCCTTCCGTCACTGAGCCTGGCTCGCCCTGAAGATCGTAGCGTGCGTTGGCTGCGGCAGCGGCGACGTTGCTGCCGGCTTGGCTTCCCTCGCCACCGCAGCCAACGCGCGCTACGATCTTCCGGGCGAGCCAGACTCAGTGATGGAAGGCAGCCGCTTGGCCCGGGATGCTGGCCCGAAAGGAGCCGGGCTTGATCCGCTGAGCTGATGTTCCCCGGTGCGTCGGGCGCCGCCAGCCCCGAGTCGGATGCACCCTCGCCGCTGCGCCCAGCCACTGCCCGCCCCGTCCTAGCTGGAGCCTGAGCCGGTCGGTCGCGCCTCCTTGCCCGCCCGCCCGCCCAGTATGCAAACATGAAAAACGTGGAGGTTGGTGAACAAAGGCCAGAACTTTCGGCTTCTGGGTGGATGGGAGGAGCTAAGCGGTGGGAGGAATCAATGCCGCTGGGCTGGTAACATCTCCCCAATGTAAAAAGCCGCTGGGCTGGCTTAGCTCCCCCTTTCCAGCCCGAGGCCGAAAGAAAAACGCGGAGGCTGCAGGAGTCGGGATGTGTGGGAGAGGTCCGCGGGAGAACCGGGGGGACCCCAGCCCACGCCTGCTGCTTGCTCTCCCGGAAAGACCCCAGCCCACACCTTCGGGAGCTTCCCAGCCGGGTCCCTTCCACGGGGCAATGGCCACGGCTACCCCCAGTTCTCCCGCTGACCCTTTCCACACACGCACACCATCCCCACTCTCCGCGCCGCCAGTTGGCTGTCATCTTCTAAAGAAGCAAGAAGAGGAGGAGGAGCTGGGCGCCGGTGGTGGTGGAGGAAGGCGCCCAGCTCCTCCTCCTCTTCTTGCTTTTTTAGAAGATGACAGCCGGCCGGCGGTGCGGAGAATGTGGCTCGGAGGCTGGGAGAGAGGCGGAATACAGGAGGAGGAGGAGGAGGGAGGCCAGGAGGGAGAGGGGGAAGGAGGGAGGGAGGAAATCAGAGAAGACGCACGTACAAACCACCCGTGCGTTTCCCTCCCTTCCCTTCCAGTCATTGCAAGCCAGACAGTAACTGTTGACTTTTCCGTTAATCCACCCACGAGGCTCCCTCCGGGCAGCCTGCGCTGTCTCCCCCTGTCTCCCCCCCCTCCACCCACACCCGAACAAAATCCGAATGCCGGCAGAAATGAGGCAAAAGGGGTGAATTTTGAGCTTGCACGGATTAATCGCTTTTCCATTGATTCCTATGGGAAACTTTGTTTCGTGTTATGAACTTTTCACCTTACGAACCTCCTCCTTTCACCAATTAAGTTCGTATCATGAGGTATTACTGTAGTTGACAAATTGACCCATGGTTGTTGGAATCCACATTATATCCATAATTACATAAAATTATTTCAACTTAACCAGATTTAGAGTTGCAGTATTTTCTTTTAACATAATTAAGAACAAGGACAACTTTCTTTTCCTGAACTCTGGCTACAATTATCATTTTGGAAGCCCTATGTAGTACTAACAGATTTTTTAATCGTAAGAAGTATAGGCTTTTATGGAAGGTTGTTTGATTGTATAATACATTTCCTGTGCTACAAGAACTATTATTGCCTTTTTGTATTTGGGTGTTTACCAGATATGCAGTAACATTTGTTATGATTTTATTTGTTTGTTTATATGTGTTAATGGAATGTTTCTTAAGTGGTTTAGAAACCCTCTTTGTCATACAATACTCAACTAAAGGAGCCTGACAATCACCTTAGTCTAAAGTTTGTGGAGGAACCAGTTTCTCAGTGCTCATTTAAAAGCTGATAAGAATAAGCTATTTTAATCTCTGGTGGGATGCTATTCCTCAGGGAAAGGGCTACACGATTTCCTGTGTCCTTCTCAATAACACAGTTTCATTTATGAGATTTGGAGAATGCCAACTCTGTCTCCTCATACAGATGGGTAGAGCCATGGGGAATAGACAGTAGTAAGACCTAATGCTGTGTAAAACTTTGTATGTGAGAACCAGTATCTTGAATTGTATTGTAAAGCCTGCCTGTAACCAATGGAAGAGTAATGAAATCTGCCCATAACTCCTTCTACAGTTGAAATTCTTTCTAAAGGTGAACAAATGGTTTTAAAAATCCCTTTGCTTATAGATCCATAATAATTATTCCATTTTATGCCCAGGTTTTCTGGATTTAGTTAATTAAATGTCACTGAACAGACATTACTCTGGAGGTTGCATAAATAAATATCCACCATCCTAACTTGTTACTAACTTATAGTTTTCAGAGAAAATAATACAGTTTCTTTTATTGTGTTCATCCAGTTTTATTTGATTCTTTCTCTGTTTCCCACAACATTGCCAACCATAATTGTTTTTTCTAGTTCATAATTCCTTTGCATCTCATTTGAAATTTATGAATTTCTTTCATAACCATAACTATTTACAGTAAAATACCATTGTTTTAACTGTCCTGACCTTGACAATGATAAAAATGTTAATATTATTCATGATATTTTTAAAATTTTGTCATGTTTTCCTTAGAATGAAACTTTACTTGTTCAGAATATTTTCTTAATTTATTTCTGTAATGAAAACTATGTATTACTTTTGCTTCATTATCAACTCCAGGTTTACTAAGTATATTTGCTGGCATTATCTTGGCTTTTTAAAATGTAACATTCGCCCAGATTTTTCACTTTCAAAATCAACTTCTAAGCCACGTTAAGCTAACAAGTAATATCATCTGTATATCTGAGATTGTTAGCAGTTCCGCCTCTCAATTTTTATTCCATCTGACACCTCTTCTAATCCTTCTAATTCTATAATGTATTTGCTGCTGAAGATAAACCAGGGAAAGCACTATGCACCCCGTGTCGCCCTTTCATATTTCCTGAACCACTGTTTCTCCAATTTCAGTTGTTTCATTCTTCATTGTAAAAAAATGAAATAATCTTTATTGGGTGCTGATCTGCTCCCTGATCTAATTTAAAGTGTTGTTTATGGTCTTTAAAGCCCTAGAAGGCATGGGGCCAACTTATCTGCGGAAGTGTCTTCTCCCCATTACATCAGTCTGCCAAGAGTTGTTCTGAGGATGAGATGGATGACCCCTTAATTTGAATGGATTTTGACTCACTGGATTGCATTTCTCCATCTTCTTGTTTTGTATTATGTGGTCAATTTATTTCTGATATTGTACATTCAGTTATGTCAGTATCAGGGGTGGATTCTACATAACTTCCGTATTGGTTTGCGTGGCGATGGAAGTATGTGTTTTGTAGAATCTTCTGTAGCTAATTCATCCTGGGCAAGTTGTAGAAAATGCAATTATAGAACGGACTAAATTTTCAGTACTGTGGATATACAGTGATACCTCGTTTTACAAACGCCTCATCATACAAACTTTTCGAGATACAAACCCGGGGTTTAAGATTTTTTTGCCTCTTACAAACTATTTTCACCTTACAAACCCACCGCCGCAGCTGGGATGCCTCACCTCTGGACTTCCGTTGCCAGCGAAGCACCCGTTTTTGCGCTGCTGGGATTCCTCTGAGGCTCCCCTCCATGAGAAACCCCACCTCTGGACTTCCGTGTTTTTGTGATGCTGCAGGGGAATCCCAGCAGGGAAATCCCAGCAGCACAAAAACGGGCGCTTCGCTGGCAACGGAAGTCTGGAGGTGGGGTTTCCCATGGAGGGGAGCCTCAGGGGAATCCCAGCAGCACAAACCCACCGCCGCAGCTGGTATGCCTCACCTCTGGACTTCCGTTGCCAGCGAAGCACCCGTTTTTGTGCTGCTGGGATTCCTCTGAGGCTCCCCTCCATGAGAAACCCCACCTCTGGACTTCCGTGTTTTTGTGATGCTGCAGGGGAATCCCAGCAGGGAAATCCCAGCAGCACAAAAACGGGCGCTTCGCTGGCAACGGAAGTCTGGAGGTGGGGTTTCCCATGGAGGGGAGCCTCAGGGGAATCCCAGCAGCACAAAAACGGGCGCTTCGGCTGGCAAAAGGTGTGAATTTGTGGCTTGCACGCATTAATTGCTTTTCCATTGATTCCTATGGGAAACATTGTTTCGTCTTACAAACTTTTCACTTTAAGAACCTCGTCCCAGAACCAATTAAGTTTGTAAGACAAAGTACCACTGTATTTTGGGCATTCTTTTTTACATCGTACTTTTATTTTATAATTATCTAATGCATTGATAAAAATATCAGTAAATTTACAACATTTATTTGATCTGAAAAGAAGCTCAATTTATAAAACTAACCCATTTCAACACATTTTTCTTTCCTTCAGTTAAGCACCCAATTAAGTATATGTGAATGAATGCCTTTTGAGTTGAGATTAAAAAAATCTGAATAGAAAAAAAGTTTTCATTTTGCAAGCAACTGAAAAGATAGAAAGCAGAATTACTAAATATAGTCATAAGTGAGACAGAAATACCTCTTCTTAAGAATGAAAAGGCAAAGTAGAAATGTGCCATAGTACTTATGATCCATTCTTCCATTACAAAGTAGCTGTCAATGCTGTGAGTGTTATAAGATGTTGACAGGAATTTCCTTTCCGCTTTCAAACAATCTGAAAAGAACTTACTTATTATTTATTAAGTGATAATACACATAGTGCATGATAACTTTGTTCTTGAATAGTAGAAATCAGTGATGGCAAACCTTTTTTGCCTTGGGTGTCAAGAGCATGGGTGTGTGCTTTCAAGCATGCACGAGTGCCCACACCCATAATTCAATGCCTGGGTAGAGCGAAAACAGCTTCCCCCGCCCCTCTGGAGGCCGGAAATGGCCTGTTTACCAACTTCTGGTGTGCCAAGTAGGCTCATGTTTCGCCCTCCCCAGGAGCTGGGGGAAAGTAAAAACACTCTCCCACACTCTCTGGGGGGTGTTTTTGGATCCCCAGAGGCTCTCTAGAAGCCCAAAACGCCCCACAGAGCCTCTGTGTGAGCAAAAAATTAACTGGCTAGCACACATATGCACGTTGGAGCTGAGCCAGGGCAACTGTTCATATGCCAGCAGATATGGCTCTGTATGCCACCTGTGGCACCATGCCATAGGTTCGCCATCACTGGTATAAGTCAAAGCTGGTACTCGTATTGGGCTACTATGTCCAATAGATATTGTAACTCTAAACCATCTGTAATCTGTAAAGTTAAAATCTGATAAATTCTGATGAAAGGGACAATGGAAATAAAGAAAGTATTGTAATACAGTACAAATGTTTAAAATGAGATATTCTGCATCTTTTGAATTACTAGGGGAAAATTTACATATATTCCTCTCGTTGACTTTTCTGCTATAGATAATAACATTTTCCAATTCTCAAGTTAAGAACAGTCTTGATTTCGTCTCTTAATGTTGTATACAATTTTTCTCAACTAGGTATTGAATTCTGTTTCATGTATACACATATAGTGTATCACAACAGATTATTATAGTAGTTTATAGAGTTTGCATTATAGTATAGGTATAAAGGATAATAAAAGTCCTCTGATACAATAACATGGTATGTACTCATAACACTACATAAAAGGTCTCCACACGGGATAGTTAAATAAATCTTTATTGGAGTATATATTCAAATAAATAATACAACTCCGAGACCGCCTTCTGCCGCACGAATCCCAGCGACCGATTAGGTCCCACAGAGTGGGCCTTCTCCGGGTCCCGTCAACTAAACAATGTCGGTTGGCGGGCCCCAGGAGAAGAGCCTTCTCTGTGGCGGCCCCGGCCCTCTGGAACCAACTCCCCCCGGAGATTAGAACTGCCCCTACTCTCCCTGCCTTCCGTAAAGCTCTCAAAACCCACCTTTGTCATCAGGCATGGGGGAACTGAAACACCTCCCCCGGCCACATACAATTTATGTATGGTATGTTTGTGTGTGTGCTTGTTAATATAGTGGGGTTCTTTTTAAAACTATTTTAAATACTTAAATTTATTGAATTTATTTGGATTTGTATGATTGTTTATATTTTTTGTTGTGAGCCGCCCCGAGTTCGCGGAGAGGGGCGGCATACAAATCTAAATAATAAATAAATAAATAAACTGTCGGTAATAAAAAAAGATTACATGGAACTTAATTAAGTATAAAACCTAATCTAATAATTAAGGTCAGAAAAAGTGAGATGAGAGAAAGGTCACAAGCCTAACAAGATATTAAAGAAACTAAACAATAGCACCAATAAATGAAACTTAATTTCTAGAAAGTATTAGGCTGCAAATAAATACATTACAAAAGAAAAGAGTGATTGAAACCAAGTGTAATAAGGATTCGTTGAAAGGAGAAGAAATCAAGAAAATGCACAAGTTTCAGAAACATCTCTTTTATTGATTCCATCAAAGTTCTTTAATTATTCATCCTCAAATGAGGAAGACTCAGATCTCTTCTACAAGATACTAATAGGACAGTCATTGGTACCTACAATTAGAAGCTTCACATATTGCTCAAGTCCTTTCTCTTCCCAAATAATAAATTAGAGTAACAAATATGGGTTGAGACTAGATGTGCAAATTCTACATAGAAAATATATATATAAGAAATAGTACAATATTATAAGATACTAATTCTGATGTCGTGCAAACTTACAGATTTATTGTGAAGGAGTCCTTTTTTAAATTTAAACTTAGGTTACTAGATAGTAAACTTAAAACATCTGTCCATATGGCCATAATAATATAAGATGGAGGCTAGTACAAGGACAAAGTGGAATTCCAAGAACTATGGAAAAAGGACTTTCATCTCATTCATTATACAAAACTAT
Source organism: Erythrolamprus reginae (assembly GCF_031021105.1). NCBI lineage: Eukaryota > Metazoa > Chordata > Lepidosauria > Squamata > Dipsadidae > Erythrolamprus > Erythrolamprus reginae. Next base: position 80,329,565 of record NC_091952.1, on the reverse strand, counting down.
CTGTTTCAGATTATAGAGTCATGTATATCATCCATTAAACTTCCAGTAAGAGCTTCCAGTACTTTCCAAGTTGATCCTAATTACATTTTTTCTTTCCACAGGTTCCTACTAGCCAAAAGAAAGAAGGTGTTTATGATGTGCCAAAAAGTCAACCTGTAAGTGTAAGTATATAATATATTTACGGATGAAACCTCTTCCCCCAAATTTTAGATTTTCAAAAATTACTCTAGCACAATTATCACAGCGAGGCTTAAAATACCTATGTACCACTTCCTTATTTATATGAGCTATAATTACTTTAAGTGTAAAGAATATCCATCCCAACAATTGATTTATATTAATCTCACTTTTTTGAATGAGCAGAGAAACTGTTGTTACATATACTATTTTGAATAAAATTGGAACAAGAAACAGATCAAGGAATAGGGCAGTGATGGCGAACCTATGGCAGGCGTGCCACGCGGAGCCATATGGAGGGCACACAAGCATCGACCTATGTCAATTCCAGCATGCATGCATATGCCTGCCAGCTGATTTTCGGCCTTGGGGAAGACTGTTTTGCCCTCCGGAGGCTTTGGGGAGGCTTCCTGAACCCACCGAGTGTGAAAAACGGCCCAATGGGCAAACCGGAAGTTTGGAAAAATGAACTTACAGTTTGCCCATTGTGCTGTTTCTCACAGTCCAGGGCTTCATGAAGTTTCCCTGAAGCCTCTGGAGTGCAAAAAAACAGTACAACAGGCAAACCGGAAATCCTTTTCTGTGAACTTCTTGTTTGGATGTTTTTTCACCATCCCAGGCTTTAGTGAGATTAGTGTGCATGTGTTGGGGCAGGCAAAACAAATAAAGTTCACCATCACTGGAATAGGGGATGTGGAAGGATTATATTTTCTCATCTTTTTTTAGGAATCTGCCTTGCCTAACCTGAACTTCTTCAAATGTATAGAGTTCAATTTCCAGAACTGGTCCTCTTAGCTGAGAAATTATTTAGAAACCATTCAGATGCAGATATAGGATGAGATAAATATTCAGTTTGATCTAGATGTAGTTTAAAATGACAGTGGAGGATACTATGAAGTGGGGCTTCAGTCTAGAAGGGCCCTATGCAAAGTGGGAGAACAGTCATAGCCAGTGATGGAGCGGTCAGGAACGCAGTTCTGGTAGCAAAATTTGGAGCTCCACCCCAAAGCACCCAATTTGCACTGAAAGATGTTGAAACAAAATGCATAAACCACGCCCACAGTGTGGTAGCAAAAATTATGGTAGACCATCACTGGTCATAGCCCCTTTTTAAGTTTTTTTTAAAAAGCTATTTCCTGTGGAGGAGGAAATATTAAACATAGTTCTGTTGGTGTCAATAGAGTAATGGTATTTTTCCCCTTCCTGTATATGAAGGAAGAGGCCGAAGAGTATATAAGCATATCTTCTTTGTGTTTTATCCAGTTAGGTTATTGCTGGATATGTACTACTACTACATCCAGTTAAGTTACTGGTAGCTAATTTTAAACAAATTAGTGAAAATAGAAAGAATGGAAAGACAGAGATAGACTTGTCCTTAAAGTAGTCTTACATAAACACTTAACTGGTATTAAAGTTCATTCTAAATCCGGTTGCATAGAATAATGATGATCAAATGTGCATGCCAGGTCGGTGGTTAATAAAGCTCTCCTCATCCGGGATTTGATCCTGGATGAGGAGGCCGACCTGGCATGTATTACTGAAACCTGGCTGGGCCCGGAGGGAGGTGTTCCTCTCTCTGAAATTTGCCCAGCCGGGTTTCAGATATGGCATCAACCGCGACCCCAGGGGAGGGGGGGAGGAGTGGCTATTGTAGCCAGGGAGAGCCTTTGCCTGCGTAGACTCATTGCTCCGGAAATAGCGGGTTGCGAGTCTCTCTTGCTGAAGTTGGACTTAGGAGTTCAGGTGGGCTTATTCCTCACGTACCTGCCTCCCAGCTGCGTGTCAAAAGCCCTGCCTGTGCTACTCGAGGAGGTAGCCGGGTTGGCGGTAGAGTTCCCCAGACTTATTGTCTTGGGGGACTTCAATCTGCCGTCACTCGGCGAAACCTCTGGGTTGGCACAGGAGTTCATGGCCACCATGACAGCCGTGGACCTGACTCAAGTAGTTCAGGGTCCGACTCACGAGGGAGGGCACGCACCTGACATGGTATTCCTTTCCGAGCAATTGAGTAATGGTCTGAGACTAAGGGGCTTAGAAGTGTTGCCTTTGTCATGGTCAGACCATTTCCTACTACGGCTTGACTTCCTGGCTCCAATCCTCCCCCGCAGGGAGGCGGAACCAATGAAGATGTTCCGCCCCAGGCGCCTGATGGACCCAGAGGGCTTTCAGACGGCGCTTGGGGTTATTCCAGAGGCACTCGTCCACAGTTCGGCGGAGTCTCTCGCGGAGGCCTGGAACAGGGCTGCAGCGGGGGCTCTTGACCGGATTGCGCCTTTGCGACCTCTCCATGGCGCTAGACCCCGTAGAGCCCCATGGTTCAACGAGGAGCTCCGGGAGTTGAAACGCCAAAAGAGACGTCTAGAGAAGCGATGGAGGAAGAGTAGGTCTGAATCCGATCGAACACTTGTAAGAGCTTTTATTAAGACTTACAAAGTGGCGCTCAAGGCGGCAAGATGCGCGTACCATGCCGCCTTGATTGCATCAGCGGAATCCCGCCCGGCCGCTCTGTTTAGGGTGACCCGCTCCCTTCTTAACCAGGGGGGAGTTGGGGAGCCCTTGCAGAGTAGTGCCGAGGAGTTTAACACGTTTTTCGCTGATAAAGTCGCTCAGATCCGGGCCGACCTCGACTCCAATTGTAAAACAGAGTCGACTGACAACGAGTCAGTCGAGGTGACTGGGGCACGTACTTGTCCACCTGTCTGGGAAGAGTTTGATCTGGTGACACCTGATGAAGTGGACAAGGCCATTGGAGCTGTGAGTTCCGCCACCTGTTTACTGGATCCGTGTCCCTCCTGGTTGGTTTCGGCCAGCAGGGAGGTGACACGGAGCTGGGCCCAGGAGATTACCAACGCTTCCTTGGGGAGGGGAGTTTTTCCATCACTCTATAAAGAAGCGCTTGTGCGCCCCCTCCTCAAGAAGCCCTCCCTGGACCCAGCCGTACTTAACAACTATCGTCCAGTCTCCAACCTTCCCTTTATGGGGAAGGTTGTCGAGAAGGTGGTGGCACTCCAGCTCCAGCGGTCCTTGGAAGAAGCCGATTATCTAGGTCCCCAGCAGTCGGGTTTCAGGGCCGGTTACAGCACGGAAACCGCTTTGGTCGCGTTGATGGATGATCTCTGGCGGGCCCGGGACAGGGGTTTATCCTCTGTCCTGGTGCTCCTCGACCTCTCAGCGGCTTTCGATACCATCGACCATGGTATCCTTCTGCACCGGCTGGAGGGGTTGGGAGTGGGAGGCACTGTCCTTCAGTGGTTCTCTTCCTACCTCTCTGGCCGGTCGCAGTCGGTGTTAGTGGGGGGCCAGAGATCGACTCCTAGGTTTCTCCCTTGTGGGGTACCTCAGGGGTCGGTCCTCTCCCCCCTGCTATTCAACATCTACATGAAACCGCTGGGCGAGATCATCCAAGCACATGGGGTGAGGTATCATCAATATGCGGATGATACCCAGCTTTACATCTCCACCCCATGCCCAGTCAACGAAGCGGTGGAAGTGATGTGCCGGTGCCTGGAGGCTGTTGGGGCCTGGATGGGTGTCAACAGACTCAAGCTCAACCCGGATAAGACGGAGTGGCTGTGGGTTCTGCCTCCCAAGGACAATCCCATCTGTCCGTCCATCACCCTGGGGGGGGAATTATTGACCCCCTCGGAGAGGGTCCGCAACTTGGGCGTCCTCCTCGATCCACAGCTCACATTAGAACAACATCTTTCAGCTGTGGCGAGGGGGGCGTTTGCCCAGGTTCGCCTGGTGCACCAGTTGCGGCCCTATCTGGACCGGGACTCATTGCTCACAGTCACTCATGCCCTCATCACCTCGAGGTTCGACTACTGTAATGCTCTCTACATGGGGCTACCTTTGAAAAGTGTTCGGAAACTTCAGATCGTGCAAAATGCAGCTGCGAGAGCAGTCATGGGCCTACCTAGGTATGCCCATGTTTCACCATCACTCCGCAGTCTGCATTGGTTGCCGATCAATTTCCGGTCACAATTCAAAGTGTTGGTTATGACCTTTAAAGCCCTTCATGGCATCGGACCAGAATATCTCCGAGACCGCCTCCTGCCGCACGAATCCCAGCGACCGATTAGGTCCCACAGAGTGGGCCTTCTCCGGGTCCCGTCAACTAAACAATGTCGGTTGGCGGGCCCCAGGGGAAGAGCCTTCTCTGTGGCGGCCCCGGCCCTCTGGAACCAACTCCCCCCGGAGATTAGGACTGCCCCTACTCTTCCTGCCTTCCGTAAACTCCTTAAAACCCACCTTTGCCGTCAGGCATGGGGGAACTGAAACATCTCCCCCTGGGCACGTTTAATTTATGCATGGTATGTCTGTGTGTGTGACTGTTAGCATATGGGGTTTTTTAAATATTTAAATATTTTAAATTTATCTGATTGCTTATGATTTGTTTTTTACATGTTGTGAGCCGCCCCGAGTCTTCGGAGAGGGGCGGCATACAAATCTAAGTAATAAATAAATAAATAAATGATGACATCAAATGTGCATGATGACATCTGCAGCACGAATCCTAGCGACCAGTTAGGTCCCACAGAGTTGGCCTTCTCCGGGTCCTGTCGACTAAACAATGTCATTTGGCGGGACCCAAGAGAAGAGCCTTCTCTGTGGCGGCCCTGACCCTATGGAACCAGCTCCCCCCAGATATCAGAGTTGCCCCCACCTTCCTTGCCTTTCGCAAGCTCCTTAAAACCCACCTCTGTCATCAGGCATGGGGGAACTGAAATCTTTCCCCCTTTCCCCTAGGCTTATAGAATTTATACATGACATGCTTGTTTGTATGATTGGTCTCTTAAATTGGGGTTTTTAGATTATTTTTTAATATTAGATTTGTTACATTGTCTTTTTTATTGTTGTTAGCCGCCCCGAGTCTTCGGAGAGGGGCGGCATACAAATCTAATAAATAAATAAACAAACAAACAAACAACCTTGATCTGCATATTGGTATCAGACGATCAGCGGTGGGCTACGAGCCGGAACGTTAAATTGTGCTTGCCACCGCAGCTCGTAAATTCTTGCGGGACCAGCGCAATTTTGTTGCTGCACCTGTGGAGAAAGCAAAATCATGCATGGAGCCACAGGTGCACCCATGTTTCAGTGTGCGCTGAAGCAAAAAAACCTCACCGAAACACGGGCGCACCTGCAGTTCTGTGCACAATTTTGCTTCCTCCACAGGTGCAACAGCAAAATCGCGCTGGTCCTGCAAGAAATTACAAGCTGCAGCGGCAAGTGCAATTTAGCGTTCTGGCTCGTAGCCCACTGCTGCAGACAATGATATAGAAACACATAAGGCCATCATCTACATACCGTTGTAAGATTGCTGCAGTGTCCTGTGGATGTACCTTTTCCCCCCCTAGTAGATGCATTGAAATTATAGGGATGAATTAGTCCTTCTGTTCAATTGCTTTCATTATGCCTAATGTAGTTCCGATTTAGTATGTTCCGAGCTTAATAAATATTCATATTGTCAGAAATTAAGAGAAATGTTTGAAAGATTATAAGTGAAAATCAAACACAAATCAAATCATTGATATTTTCTCCACAAATTATTAGGAAAAGGAAAGAAAATGAAGCATGCACTAATTACACACAATTCGAACACATTTATTTGTATTCATTTTTCACTATTTTTTTCTTTATTAGACAATTCTTTAAAATTCAATTTGTGTCAGGATTACCTAGTGTACCTCTGTCTGGTTTACATATTCAAGGATACAGTACTTACTTAAATAGTAGATCTTGTCCCTATGAATCTCTGAATAACTTACCCGGGTTTTAAGATTTTTTTGCCTCTTCTTACAAACTATTTTCACCTTACAAACCCACCGCTGCCGCTGGGATGCCCCGCCTCTAGACTTCTGTTGCCAGCAAAGCACCCGTTTTTGTGCTGCTGGGATTCCCCTGAGGTTCCCCTAAATGGGAAACCCCACCTCCGGACTTCCATGTTTTTGCAATGCTGCGGTTTCACTGATGCTCCCTTCACTGGGAAACCCCACCTCTGGACCTCTGTTGCCAGCGAAGCGCTAGTTTTTGCGATGCTGGGATTCCCCTGCAGCATCGCAAAAACACAGAAATCTGGAGGTGGGGTTTCCCATGGAGGGGAGCCTCAGGGGAATCCCAGCAGCACAAAAACAGGCGCTTTGACTGGCAAAAGTGGTGAATTTTGGGCTTGCATGCATTAATCGCTTTTCCATTGATTCCTATGGGAAACATTGTTTCGTCTTACAAACTTTTCACCTTAAGAACCTGGTCCCGGAACCAATTAAGTTTGTAAGATGAGGTATCACTGTACTTGTTTTCATTTTGAGGAAAGTTGGCATTGGCAAAGCTTTTTTCTTGTTATGTTGATGAATGTCAAAATTAATCTGCTGCGAAAACGGAATTTACAACTGCAAACATTTGCATACTAGAAAACAGATTTGTTACCTATACTGGCTCTGGATATTAGGCAACTTTTTAAAGCTGTTCCTTAAAATTTTCCTATAGTGCTTATGGTCAGTCTTCCTTAACTTTTTTACCCTCGCCTTCAACCCAAATCTTTCCCAACTGCTGGCACCCAGCTGTGTGAACTTAATTTTTTCAAAATTCCCAGCCAAAATCTGGGACTTGAAGTGCAATATATGTGGAGGGCACCAAATCAAGGAGAAATGCATAGATAAAACTTCCCACTCTTCAAATACATGTGAGCAAAAACAAATAAAGTAGATTTCACTAAATGACATCTTTCAATATTTTGCATATCTGCTGAATATTGCAATTCTATCATGTGAAATTAAAACTTGCTGAAGTACAAGCTTCTTAATGAGCTGTTTTTCATATTTTCCCTAAAGCCTCCCATTATACACACATGTCAGGTTTTTCTTGTCATTGGATTTTAGCAACAGGAGGCAAATCACAAATACCTTTCACTAAGCCTGTCACTCAAGAAACAATAAAACCTAATCTTCCCATCAACATGTCCAAATTATTTGTTTACAACTTTATGAAGGCTTTCAAGCGACTCGCAGTGCTATATTAAGATCTATCCATTCCCTGTTCTCCTGATTCAGTTTTGCCTGCAGTTGATTAATCATATATTCCTACAAAGAGAAGGTTACCTCTGTCTGCAAATGACTCAAGACACACTAATTTTGATTTTAATGGGTATAGGTCCTCTGAAAGACTTCTGTCAATCTAGATTTTCCTTGGTAATAGAGTACTATTCGTTGCACATTCAAACACATTTCCACGCATTTAAAAACAAAAATGCATTATATAACAAGTGAGGAATATGCAACCTTTCTAATGTAGTTGAACCACGGGTCTCATCAACCTAGCCAACATAACCGAGGATGAAAGATGCTATGAATTGTTTATCATCCTCACAAATGCCATAGATTTCTTATCTCTATGGCAAAGATGGAGTCATCTTTGACCCAGTTATGGCTGATACCAGTCAAATGGTTTAAAAGTAGTACAGTTTTATTAAGAGAGCCAGCACATGAATTCTAAGGGTAAGTTGTTTATTATTTATGGTTCAATACACAGTGTAGCACAAGGCCACTTTTTAAAACAACAGCAGCATTTCAGTAGAGAGAAAGCAGACCCTTGTTAGCCAGTCAGCAAGCAGCTAAGCTTCTTTTCATCCTATATTATTATATGTTTTCATGTTGCTAGGTGATCTTTATCACAGTTATCTCATTTGTGTTTGACTGCTTGTATTGCCTTATCATATTTTAAGTTTACCTTCCTTTTCTTTTCTTGTATCTTCAAAAGTAGCATCCAGATGGCATTCAGAGTGGCATCTGCATACATTGCCCTCGAGCAATATAAACAACTTGCTTAAGCCAGCCAGGAAACCTATTCCACACTCCGTACAGATATTTTATTATCCCATTAGTGATGCATTTATTTTTTCCTGGGAATTTCTATAACATTTGTGGGATGACTGTTCTCTGACTATGATAATTCCCAGCTGAAAAACTTACACAAAAGAAACAAAACTGTTTTTTACAGCATTTGCTTCCTCGTTAATTTTAATTAGTAAGGGCAAAAATAATAATTTATAATTTATAATAATAATTTATTAGATTTGTATGCCGCCCATCTCTGAGGACTCGGAGCGGTTCACAACAAGCAAAAACATCATATACAAATCCAATATTAAAACAGTTCTAAAAACACTTATTAAAAAACAATCATACAACCCGAGCAAACCATACATAAAACTAAACAGCTAAGGGTATATTAATTTCCCCATGCCTGGTGACATAGGTGGGTTTTCAAGAGTTTACAAAAGGCAAGGAGGGTTGGGGCAATCATAAGCTCTGGGGGGGAGTTGATTCCAGAGGGCCAGGGCCGCCACAGAGAAGGCTCTTTCCCTGGGTCCCGCTAGACGGCATTATTTTGTCGACGGGACCTGGAGAAGGCCAACTCTGTAGGACCTAATCGGTCGCTGGGATTTATGTGGCAGCAGGCAGTCCCAGAGGTATTCTGATCCGATACCATGTAGGGCTTTATAGGTCATAACCAACACTTTGAATTGTGACCGGAAACTGATTGGCAGCCAGTGCAGGCTGCGGAGTGTTGACGAAACATGGGCATATCTGGGAAAGCCCATGATTGCTCTTGCAGCCGCATTCTGCCCGATCTGAAGTTTCCGAACACTTTTCAAAGGTAGCCCCATGTAGAGAGTATTGCAGTAATAAAACCTCGAGGTGATGAAGGCATGAGTGACTGTGAGCAGTAACTCCCTGTCCAAATAGGGCCGCAACTGGTGCACCAGATGAACCTGGGCAAACGCCCTCCTCGCCACAGCCAAAAGATGGTACTCTAAGGTGTGGATCGAGGACGCCCAAGTTGTGGACCCTCTCTGAGGCGGTTAATAATCCCCCCTTCCCAGGTGATGGATGGACAGATGGAATTGTCCTTGGGAGGCAGAACCCACAGTCACTCCATCTTGTCAGGGTTGAGTTTGAGCCTATTGACACCCATCCAGGCGCTAACAGCCTCCCGGCACCGGCACATCACTTCCACTGCTTCACTGACTGGACATGGGGTGGAGATTTACAACAATACTGATGATACCTCACCCCATGCCCTTGGATGATCTCACCCAGCGGTTTCATGTACATATTAAATAGCAGGGGGGAGAAGACCGACCCCTGAGGCACCCCACAAGGGAGAGTCCTAGAGGTCAACCTCTGACCCCCACTAACAGTGACTGCGATTGACTGGAGAGGTAGGAGGAGAACCACTGAAGAACCGTGCCTCCCACTCCCAACCCCTCCAGCCGGTGCAGGAGGATACCATGGTCGATGGTATCGAAAGCCGCTGAGAGGTCAAGAACCACCAGGACAGAGGACAAGCCCCTGTCCAAGGCCCCCTAGAGATCATCCATCAGCACGACCAAAGCAGTTTCCTAGCTGTAGCCAGGCCTGAACCCTGACTGTTGGGGGCCTAGATAATCGGCTACTTCCGAGGACCTCTGGAGCTGGAGCGACACCACCTTCTCGACAACCTTCCCCATATAAAAAGAAGGTTGGAGACTGGACGATAGTTGTTGAGTACGGCTGGGTCCAAGGAAGGCTTCTTGAGGCGGGGGCGCACAAGTGCCTCCTTGTAGGGAGCCGGGAAGGACCCCTCCCTCAAAGAAGCGCTGACAATCTCCTGGACCCAGCTCCAGGACTAAAAAAAATGACCTGACCTCTTCATTGCCTTTTTCAACTAATATCCTGGACATTATTCAAAGACTTTCTGTATTTTATACCAGAGAACACTATACCTCCCTCGTCATCCAGGTACATTATCTGGCCTCTTAATAGTATCCTTGTTTGGTAAATTAATGTTGCTATGCCCTTCTGAAACATCTCCTTGAAAATATGCCATTGATGTTTTTCTAGTCTGGTCATTTTGAACTTTGATCTCAATATGGCCAACTTGTGTTGTATTGCAGAATTTGTTCCCCAGTACCTGCCTTCCTTCCATCAATATATTTAGCAGTTCTGAATCAACTAAGTGTCTGCAGATTAAAGGCCATTTATTACCATGTGGACCCTGCTTCAGATAGAAAACTGTTGTAAGAAGAAGAGGCACGAAATATAAGAGCAAGGAAGGGACAGTAGATGAAACAGTTTATGGTACAAGAAAAATAAAGACACCACAGGCAGTAAAGCCAAAAATACTCATTCTTCTGCTTCACATAATAAAAGCCTCAATTTGCTGCTTGGACCACCTTGTTATAATGGACATATTTGGAAAAGAGAGCATCAGTCCAAACTGTAATAAAAAAAACCTATATGTTCTGAATAAGAACAATGGATAAAACTCCTCTGCGCATGGTCATTCAGAAAGGCAAGGCACTCTTCATAAACAATTAATTTTATATCTACCATATGGTGTGATTTCTTTCCATTTTTCTTTCTTTTTAGATTTGCCCAGAAAGATAGGAAATTGTAACGCATATTGTTCTTTAATTTTTACATCACTTTGAAGAGCATTAAGTCAACTACCGAAACAGATTTGCAAATAAAAATAGGGACTTTAGAAAAGGCACAGTGGTGGAGTCCCTGCGGGAATTGAGGGGTTAACCTGTGAACTTTATGCCTAATGAAATCTACCCTCATTGCCTAGCAGAGATCTTTTACTATGGTTAATATATGCCATCGTCATGTATTTTCCTCAGCTCTCAAATTTCATGATGCGACCAGCCTTAACTTTGCTATGTCTTGTGCTAATGGAATGTTACAGTTCTGATGAGATTCCATTGACAAGACTAAACGTCAGTTTTGCTTTTAGCACTTTGAATGTGGGTTCAAGGCTGACTAGTCTGATGTAGGTCAAACAAGCAGGCAGCTTAGAGCCAACACTTACTCTTTTTTTAGGTTCTGCAGAATTGAGATACATTTTGCACAATTTAGTAAATAGATGCATGGACTAATAGTTACAGGCATTGGTTTAAATATTTAAAAGTGTTCAGGCTATAAATTCCACTCTTCCTCTGTAGCCTGCTTATCTGTGTGGTATATCTCTGTGTTTTCCCACTTCTGCCAATTTAGCAGCTAATAAAGAATAATTTAGGCTTTTTTCTTTTTCTCACCCTGCTGTTCTACCTTATAAAAAGCCCAATGATTATATTTTAAAATAAAAATACTTATGGACAGTAAAACCTTAAAAAATGATAGTTTTACCTGATTTATATTTATATTTATTAGATTGTATGCCGCCCCTCTCCGAAGACTCAGGGGCAGCTAAGAACAATATAAAAAGACAATGTAAACAAATCTAATATTAAAACAATCTAACCCCCCCCCCCCCATTTTAAAGAACCACTCATACATACAAGCATACCACTCATACATACAAGTATAAATTCTATAAGCCTAGGGGGAAGGGAAATTTCATTCCCCCATGCCTGACGACAGAGGTGGGTTTTAAGGAGCTTGCGAAAGGCAAGGAGGGGTGGGGGCAACTCTGATATCTGGGGGGGAGCTGGTTCCAGAGGGTCGGGGCTGCCACAGAGAAGGCTCTTCTCCTGGTCCCGCCAGACGACATTGCTTAGTCGACGTTGTTTTTACTTCACTCTTCCAAAGAGTAAAACACCTGCAGTTATTTTGATGCTTCCTTACTGCAGCCTATGAAATAATTTTTCACTGAGTAAGTAAAAAATGTTTCATTGTGTAGCAAGCTTAGTTATGGGACAACCATCATTATGGCAATATTAGAGACCAGAAATTCAGAAGTGCAATGGCTAATGACAATGTGTACTTGAAATTGATTCAGAGGAAGTCCTTTCTATATATCTCTCCTATTCATCAAAGTAGCCACCACTTTTCCAGCTTCTACCTGGCTCTGAAAGGAAACTGTAGCTGCTTTAAAAGTCCACTCATTAAAATAAATATGCTTCTTAAAGCAACCACAAGTGTTATTCAGGTTTGCACAGTTGCCATAAAAAGTGGGGCTGTTTTAGTCATAGATAAATGCTGTTATTATGCTTGCATAATGTCTGAAGCAGCAGTGGGTTTGCTCCCAGTTCAGACCAGTTCTTAGAATTGCAGCAATGGTGATGGAGAGGCTCCGCTTGGACGGTTCTATGCATAAGCGCCGTGCGAAGGCATGCACACATGAACCCCATGGCAAAATTATTTACAACCCATGACTGGTCTGAAGTATTTATCCCAAAAAAGTTTTGAGATACATTCAGCTCTTATTATGGAAAGAAACTAGCGCTGAACCGCACAAAGGCTTATTACCAAAGCTTCATTTGAAATTGGCTGGTTCTGTGATGTGTCTGTGCTTATTCTTTTCATGACATTCTAAACATTATTTTCTCAACATCAGTTATTATGTTCACAGTTAAAAGGAAAATACTGTTAAATTGCATCTTAGGTGCATTATTCCTAAGTTTTTCAGTCTTCCACATTAACAGGACAATTAGGATGATATTGGCCATTTCATTTTTGTTCTGAACATTACAATCCAGGGCACACTCCTAGAAGCATAATTCTTCTTGTCCAGGAAGACCCTTGTTCACATTACTCTTAAAGTAACTTCAAGCCTCAAGGGAGCAGAACTGCTGTTTTTAGGCTCACTTGAACACATTTGTATACCTTCTGAAAACTCATCTGTTTTTTTGTGTACGTAGAAATTAGTTGCAACATGGAGAAAGCTTTGCAAAAAAACTCAGAGTCGTCACTTTCACATGATTGATATTAGGAAGGTGGGACTGAAAACTCATGAAGATTATTGAAGGCTGAAATATTGCACTTTTTCCCAAAACTTGAAGTTCTGAGCATTATCAGAGCTTCAAGTTTGCAGTCCCAGATATTCCAGCTTATTTTTTTCCCTTTCAAATATATGAAACTGCCTTACGTTATGTCAAACTATTATCTAATTTAATGTTGTGTTCACTAGAGAAGTATGGTAATTAACCAGGATGTCAAAATCATGTTTCCTAGTCATAGACATTTCTGAGATAGATTCTAGGAATTGTCTGCATGAAAATCATATTCCTTGTCATTGAGTTTTGGTTCTTGCTCTCTACCTAAATTTATAGTTTGGTATGTTTAAACAAAGAAGAGGGGAGAAAGTAATATCAGGAAACTTGCACCACATCATTATGCATCTGTCAAATGGATGAAAGTCTTTTGACTTGATTTGTAGCATCATAAAGGTCAAATGAATCCTTTGAATTTTCTGTTTGCCATCACTAGTTACAGTTATTACTAGGGCTTGAAATATTTTATCTGAACTCTTCTGGCATGACTAGAGAATCATGAGAAAATAAAAATTAAGGATAAATTAATCATTGGATATCCATTTTAAAGACTTTTAAGTCTTTACTGCAAGGTTGAGTAGATCAAGAACTTGTTCTTTCTTAAAATTAAATATTTTAACTGTCTCACAACTTCTGCATGTAGAAACATAGCATTTCTGCTTAATCCAGCAGAGATTATTTATTGAAAGTGATAAAATGTCTTTGGAGGATGAGTACAGCATCATGGTCTATCCCTATAACAAAGCATCGCGAAATAAATTGCATCCAAAATACTCTTTCCAGACTGTAACAGCAGGGAATGAAATGTCATCGAAAAGAATTAGTTAAACAATAATATAGTTCTCACAGCATAGGAGCAGACAAGAAAGCTGTATCAGTCACAGGATCTCGGGCAAAATGTAGTATAAAGACAGCAAAACTTTAACTTTAAACAAAACTTAACAGTATTATAATATGGAATTTGGATTATTTTTGGCCCGAAGTTTATACGATCCAGGAATTATAGGCGTATTCCGTTCAAAGTACTTTATGTCTAGTATAAACAGACGTGCATTCTCTGCCTCGGTTTCATCTACCTTATTTCTCTACCTTTATAGCCACTGTTTGGAAATAAGAAAAATCTTGCTATACAATATTTATGTCTATTATAATAGAGCCACAAATTAAGTGCATGTTGGTGAAGAAGGTCATCACGTGAACTGCACCTGATTTTACAACCCTTTTCCAGTGGTTATTAAGACTATGTTGCAGTTATTAAGCAAATGTGGCAGTGATTAAGTTAATCCTTTGTCTGTAATGGATGGATTTTTTTTTTGTGAGAAACTGGAAGTAGACACTACTTTCCGGGAGGAGGCAGAAACTATAAATCATAGTCACATGATTACTGGAAACTGCAAAATACTGTAAATTCAGACTGACTGCCAAATAACATCACCTGACCATGTGTATGTTAATCCAGTCATTGGAAATTTGAATCCAAGTCATAAGTACCCTTGGGGAGTTCATCGTGATTTTGAATGATTGCTAAGCGACTAGTCGTAAATCAATCTGTAATTATTAAACAGAAAACTACATACACGGTCCTCTACAGTATAAAATGCATCAGCAGGCTGATTTGTGTAAAAAATGTTGTTCATCTTTGTAAATATATCCATGCTTTCCAGTTATGCATATCTATCTGAACATAGTCATTTATTGGTTCTTAACAATCTGTGAGTTATTTCAAAGAAACATGCTACCAAATGAATACTAAAAGCTAGCATACGGCTATGTATATTCATAGGAGAAGTTATCAATTGATGTTGGATCTGAATCCACCATATTTGTATGACATTTTGGGTGGTTTACATCGATATAAAGTTGCAAACTGGGCTGCCCCAACAGTGAGACAGTGGGAGACAGTGTCTTCAGATATCATGTTTTTCTAATTTTGAATTCAAAATTACACAATAATTTGTGTAAGCAATAGGAAGGTGTTTGCCACAGAGGCAGTCCCACATTCTTAAATTATATTTAAAGAAATCATTAAAAGTCAGATGTTTGAGAAGTTGTAGTCCCGTCATCAGTAAATGCAAAATTCAACTACAAACCCCATGCAAAATTCAACGATAAACAATTTCTTATGCACTGTCCCTTAATGTACCACCTTGACTTTTTCCCCAGGCTGAAAATCTGTGCATAATCAGTTATCAGGCTTTGACAGGCAGCACTAATTCACAACAAATTATGTGTATGTTGTGCTCAACAGAAAAAGGGTACAAAGAGAAGGAAGACTTATGATAAAAGCAGTAAATCTAAGTTCACTTAACCTTAATACCTTTGCCTGAATCTTCAGCATTAAAAAAATATGCAAAGATCAAACTTCTGCCATACCAGTTTTGTCTAGTAGTTAAGGCACCAAGTTAGAAAGTACAAGGTCCCGCCATAAAAACTAGTCCATGTTAGCTGTGAAAGGCCAGCTAGGGTGACTTTCGGTCAGTCACTTTCTCTCAGTCCAGTTGACCTCACAGGACTTTTGTTGTGTGGGAAAATAGAAGGAAGGCATAATGGATGTGTCAGCACCTTGAGTTATTTGTAAAAACAATAAAGGCAGAATACAAGAGAAACAAACAAACAAAAATACTATTGCTAAATTTTAAAAAAAGCTTTAGCCCATTATTCTCTTTGCAGTCCTGCTACCAAATGCTCAAACAGTCCTCTAAAGTGCTTCCTTGCTGATCACCTGTTAGGAGAAAACAGTCAATATATTTTATAGTGTGCATCTCTTTTACTGATTATTCATTTTTAAATACTGCTCCTTGCTTACCCCCGAGGATGTGTTTTTATCGCCTCCAAAACTTGATAATTGGATTCTCATTATTGTGGTCATATATAAATCTTCAATACAGCCAGAATACATAAATGTTTAGATTTCTCAAAGTGCCCAAAGGAAATCATACCAAGAAAAGTGATATAAAGATATTAGTGAGGTTAATGTGACTGCTTTTTGTATTATTTCCTGGTCGTATCTCCTACCTTTTTTTAATGAGACTGTGATTTAAAGATAAACAAATAGAAGGCAGACGGAATTTAGAATTAATTTGACTGTGGATTGTGTTGAGCAATGCATACCTTAAATTGATCAATTCACATGTCTGATTATCTGAATACCTTCTTAGAATCAAGTCAGCCAATAAGTTAGAATGTTAAACCACTTTTTTAAATAGTTTTGTAACTTGTGGATGTTAATCTAGTCACATATTTATAAATACCTCTGAAAACCCTGATTATTTCTGAAAAGTGAGTAAATGTATTTATAAATATGTGACTAGATTAACATCCACAAGTTACAAATTACACACATACCACACATTCATTTTTTCTGTTCAGCAAAAGTATTATATATTTTTTAAACATATAGAAAAAGTGTGTGTAGTGCTAAAACAATACAAATGTCTTGATTCTGCTAAGATCAAATATGAACTTTTAAAATATATGGCATGAGCTATGAAGAGTGTAGTAAATCTGTAGATTTTTTTTAAAAAAAACCTACAATGCAGCTAGGCAGCCAGATACAAAGCTACTTAATGAGCAGATGGGAAGGAAAGGAATTTGTTGCCAAAGCAAAGAGACAAAAAGACAATGAAAAAAAAAAATCAGTCACATACTTTTAAATAGAAAGACAGTTTTATTATTAAGAGGAACTTGAGGATGTAGGGCTAAAGGAGCGTATTCATGCATTTGAACTTCGGAGTTGGAGAAAAATCTTGAAAATTCCAGCCAAAAACCGAATAGATGTATCATTGAACAAATCAATCCAGGGGTTCTCATTCAAAACCTATTGACCAGACCTATTATATGAAGTTCATGGTTTCTGGCAAGTCTATAATTTGTGAAAAGTGGAAGGAAAGAGAAGATTCAGCAGTGAGGTGAATTCAACTCAGTTACAATTGCAATGGATGCGTCATTGTCTACAAATATCCTGAAGGGCTGTCACAGAGCAGAGGGGGTCACATTGTTCTCAGAAGGACTAGAAACAATGTAGAAGGACTAGAAACAATGTAGAAGGACTAGAAACAATGGAATGAAACTACAAGGAAGTAGATTTAGATTAGATATCAGGAAAAAAACTTTCTAGCTGTAAGGGTGATAAACCGGTAGAACAGTTTGCCGCAGGAGGTGATGGGCTCGCCTTCACTGGAGGTCTTCAAACAGAGACTGGAAGTCATCTTTCTAGGATGATTTAATTAATCCTGCATTGAGTAGGGGAGTTGGACCCAATGACCCTGGAGGTCCCTTCCAACTCTGATTCTATAAAGCACTGAAGCATTATAGGAGCCTAATTACTATCCCTTATTTTATTTTCATCATGATTTTGAGATTGCATGCCCTAAGAGAATAACAAGTCCATAATCAATAAGTGAGCTTCCATGATTATAAGTAGATTTCACCTGGTTTCCCCCCAGTCCTTAGGCTTTTAAGCCCTTCATCACATTTATTGTTTTCAATATCAAGTATAGTTATCTGTAAAGTATCTAAATTCATTTTTGTTATTATTCATTATCTTATTTGGCAAGAAACAATAATGTTTCTCTTCTTCTTTTTCTATTATTTGTTTGCTTGTTTTAAAAGAAAGCTTTGTATCTGTGTTATGTTGCATGACAGAATTAAAGATTGGAGTATCTTAACTTTTTGGCATATTTTCCAATATAGTGGGAAGTGGGTATGTTGTGAAGAATAAGCTAAGTTTGATGCAGGCTATTATGTACAGTAAATCATAGTTAATGCAAACCATATCTCAAAATAAAGTTTCCAATCCTTGTTTATTGCAATAATTATTGAACCTACAGAATTTTCATTTGCTCATACAAATGAAAAATATTTTCAGGTATGTTCAGAGTTTAACCTATTCCAAATAACAATAGTTATCTTAGAACTATAACATTTCATGTTCATGCATATATATGTACATTTTAATAAAATCTGCAGTTTTTTTGCTCTACCACAAAGGAGATTTTTAAATAAGTCATGCAATTGAGAACTGAAAATTCAACACAGTTAAGAAACAGTTTTACTCTCATCTTCCAGAGTTAGCATTTCTAAAATGTGCCAGTTTTAAACAGACTTTTTAATAATGCATTTTCAGTACAGAGGACAAAGCAATTAACTACTTTATTACATTTTTGAACTGGTGTCTTCATCCATTAGATTCAAGAGAGATATTTTTATGATTTGCTCAAATGTTTCCTGTTGCAAGGATCTTAAGTATTAAAATGTAATTAATTGCTTAATAGATATTCTGCAGCTTTGAAGGCAGAATACATACTATTGTATGCAAGTTTTTACATGCAGCTTCCATGTTTTTGAACGAAACACCAGGATGTGTTATATAATTAACACATTTAACTAATTTCACTGAATAAAACGAACTATGGGAAATAAAACATGTATAGCTATAGGAGAGCCAATTTGGTATAGTGATTAAAATAAAGTGACCAGATCATGAGTTAGGTAAGGTGGACACCATCAACAGCGGCAGCAGGGGTGGGGTGGGGGAGAGACGAATGACTGACAAAACTCAAAACGCTTAAAAAAGCTTGCCTGTTCTTTCCCATGAAGACATAGCTGGTGGAGGCTGGCGGCTTCGACAGCGTCAGCAGGGCCCCTGTCTTGTAGGTTGGAGGGGCCTGGAGGAGACTGCAGCGGGAGTTATGGGTCACGCAGCATCAGGACAGGTTTGGCCCGTCAGTTTGGGGTGCAGAGGCGGCTTGGGCCAGCAGGGGGGCTGGACGGGTGAGGAGCATCGCAGTGGTGGCGGTGGGGCAGAGCTGGAGCGAGCGAGTGCGCTTCTGCAAACTGGCCGCCTGGAAAAGGCAGGACTTTTTAAAAACAATGTGGGACGTGGGAAAAATTCCTAAAAAGCGGGACTGTCCCGCTAAAAGTGGGATATCTGGTCACCTTAATGATAAAAGGCACCAGACTAGAGACCAGGAGTCCGTGAGTTCTAGTCTCACCTTAACTCACATTACTTCAACCCTAGGAAGAATGCAGCGGCAAACTACTTCCAAAAGTCTTGCCTAAGCACACTATCAATTAGTGCAGACCATCCCCAAGAAACATGAAGGCACACATACACAAAAGCTCATAAACTACTTTAAGCAGTCCATATTAACTAATCCTTATAGCAAACCCACAGCAGTGAAATTTAGTTTAACTTTGAGAGAGTAAAGTTCTTCAGAAGATTGTATAATCAACTGAAAAAAAAATATTCCACTTTGAACTATCCATTATGTTGCTCTCCAGTTAATTTCTAAGATAGTTCAAATGAATTAAACTAAAATCACTCTTGAAATGATGAATGAACATTCAATTTTGAATTGCCCTATATCATACAGTTTTCACTGAATACAGTAATCCTCAAGGTACAACATTTAATTGGCCATTCAAAGTTACCATGGACCTCCCAAAAGCTATATAACAGTGATGGCGAACCTTTTTTCCTTGGGTGCACAAAGGAGCATACATGCGTGTTATCATGCATGCGTGAGTGCCCACACCCATAATTCAATGCCTGGAAAGAGCGAAACAGCTTCCCCTGCTCCCCAGAGAGCCCTGTGGGAGGCGGGAAACGGTATGTTTCCCAACTTCTGGTGGGCCCAGTAGGCTCGCGTTTCACCCTCCCCCAGGCTCCAAAGGCTTCCAAAAGCACGTTGGAGCTGAGCTCTAAGGTAATTGGCTCGCATGCCAGCAGATATGGCTCCATGTGCCACCTGTGCCACCCGTGCCACAGGTTCACCATCACTGCTATATACCGTATTTTTCAGATTATAAGATGCACTTTTTTGTCTCCCAAAAGGAGATGAAAGTAGTTGTGCATCTTGTAGATGAATGTTGCCAAAGCCCTGCCCACTCGCCGGCTTTTTTTTTTTTTTTTTTGCCTTCGCACACCCCATTTTCAGGCCTTTTAAAGCCTTTTTAATGCCTTTTTCTCACACCATTTTGGGGCTTTTTTTTGGACTGTTTTCAAAGCTTTTTTCAGTTCATTTTCTTCTGGGGGGAAAAAATCTCAAAAAAACCCCTCAGGAATCGCGAGTCCCTGATTTGGATACCTTTTGTAAACTTCAGTTACCTTCATTCAAAACTGTAGCCCTATGATGCACTATTTATTTCACCCAGTTGAAAGTCATGACAGTGCAGGTTTTAGTAGTATATAGATACGATATATATATATACTTCAGGCTTTATTAAAAAATGATTTATAACTGATATTCCCAAAAGAGGCTAAACTTGCTAATAAGCCCTAAACCTAGCCTATTCTACAAGAAATATAGTACAATACAAAAAAAATTAAAGCATTTATATTCTTCCCATTACAAGGCTGTCGTCTTGAATAGCATTCAAGATTAAATCAGAGTCTGAGGCAAAGTATTCCTCAAAGTTCCAATTTTTTAGCAAAGCCATGTTGCCACATTTGGGAGAAACCCAAATCTGAAGTCCATGGAGTTTCTCTACCCAGTTGAAAGTTCAAGCCCTTGTCCCTACTCCTTCAAGTCCATCACATGATGAGAATCTCCAACTGCCATATTAGCAGGATCCACCCATCTCCTTCCATGCAGGTGCAGGTGTGCGAAGACAAAAGATGACAGTGACTGTCCTAGAAAGAATTTGTTAAGGCTACATACATACAGCTCTCATGCAATTCCCCTCCCAGTTCCTACAGTAAAGGAAATTGCACATTAAAAGTCTATAAAGTATGGCAGGCCAAAGACCCCAACTAAAGTGACTTCGGCCTGACGGTTGTTTCATCAGATCTCAAATTGGTTTGAATCAAATTGTTCTTTATAAATCTCCGCATTCAAATTCATTCTTGCAAGATCCAGTAATCAAATTTAAATTGAGTCTTAGCTAATTAATATTACCCTAGTAACATCATTAGTAGCCTACTGAGGTATTCTCATTTCGTTTGAAAAATTAATATTACTGCTGTTTTGTAGTGGTAGTTCTTAGTCTTTTACTGTTTTAATGACTCCACTAGAGACAGAAAAATGGAATGTGTGTATTTTAGTAAAGAAATCATATATTTTAATGCAAAGATGTCCTCAGCATTTTAGCATGACACACAAAGTCCAGGACAAAGATCCTTTAGCTACAACACACAGCATCTAGCCACTGAGGCACCTATACATCAATGAGAATAAATAAGAATATTTATTTCAGCCATGCTGTTACAGGAAGATTTAAATGCAACAGCTACCCACTGAGACACATATACATCTTTTACAATGCATAAAATATTTATTTTCTGATATGCTGATACAGAAAAGTTCAAAGTTTATTAGCAGGGCTTCTTCCATTTCAGGCAGTTCTAGCTTGGTCATATATTCTTTACAGACTTAATTATCAGCTTAGTGTGTAAATATTTTTAATCTATGTGAGATACATTGCCAAGAGATTAAAAATCATACTCCTCACATAAGGAACCTATAGAAGGATCCTACAATCACATATCTTCTCATAGTCTCACACAGGGTGCTGTGAGTAGGATTGTTTACTTTAATTGGCAAAATCTTTTCTATTGAAATGTCAAAAGGTAGAGACATATAGGAGCAAATATTTGCCCCCAGTTAGTGCCGTGCGGGCCAGCAAAATCTCAACTGAAGACATTTCCATGGTCTAACAGACTCTAATGGCTCACCCATAGGAAGTATTTCCTCGGCAGCAAGTGATGCAGAACAAGAACTTATGGAAGACGCAGCCCAAGGGCTACTTGATAATTGGACCCTCGGGACATGCAGTAACATGCTGGGCAACTGTTTTCTGGGAAGTCTTGCCTTGCTGTTGCTAACACTTTGTTTAACTCTGCACAATGCTCCCCCTAGTTAGCTATTCTGCTTCCTGGGATATCTTCAAAATAGCAATCAGTTCCATTGACACATGTGAGAATGCCCTGTGAGACAACATAGGAATAAAAAGAATAGGGACAAAGCACAACGTGCTGTTCAAAAGAAAAGAAATAAAAATAAATTCTGTTTATTTAGCAGAACTTAATTTTAACTTTGGCAAATGAATGTGATTTGAGCCAAAGTAATTTATTAATGTCTCTTCAGTTTCCTTTTTTTATATTTATTTTTTCATTCATTCATTCGTTCATTGATTGATTGATTGATTGATTCAATTTCTATGCTGCCCAACTCCCTAAGATTTCTAAGCGGTTCACAACAGGAATAGAAAACAACAATAGTAATACAAAACTTCTAAAAACCATTTAAAAACAATTTACACTTAAAATAGTTAAACCCCTGCATATCATTCGTGGCTGGATCTCACTTGTTACCCCCATTAGATCAATGGTGGCAGGCCTGTCAGAAAAGCCAGCTCTTTTCAGCTTTCTGGAAGGCCAAGAAGGTGGCAGTGGTCCAGATCTCAGGAGGTAGCTGGTTCTAGAGGGCTGGGGCAGCCACAGAGAAGGTTCTTCCCCTTGGAGAACCAGCCAACACTGGTTAGCTGATGGGACCTAAATAACATCAACTCTGTGGACTGTTACCAATCGCTGGAAGCTATGAGGTAGAAGGCGTCTTGAAGATAGTCTGGCCCTAAGCCATGTACAGCTTTAAAGGTAATTTTTCTTTCAAATTACGGTAGGTATAGTTTCTGTCTTGACATCACTCAGTCCTTTAATTGCACTGACATATTCTTTTTACTTCATTATTACTAGTATAAATCAGTAGGAAAATCTTTGAAAAAGAGGGAAATTGTAAGCCTATTTCAGCCAGATGCTCTTTTAATTGTAATAAATACCCTAATTACAACTCAGCTAGTATCATATTCTCCGTGGAACTGCATTTAGAAAGGACTTGGAAGCTGCAACTGCTACAGGAAATGATGGCCAGATGATAGCCTATAGAGAATAATACTTATTTTATGCTGGCTGCACTGGTCGTTTCAAGGGTAGCCAGAATACATTATGAAACACCTTGCCAATATTGAATTTGCCTATATAATCCAAGCATGTAGAAAGGATCTCTGTGTGTCATGTATTTTCAATCCACATGTAATACATATGCAGTGACCATCTTATCTTGCAAAAATAAAGAATAAATCAGAAAGAGGAGGCAAATCTGAGAAGTTCATAAAAATAAAAAATAGTTTATATTTATAAATTTATTTTTCAAAATAAAATTCAAGAACAAAACCAGAATACATAATATTCTTCCCCTATGTTCCTCAAAATAAGCTTGCAAAGTGGGTTTATAGCCCCAATGCAAAATTAAGTATATTTTAGAGCTGTACTTGACTCCAAGACTGCCAAAACTGCTTCCTAGTGCTCCACTAGCTTGAATTGATGGTGAGAGTCACGGATCTTAGTTGATTTGTGAGCTTTTAAAAAAATTCTGCTTCAGTTATTTTATGTTGGATTTTCTGTGAACTATTGGAGCCTTGCAGGATTGTGGAAGTATATAAAATATTGTAAAGGGTGTAAATAAATAAAATGCCTGGTGACATAAAACTATAGATCTCCTGTATATCTGATCCAAACTGAAGCAGCTTTATGCCAGTTTTAGTTTACAATTTCCATTGTCTCAAGTTCATTTTCTATCCAAATTCAGTGTGTTAATGTTAAAGACATCCTGGACTTGGGGCTACTATTTTTGAAAGAATATCTTATCCCACACATTCACACTTGTTTACCACAGTCATCATAATAACAAAATAATAGCTTTCGAAGGATCCTTGGAGGTCTTCTAGTCCAACCCTCTGCTTAAGCAAGAAATCCTATATCAGTGATGGCGAACCTTTTTTTCCTCAGGTACCAAAAGAGCATGCGTGTGTACTATCGCCCATGCATGAGTGCTCACATGCATAATTCAATGCCTGGGAAGAGTGAAAACTGCTTCCCCTATCCCCCAGAGGCACTCTGGAGGCCATAAACAGCCTGTTTCCCAACTTCTGGTGGGCCCAGTAGGTCCATGTTTCGCTCTCCCCAGGCTCCAAAGGTTTCCCTGAAGCTGCGGGTGGGTAAAAACAGCCTCCCCCATCCCTCCGATGGCTCTCTGGAAGCCAAAAACACCTTCCCAGAGCCTCTGTGTGAGCCAAAAATCAGGTGGCCAGCACATACATGCATGTGGAGCTCAGTTAGGGCAACAGCTCATGCACCATCATATATGGCTCTGTGTGCCACCTGTGGCACCCATGCCATAGGTTCGTTATCACTGCCCTATACCATTTCAGACAAATGGTTGTCCAATTGTTTCTTAAAAACCTCCAGTGTTGAAATGCCTACAACTTCTGGAGGCAATTCATTCTGCTGATTATTTGTTCTATCAGGAAATTTGTCCTTAGACAAATTTGTCTAAGACAAAAGATTATTTCCTTAATTAGTTTCCATCATTGCCTCTTGTCCTCGCCTTCGTTGGAGAATAGGTTGAACAGAATAGATTGGTCATCAAAGACCCAGATGTGTTAGCTATCCAGAAATAGTCCTTTTTAGCTGTTAGATTTATGCATGACCAGAGTCTTAAAACGCCGGCCCAAATTGCCCCCGGAGCCGGGGGGATGCTGCCAGAGCTCTACAGAGCTCTGAACATCCGGTTTCCGGCGAAACCAGAAGTTTGGCTTTTGGCAGCGCGCCAAGCTGGCGCGCTACCTCCTAGACTCTGGGGGGAGGTCCTAGGCTGTCCTATTTAAGGGCTGCTCGAAGCGGATCTCCCCCTTTCGGCTTGGTCATCCTGAATGTGAACACCTGCCCGCCCACCTCTATCATACAGTGTGCTTGGACAGGGTCACTTCGGGGCCAAATATGAATTTTTTGCAGCCTCTCCTGTGGGTACAGCTGTTTTTTCACCTATTCCACACTGACGGTAAGGATGGACTCGTTAGGGGGTGCGGCACAATATAAATATGCATTTGATCAATTCGTCTCCCTTTGGTCACTGGGTTTGGCAGGTTAGGGGCGGAAATGGGCAGTAGGAGCAACTGCACGTTCTCCTTTCAGGCATCTTTTCAAAGATGATGGACCGCTTCTCCCCATGAACTATAGGTTGGTGCAACTTCGGGGATTTGAGAGAGGATGCCCATGGGACTCACCAGATCCAATTTCCCTCGGGGATTGGAGGGTGAGCTCCTCCCATATGCTTATGGGTGTCATTCGGATCCAGGTGAAGATGGCTATCTTCACCTGGTTCAGCAAGGAGTTATGCCCAATAGTTGCCTAGGAATGTTTTGATAGAAATTTCCACCCCGTTAGTTGTTGGCCTCTGCAGGTCCTTTGTTTAATTATAACTTTTGAGTTACGTTATTTAAATTGACGTTATTTAAATTTATGCTAATTTAATAAAGTGACCCTATATTAAAATCCTTCTACTGTCTCAGCGTCTTTACTCCGTTTCCAGGGTAAATATTCAGCTACCCTCCAGGAGAATCAGGTTTCAGTGGGAATCTCCCTTGATTTTTTTTTCATCCCATAACAGCAATGAGCTTCAAAAAAGTATTAAACATCTCAATCAGTTCTTCATAGATATACGTCTCCATGTTGTCAAGTTCACAATTTACAAAGTAAACTTAATTCCATATACAGTGATCCCTCGATTAGCACGGTCTCGATTAGCGTGAAACGCTGCAACGCGGTTTTTCAAAAAATATTAATTAAAAAAATAAAATATTAAAATAAAATATTAAAAAATAAGTCCACGCTAGTTCTCTCTCTCTTTCTCTCCCTGTTGCCGGCGTGGTATATGAGAGAGAAAGAGAGAGGCAGAGGTCGGGCGCATTACCGGGAGGTGGAGGCGGCGTGGGGACGCTGGGTGCCGGGGACACCGAGGAGGGGGTGGACGTCAACTGCGGGCAGGAGGAAAGCGAATGCCACGGGGCTGGGCTCGGCTCCCCCCTCGGCTCCCCCCTTACCAGCCCCGCCGCGGAAGGCTCCATTCTGTTCCCTGAATGGAGACCGCCGGCCGCTCAATCGGGCCGGCAGGGAACAGAATGGAGCCTTCCGCGGTGGGGCTGGTAAGGGGGGGAGCCGAGGGGGGAGCCGAGCCCAGCCCCGTGGCATTCGCTTTCCTCCCGCCCGCAGCCGACTGATCGTGGGCTCATTCGCAACCTCGGAGAGCTTCCTGGTTTTCGTGAGCTTTCATGCCCTGGAAGCTCTCCGAGGTTGCGAAGGAGCCCACGATCAGTCTCGGCTGCGGGTGGGAGGAAGGCGAATCCCCCGTGGGCTCCGTTACATCTTCCGCTGCCAGCCAGGCCATGCTGGCGGCAGCGGAACAATCGCCTTCCTCCCGCCCGCAGCCGACTGACCGTGGGCTCCTTCCCGAGCTCCCTTCCTGAGCCTCCCGTTTTCTCTCCCCCCCCCTCGCCCCTTCGCCTCCCTGTGTTCCTAGGAGAAGTGCTGGGGATTGAGGCAAGACAGACCTTCTGCTCCTCACCAGCACTTCTCCTAGGAACACAGGGGGGCGAAGGGGCGAGGGGGCGGAGAGAGAACGGGAAGCTAAGCATTCCGTCAGCCGCAGCGCTGGCTGTCAACTTTTCTTTTTAAAACTGGGCAGGAGCTGACTTGCCTCCCCAGTGCTAAAAAGAAAAGTTGACAGCCAGCGCTGCGACTGACGGAATGCTGAGCCTCCCGTTCTCCCCCCCCCCACCTCGCCCCTTCCGGTTTCGGCGTTCGGCAACGGAGTCCGGCGCTGGGGCCATGCGGGGCCGCTCATCCAGGGGGGCGTGGACTGGCAAGTCGCCCTCCTTTCTCTTTCTTTCTCTCTCTTATACCACACCGGTAACAGGGAGAGAAAGAGAGAGAGCGGAGGGCACCTTGCCGGTCCACGCCCCCCTAGATGAGCGGCTCCGCATGGCCCCAGCGCCGCCCAGGGGTTTCCCCTTTGCCTGGGCGGCGGGAAGACCAAGGGAAGGTTCCTTCAGCCGCCCAACACCTGATCCGCTCTGCAGCGCGGCAACGGGGAAACCCCATCTTCGGCTCCTCGCTGCTTCCGCGCTGCGGAGCAGATCAGCTGTTGGGCGGCTGAAGGAACCTTCCCTTGGTCTTCCCCGCCGCCCACACGCAAACTCCACCATCTGCGCATGTGCGGCCATGAAAAAATGGCGCACATGCGCAGATGGTGGTTTTTACTTCCGCATCCAGTATAACGCGGAAATCGGTTAGCGCGGGAGGTCTTGGAACGTAACCCCCGCGCTAATCGAGAGATCACTGTAATCCCTTTGCATTTTTGTCCAATCCAATTCAAAATTCTCTTATCTTCTTTCACAAAAACAATACATCAAAATAGCAAAACACACACTGCTTTAAAGTTCTTTCATACTTCTAGTTATCTCACGAGCAAGGTCAGTTTCCCGCTATCAGCAAATCCAATACTTTCCACAATCTGTTGCAATATTTTATTTTAATCAGCAGATGGCATTGACGTTTTCCAAAACAGTTTTTTTCTTTAAAAAAGAAGAAATTCTGCATATAACTTGTAACTTGTGAGTTATAAAATATTTTCCTCAAGTTGTTATTCTTTTTCAGTCTCTCTTTAACTCCCACCCAATCCAATTATTAAAAAATCCTCAAGTTGGGGCTTTTAGACTTGTTCCTTTAAATCTCACTATGGTATTTCCAATTGCTAGATAGCCACTCACTCCATTTTGAAGCCTCTTTTAGTTGCTTTTGAGTTTTAAGTTTTTTCTTCTTATTATTAAATTAGCCAAACACTGATCAAGCTCAGTTCTTCTTCACCTTTCTCCAGCACAAACACTTAGATCCTGTCAACCAGGCAATCGACCATCTCTCCATTCAATCAATTCAGTCATGGCCATCACAGCTATGGTGACAGTGTCATTCTGTCAGCTGTTGGCCGAGAGGCTGGTGCTGGCTCTCTGGGGGATTTGCAAGCCACCCAGACCCCCGACTGGTGCCTGTCTTCTCCACTGCCCTCCGGGACAGATTTGACCTGGTTCTGGTTCGGTTCCAGGTCTTCTAACAGCTGAGGTTCAGGGTTCCCTGCAGAAAATGGGAGATGCCTGTATCACATGTTGGCCATGTTCCCTCTTTGATTGTGAACCAAAGTTACCACAATCTTACTCTACCATCGTAACTCCTCTACCACATTGGTTTTTCAGGAGTAGTTAGGAATGGCTCCTCCAAAAGACTGTTAACTTCTTCATCTTTTTGGTGCCATGAAAAGGAAATTTTATTCTACCATACTGATTAGTCTTAATTTTACACTTGTATATTACACAAAAGTTTTTAATTGCAATAAAAGCTTAATTGTCCAAATTTAGCAGGCTTCAGATATAAAAAACTACAACTAGTTCAAATTGAATACCTAAACAATGTCTTTTGTTTCTGAAATAGTCCAGACAAATGGCATAATTGACATAATTTGTATTAGTATATGCTATTCATATAACTAATGTGCTTGGTGTTTTAGCATTATGAATATCTTTTTTGTGATGAAGCAAAGTGTATAAATTGATATAGTTGCCCCAACAGCTTCAATTGTATAATGACATAAATTATATAAATGGATAACATACATTGATACAAATAATATAAATTCAAATTTAACAGTCATTCAAAATTAACTGAAATTCCTTCCCCCAAATGATCTGTTTTTGTTTGATTAAACCTTTGGTTAAAAACCTATATTCTACCCTCTTCTTTTATATTTTACTACCGTGTTTCCCCGAAAGTAAGACAGTGTCTTACTTTCTTTTTATCCCCAAAAGCCCCACTATGTCTTACTTTCGGGGTATGTCTTATATTGTCCTGGGCACCGGGGCCGGCTCGTTTTTGGCCCGACCCCCCGCCGCCATTCCCGCTCCCCGATCTCGCTGACCGCTCCGGAGATTGCCATCCAATCCGCAAAATGGAAAAGAGTCCTCCACTGCACAGGAAATGTGAGGGAGAAGGATTTATTTCCCTCCGTTCTAGTTTTTCTCTGTGGTTCTTCCGCAGATCTTAAACGTCACCTCCGATTGGTTCCTCCCCTCCCACCTCCTAAAGGCCCTGGAGCCAATCGCGGCCTCCTCTGGCCCGAATTCTCCGCCCCTCCCTTTTTCCCCAACCAGTACTGAGTTGCAGTCCTGAGGCGAAAGAGGGCTCAGCTCGCTCGCTCCCTCCTTCGGATCGTAAAAGAAGCCGCGGTGGGAAGGGTGCGAGGCACCCGTAAGGTTAACGTGACGTCGCGAGCTGTAAACCGTCCTCTCCCAGCCCTTAAAGGACTCCTCTCCCCACAGTCCCGTTGCTTTTCAACCCGCCACAGAGGCAGCCCTGACTCCCTCTTCCAAGCGCCTCTCAGTCTGCCTTGCCGCAGTCGGAGCTCCCGCTCGTGCCGCAGCCAGAACCGCGCCGCTTTGCCTCGCCCGCCGGGTGGCCCAAGCTCTGGGCGCAGCGCGCCACCACCAGCTTGGGCCACCCGGCGGGCGAGGCGGTGGCCCTGGCCAAAGCGGCGGAGCAGTTCGCGGCGCTGGCGAGGGAGCTGCGCGCCCAGGAGAATCTCCCTTACGCAGCGCGCCACCGCCAGCTGGCACCAGGCTGCGTAAGGGAGATTCTCCTGGGCGCGCAGCTCCCTTGCCAGCGCCGCAAACTGCTCCGCCGCTTCGGCCAGGGCCGCCGCCTCGCCCACCGGGTGGCCCAAGCTCTGGGCGTAGCGCAGGTGGGCAAGGCGTGTAAGAAAACCCCGGGCAAGAAGAGCCCTCCGGGAACGGCTCCCCCCCCCCGGCAATACCCCCCGTGTTTCCCCGACCCCCCTGAAACCCCCGATACATCTTACAATCGGGGGTGTCTTACTATCGGGGAAACATGGTATTCTGAATTCTAATTATGATCTTAATTACTATTTTGAATTTGATATTCTAATTAAAACTCAGAATTTCTGAAATTTCAGAATTTCAAAATGAATTACTGTATATACATTTTGTAGTCTTGCTGAATAATTTAAATTGTATTTTTCAAAAAGATCCGATTTCATATCATATTGATATCATTGAATAAAAATGATTTGGGAAAATGTTTCACGCAATAAATCAGCTTGATGTACCCAAAACCTATGTGTGATAATCAGCAGAAAACTATGTATGTCTATGTATTTAAGCAATTTAGTTACGTATTTGTGCCTGGTTGTTTAGCTTTTCCCTGTTAAATTAAAAAGAGCTACTTGAAGATATTACAAAGCAACAGCTATTCCCCTGCAAAATGTTATTTTTGTAACAACAAATTGTGATTACTATATATTAATGATCTACCAGATTGATTATGATAATGGTATAATCAAGCAATCATGATAGGAGCAATATGTAATAAGGGGAACCATATGGGGAACAGATGAGCATAACATATAGAGAATATTACTTTTACCCTTTCTCAACTTTCTTATGTGATAAACCAGTTACTCCCATTCATTCCTGGGAAGAGGACTGAGAACATTACTTACTATCTACTTGCTTACCTACCTGCTTCATTGTGCATCTATCCCACCTTTTTTAAAATGATGAATGGCATAAATGGGGCCATAAATAAGGGGCATAAATATCCACATAAGAACTATGGATTCATTCTGAATTCTAATATACACCTGTGTTCATGCTCCATTTTCAATTCATTGCATTGGTATAAATTTAATCTTATATGCAGTATACAGTATATTCAATCTAAATATGTTATCATTAACATGACCAAAAGCATTTTAATAAAAAATTATTGGAGTAGCTTTTGCTCAGATGTTAAATCAATAATTGTTCAACTCATCATTGTTGTGTCCAATAGTATATGTCATTTTTCATAAATCATCCATTTTCATATTCATCAATCATCCATTACAGCTGGAGAATGGAGACTTGTTGTTGGACATAGAGGAAAATCTTGGTAGAGTCATTCAGGTAAGCTAATTCACTGTTAGTTGTGAAAATAATTGTTAATAGAACTTTCAAGGGTGTTAAATATACTTTGATAACTTAATATAATAAGATAGAAAAATACTAATTTTTTAAAATACAGTAAATTGCATCTAGGAGTAGAAATTGAATAAAAATATGTTATATCAAAGCATGTACAACATGATGTATGGGAATAACGAGTCATTGTGAAACATCATCGTGTACAATTTATGGAATATAATTTTAATACAGTGTGACCTATGGATTATCTGTATGGTCAATTCTTAATGATTTGGTGAAATAGATTTTAAAAGAATTCTAGACCCCCAAGAATTTCATTTAGATTTGAATTATGACCATTTATCATGAAGCAATGCTCCACTTTTGCAGATGACCAATAAACGTGTCTATGTTACAAAATATTGGACTATAGCTTATAATGTGATAAAATGAAAATGACTGTAACTGCTACGGTACCTTTTTTTGGAGAAATCTGAGAACATAACCCTTTAAAGGATATTAATTAAACTTTCAGTCTGAGTTCTTCAAGGTTTGGACTGCAATGATGTTTTAAAATGTTTCTGCACTTCTCTTAAAACAGGTAAAACAGCTAAAAATTGTTCAGCAAAATTCATAAAGAGACATTATGTTGAAATAATATAAAAAATAATATATTGTAACTTTATAAAATTAAAAATTGTTTAAAATGTAAGCTGTTTTATAAGTTTGATGGCTGGCTCAGTGGCAGAGTCAGTGTCTCCTGCAAACAACATACCATGTTCCATATAGAGAAACTTTTTAAAAAAAACCACAGTCTGTGTATACAGAATTATCTGTGTATACAGTCTCTATTCAGTATATGATACACTATGCTATCAAAAAAGGAGCATGAATTATGTTTACATTTATTTATTTATTTATTTATTTTTATTGGACTTTTATGCCGCCCCTCTCCAATGACACCCATTATGATTAATGAGAAGCAATAATACAATACAAAAGAGCTATGGATTAGATACAGATATGAGAAGGATCTATGCTGCAAATCAGATAGAGAAGTGAACTAAAGAAAAGTAATAAGGCATAGATCACAGGTTTCAAACTTGATCGCATCACATGACCTATCACAAGGTTTTTTGCCTTTGCGGAGCTGGAATTGGCATGGCCTGCGAATGACATATCCAGCCCAGAGGCCGCCAGTTTTACCCCCCTGGTAAATGTAAAACAAAAATAAAGAAAAAACAGTCATAGGTATCTTCCCCTGTCCCTTTCCTTCTTGGTGATCCCACCTAAATTGAGGGATTGTATGAGCATCAATTGAGGGAGATTGTAGGAATAGTACTTCTATATTTGGGACAGTGATTATATTCATTGACCAGGTACTCATTAACATCACCCCTCTTCCCAGCTTAGTTTATATATGAAAGAAAATTTGCAAGCTCTTTCTACAAAGCTAAAAGTCTGCAAATCTCCAAAGGCTTCAAATCTTTCCAGAGTTATTCAAAGGGATTTTTTTTACTTGTAAAAAAAAAGCCCTATTTAATCTATTTGAAGATTCAGTTCAAAGAAGTGTTTTGGTCTTTGAATCAAGACTCTTTTTTCAAGTTTACATAGTCATATTTTATATAATATTAATAAGATATCCTTGCTTTTAAATGCAATACACACACACCATTCTTCAAATATTAATGGTCGTAAATGATTAGATTTGGTGTGTGAAAGAATTAATGAACTTGGTTTTTTAAACCAAGGTAGAAGTTGTGACAAATTTGTTTCTAAACTCTGTATACAGTGATCCCTCGAGTATCGCGAGGGTTACGTTCCAAGACCCCTCGCGATACTCGATTTTTCGCGATATAGTGGTGCGGAAGTAAAAACACCATCTGCGCATGCGCACCTTTTTTTCCATGGCCGCGCATGCGCAGATGGTGGAGTTTGCGTGGGCGGCGGGGAAGACCCAGGGAAGGTTCCTTCGGCCGCCCAGCAGCTGATCTGATCGGCAGCGCCGCAGCAGCGAGGAGCCGAAGATCGGGGTTTCCCCGCCGCCCACGCAAAGGGTAAACCCCGATCTTCGGCTCCTCGCTGCTGCCGCGCTGCCGAGCAGATCAGCTGCTGGGCGGCCGAAGGAACCTTCCCTGGGTCTTCCCCGACGCCCACGCAAAGGGGAAACCCCGATCTTCGGCTCCTCGCTGCTGCCGCGCTGCCGAGCAGATCAGCTGCTGGGCGGCCGAAGGAACCTTCCCTGGGTCTTCCCCGCCGCCCACGCAAAGGGGAAACCCCGATCTTCGGCTCCTCGCTGCTGCCCGCCCGCCGCTCGCCCGCCGCTCGAGAGCAAGAGGGGGAGAGATAGAGAAAGAGAGAGAAGGAAAGAAAGAGATGAGAGAGGGAGGAAGAGAGTGTGAGAGAGGAAGAAGCAAGATAGAGAAAGAGAGAGAGAAAGAAAGATGAGAAAGGAAGAGAGTGACGTCATCGGGTGGGAAAATATTTTTAATTAATATTTTTTGAAAAATCGCGATATAGCGTTTCGCGAAAATCGAGGGATCACTGTATTCAGCAAGAACAGAATTATCATTTGTAATTCTCTGATTTTGTAAATTCTCTATTTTCTCATTTGTTTTACTGAGAAAAAAATCCCCATGGCCAAGTAACAGGCAAAGAAGTAAACATAATTTATGTTTCTAAAATATGGTGTATAAATTCATTGTTATGTTTATATAAAACATAGGATATTTACTGAGTGACACTAGAAATGTTTAATACATAGACTTATATATCTTATTATATGCAAGTACATTGGCAAAACATTGAACTAAAATATCTATGCAGATATGCAAATCAGAGAAATGTTTACATTAATTATATTTTATTATATATCCATATTCAGAAAGGTTCAATATTTAAAATATGTTCATGTTTATGTATAGTTAGAAGAGCAATGAAAGATCTAAAAGTAAAGTTGTTCAGATGTGTACAGCTGAAAGCAGCATAGGCAATCTGATGTCCTTGTTTTTCAGTATTAGTCTCAGCCAACATGGCCAGTAAGGAATTGTAGCTTACAAACATCTATAGCGTACCAAGTTGCCTATTCCTGGTTAGAGAAAGCACTTGTTTGCAAATATTTAAAATTCAGCAATGTGTTCCAAGGAAAGAATTTCTGCATATAATTCCTATAAGTAAGATGATCCAGTGATCATTTCTTAATCTTCATAGGGGCTAGCAGTTTGGCTTATAGTTTTACTAGGATCACATATAGCATTGTCTTATCAACAGTAAATAATTGGTTTTGTGACTGTCCTGTTCTCCTTACTGCAAAAAACACTTCAATGTGGAATTATAGGAATAGTTTCTGTTAAGTTCACTTGGAAACAGTCAATATTCTGATTTACTTCAAATAAAATATGTACATGCAAAGAAACTTATCAGTGTCAAAACAGACCATGTATTTATATTGTCAAGTTAATTTTCTTAATTTCACTATTTGCATGCTAATGCAATTCCTCATCCAGTTCATCAGTTTGTCATATCATCATGTTTTCTTTACATCTTTCCATAAATAATTCACTGTGTAGTTACAATTTTAATATACATAGGGGTGCTACATTTGCAAATTCAATTGAAGGCTGAGTTTACTAAGCACTGAAGATATAACAAATTTCATAGATGCATACCTTTACAATAATTACTATGTTCTTATAATGGTGAGGATTATCTGAGCTTTGATTTCAGACACATTGCACAACTGGTTCTTTACTACAGAAGTCACAATTTGTATAATAGCATACTTGTAACCTGATTGTAAGAACTACATGATGTTTTTATTCTTCCTAGAATAAAAATGTAATTAACCAAAACATTGCTTTAATCAAAGCACACTAGAATTCTAAAAGCTGAATAAGTATTTCCCCATAACAGTTGGGGAATAAATTCCTTTTAAGGAGTATGAGTTTTCTGTCTTCGTACTACACAAAAAATGCAACCTCACGAAATTAGTAGTACCTTATTAAATAAAGCTTTTTATAATGCTTTGGATCCTCCTTTTCTATCCTACCTGGCACTGTACTTATATAAGGGAGGACTAGTAGTATTTTTATTTTTCTAGTAATTTTCACTTTAAATGCAGCAGCTACTGGCATTCTCTTGGATGGGGAGAAGCCAGTTGAAACTCAACCCTAGCAAGATTGAGTGATTGTAGGTCTTTATCCCTGCCCAACAGTTTAGGAAATTTGACATCTATGACTGGATGTAGTAAACTCGCCCAGATGTATCTGGTGCATTGCTCTTGCTGAAAGAGCAGGTAGCAGTCAGGACAGAGGGGGTGGGGTTTGTACAAAATTTATCTTGTGTGCCAATTGCAAGTATTTTGCCTTGTTTGGAATCATATACCTAAGTTATCTTTTGTTGAATCATTGCAATATTCTCTAATGGGGCTGCCCTTGGAAGCTGCAACTGGTGCTGAATGAAGCAGCACATGCAGCTTGCTCTGTAGGTCACTGAGTTATATCACAGCTGTATGAACTGCACTGGTTCCCAGTTGCAATTCAAAGTGATGGGTATCCCAGTTAAAGTCCTACATGGCACAGCGTTAGGCTAGTTGTGGGACTACCACTTTTTTTGAAGGTATCTGCCTGCCCTACTAGATTAGACAGGATGGGCACACTCCAAATCCTCTCCCTTAAATATTGTCACTAATGGGACTTTGGAGGCATGCCTTCTTGGTGGCTTTCAATTTGATAGATCCCTACCCTTTTAGCCATCCTGAATGCTGTGAATAGTATTAAACTTGCCTAGAGTTTGTATTGGAAAGTAGTTTAGTCTGGTAGTTGGGTGGAAGGATATTTTTGTTTTTAATCTTTTAATCTTGGATTCTTATGGAGCTGCCTAGAATAATTATATACCTGTAATAGGCACAATTATTGTTAGAATAGAATAACAGAGTTGGAAGTCGAACCACCAGCCTGGGCAGGAAACCCTGCACCACTTCAGACAAATAGTTATCCAACATCTTCTTAAAAACTTACAGTGTTGAAGTATTCCCAACTTCAATTATTGTTCCACTGATAAATTGTTCTATCTATCAGGAAATTTCTCCTGAGTTCTAGGTTGCTTATCTCCTTGATTAGTTTCCACCCATTGTTTCTTGTTCTACCCTAGTTTGACTCCCTCTTCTCTATGACAGCCCCAGAGGTATTGAAAGATTGCTGTGATGTCTCTCCTAGTTCTTCTTTTCATTAAACTATACGTAGCTCCTGCAACAATTCTTCATATGTTTTAGCCTCCAGTCCCCTAATCATCTTTGTTGCTCTTCTCTGCACTCTTTCTAGAGTCTCAACGGCCATATAAGTTATGCAAATAAATAAATACTATTTATTTTGTTCCTTAAAAATGCTTACAAAAAGGATCTAATTGATTATTTTTTTGTTTACACTAACTCACTGTCAAAAATAAGCATCCTTTCTGTGAATTGCATCCATAAGAAAACAAACTTAAAACTCAGAAGCCACTTTTTCAAAAAATAGTTTCTAAGTTACTTTACACATTCTGGACATTACAAAGATGTGAATTATGTTTGAAAGCTATATTTGACTTTTGAGTATTAGTAATGATGAAAAGTCTTGCGAACATGATAGTTAATATGGTTCATATTAATCAATGTACCTCATTTCTTTTCAAAGGAACAAAACTAAATATCTTTCATTGGCGGTGTTTCTGAATCCAGTGCTTGTCAATCCAATTATAGATATTATTACTTTCATGTCTCTTCTGGATATGCGACTAAATGTCATTTTTATTTACACTGATTTTAAATTGTTTTATTGGAGTGGAACAGTGCTACATATATGTTTACTTTGGTTTTATTTATTTGTTTGCTTATTTAGTTTGTAATATTAATGTGCCGGTTTTCAGTGGCTCAAATTGGAAATATGACCATATTTTGATAATGGAGTGAATTGTTTCAAACAATTAAAACGTAAGATAAACCAGTATAGAGAATGAGCAGAAATCAATGCATAAGTGATGGTGCAAATCTTCACAAGGATGTTCACGGGCTTCTTTCTATGTTTGACTCAGGTAGTCCTTGACTTGCAACAGCTCATTTAGTGACCATTTGAAGTTACAATGGCACTGAAATAAGTGACTTAT
The DNA here is from genome assembly GCF_031021105.1 of Erythrolamprus reginae. Taxonomy (NCBI): domain Eukaryota; kingdom Metazoa; phylum Chordata; class Lepidosauria; order Squamata; family Dipsadidae; genus Erythrolamprus; species Erythrolamprus reginae. The sequence continues at coordinate 80,292,649 of NC_091952.1, read as the reverse complement.
GACCACTTTCATACTTACGACCATTGCAGCATTCCCCAGGGTCATGTGATCCTCTTTCATGACTTTCTGACAAGCAAAGTCAATGGAGAAGCCACTTTCACCTAACAACTATGCTGACTTTAACAATGGCAGTGATACACTTAACAACTGTTGCAAGAAAGGTCATAAATGGGACAAAATTCACTTAACAAATGTGTCACCAAGCAACAGACTAATATTTTTGGGCTCTGTTATAGTTGTAAGTCGAGAATTACCTGCACAAAAATCAAATTAATATTTCTGCTCTGGGTGAATAAAAAATCCCTTCTATTGTATAAAAAATTCTATGAAAAAAGGTACTAAACATTAAAATGTAAAACATGGCATATTTTTACTGTGTTCTTCCAGTACCCCAAAACTGGCAATCAATACCTAAATAATTTACTTTACAATAGATAATGTTGAGAAATTGAACTTGCTTTCCCTCCTCCCTGGATTATAAAAATACGGCTAATTTTGTCTTATTTTGAAATTATTTACAGGCTGTTCCCCAACTAGAGCTGTTTGGGGATATGTCCACTCCTCCTGATATAACCTCTCCCCCTGTAAGTATTGCTGGATTATTTGTTGCATGCTGATGTAAACCTTTTTATAAATATAAATATGTAACACATTTTGATATTCATGAGAGAGACTGAATTTGACAGAATTCCAAAAAAAGGGTTACATCATATTACACAGTTTCAATTTCTTCCTCTAAAACATTGCTAATTATCTTACTTTTAAAACCCTAATTACTTATGCTAATCCCCTGTGAAGTTACTAAAATAACACAGCCTTAGATTTTTTATGAAAAAACAGGTGCTGAAAGAATTTACATATATTTTGGAAGTTGCAAAATAACATTTTCAAATTTTGTCAAATATCTACAAATTTTATGATAATTTGGTGGTGCCATTTCCCATCCTGTTTCTAATGATAGGTAGCTTTCCTTGTCACTTGTTCATATTTAATCTCTCTCTCTCTTCTACTACTCCCACACCAGTTCTCTTAATTAGGGAAAGGGTATGGAACTAGTTATTGTCAATGAAATCAGCACATGAAATATGACCTGTGACAGTTTATCAAGGCATTTTAATTGTTTCTTGTTTTATAGACCCCTGCAACTCCAGGTGATGCCTTTATCCCATCTTCATCCCAGTCACTTCCTGCTGGTACAGAGGTGTTTAGTTCTGTACCTTACAGCACTGCTGCTGTACCCTCAGGTAAATCTTTTCCATCAAGCGCTTTAACTGGAAATTTGAAGCTCAATCTGGGATTAAGCGATGTTCTTGTGTTACACATCAAAACATTGGAAGCCCTAGACAGATCTTGTATGATTTGTAATTTTAGTAATTAGGTACTGATTCATACGTCTTTGCTCACATATCATTTATCTGTAACATATGAGACATTGCAGACTTAACATCACAGACAGAATGTTCACCTCATCTCAGCCTTTTTTTTTCCCAATCATTTTTATTTTGCAAATTTGGGGGAACCCTTGAGAATTTGATTTTATAGTCAAAGCAATAAATAACTCTCAATTATTAGAAGACTGTTTGATCCTTAAGATTATTTGTTTTTCTTTTGAAGAATCAGTAGCATTAAAGGATGAAACTATTGTTCAGTATTCTTCAGAGACTAAAATGCAAACTTTGTTAATATTGTGCCCTACTTTTGAAGCTCAAAATGGTTTACAGGTGTTACATTTCTTTGTTTCCTGCTATTTTTGAATTCTAAACAGTTGCCATTGACCCACTGCTAGATCAAGGTATAATTTCACTTTTATGCATAAAGTATGCATATTTTAGCCAGTACATATCTCATAATCTAAAAGCAAAATTCTGAAACACTCCTATGCAAAAACATTTGAATTTACTTGAATTTTGGCAATCAATAATTACTAACTGTCTCTTATATAGTGGCAAATATCTGTAGCTCAAGTATAGGGTGAAGGTGAAGGTTCATTCTCCAAGCTTATAGGTTGGTTTCCAAACATTTCATTACCAAGCTAGGTAACATCTTTAGCCAAGTTTAGGAGATGTATGGGGAGGGTTGGGTGGGTTGGTTGAGGGTCAGTGTTGTCTCTGATTGGCTGTGCAGTTGATTTGGATTCTGAGGGGTTCATAGGCTGGTTGTACGTAGGTCAATATGTCTATTGATGGAATTGCTTCTGTAGCGCCAATCTTCAATGAACGTGGCAGGCAGTAGCATGACCAAATATTTTTATGTTGATCCAATCAAACTCTTCTAGCTTCACAGATGCAGTGGTTGGGTCTAAGGAAGTCTTACCTTCATTAAACAGTTTGAATTACTAAATTGTTCCCTTTTTTCTGTAAATAACATTTTGTCTACATTTGTACTAGTGACATTGTTAATATGTTCCTTTACATAAACTCTGTTCTGTCTATTGTAGGATAAAGTAAAAGTTTTTTTAAAAAAGCATTAGATTCCAAGTCCATAGTTTGGAAAATTATAATTTTGCTTCATCGTTCTCTCTGTCTCCCTCCCTCTCTCTAAAAATATTGCTTTCTTGCAGATTATATGAATACATATCTGTATAGTTGTCATTTTTCCAAACAGAAATAAGGAACTATTTTCCTGTATAAATCAGCAGCAACTTCCTAAGTCTTTTCGGATAGTCTTTTCAGGGTCAAAATTACTTGCTGGGTGATCGAATAGTGTCAAAAATAAAACAGGAAGTAAGCTTGTTTGGTTCTTTGAAAAAGGAGATTAGGAACAACTTGAAAAATCCCTTTTTCTCCTAGGTTAGGAGCTATGATGAATATGCAAGAGATAAAGGAATGTTGTCAGTTACCAAAAATACAATAACATACGCTTCTGAACTGCTTATAAAATTGAACATCAAACTACAAACATTGCAAGCACAGTGCAAATTGCTACGCTCTGTGCCAGACTGGATAATTGGGTTGGGAAGTGGGCGAGAGTATCTCAATACTCTGAATGAGAGAAATTCTGATCACATAGATTCTCATGAAAAAATACATAACTGGGTCACTCTTGTCCTTTTACAGGAAATACAGTCTTGTTAAGACCAATATAGTTTGTACTAGCCTAGTCATAGCTTGTCAATTTGATCCTTCTTCTAATTTTGTTCATCAGTCTAGCAGTACCGTAGTATATCTGTGAAGCATATGAAGTCACTGTTCAATGGGTATCTGGCCAATTTGTGTTTGGTTTCCATTGCTCTGTTTTTTGACATTCTTGATCTGCAATTGTACTCACTGCCCTCTCTCTTTTCTTTCCGAAGGTTATGTTGCAATGGGAGCTGTCCTGCCTTCCTTCTGGGGACAGCAACCACTTGTTCAACAACAACTGGCCATGGGTGCTCAGCCTCCAGTTGCTCAGGTGATGCAAGGAGGACAGTCAATTGCATGGGGACAACCGGGGATGTTTCCTCCCACCCAGCAACCATGGCCATCTGTAGCTGGCCAGTTCCAGCCCGCTGCCTTCATGCCAACACAAACTGTTTTGCCTTTACAAGCAGCCATGTTTCAAGGTACCATTGTTCCCACTGCTACTGTTCCACCTACCAGTGATTCCACTAGATCAAGTCCACAGACGGATAGCCCAAGGCAGCAAGCTGGAAAAGAAATGTTTAAAGATTTCCAGATGGCTCAGGCACCTCCAGTACCATCACGAAAACCAGATCAGCCTTCCCTCAGTTGTACCTCAGAGGCCTTCTCCAGTTACTTTAACAAAGTTGGAATGGCACAGGAAGCAGATGATTGTGATGACTTTGATATCTCTCAGTTAAATCTGACTCCTGTAACGTCTACAACACCATCAACAAATTCACGTGAGTATCTCGGCGTTTCTGCTCTAGCGTCGTTTCTCTTTTCTGAGCCATATGCATTCTGTTTGAAAGGGGGGAAACATGAACTTCAAACAACTGTGTCAGATTTATGAAAATCTACCTTCTGCTTTCATGAATTTCACTTTGAATAACAAAGTAATAACAATGTATGCCTTAAAGAGACATAAGAACCAGAACTAGATTTGTATTCAGTAGCAATTCAGTACTCTCCCCCCGCCACTTCCAACAGTAGCTATCGTTGATGTAGTGCCGGTGTGGAATTCAGAATCTCAAGCCTTACTTGATTATTGTGGTAACATTATTGCAAAACCATTTTGTGTGACTCAATGCATGTGTGATGAATTGCAGGTTAAAAAATAGATATCTATACTGTGCTGCGTGTACAGTGATACCTCTATTTACAAACGCCTCTACCTAAGAACTTTTCTAGATAAGAACTGGGTGTTCAAGTTTTTTTTCCTCTTCTCAATTTTCCACTTACAAACCCGAGCCTCCAAAACTGTAACCAGAAAAGGCAGGGAGAAGCTTCTGTGGGGCCTCTCTAGAAATCTCCTGGGAGGAAACAGGGCCTCCACCATCTCTGTGGTTTCCCCAATTGCACGCGTTATTTGCTTTTCCATTGATTCCTATGGGAAAAATTGCTTCTTCTTACCATCTTTTCTATTTAAGAACCTGGTCATGGAATAAATTAAGTTCGTAAGTAGAGGTACCACTGTACTTTGAACAATTATAGTAACAGTTGCCTATTGAAATAGTTGAAAGCATTATTGTTGATTTTAGATTTGATTTGTTTCACAATATTAATTACTTATTTCAAATACACACATGGCTGTCCATCATATATAAAACTCTAGTTGGTTTCCCGTCACCAATTAAAACAATATCAATAATAAACTGATGTAACACGGAAATATATTACAACCATAAATATTAAACTCCTGGACCAAAGTTAAGGTTCTGACACATAGTTCTTTATAAAAATCCTCTCACTTACCTCAATCTATCTCAGTGCTTGGTAAAAATCCAGGTTTTCAATCCTTTTCATAAGCTTGGGAGGATACCTAAGGTGAACAATGTTTCATAGTGCAAGTATGGAAAAGCACACTTCCTAAGTCCCGTAAGGTGGCAATGTTTAAGGGAAGGGACTCAGAGTGTGCTCATACTATGATCTGGTAGGATAGGTAGATGTCCTTATGGAGAGGTGATCCAGCAGAAAATCTGACCTTGGGCTTTAAAGATGAACAGCACCTGCCAGAGGAAAACCGATAGCCTGCAGAGCTCACATAACAAAGGTGCTACATTTTATTTTATTGTATTTATTTATTTTATTTATTTATTTTGTCCAATACACAATACATATTGAAGAGGATAGACATGAGGTATTATATATAAAGAAAGGATATAAAAGTAGAGGAGAAGATATATGAAAGGAAGAAAAGATATATGATATATGAGATAAGGAGAGACAATTGGACAGGGGACGAAAGGCACACTAGTGCACTTATGTAGGCCCCTTACTGACCTCTTAGGAACCTGGAGAGGTCAATCATGGATAGTCTAAGGGAGAAATGTTGGGGGTTAGGGGTTGACACTGCTGAGTTCGGTAATGAGTTCCATGCTTCGACAACTCGATTGCTAAAGTCATATTTTTTACAGTCAAGCTTGGAGCGATTAATATTAAGTTTGAATTTGTTGCCTGCTGTTGTGTTGTTGCGGTTGAAGCTGAAGTAGTCATTGACAGGCAGGACATTGCAGCATATTATTTTTGGGGAAATACTTAGATCGTGTTTTAGGCGTCATAGTTCTAAGCTTTCAAGACCTAGGATTGATAGTCTGCTTACATAGGGCATTCTGTTTCGAGTGGAGGAGTGAAGGACTCTTCTGGTGAAGTATCTTTGGACATTTTCTAGGGTGTTGATGTCCGAGATGTGGTATGGGTTCCAGACAGATGAACTGTATTCAAGGATTGGTCTGGCAAAAGTTTTGTAGGCTCTGGTGAGTAGTGTGAGATTGCCGGAGCAGAAGCTGCGTAGGATCAGGTTAACAATTCATGGGTAAATCTGGGGTACCCAAAACTGTGTCTGCTCCATTCTGGTCTGGTTGTACCTTACAGGTGGCCTTCAAAAGTAGCCCATTGTAGAGTACACTGAAGTAATCCAAATGGAAAATGACTAAGGCAGGAATGACTATGAGCAAAGACTCACAATCTAGGAAAGAATGTAATTAGAACATCAGACAAATCTACACAAATGTCCCTGTAGCCAGCTCCTGCCTAGGCAGGAATCATGATGCTAGGAGGGCTTCCAAATAGCACATCCACTCGGTCCAGGAAAGTGCCACCCCATCCAGTATGAAAGATGAAATATGATCTGGGCCTGGGGTACATAAACCCAAAGCTACTCCATCTTGCCAGAATTCAATGAAGCCAGTTCCTTCTCCATCCAAACCCTTACAGACTCCAGGCACTCAGCCAGCACCACCACAGCATCATCTGTCTGACTAGAGGTAGAGATATATAATTGCATATCATTACCCTAATTGTAGAGGTATCTCAATCTGTTGGTATGAGCAACAATAGCAGTAATATTGAAGTTGTGTAGAAGACTGTAAATACCAAAACAATATATATTGTACTTTTTAAACATGTTAGAATCAAACTGAGTGTGCAGCAATCTGGTGTGCTTCCCTCCCTCCCACCAGTTATATACTGTTAGTACTTTATCAATGGACTTGTCAAATGAAGGATGAAACATGTATGATTTTTGCTGAAGCAATAAAATTAAGGTCACATTTTAAATCCTATTTGTTTTAAAGTATTTAAGCAAGTGGTCTCTAAGCACTTTATTAAGGAGAATCTTAACTTTTAATTAAGCCAACTTGTCATATCCACATACGTTTCATCACACAGCATCACCCAAGTTCATAGATCACCCCATTTTTCTCACAACAGATCAAGAGGTTACCAAACGACATTTAGAATCTACGGCACTAATTTTTGTTATTTATCTGTCTGATTGATTGGTTTTGTTAGCCCCAACTCCTGCTCCTAGACAGAGTTCTCCATCTAAATCCTCGACATCTCATACCAGTGACGCTGCTGCAGATGACCTCTTTGAAGAGGGCTTCGAAAGTCCAAGCAAAAGCGAAGAGCAAGAAGCAGTAAGTAACCCAGCTCCCGTTTATTGAGATATTCACTCATTTATTTTGGCTGAACCGTTAGATAGATTTGTACTTTAAAATTTTAAGAGAAATCTGCATGTTTAAATTTAGAGAACTTGCTCAACCTTCCCACTTTCCCTCTCTTCCCACTGCCACTTAAAGTTCTTTTGCTATTCTCTTGATTATTCACCACTAATAACATTTGTATAGTGTACAGCTTTCTGATCAGCCCTGATGTGTACTAATAAGGCATATTAAAGAAGAGTACATATTACAGAAGAGTAGTGATGGGCGAACCCAACGGTGTTCGGGATCAGCAAGTTTGGCCGAATTTTACGCAAAATTCGGCCGAACCCGAACCGAACTCGAATCTGAACAGGGAATCTCTCCCATGAAGAGATTCCGGGGGCGGAGCTTTGACGTCACCAGCAGGTTGCTAAGGATGCCAAGGTGAACATTTCCTGGATTCCATGGAATCCAGGAAGTGATCACCTCGGCGTCCTTAGCAACCTGCCGGTGACGTCAAAGCTCCGAATGCCGAACACGACCCCAAACTTTGCCCAAAGTTTGGAAAAATTTTGTGTTCGTGTTCAGCATATCGAACACCGCAAAATTCGGTACGGACCCAAATTGTGCGGGTTCAGTTCGCCCATCACTACAGAAGAGTTAAAACTGAAGTCATTATGCCATAGCAAAATGCCAGTTAATACAGTTTATTGGAGTATTTCTTCTTTTTATTGGTTTCTATTAAACTGGACTTTCTTGGTTCAGTTCTCTTGCTACCTCTTAAAAGAGATAAGATTCAAGAAGCATAGGAAGAGGGTAATATGAAAGGATAGAGTGTCTCTTTAAATGTATGGGTCCTGGCTGGTAAAAACAAAAAGATATACAGTGCTATCTCAGTACTCATTGGTTCCAGGAGGTGCAGTGAATACTAAGAACAAGTGCCAAACAAACAATGATTTCTTTTTCCAACCAGAAAGGAATTCCTGTCTGTCCTTCCTCCTATGTCAGCGACCTTCCAGCATGGCTAACTTCCTATCCATCCTCTATGGCTATCCTCTGCTTACTTGCTTTTACAATATCCTTTCCAACATGGCTGACTTCCTGTCCATGGCCATCCACCTCTTCGTATCACAGTGTAGCAAACAAACAATGGATATTCAATTCATTTTTACATCAAAATGCACTGAGCACCAAATTCAACGAGTTTTGAAGCAGTCGAGTACTGAGGTACCATTGTATGGGCAAAAAAAAGGGATAGGCAAATTAAGAAGCATGCAAAACGTTGTACCCTTACATGGTGACATTTTGAGTTTATTCTTGCCTAAATTGGGCTATGAAATCTGGCATAAATCTGGGTGACCACCGCTGGCAGCAAAAATCTTATATCTTTCCTATCATTAAATAGTTGTCATTTTCTGGTGTCTTCCTGTGTTCTGCAATCCAGATTATCTATCTATTGAGCAAAACGTAAAATCCGCACCACTACCTAGACCAGGGGAAGGCAAAGTTGGCTCTTCTATGACTTGTGGGCTTCAACTTCCAGAATTCCCGAGCCTATCATGCCAGCTCAGGAATTCTGGGAGTTAAAGTCCACATGTCATAGAAGAGCCAACTTTGCCTACCCCTGACCTAAACCTCATCACAGTTTTCTTAAGTAGAAAGGAAAGTAGGATTTGAATGAACAATGAAGTATTTCAATTACACAGGGAAAGTTTTGGGTGACCTCTGTAGGGCTTAATACTCTCTTAATACTTCTCTTCCTTGTGTGCTTGAAGAAGGAAATGAATTAGTTGGAAGCCAAACTTAGCTTGCATTCATTAAGAATGTATTAGAAGTTGAAAAGGGCTCAGGAAAAGGGGGTACATATAATTACAAACTAATTTAACATCAAAAAAATGGGAGATGATTTTAAAAATATACATTATGTTTATATAAAATAATGTAACAAATTAGAATAACAAAACAACAGAGGGACTGTTCAAAACTCCATTTATTTAATTATATTTTTTTTGTCTACAAATTAATTTTCCCTTAATAGCCATCTGCCTTTAGTAGTTTTACTTTATTTGAGCAGTATAGGATATGTGATTCCTTGCTCAACAGTAGTAACTGTGAGAGGGATCTAGGAGTCCTAGTGGACAACCATTTAAATATGAGTCATCAGTATGCAGCAGCTGCCAAAAAAGCCAACACTGTTCTGGGCTACATTAAGCGAGGGATTGAATCAAGATCACATAAAGTGTTAATACCAGATTATAATGCCATGGAATACTACATTCAGTTTTGGTCACCACGATGCAAAAAGGATGTTGGAACTATAGAAAGAGTGCAGAGAAGAGCCACAAAGATGATTAGGGGACTGGAGGCTAAAGCATATGAAGAATGGTTGCAGGAACTGGGTATGTCTAGTTTAATGAAAAGATGGACAAGGGGAAACATGATAGTAGTGTTCCAACATCTCAGGGGTTGCCACAAAAAAGAGGGAGTCAACCTATTCTCTAAAGCACCTGAGGGTAGAACAAGACACAATGGATGGAAACTAATCAAGGAGAGAAGCAACTTAGAACTAAGGAGAAATTTCCTGACAGTTAGAACCATTAATCTGGGGAACAGCTTGCCTCCAGAAGTTGTGAATGCTTCAACACTGGAAGTTCTTAAGAAGATGTTGGATAACCATTTGTCCACAAACATGGACTGAAATAAAACATTACTTGTAAATTGGTTTTATATTCAGGATAGCAGTTTCTATTTTTTAAAAAAGAAGTATCTTATTTTAAACTTTTTTTTTACCGTAATTCCCATTGACTTTCTACATTTGGGGAGGGATTTCCCTGGGAGAACTTTTGGTCATGATTCTGATTCTCGAGGTTTTCCCCATCCATGCTTTAAAAAAAATAGTGCACATTTTCCTGGCAATATGATCACGAGGACTGAGGTATTAAGTTTGGCCTTTCAAACCACAGTGGGTAAATTCTGACGAAGTGCATTGATGGCATGAAAATAACCTCTGATGTTGTTTTCCTTTCTGCTGTTGAAAAAAAAGGTGTTATGTTCTTATATTTTAGCCTGATGGATCTCAGGCCTCATCCAACAGTGATCCATTTGGTGAACCTATTGGTGATACTGTAAGTCCACAGGGCGATAGCTAGATAGCGCAGGTTGGGGTAGGTATCTGTCCTTCTCTCTGTCTCTTTCACTCACTTACTTTTCAGCCATTCCCTTTCACTATTGCCTGCCTCCATTTTCTTGGATGCTATATGTGCAGAATTTCATTTTTTTTTCCACTTCACTATTTCTCATGCCATAATTCCATTTGCAGGTGATGTCAAAATTTTGGCTTTTGAAGTTATAGTATAATAGAAAGGGGAATATGCATTAAAGTGAAACTGGAGATTGTGATCATTAACCTAGCAGGAAATCGTGCATTTGTTACTGCCAATCTCCAATTTCTGGTATTCATGATGAGTTATAAATATTCTATACATTTTATCAACTGTTGGTTAAAATGACATAATCAAAATTGAAATATGCCTTTCCACTCCATAATGTATCAATAATATCTTTTAAAAATTACTAATAGTTTGATTCAAAATTGTTACTGACTAGTGATGGGCGAACCCAGCGGTGTTCATGTTCAGCCAGTTTGGACGAACTTTACGCAAAATTCAGCCGAACCCGAACCGAACCCGATTGGGGAATCCCACCAAGAGATTCCGGGGGCGGAGCTTTGATGTTATGTATACCGGCAGGTTGCTAAGGACGCCAAGGTGATCACTTCCTGGATTCCATGGAATCCAGGAAGTGATCACCTTGGCATCCTTAGCAACCTGCCAGTGACGTCAAAGCTTCGAACGCCGAATGTGACCCCAAACTTTGCCCGAAGTTTAAAAAAAATTGGGTTCGTATTCAGCATACCGAACACTGCAAAATTTGGTACGGACCCGAATTGTGCGGGTTCGGTTCGCCCATTACTATTACTGACATATATTTATATATAGGTTGTTAATTCATGTAACAGTCTTGCTATCATTCCCAACTATTGTTTCGTTATACATTTTCCATTACCAAATTTAAGGTGACATTTGTTGTAATCATTAATGGCTCACTTTGCATGTTGATAGACCTTTTTAAAAACTGACTGTGGCTATTTTTATACTGGCATGTGTTTTGTCTGAATGATTGTAAAAGTGCAGTGCTTGTGAGTGCTGAACATACCCATCTAATTTCAATTCTACTATTGCCATATTAAAAATATACTTCATACATGGTAAATTGAACAAGATTAAACGTGGTGTGATTTACTATTCCTCTCTCTGTATAAAACATCTGAAGCAAATCTGTAAAAATAAAGGAATTATTTTTAGTGCATAAAGTATAGTGATTTCCAGACTTAAACGGGGTTAGTAGGGTGGGGTTATTGCAAATGGGTTTTACCAATCACAATATATGAGTACACCAGGCTATCCTAACCAGCATATTGTTGAACTTTAGCCTTGAACTTTATTAATTAAAGACCACAGCCGTTCAGGCTGAACAGGAAGGAAAAAAAAAGGAAAAATAACAATGATTCAAGTCAGCTTGTATTTCATTGTTCTGATGAAAATGCAACCCACATCTAAACCATTTTAATCCCATTTTTGTTGCTTTGCACAATCATTAATAACCCTGTCAGCCTATCACTTTTCTCTGTTTTTAAATAGTACAGTGCCAATGCCAACAATGACTATTTATATTGCTATAATCAACCAAGTGAGCAAATTTGCTTTTGTCTACGATGGCATGACTGATTTTAATTTTTCCCACTGTTGAATTATCTGAACTATTACCTTTCTCTCTCTCTCTCTGGCTGTTAATTGTAACAACAATAATAACATCAATAATAGACAAAAATATCTTTAAAAACCATGAGCAAAGATTTATTTTGCTATTTTTAATTCTGGCCTCTGAATGTGGAAGAAGAATTTTAGTCTTTCCATTTTGAAATAACGTCAGTGGAGAAATCTATTTTGAAAGGTTTTTTTTTCTTTTTTTAATATTAAATTGTAAATTTGGAGGTCACAAATGTTTTATTATTGTTTTGTTTATTTATTTATTTATTTTTGCAATTTATAAACCACCCAGCTCCTTCTAGACTTTACATTCTTGTGAGTGGATTCCCGCTCTCAGAATTGCTCTACTAGTGAAATTATGAAAGCAATGAACTGCCTTCTCCTTACATCCTCCAATAAAGATCTTGCTTGGAGTTTTTGGATTTTTTTAATACAGGGAGGAATACATGAAGAAATACTTCTTCTTGTATTGCTTATATTGGATATTGATTCCTTCGGTCTAGGAAAGGACTATCTCTTCATGTAAAGGGGACTCTAGATCAGAGGTCTCCAACCTTGGCAACTTTAAGACTTGTGGACTTCTACTCCCAGAATTCCTCAGCCAGCCAAGCTTGAATTTTGGGAGTTGAAGTCTAAAAGTCTTAGAGTTGCCAAGGTTGGAAATCCCTGATCTAGATCAAACTATCCTAGCAAGTCTACTTATACTCTAGAATGAACTGCCATTTCCAGAATGAACTGCCAATCTAGATTTGCTCCAAATTGTTGTTTGCGATGTTTAGACCCTTTCTTTTTTTTACCTGATAATCCTTGATTTCAGGAACTTTCAATGTTATAAACATTTCTTTTTCTTCTTTTTTTTCAATTCTTTTTTCTTTGGTAAAAGATTTCTTTAAAGTCTTTGGATTTTGTTAGTAATTGAGTACCTTATCAATTTTCAGTTCCTAGATTATTTTATTCTTCTCTGCTTAACAGACTTCAAGAAAAGTTTTCCAACTTGAAATCCACAGCTATGCTTTTTAAAGACTTCTCACAGCAAATCTGGAATCTGCTGATAAATGAATTTTTTTACCTTGATTTATTTTTCAAGGCAAAAACTGAGAACATTATCAGAGTACCTGCATTGAAATTGCAAGAGCTCCTTCTTGGATAACTATCACTTTCTAATTCAAATTGAGATACAGTGGTACCTCATGATACGAACCCCTCGTCTTACGAACAACCCGAGATATGAACCCGGGGTTCAGAAAAATTTTGCCTCTTCTTATGAACTTTTTTCTTCTTACGAACCTCCGCCGCCGCCGAGAAGCCCCGCCGCCCGGCTGTCACCTTTTAAAACAGCCGGGGGGCTTCCCAACGTCCTACTAAACCCGAACGCCAAACCCGGGGCTTCCCAGCAGCCTCCCGAACCCTGAACCTGGAAGTTCGGCAAAAGTTCGGGGTTCGGGAGGCTGCTGGGAAGCCCCGCAGCCCGGTTGTCACCTTTTAAAACAGCCGGGAGGCTTCCCGGCAGCCTCCTGAACCCCAACGCCAAACCCTCCACACACTTCGCCCTGAATGCCTCCTGGCTCAAGCCGGCAGCAGCAGACCGCCTTTGGGTTTTCGGCTCAGGGGGGAGCAGGAGGACCTTCCTAACTCCCTCCCCCCGAGCCGAAAACCAAAAGGCAGTCTGCTGCCACCCGCTTGAGCCACGATGACAGGCAGGACGTGGAGGAATGGGAAGCTCAAACGCCGGCGGCTTCAGCTTCCCATTCCTCCATGCACTTAGCCCTGCCTGGCTCAAGCGGGCGGCAGCAGACCGCCTTTGGGTTTTCGGCTCAGGAGGAGGGAGTTAGGAAGGTCCTCCTGCTCCCCCCCGAGCCGAAAACCCAAAGGTGGTCTGCCGCCGATATTTTCTTGTTTCCTCTAAAATTATTTCTGCATATTTTATAGCCATCATAAAAATATGCCATATTTTTCTTTTTTGTCTATCAAGCCAGAGAAAGAGTCTTATAATATGGGACATTTTCATGTTTCATTTTCAGGTTTAAGGCCATAATTAGCCTTCCTCCTCAATATTTTCTCATTTAGCTATTGCTAAAATTTCTACAGGGCAGAGGGAAAAAAAGATAAAATCTGTGATGCTAGGCCTGCTTTTTTCTTACTGAAAGGAGACTTGTCACCTGTAGGAGTAAACCTAGCCTTTTTACTTTACTCAGCCTTGTAAACAACCTGTTAAAGAAGTTGTACTAGTCAAATATAGTTAATCATAAAAGTAACACTGTTCCAAACTTTCAAAATTCTCCACTCTGTCTTCCCTTCAGAAAGAAGCTTTAGCGATTCTAGTGCGTTTTCCTCTCTGTCTCTGCAACTTCTCCAAATGCCCACTCCTGCATCTATAAAAATACGTTATTAATCACTACATAAAGAAAGACCCCCTTTACCACCAAAAGATAAGAAAGGGCTGCCACACCTCTCAGTTCCTCTTGTATCAAGCTCTTTAGAAAAATACAGAATGTAAAAAGATTCTTTTTTTGTTAGCACAGAAGTGCTATTCCTTTGAGCTTCCTTATCTGCTATTAAATATTTATGCAGGGCTTTCCTTCTGAGTGGGTGATCAGGAAATAGAAGGCTTATTTTCTCAGCTTGTTTTGAGCTTTTTGATCAACCAGGCAGAAGGAGAACCTTCCTCTAAATCTGCTGCATAAAGATGGAAAAACAATGCTTTGGAAAACTTTTAATTCATAGTACAATTTTTTTTCCTGCCATTCCTGTCATATTAGGAAGAAAAATCTATTTATTGTATGATATACTTCTCCTTTATCTTAATAGAGTAGTGGTACAAGCAGATCAGTTACATTACATCCATTAATCATTTTAAGTTGCTTAAGTAAAATTTCCTTAGAAGAATAATATGGAATGCAATATGTTTACTAGTTTGAAAGCCAACCCATATAAAAGTTTTGAATTATCCTTTGGAGGCTCTTAATCTTAGGAAAACATGGAGGGACACAGAACATTAAAAAAAAATAAGACATGCTTCTTATTTCTGCCAAATAAACATGACAATGGAAATCGGCAACAATCACAATAGCAGATATTCCTTAGGAAATTTGTTTAATACAAAAGCTATGAAGAATATTAAATTTCAACATAAAAATCAACTGATATTCTGGAATAATTTTCCATGCTCAATTTTGTTTAATATTTTCCTCCAGTGTCTTATCTGAATCTGCATTTACTGTTACACAGATCTACTGAACAAATTGGTTAGTATTAATATGTTTTTTTTATATTTTATACCAATTTTTACTTATGGAAAATTGTAATTTTGCACATTGTAAAAATGTCAAACATAATTACAGTGTCGTTTCCTAATTTTTTTATTATTTATTTTTAATAACATTTTCCAAAATGATGATCTACTAGAAGCATCTTCTGTTAGAACATATTATTTCCATCTATACATTAGCATTCTTCATCAACATTCTGAACAATAACATTTGACAGTTCTTACATGATTTTCACACTTATGAATCAAGAACTGTTTTCAGTTGATTCTTTTATAAGGGGCTATAGAAAATGGCAAAATCTTTGTTCCAGGGCAGGGATTTCCAATTATTTTCAAGTTATCGAATCTGTTAGTTAAAAAGAAATCTTTCTGGACTCCTTATCAAGAGACAAAATGTTAATAAAAGAATATTGATTGGATTTAAGTGAACATTTCCTTTCTTTAGTCTATCATGGAACACAGTCAAGTTCTCCTAGAATACTCAAGTTCAAATCATTGTCTAAAATCTTCTTTTAGTCTATCCCAGAAAAGTGTAGAAGACTACTTAATGACGCAAAATCTGATTAATAAGAATATCTTGTCCCTTATTTTAAAAAGTATATGAAATGCAAAATTTGCTGCCCTTTTGCCTACTCACAGGTTGTTTAGATTACAGTCTAAAAATCAAAGTACAGTGATACCTTGTCTTACAAACTTAATTGGTTCCAGGATGAGGTTCTTAAGGTGAAAAGTTTGTAAGACGAAACAATGTTTCCCATAGGAATCAATGGAAAAGCGATTAATGCATGCAAGCCCAAAATTCACCCCTTTTGCCAGCTGAAACGCCAATTTTTGCGCTGCTGGGATTCCCTTTAGGCTCCCCTCCATGGGAATCCCCACTTCCGGACTTCCGTTGCCAGCGAAGCGCCCGTTTTTGCACTGCTGGGATTCCCCTGCAGCATCGCAAAAACACAGAGGTCCGGAGGTTGGGTTTCCCATGGCATAAAAACAGGTGCTTCGTTGGCAATGGAAGTCCGGAGGCGGGGCATCCCAGTGGCAGTGGTGGGTTTCTAAGGTGAAAATAGTTTGTAAGAAGAGGCAAAAAAATCTTAAACCCCGGGTTTGTATCTCGAAAAGTTTGTATGACGAGGCGTTTGTAAGACTAGGTATCACTGTACTGTACATGTTTACCCAAGATGAAAAGTAATATTTTACCATTAATAGAGATTCTTAAAGAGTAAGCAAATGGGATTTACAGTACAAAACTATGCAAAAAAAAGTGTATTTGCATTACATTAAGAGGGAAAAAAATCAAATGCCAGATAAAGTCTAAAAAAAATGTGAGTAAGTTTTAAGTTCTCCAGAATCATTGCTTCTATGAACAAATTACTAAAACCTGATGGGAATCAAAAAACGTAACTGTTGTATATTAAAAAGCTTGATACCTTCTTGGTATCTTTGAACTTTTGGACTTTTCCATAATTCCAAACTGAGCAAAGCTCTAGCAATTATGGAAGCTCCAATCTAATACATCTAGAATTAGGTTCTCTGCACTGCACTAAACTTTCAAAAAAATACTGACTAGTTTATTGTGATGATTTACCAAATTGCGTATTGCTGCTTTTCATGTTCATTAAACCGTCTTCACATTGCTTGACATTTGCATAATCAATATTTGCCAACATTTGTAATGCATTTCATCTATCATAGTTTGGAAACATCAGAATTAAAATTATTAAAGTTTTGAATTTATGTTATATTTTGGAATTCTAAAAACATACCTATTCCATTTTTATTGTGGTGTTTTTTACTCTGTTTCAATTATTATCTGCCCAAAGTTATGTCTATGAGATAGGCCAACTATTAAACAAATAAACAAACAAACAAATAGTCATCCTTGTTTTAGACATCATTCTGAACTCAGTAAATGAATCGTGCTTGTACTGAAAATGTGGGGAAAATTAGAATGGAATAATTTTAAATCAGCAATGTATTAGCATGAAACCATATAGTGTAAAATGTTAAATATTATACTGAGAGCGGAAAACCCTTTAACGTAGTTCTTTGCATTCAAATCCCTTTTTTTCATAGCCAAAGAGTGCAATTTCTTCTACATATGCAACTGACTTTTTAACAAATATCAGTAGCGTAGAGTTCTTATTTTCTTTTTATTAAAATTTTCTTTTTTGGATATTGTCATAATTCAAATTATGAGAGAGAGTGAGAGTGAGTGAATGTATGTATATCCCATTCTGGCTGTGTCCTGTGGGTCTAATGTTCACATCCAATGATTAGAAATATCCCTATTCATTTCTTTCTTTCTATTATTTTTAGGAAAGAGAACCACTCTATGCCCAGATCAACAGACCTAAGACCTAAGAAATAGCATTGACCCACACTCGTGGCAATTCAAGTCTCAAATGAAAACTCCAGTTTTGAAAGGCCTTTGGCTCCTGCTACTCTTACTAATATTATTTAGTTATCTCAGCTAATCAAGGATAATCATATCACTGGATTAATTCAACAAACAAGGTGTTTTGCCAATTCTGTTTGGCATAACATTGCTTCCCCCCCCCTTTTTTTTTTTTCTTCAAAATCCTATTTTCCTGGGGGGAGGGAAATGTCATCTGCATTCCTACAACTTTGAACTATCCAAACACCTTTTCTTCTTGTTACCTTTTGTTGTTTCTAGTAGGTGATCCAAATCTATTAGATGACAACTCATTGTTTTTATAATACGGAAACACAGAAAAAGCAAATACATGCTGGTCACCAGTTATTGAGCGACACAACTGCACATTTGAAGATATGGTAACTTTTTTATGGCCATCACAAACTGACCTTTCTGTACTTTCACCCAGTATACCAGCCTGCAACAGCATATATAAAGGAAGAATTCAAGTGTTTCATTCCCCTCGCCCCCAAATTACTTAAAAATTGGTGACAGACACTAGCAGCAGAATGCCTCCTGTGAAAATAATTCTTAACTTGAAATCATGGAATCCCATTCCACCAATCATCAGTTTTGATTGAAAACGTTGCCAAATGGACCTTTTAATTTTCAATACATCAAAGAAGAGATGAAATGCTGCTTTTTCTGTTTTGAATACGACTGCTATAAGTAGAGAAGGACATCAGATCTTTTGATGGAAAAACAAACTGTGCGTTATTTCCTAGGGAACTCTTAAAACAAAGATCAGTAAAGGATATTTTTTATTTCTTTGATACCTTGCTGCTGTGATGCTATGCAGACAAGTGTTTTTTTCCTTCTCTGTGTGCCATTTTTGAAGAGAAAAAAACTGTTTGCCAAATACTTCTACATCTGGATTTGATTGGGTTGGACTTTAATAATAACAGGATGGAGATGGCATGAATTTTGAAATAATGAACTTATTCCGCGATCCAGTGGTTCATCTTTATCACTTTTTGTACATCAGAAAAATTCAAATGGGATTTTTATTTTATAACTTGAAATTTAAAAATAAAAATCTTAACTGTTATAAACTCTTTCAGTGTTTAAGGGGAAATGGCTTTAAAGAGTCCGAATGAAAATTGCCAGGTTTTCTTTTGTTTGTAAATATAAATGTTAGGAGTTTTTTCTTTTCACCATGACATCACACTGTAGGGAAGGTAGTTAAATGATGGTGTTTCGGAAGCGTGGAAACCCCCATTTTGTGGTTCTTGTATCACGTTCGTTTGATTTTGTTTTCACATGCTTATAGTTAGTGGGATAAAGCTGAAGTGCGTTTCCCAGCTACAATTTTGTTGCCTGAAACTAGCTAGGTTGTTGGAGAACACATAATCATACAATCTTGCTTTTATAATGCAACTCTTATCACATGCTTTACATTTTTTGGAGAAAAATCACATTTCATACCCATTTCCTAATTTAATAAAAGCTGTTTACACACCACAGAAGCAAGTTTTTTAAAACTGTTTTTTTTTAATATATTTATGTAAGAAAAGTGCAGTGTTTGGTTTCTATTCTTCGCACATGATTTGCATAAAGAATCTATATATTTTTGCCCTACAGAGAATTGTTATACAGGTCAAATATGTTTTCCTGATGTTCCTATGCAGATTACAATATATTGAACTTTAGTGGTTTAGCACTAAAAAAGAAGAGTTAAATAATTCAAATGATGACTTGTTTCAAGGATTATGCAGATTTTGTTTTTAAAATCAAAATACCAATATGCTTGTGTTTTCTTCTTTGATTATATAGGCCTGGAGTTATATTTCATGCATTTGAATTATTAAAGCATTTTACAAGAATAGATGAAAACTGGTGATTTGGTGATATTGAAACTGAACTTGATATTTCCAGTTGGTTGGGTTTTTTTCAACATAGGTACTGAATCAAAACGTGTGTGAAACAGTCAGTTGAACTATAGGCTTTAATATCGGTGCAGATCTAATGTACTTTTCCAGTCATTTCTTCTCTGTACTTTTTTGGTGTGCAACCTTGTTTCAATAAAAGACTCCATGTGGATTTTTACAGAACATATGATTGGTGATGTGAAAGAGGAACGAAAGAGAATTTGAGTCCAATTAAAGCAGAAAGTAGTTGTGCCCAAAATAAAAATTAACACTTTTGTTAAAGTCAGTTTGTTTTTCTTCATTTCCCCTTCCCCCAGCCTGTTTTTATACAACTCAAAAATCAATTTATTTTGACTTGTTCATTATATATTTGTGAAAGGTGAAGATGGCCTGGGTTGCACAAGCCTTTTCCCAGCCCAAAATATCCATCCATGTTGTGGTCGTTGTCAGCATCTCTGTTGCAAATGTACATCAAAAGAAAAATGCAAAAAAAGCTGTCTCTTTTGTAACATATAAATGTTAGCTTTGTTTGTTTTTTACCTACACAAAAAGAGGACATCATTCAAAAGGACATTTCAACCCTGAAATATTTATGTACTGTATAGTCAATAGTGAAATCTTCCTAAACTTAAGTTTTTATTGAAACACAAACATACAGAATTTGAAATATTCATAGATAATGTAGCATGGTGCGGACTAACAGTTAGTTCATTGATGATGGTTATTATTGTGGTCCAATAACAAATAATATATATGAGAGAGAGAATTACAACTGGTATTAGGAGATCATAAGGAAATTTGCTCTATACCAACTGCAAGTCTTTTCTTGAATTAAGACATCCCATGCTTAATTTATCCATCATTAGATTATTCTTTTCTACCATAATCTAGAAGAAAAACAATACAGAAGCCTGCACTATACAAGTATTGTAGATAGGAAATATATCTACAGGAATCCATTTATCACTAGCACTAAGCTTGTCACTTTAAACTTTAAACCAGGGAATACCATCCCATCCTGTCTGTTTCCAATCGTTTCTTGATTCTTACGTTATTAATGTACTTTGATTCATTGTTGTCATTCAATTGTCTGATGAAATCTATGATTGAACAATGTACTGGGCACCTTCTTTGCAAAGATGTTTACTTTCTACTTTGATTTGTTTGATTTTGTGTTCTCACATGTTTATTTTTTAATAGAAGAAAGATGAAAATGACTGTTTTGCAGTACATTTCTAGATCTACTTTAACTTTACCTCAGAGGAAAACCATTTGTTAACATCTGTTGAACCTCTTCTTTCCCCTTATGTATAATGCATTCATCAGAAGAAATTTTTAGAGATTTTTCCATTGATTTCTGTAAGACACCATGTAGTACTGTTGCAAATAAAAATGTTTAAAATCATGTTTATTCCTTTCTCTTATTCTTAAGAAAGTTGAATATAATAGAAAAATGCAATGCTGGGCATCTCTGTTTCTTTCTCTACAAATATAATGCTGCACCATAATTTGCTTTCCTGAAAAGCTTTCGTTGGAAGTTTATAACCAATTACTTGTGTATTTAATGACCATTTTCATCTTGGATTTTCTTCCAGAAGGCGATAGAGACAGAGAGAAAGAAACAGATACAGATGGTATAGATGGAGAAAGAGATTGAATATTTTGATAAGGCAAATATGATGTTGCAACAAAATTCTCTTCTTTATTAGTTCAGACATTTATTGCTAGCTCCAGGTCCTTCTTGGATAGTTAAAGATGCTTGGGAGATGATTTAAAATTGGGTTGATCCAGTTGTGAACATTTTTTGAATGAAGGCATTTAGTCTGGAAGAAGATTTGGTATATCCTCTCTCAAGAAACCACAATTGGACGCAATACTCCACTATTGTCCAGCCTTGTCATCTTAATTGTCCAGTCTTGTCATCTTAATCACTACCAGATCTTAGTAAGATGTGGAGAATTTTACCTTTGAAGTAAAGAACATTTCGAAGTAATAGCATTTAACCACCTAAGCAGTTTCAATTTCAACAGTTCACTGAAGTCTTCAACAGTTATCAGTGGCAGACAACCTCAAAAGTATTCAGGAAACCATCTGCGTTCCTTAGATGCTTGAGTCGGACCATATTAAGTGGCAGAGATATGTATCAGTCACTAATAAAAAATAATCATAATGATTTTCATATACTTCATAAAAAAATAATTCAATAATTAACTGTTACTTTCTATAATACATAGATTGAAATAAAATCAGCAAGACTACAGAGTTATTCTAAGAATAATGACAAGATTTGAATATGGTGGACAGAAATTATGGTCCTTTTAATTAGTAACTGTAGTACCAATTTTTTGTTTCTGTAAAGCTATGTCTTTGGTGAAAGTGTAGTTTTGTTCCCTTTGTTTGCAAGATGAATTGTGTGAAAACGAGATTATATACATCATATGACTTTTCTATCTTTCCACGAGACAGTGAGAAATAAGGCAAGATATCCTATAGTGATTCACTGATTAGTGGAGACTTTATCTGTGTTCTTGTGAAAATCTCCTGCTGGACAAAAGGTTATCAGACTCATTAATGAAACACATATCTGGCAATTAAGTTTCCTCCAGTTCCAAATAGTCTTATCTCCATGGTAATGTTTTCCTTGCAGTCCATCTATCAAGTGCAAAATAGTTTTATCAGCAAACTGAAACAAATGGTGGGTTCAAAAGTTATGTCTTGGAGGCATTAGCAGTGGATCCTCTCTCTGTAACTTAAATTGAGCCAATAACGGATTGCTTTTTGATTCTAAAAATAAATGCAGATTTGTTTAAAAGGCAAAGGGAATATAGAATTTGCAGAAGAAAAGAACAATTATGATTCTTATGTTATATAGCCATAAAGTACAGTGGTACCTCTACCTAAAAACGCCTCTACTTTTCTAGATAAGAACCGGGTGTTCAAGATTTTTTGCCTCTTCTCAAGAACCATTTTCCACTTACAAACCCAAGCCTCCGAAACTAACAGGAAAAGGCAGGGAAAAGCCTCTGTGGGGTCTCTCTAGGAATCTCCTGGGAGGAAACAGGGCCAGAAAAGGCGGGGAGAAACTTCCATGGGGCCTCTAGGAATCTCCTGGGAGGAAACAGGGACTCCACCCTCCCTGTAGTTTCCCCAATCACACACATTATTTGCTTTTACATTGATTCCTATGGGAAAAATTGCTTCTTCTTACAAAATTTTCTACTTAAGAACCTGGCCATGGAACATATTAAGTTCATAAGCAGAGGTACCACTGTAATAGTAATTCTGGCGCCTGGATGCCATCTAATTCAACAAAGCAAGAATGTCATCCAATTTGAAGCTATTTGAATGGCCTTGAACCTTCAGTGGGTATCAAGGAGTCCTCGGGCAGAATGCAGCTTGGAAACCATGAGCCAGAGGCTCCCCTTGGACTTGCTGATAAGAAGCTTTGGTCAGCCAGTGCTAAAGGAATGGGTTAAACAGCATCATCAGCTTACATCTCAGGACGTGACCAAGTCAGCCAATTGATGCAGAAAAAGGTATCCTAGCTGAAGGAGAGGAGCAGGGAAGGTGGCGGTCTTTGTGGTACCTTTGCAACCTGCTGGTCAAAGGATGTAATTACTACAGCAAAAATATTGCAAAAATTGACTAGACGGTGAGGGATTTGGTATAGAGACTATGTGGAAGAGAAGGGAAAAGTGACAAAGATGCACTAGCAAAGCTTTATTTGCCCATAGAGCCTCACTGAATTTTCCCCAGATGAAAGATGGAACAATCAAGAGTTCCTGGCTTCAGTTCATCTGGACCACAGTCCACCCCAAATGGTTTCATTGGCGTTCTAACCATGCACGAAGCATGTTTTTTGCATGGAACAAAACACACTTTCAGTTATGGCGTGTCCTTACAGATTACTTTCATGCCATGGCACATAATCAGGCGTGGTAAGAAATGCAGTACAACAGAGATTTGTGTATTGCTCATCCCTTGACTAGCTTAAGTCTATATGTGCAGTTTGTTCAATCCAGTCACCGCTATCTTATCTTAAACCATGGATGTGAATCAGTAATTATCAGGGGTGGGTTCTAGCTTACCTTGGTGCTGGTTTGCTTCCTCTTGCACCATGTGGGCACACTCCATGGGCACGCCACTTAGGCAAAAATTCAAACCCCTCCCCACAAAAAGGCCCAAAACAAGATGGTGACACATGTGCAGTGCCAGGGACTCAGCTTCTATGCATGTGCAGAAAAAATTAAACCCAGGAATTTTTTTAAAAAGATGGCGGACTGGCACTGATTAAACCGGTGCTGTGACATCATCGTGACTTCACCAGTGGTTTGCTACCGGTTCAGATGAACCAGTCCGAACCAGGAGGAACCCACTACTTTGTAATAATATAACCACTTGTTACTCTTTTTTGAAATCCTTTCATTAGAGCAGAGGTCCCCAAACATGTCAACTTTAAGACTTGTGGACTTCAGTTCCCAGAGTTCACATCTATTGGATCCCGATTCCTTCTTTATAGGAAAGGACTTTCGCTTCATGGAAAGGGAACGCTAGATCAGGGGTCTCCAATCTTCACAACTTTACAACTTGTCTTCCTCAGCCATCTTTACTGGCTGGAAAATTCTGGGAGTTGAAGTCCACAAGTCTTAAAGTTGCCAAGTTTGAAGACCTCTGCATTAGAACATATCAAACACTAACATCCAGTTTGTATGAAAATGTGCTCAGTGTTATATCTGCTCAGTTACAGCCGCAGATTAGAGCCGGGCGATAGGCGTCCCTATCCAGGGTGCTGATTGGCCGCCAGGCCTTAGTTACAATGTAAGCGGGAAGTTTCTCTCTGCGGGATTGGGTGCTGCCTCAGGCAGCTTGTTATATATAAGCCTGTGTGTATATTATTGCTTAAGACTGTACCTGCCAGGCCTGGCATGAGTTCTGTAATAAACTTCTGAGTTAACTGTGGCCTCTATTACATTGGCGACGAGGTAGCGAGCCTATGCTGAAGATTGACAGTGGAGACAGTAAGTCAGGATGTCTGTGCATTTAACATTCCCCCCCTTTGATCCTCAAGGGGAGACGTGGGACTCCTATGTCGCCCGTTTTGATTGTTTCCTGATCTCAAATGGATACCAGGACATTTCTGGGGATAGAAAGAGGTCCTATTTTTGGGGGTTTTGTGGACCCGATATGTTTGAAACAGCTCGTGCCCTGTTTGCCCCAGTTTCCATCCATGATGTGACTTGGGATGATTTCTTGAAAACGTTACAAGATCATTATGCCCCTGCCCCTTCGAGGTGTGCTCGTCGCTACACTTTTTATCAGCGAAATCAAGCCGAAGGGGAGTCTATTAATGACTTTCTGGCTGCTCTCCGTAGAGCGGCATTATATTGTGAGTTTGGGGACCTTAATGACTACCTTTTGGATAGACTAGTTTTCGGAGTCAGAGACGGTCGCCTCAAGCGGCGTCTCCTGGCAATCCGGGATTTAACCTTTCAAGCTGCGGTGGCGGAGGCTCGTGCTTTCGAGTTATCTACACAATCTTTGGCTTCTATGGACAGCTCAGTTAATGCCACGCAAAAGGCAGCCACTGTCTCGGATAAACCCAAGCTGGCCCCGGAGGAGGTGGGCGATTTAGGGGGCGAAGAAGATGAAGAGGTCTGCAGATTGGCTACTAATCGGGCTAGGGAAGCACCGACGGGACGTCCTCGTCCTCCTTTGTCGCCGTGCCGTGGATGTGGGGGGGGTCATTATCGTTCAAATTGCCCGTCCCGAGATGTGGCATGTTGGCGGTGTGGTGCCAAAGGTCACATCGCCAGAGTTTGCTGGTCTCGTAGATCCCCGGCTGCCCCGTTCCGGGAGCAGCGTGAATTTTCTGGCTTCAATTCTCGAGGTCAAAGACGGTTTCCCCCCCCTAGAAGAGATGACTGCAACGCGGTGTACAGCTGCCCTCGTCCGGTTTCATCTTATGTCAGGAGGACCGCCGGCTCGGCTGAGAAAATTTCTGTGGTGGTTCAATTGGGGGGTTCTCGTTGTAACATGCAAGTAGACACCGGATCTGCTCATTCCCCTCCGTCCTAAGATAGATGCAGAGTTGGACAGATTAATTGCCCAGGGGGTTTTAGAGCCGGTAGATCAGGCTGCATGGGAGACCCCTGTGGTGATTGCTTTCAAGGGGGATGGGGGAATCAGATTGTGTGGGGATTATAAGTGCTCTGTGAATCGTGCATTGGCCCACCATTCATACCCCTTGCCAGTGGTGCAACAGCTGCTACATACTCTGGGGGAGGGTCGGGTGTTTGCCAAGCTCGATCTATCCCAAGCTTACCAGCAGCTCCCCGTAGACCCCCTGACAGCCGAGGCCCAGGCGATCATCACCCATAGGGGGGTATTTAAGTGCCACAGACTGCAATTCGGGGTTTCCATCGCCCCCGGCATCTTCCAAGGTTTGATGGAGCGCCTGTTATATGGACTGGAAGGAACTGTGCCGTATTTCGACGATGTTCTGGTGTCGGGGAGTTCCACAGACGAATTAATGACACGAGTAAGGAGGGTTTTGGCTAAATTTAAGGAAGCTGGGCTTAAACTGAAAGCTAAGAAATGCGTGTTTGGGGTGCCCAGGGTCGAGTTCCTAGGGTTCACGGTGGATGGGCAGGGAATACACCCCACTCCTGAAAAGATTCGTGCCATCAGGGATGCCCCCAGGCCACAATCCAAGGGGGAGCTCCAGGCGTTCCTGGGTTTACTAAATTTTTATGCGGTCTTCATCCCGCATAAAGCATCGGTGGCTGAGCCTCTACACAGACTTCTGGACAAACAGTCCCCTTGGCATTGGGGAAAGAGGGAGGAAGCCGCGTTCTTGGGGGTTAAGGAGTTACTCACTTCTAATAACATCCTGGCTCAATACTCACCTGGACTGCCCCTGGTACTCACCTGCGACGCTTCTCAATATGGGGTGGGCGCAGTCTTAAGCCACAGACTGCCAAATGGTACAGAAGCTCCCCTGGCTTTCTTCTCCCGCACGCTGGCTAAAGCGGAACGTAATTACGGCCACATCGACAAGGAGGCGCTGGCTCTGATTGCAGGAGTCCGAAGATTTCACGAGTACCTGTATGGCCGTCACTTCGAACTGGTGACAGACCACCAGCCGCTATTGGGATTATTGTCTGGGTCCCGTCAAAGCCCTGTAGTTATCTCCCCCAGGATGTCACGATGGATAGTTTTCCTTGCTAACTATAGTTACACCTTATCATACAAACCTGGGCGCCATATATCTCATGCAGATGCCCTTAGCAGATGCCCCCTGGCCGAAGTTTTAGTGGACCCCGCACCTGCATGTTCTGTCTTTGCGCTGTCAGAAGGAGGTCATATTTTATCTGCAGCCGAGGTAGCCTGGGAAACCGGGCGGGATTTCATCTTGTCCCAAGTGAGGCAATGGGTGTTAAGGGGGTGGCCTGCCTCAGCCCCTGCCGAGGAGTATGTGCCTTTCTTCAGGTGTCGAACCGAGTTCTCCGTGGAAAGAGGAATTCTGCTGAGAGGGTGCAGGGTGGTAATTCCGAGTAGGCAGCGCAGCCAGGTATTATCTCTCTTGCATGATGGCCATCCAGGCATTGTGCGCATGAAAAGCCTGGCGAGGGATTACGTGTGGTGGCCGGGGCTGGATAAGGGGGTAGAACAAAGAGTGGCAGATTGTAGGACATGCCAAGAGCACCGGCCTTTTCCTCCCTGGGGGGAGCCATTGGCCTGGGAGCCGCCTGCAGGCCCCTGGGCTCGGATACATATTGATTTGGCCGGCCCCTTCATGGGGCAGTCTTTCCTGGTAATGGTGGATGCACACTCTAAGTGGGTGGAGGTGGTGCACCTTAAATCCACACAGTCACAAACGGTGATAGAGGCACTGATGACAGTATTTGCCACACAGGGGTTCCCAGACCTCCTGGTTTCGGACAACGGCCCGCAATTCACATCTGTACTGTTCGAGTCGTTCTTGGCATCGGTGGGCATTCGCCACGCGCTGACCTCGCCTTGGCACCCGGCCAGTAATGGCCAGGCGGAATGGGCAGTGAGGTCAGTCAAGGAGTCTTTAAAGAAGATGACTGGGGGTTCATGGCAGAAAAGGTTGGCAGATTTGTTATTAGCACAGCACACGACACCCTGTGTGGCCACTGGCAAGACCCCTGCAGAACTATTAATGGGTCGCAAACTTCGAATAGTTTTAGATAGGCTTCATCCGTGGTATTCACAGTCGGTGCCCTGGCCAGAAACCCCGGCCAGGAAGGTGAAAGTAGGTGACCGGGTGTTTGCGCGCTCATATTCTGGAGAGCAGAATTGGGCTGAAGGAGAAATAAGCAGGGAGCTGGGTCCCAGGTCATTTGAGGTCATGTTAAGGGATGGCCGAGTGTGGAGGAGACATTTGGACCAGATTAGGTTAGACAAGGGAATGGATACTGGCGAGGAAAGGGGTCAAAGCCACCCCGGGGTTGTTATGGAGGAAACCCTAAACCGGGGCGGAAACAATGAGGGAACTGACAGCTCGGAAGGAGCCTCGCCTTTTGTAAGCGAGAGAAGCAGAGAGGCGAGTCCGGAGTCCAGGGAGGAACAAGGAATAGAGCCTCGGAGATCGGGACGTCTGTGTAAGAGACCGGAATATTTGAAAGATTACGTATGTGCTAACGAAAGGGATAGGAGTGTTATATCTGCTCAGTTACAGCCGCAGATTAGAGCCGGGCGATAGGCGTCCCTATCCAGGGTGCTGATTGGCCGCCAGGCCTTAGTTACAATGTAAGCGGGAAGTTTCTCTCTGCGGGATTGGGTGCTGCCTCAGGCAGCTTGTTATATATAAGCCTGTGTGTATATTATTGCTTAAGTCTGTACCTGCCAGGCCTGGCATGAGTTCTGTAATAAACTTCTGAGTTAACTGTGGCCTCTATTACACTCTGGAATTTCAATCTCATTCTTGGAATTTTATTTAGAAATTGTTTTCTCTGAACTTATTGTTCCAAAGGGATGGGTATTGCAGTTTTGTATTATACATCCTACCATAAGTGTCTCATGCTTACTGGTACAAAAAGGGGATTTCCTCCTGGTGTTTTGTCATTTAAATGCAGTAATTGAAGACAGAACTAGTAGTTTTCCATCAATATATTTGCACAACCTCTTTTTAAATAACTCCAATTAGTTGACAAGCCCAAAATTCCATTTTATAGCTCCCTCAGATCATTTAACCAAATGTAGCTACATTTAGTTAAGCTGGTCTGTATCTATGAAACTGTTTGTTTTTTGTTTGTTTTGGCAAAAATATTTGTATTATATTAAATAGGTATATTGCATAGAAACATGAAAATAACATTTGACATTTTGGCTATTGCAGATATTCAGTGTTAATTTACACTTAACATACATTCAGGACAGCAAAATATTCTATACACATCAAATATATATATATATATATATATATATATATATATATATATATATATATATATATATATATATATATATATATATATATATATATATATATATTAAAGGTGCTGATTTATTACCACCCTACACTCATTCTGTCATTAAACTCAGTCCTGGGTTTCTTTGTTGTTACCTCTATAATCTCAACTAGTAATGTGTGCATTTGACAGGGAGCTCCACAGAGTTTTCATTAAATATTTATCCTTGCAGTAATAATTAATAGTGAAAATATTCACATCAGAAGTTACGCCATAATAAAAAAAAATAATCCTAGAACATGGGAGTGGAAAAAGACAAGCTCTTAGAAAGTCCAAAATAACTTGTTTAATTATTAGTCTTCCTTGAACAGAGGTGAAGGGGAAAGGTTAGCATGGTATATCAGGTGATATACCAGTTGACAGGTTTTCTTGAAGGCTTCTCATATTGGACGGGCAAATGTGACACATGTTCTAGCTTAATTGGTTGACAAGCTTCTCATTTTTTTTTAGGGGGAGCAAAAGGCAGTGATTTATTTTTCAACTTTGTATCTGTATGAAACAATTTAAGTTGGATGCAATTCAGTAGTACATATGAGCACAAAGTATTGACGGGAAGGAGCAGAGAGAGTTGTGCTTGGCACCCTTTAAGCATATATTGTGAAAAATAACTTGATATTATTTTTATTTTAACTAAACTACTCTGCTCTTTCATCATTGAATAGTTTTACATCTTAATGAAACCAATGGTTGGACCATTCACAGATAAAACTAGGAATGTTCAGTATATTCAAAATGAATTGCATAGAGTTCTAGAGCTCAAAGCAAAACTGACTGTTCCCTTTAATATGGTTTAGACATACTTTCCAAGACACTGTCATCCAAGCCAAGTAAAACAATCTACAGGGGGAAATGGCTAAGGGGATTATTTCAAATTTTGTACAAAGATTTCAAAATTTCCCATAGAAGTAAAAAAAAAATAAGCAGGTTTTTGTTTCATATAATGGACCTACAGTATGTAACAGAATTGAGTACACCCCCTCAAATTTAGTAAATATTTAAGTATATTTTGATGTGACATTGAAAAATGACACTTGGATACAATGTGTTTTGTAGTGAGTATACACCTTGTTTAACAGTGTAAATGTGTTGTACCCTCAAAATAATGCAACACACAGCCATTAATATCTAAACTACCAGTAGTACTCATTCTTAATCTAAAGACACCCTATTTATACCTTTTTATGTTAGGCATTTAAATACATTTCACTGATGTCTTTTGTACCTATAGATTTCATTAACCTCTCAAAAGGAGTCCATGAAACCATAAAGTCAAGAACCCCTTCCCTGTTGAATATCCAGCTGATTTCTCGTTCCACAAAATTGGCGGGGAATTTTGAAATCCCATTTCTTCTGAAATATACTGCATTTATGGGAAGTTCTCACTCAGGAGAGGCCTGCTATATCTATTCAAAGAAAAAAAAATCAAAGGAAAGGAGTTGTGTTCAGTCCTATCATAGATAGAATTTTGCTTCCACAATGATTATCAAGATACATCAAATTATTATCATAATTCAGATTCATCAAATGATCCAAGATTATAACATTCTGGAAAATGGGAAGGGAGGAGGGAGGGAGGGGGGGGGAGGGAGGGAAGGAAGGAAGGAAGGAAGGAACAAAGGAAGGGAGGAAGGACCTTCTGTTCAATGCATTGTTTGGAAATGCATCCATCAGCTCAGATAACCTAGGTCTGTAGAAGTGAGTTTCCTCCAAAAAGCAAATTGTTTTCTGTGTGATGGTTTTGCTATATTTCTTTAGATATGGTAAGCATTTTATAAATTAGCCTTCTAGTAACCATGTTCTTGGAGCACTGTAAAGTCTTTTCTTCTTTTAATTGCACAACCGCTTTGGTTAAGACACTGTTAAACAGCTTTTAAAGTTGAAGTGACTCATATATACAAGGTCCACTGGTCCACATATTTGAACATTCTCACAGAACTTTAGCAGACTAATCAGATGGGGTTTATCATTACAAAGTCTATTGATTATCCTTTAGCACAGTTAGCCCTTTATACTTCATAATCTTGTATTAAATAATGTACAAGGATTAATGTTGATTAATTGTGAATTCACATGGATTAAAAGATTGCGGCTCTTTAGTTTCTCTGTAAAGTACATTTTAAAGAAACTCTTATATTGTTCATTTCCCAATCATGGCCATTCTTACAGACATGCTATTTGTTAGAAGATAATTTCACATTTCAGTTATTTAGAACTCTACAATGGCTACAATCTGGACCTAGTGATTTGTTTGTTCTCACTTTGTCAATAACAATGCGACTACTATTTCCATCAACCCCTGAAATACCAGCTGTAGTGCTGGTATCTGCTATATTTTTTTGACATGAAGATAGATGCAAATAATCCATTTATCTTCTCTAATCTGTCTATTTATTTTCCACCAAGCCTTGAATTCCCTTGTCTACCAGCAGCCCAAACTGGTTTCTTGTGCTGAGATGTTTATTTTTATGTATTTATTTTGTGGTTATGCTAATGAATGTCTTTTTAAAAAAAATTCCAGCTTGGATTATGAAAATGTTATTTGTAACCTGTCCTTCTGCTTACAACAAAGAAGCAAAATACAAAATGTAACATCCAGCAATTAAAATTAGTATCATTCACATCATTTAATACTTAAAGACTTCATGAAACAAATGTATTTTTAAAAAACTAAGATAACTGAAGCAAAGACACCAAGGAAGACAATCCATAGCTTGTGTTCTATGTATAAGAAGGCCTTCGCCTATCTACCAGATAGTTTAACTTTAATGAAACCCTCTTCACAAATCTTACTACTATGCATTCAGGGCAGGAGTGCATTCCACTTACTTTTGCTACCAGTGCACATCACAATATTTCATGAGCATCCCTTTTGCTCCGCTCGTACATGCGCACATGTCCCTTCCTGCAATTTCACTTCCGTACATGATCAGAAGGTGGTTTCAGGCCAAAACACAGCTGAGGAAATAAAGGTCAGTATTACCCTGGGGGGCAGGTAGGAGGGCTTTTTTCCCTCAGCAGAGGATGAAGGGAAGCCATACAAACAATGAGAAAATCACTGAACCTTCAAAAAAGAAAAGATGGTGGCCCGTACGGACCAGCACAGAGAGATGTGATGCAAAAATTACATCATCAGTGGGTCGCTAATGGATTGGGTCGCTAATGATCTGGCCTGAACGGGGAGGAACCCACCTCTGATTCATAATGAATGTTTTTAGTGCTAGTATATATTCTCTTTTTTTCTCTAGGAGGCTGCTAGGAAGAATGAGAAAGAGAGGAAGGAAGGAGGGAAAGAGAGAGAGAGAGAGAGAAATCCACAAGTTCAGAGAACAAACCTTCATCTTCACCGCTATCCTACATATGAGCTACAGATATTCTATTGCAAAAAATACAATTTCTTCACAGAATTCTACTCTTAAGATCTGTGTATACCCTTATGGAATCCTAGGGCTCCACATAGTTTAAGGCAAAGCCAATAGAAATCTTTTGTTTCTCTGACTTGCTCAAACAATGTCATAGTAGGCCAGTAGAAGGCTCTGTCCTACAAGCAAAAAAAAAAGGCCATTATCAACTGGTTTATCTTCTGTTTGTCTGGTGAAAAACCTAGCTATTAACCTGCCTACACAACTGCCTTCAGACACGATAGCAAAGTGATTAGAAAAGGATGCGGCCATAAATTAGCTATATTACTATAAAGTTATGATCATAACAACTGTAATGTTTCTTTGCCCAGCAAGAATTTTTCTAATCTGTGCATTCGTAAGCGTCTTAAATTTCCACTGCTCCAGGTAAGTCAATATTGTTTTTCAGACAACTATGAAAACAGAGACATGATAGATATCTACGGTGACTTTTTATTTCTAATAGGTTTTTTCCTAGTAGTTGAGGCATAGATTTTGGAGTTTCTTGAGGCTTAAAAAAATAAGCTCGCTCTATTGAAATTATTGGGCTGCAAAGCGGCATGGATCTTAACAAATGTGTTACTTTAGGGAGACCAAAATCTGTGAAATAATTTGTGGGTAATATTATACCAAATTGGATTCCTGTAGTGCATTAACAAGCTTGATTTTAATTTCAAGACACACACACAAATAAAAATAAAAAATTGGATCTTGTACTTAGCATGTTTTTATATTATGTCTTGTCAAGCAGATACTTCTAATATGTGCCAGAATTTATTTATATTTATTTTTTATAGTTTTCAAACAATTCTCATTCTAATAATTTTCAAAATGCCTTTTTTTAATAAACTAAAATTTCTACCTAATTACCATAGCAGGCTAAGGCATTTCATATATATATTAAAACATACAAAACATAATGACTTGCTTATAAAGCTAGCACTCAAGAGACATTTGATTATTTTAATATAATAATATCAATATGGCCACAAATAACATTTTGGCCAATGTTGTAGGCAGCTACTGACCCATGGTTTCATTTAAAGGACTCTCTACATTTCTGTAGAGAGTTTGCGGAGAGGGGCAGCATATAAATCCAATAAATCTAATCTAATCTAATCTGTATCTGCCTGCTTCCATTTTTCTGTCCCAAAAACTTAACATTCTGTTGTGTATTCTCTATTTGCAGATGTTAAGCGGCATATGTATTATCATTTGGTTGTAATAAGCAATGATAAGAAAATGAGAAACCACTGTTAGACCACTGACTTTCTGCAGCCGCCAAAAAAAGGCTGTTGTGAATAATAATAGCTGCCACTTCCCCAGCCATGCAAAACAGAAACTATGTTGGTGTCAGCTCCAGATTATCGGGGCTGCCATTCAGGAGAGGGGGGGGGTCTCTCATCACTAACCTGCATGTGTTACTAGTAGTGCGAGGCCTGAGAATGCTGTCAGAGCTCGCAGATAAGTTGATGATGCCCAACTGGTTATTGGGTGCCATCGGATACATGTGCAACATACAGGGGCTATAATGAATCCTGGCTTGTTTTGGGTGATGTTGGGAGAGGAGTGGAGTTGTGGGGTGGGGCATGTTAGTATTCAAATTGGTGGCGGGAACACTGGGCATTTGCTGCTGACAACGAACTCGTTCTGGTACCAATTGTTAGTACATTCCAGAGGCTGAGAGTTTAAAGGACTTTGGTTTACAAACTGCTGTATTCGAGCTTTTTCTTCCATCGGTTTTTCTGGAACCTGACAGTTGGCTTGTTGATTTATGGAGGCATTGGATCAAGACTTAGCATGTATAATGGCCTCAGAAGAACTCAGAAAACAAAATCCAACAATATCAAAATTTCCCAAGGGACATGCTCTCCTAGTTCTACCTAAATGGATGCTGTATCTCTTCAACTGAACCATCAGAAAATACAACGGCCAATTTGTTCTAAAGAACACAAATCAGAGTCCAGGCAGAAGAAAACTTAAGACATTTATTCACAACTTATCCTAAATCCTCCAGAACAGGAGTGGCCAACCCATATGTCACATATGCTTCTTAGGTTCATTTGGGTGCCACCTCTCAGTCCAGCTCACACCGTTAATATTTTATAGGAAATATGCTAACCTGTTGTGACACCTTCATTTTTTTGTTAAAATTGCAATGAAAATAACTGCATTAAGTTTCTATTATGCTTAAAATAACTATTTTTTTTGATACATGAACAATTTCAAAAATTGGACCTAGACATTGGAAAATACCAACCAACAATATCATGAACACCAACTAGAAGTCAGAAGACACATTCCTCAGGGACAGACTCAACCATCGTTTCAACTGAGAAACTGAGCATCCTAGACCACATTAAGTCTGAAAACACTAAGAGAATTCCTAGAGGTCTGGCACTTACACAAGTAGGCCATCAACAGGCACATAGAAATAAACTGTAGGAGAGAATCAGGCTCAATCCCAGGGAGGAATCGGACACATTATCAGTCATGAGTTCCTTCACAAGAAATCTAAGTCCAGCCCACTTTGAATTCCCTCTGTTCTTAACTCACATTAATTTCCCTTAACAGTTAATAGTGCAGGTTTCTGTAGAGATCTTAAGTTTAGAATAAATCTTTATACACATTTGAACAACTTGGATCTCCTGATTTCCTTGATGCTTCGTGTTTATGTATGCGCAAAGTAACCCTTGAATAACAAGGATATTCACGGCTTCTGGTTTGGTGGAGATCGCGGCGGGACGTGTCTGGCAGGGCTCTGCCAGGCGATCCCTTCTACCCCCTCCGAAGGTCGCATCTGCGATCGGATCGGGCCCGGATGGCCCGATCCATGAACAGGGGGCTCTCCTCTGCCCGAGGACCCATCGCCAGGACTCCGGAGGCAGCGGTTCGCCCCGCAGCTTCGGAGACGGGAGAACCGCTCCTCTTTGCCTAAGAGGACCGGCCAGCGCTTTCTCCCCTCACTCAGCGGGAAGAACAAAAATCTAAGAAGTGAAAGTACAAAATATCTACATTGAAAAAGAATATAGCAGAGAAAGGACCTAAGGTAAAAATTTCCATTGTGTTTCGTGTTTAAAACCAGAAGATCGTGAAAGTTCTAAGTAAAAGTCTTTTTTTCTTCAGGGCGAAAGTGAAAGTTTTTCCCTGTTTAAACTCATCCGCAAATAACAGCC
The DNA here is from genome assembly GCF_031021105.1 of Erythrolamprus reginae. Lineage (NCBI taxonomy): Eukaryota > Metazoa > Chordata > Lepidosauria > Squamata > Dipsadidae > Erythrolamprus > Erythrolamprus reginae. The sequence continues at coordinate 80,257,158 of NC_091952.1, read as the reverse complement.
GGACCTAATTTTTTTTTACTTTTACTTTTCCATCTTGAACGTGAACTTTGGAACCTATAAAATAATTTTCTGACTTTATGGTTTAACAAAATAGCTTAAATTTGACATGACTATTTAGAAAATTTTAACTGCTAAAGGAAATTCCTAATGATGATCAGAATTTGTTGTTGATAGACTCTTAAAATCACAATGTTCTGGGCTTAATTTTTGAAGCGGAGGAACACAGTCTTGCTGCCTTTTTTTCTTTCCTGTTGCTCTTTTTCACAACATGAAATAACTTAATAACTATGAACTAAATGGAATCTAGAAGAGATTGAAATCACTTCTTTTTTGGATTACTTATTGCTGGATTAACCTATTTGGATTACTTGCTGAGCCTTTTGGATTATTTGCTGACACCTTTTGGATTATTTGTTGAGAATTCTTTTGTTTAACATCTGCCCTGCTGCACAGAAATTAACTTGACTCCATCTTGGGATCTGTTTCTTTGTTCCTGTCTTGAATTTGGAAAATAAACTGACTTCATTTTGAATACAAGCAAGCCTTGGATTTGTCTTACTCCTTGAATCTTGAACTGAAATCAAATATAACTTCACCCTTTGAGACTTGGATCTCCATCTCTACTTTCTAGCAAAATTACAGGATTTATAAGAAGAACTTAAGTATACAATATTGTTATTGTGTCTTTGAATAATTATTTGTTTTCTTCCTGATTTTCCTTTGACTTTCTTTCCTACTCTTGGGTATTTTTATTATTAGAAGAAGTTTAGTTTGAACTATATGAATTGTTAATAACCCTTGGGTTCCTGCTCTATTTTAAATAGTTGAATTAAAATATTACCCTCCTTCTTTTTCCTTTTGAACAACTCTTTTCACTTTATTTTTTTTCCCTTCTCCTTTTCCTTCCCTCCTCCCAAAGTTTCCCCTCCAATGCTTTTCCTTTTGTTTTCTACATATAGTTGATATTCCTTCCCTTCCTTTATCTCTTGCCTCTCTTTTACTTGAAAAGGTTAATACCTGTTCTTTTTTCCTGTGGCATTAAATAATAATATTTTTTTTCTTCTTTTTTGAATTCTGTTATTAATTGAATTGCTATTGAATTGGTATAGTTATATTATAAGGGAATTTCTCTTTTTAACAAAATACACTGAACAGATTTGGAATTTATAGTAATTTTTTTTCTTTTTCACTATATATAAATTGAAACTAATTTTAAAATTTGAAATAGTGGATTCTAATTTGATAATGTCCCATACCTCAACCCTTGTTAAAACAGCAAAAAAACAAACTACACCAACTACCCTCTCTCCACAAGTGTCACCGCATTCTTCTCCCTCGCACCAGGTGTTAACCATGTCTACCAAAGATAAAGACAAAGACAAAACAATGCAGTCCAACCTTGCAACTATACACGAGACTTTGAATACTTTGAAGGACTTCATGGTTAAATCACAAGAAGACGCCACTCAACAAAGAGAGGCCATAAAGGAGGAGGCAACACAACAAAGAGAAGCCATAAAGGAGGAGGCAACACAACAAAGAGAAGCCATAAAAGCTGACTTGGCAGAATTTAAAGTGGAGATGGCCCAAATGAAAGCTGATATGGGCGAGATGAAAGACCAGATAAAGCAGATCCAACAAACACTCCAAGAAAGTGATGACCGAGTTAAAAAAGTTGAAGAGCAATCTGATAAAAATGAGAAAAGAATGGATTATCTTGAAGGGAGAGCTGATGAAAGATACAGAAGATATGATGAATCTATCATCCAGCTGGAGATGCAACGAGCTTCGTACGGACTTCGATTTCAGAATATAAAAGAGGAAAAAGATGAAGACTTAAAAATGACTATGGCGGAAATTATTGGAGCTATACTTCAAGAGGACCCTATAGCCTTACAGAAAGAAATCGATGAAGTATACAGAATCTCGAATAGCTATATCCGTCGACACAACCTCCCAAGAGAGATACATATTAAGTTTACAAGAAAGGCGTTGCGAGATGAGATACTTCATTATTCAAGAAACTCCCCGCCCCAACGACATGGAGTAGAAATAAAGATACTAAAACAAGTTCCAAGAAGTGTCAGAGAAAACAGAAGAGATTATCACTTTCTAACTAAAATTTTGATCAAAGAAAATATCACCGTTGGCTTATTCCACAAGGACTTTCTCTGACATGGCGTTCTACAAGGTACAAATTGGAAAACGTAGAACAAGCCATGTACTTTCTCGAAAAGAGTGGCATTGGCCACTCCGATCACGCAAGTAAGCAACAAGTGGTCCAACTACAACCAGCTCAACAGCAACCAGGGGAAAAATTACCAACTCAGCAAGAAGAAGATCTGGGGGCTACTGCTCAAGTAATAGAGCAGGACCAAGGTCCTAGAAGAGTTCAACCTCAGCGAGAAACCAAAAAACCCATTAAATGACAACAAATAAAGACTTAAAAATCTTTTCCGTAAATGTCAATGGACTTAACGAACCAAGAAAAAGGAAGCAAATTTTTTCTAAAATTAGAAATCAAAATGTTCAGATTGCAATACTACAAGAAGTTCATATTAAAAAAGATAACCAAAAATTACTGTTGAATCCCAAAATTGGAAAAATGTACGCTGCATTAGCAGACCAAAAAAAAGGAGGTGTAGTGATGTATGTTAAGAATTCTATAAATTCCAAACAAATATATAAGGATAAAGAGGGTAGGATACTGATTGTACAAGTTGATATTGAACCTAGACCTCTAGTGGTTGTTTCTATTTATGCTCCCAATGAAGATCAAATGACATTTTATAAAAATTTACACCAAATAATAATAGACTTAGCTATTGACAATGTATTGATAATAGGTGACTTCAATGCTATCGCGAATAGACAATTAGACCATTCAGGAGGGGGAGGTAATAAAAAAAGGGGAAAAGGTAAAAAAACAAGAAGGAATTTGCTACCTAGCACTTTTCAAAAAATGAAAGCGGAATTATTATTAAGTGACATTTGGAGGGAAAGACACCCTCACAAAAGGCAATTTACCTTCTACTCCAACCCTCACAAAATTTGGACGAGAATTGACATGTTATGGGCACCAAAAACGGTGGCAGAACAAATAAGAGAGGTCGAGATAGACGTTAATACATGGGCTGATCACAACCCAATAGTGGTCTATATGACGATGAATAATAAACAGAACAACTGGCGGACGAATAGGTATATATTAAATGATAAGAAATATAAGGATTGGATTGAAAAGGAATTAAAAATATTTTTTGAAATTAATAAAACAACAGACACTACTCCACAGAATTTATGGGACACAGTCAAAGCGTATATAAGAGGCTTAACAATATCTTATACAGCAAAACATAATAAGGAAAAGAAATTAGAGTACTTACAATTAACAAATGAACTAAAACAATTAGAATCCTTATCGCAGCAACACATTAAGAACAGAGATCTAAAGACAGAAATAAATGTAATTAAACATAAAATTAGAGTTATAGAACAAAACCAACTAACTGAAAAGATCAAAAGAGCAAAGCAACAATATTTTGAACACGCAAATAAACCCGGCAGATGGCTAGCGTATAAACTTAGAAAACAGAGTCAATCAAAATTAATCCAAAAATTAGAAGATAAAGACGGTATAATAAAATATGATACAGAAGGTAAGGCAGACATTGTGTATAATTTTTATAAAGAGTTATATGCTAAAGATCATGTTATTGAAGATGAAGTTTTTAACTATCTAAAGGCTTCAAATTTACCACAAATAACAGAAGACCAACAGGCCACCATGGATGGACCAATAACAATGGAGGAACTCCTAACAACAATTAAAAAACAGAAAAGCAATAAGGCCACAGGCCCAGATGCCATACCTGCAGAATGGTACAAGATAGACAATGAAACAATAAGAAACCATATGTTAGAAACCTTTAATTTATGTAGACTTGAGGGAAAAATCCCTAAATCTTGGTCAGAATCACTGACAACCTTAATACATAAACAGGGTACAGAACCAGAAAAAATTAAAAACTATAGGCCTATATCATTATTAAATGTAGACTATAAGATTTTTATTGCCATTTATGCAGAGAGACTCAAAAGAGTTATAAATGGAATAATACACCAAGACCAAAATGGGTTTCTTCCAGGGAGACAAATTAAAAATAATATTAGAACTGTAATAAATATACTAGAGTACTATGAACAACACCCAGACAAGACGGCATCTTTAATGTTTCTAGATGCTCAAAAGGCCTTCGACAACGTTAATTGGATATTTATAAAAATGCAATTAAATAAAATGAGATTTGGTCCAAAATTTGTTAACCTAATAGATACCATATATTCAAAACAAACAACGAATATAATATTGAATAACAGTCAATTACCAACACTTGACATAAACAAGGGAGTTCGCCAAGGATGTCCTATATCACCATTGTTATTTATTATGACTCTTGAAACTTTATTAATTAAAATAAGAGCGGACCCTAAAATAAAAGGTTTAACCGTAGGAGATGAAACCTATAAACTCCAGGCCCTTGCAGATGATCTAATGTTTATAATTGAAGAACCGACTACAACAGTTCCTACTTTACTACAAACCATTGAACAATATGGAAACGTAGCAGGTTTAAAGATAAATAAAAGCAAAACACATTACTTGACCAAAAATATGAATAAAACACTAGAAACTAAATTAGAAAGTATTTCTGGAATAAAGACTGCAAAAAAGGTAAAATATTTAGGAATAAATTTAACAGCGAAAACAATAACATTAAAAAATGATAATTATATGAAATTACTAGCAGAAATTAAAAAAGACTTAGCAATGTGGAATAATTTGAAAATATCTTTTTTAGGAAGAATTGCAACAATTAAGATGAACATTTTACCCAAGGTTTTATTTCTTTTTCAGGTAATACCAATAAACCCAGGGGGAATCTTTTTAAAAACTTTAACAAACTTAGTTAAAAAATTTATATGGCAAGGCAAAAAAGCAAGGATAAAAATGAATTTCTTAGAAGATATTAAAGAAAGAGGAGGATTTGGCCTTCCAAATTGGAAACTATATTATCAGGCCGCCGCATTAACATGGCTTAGAGATTGGATAATCTTAGATAATAAAAGAACACTTGACCTAGAAGGACATGATTTAATGCTTGGATGGCATGCATTTTTATGGTATGATAAGGACAAAAACCATTCATATTTTAAAAGGCATACATTAAGGAAATACTTATTAGAAGTATGGAAAGATATAAAGAAAAATCATTTTTTAAGTATCCCAGATTGGCTAGCTCCTTTAGAAGCAATAACACATCCAAAGTCTATAAAGGACAAGAAAATAACTCATAGATATAAAGAACTATTAAATGATCAGATGAAGCTTAAATCTAGAATTGAACTACAAGAAGAAGGGATAATAATAGATTGGTGGCACTACGCCCAGATCCGATCTAGATATCAGAAGGATAAAACTCTTTACATTTTTAATAAAAGTAAGAATCCTTTAACTACTTTAATTACCACTAATTCAACAAAAATGATAGGGAAAATATATAAATTACTTATCGCTCATAAAAATATAGAGTTGACTTTAAAAGATACTATGATAAGATGGTGTAGAAATATTGGCAAGGAAATAGATATAGATACATGGGAGAAAGTGTGGATTAATAATTGGAAAATGACTAAATCAGTTTCCCTAAAAGAAAATCAAATTAAAATGTTTTATAGATGGCATCTCCCACCAAATAGGATAGCAAAAATGTTTCCCAAAACATCCCCAATATGCTGGAAATGTAAGAAGGATATAGGAACTTATTATCATCAATGGTGGACATGTGGCAAAGCAAAAGTATATTGGAAGATGATTGAAAAAATATTAAAAGAAATAATAAAGCAAGATATAGATAATACCCCGGAATTTTACTTACTAGGTGTCACAAATCAGACCTACAAGAAAGAATTTTTTTATTTAATTATACACATATTAACTGCGGCTAGAATAATATATGCGCAAAATTGGAAAGGGGAGGAAATCCCCAAGGAAGAAGAGGTCATAGCTAAAATATTAGATTGCGCTGAAATGGACATGATGACAAGAAGATTAAACGATCAAGAGGATACTAAATTTTATGAAACATGGAACAATGTTTATAAATGGATAGATAAGAAAAAATAAGATATATCTTTAGTTGTTTTTTTTTTGTATTAGTTTTTACCTAGGTGATAACAATATTAATATTAGTTTAAAAGGACTTTTTGACGATTATGATATAGTAGTGTATGTATAAGTATAAGCAACATACCAAGATCTTCGATGTATAATAGTTGAATTTAGTTTTACTGTTTGGATTGAAGGTTTGACACTATTTTACTATAGTAATTAGGATTATATTAAAGGTATTTTTTGGTAATTATGTTATACTAACCCTACTTAACACCCACATTAAGATTTGTAAAACTTTAACTCAAATTTATTAACTTTTTTTTCTATAATAGTTAACATATATTTAATTATGTATTCTTTTTCTACATTTGAATGTATACTTTCATAAGAAGCGGGGGAAATACACCCCCACAAAAAAAAAAAAAAGAATAACAAGGATATTCACACAGAAACATTTATGAGAGTAGATATGAATAATAATTCAGCTACACACAGATACATTAACTTGAGTTAAAGTTTATTTTAAGAAATAGCACAATCCAATAAACAGTCCAGGTCATACACGTAATAGTCAGAATAACAGTACAAAGAATATCAAATTACAGTCTTCTTACCAATTGTCTTTGTCATGAAAAGTAAACAAAGATACCAAGCTGTAAACACAGTTTAGCTACAACAGAGAACAGAATGTCTAACAAAGCATATCAGAGAGAAAGAATATTGGAGAGAACAAACTATGACCTCTAGCTCCCTATTATGGCAATCTGCAACACAATCAACCAATCAGAAATAGCATATAGCTAAATCTACATACATACATTGTTGGTTTATATATTGCCAACCCAACTGTTTGGATTGAGTTCTAACACCTTACATAAACAATATCTACATACCACTCAAAGAGGCAATGGAAAAACCAAAAGCAACAAAAAGACCAAAAACCCTCTTCACCACTGTTAGACCACTGACTTTCTGCAGTCGCCAAAAAAAACAACCAGATGATCAGAGATTAACACAAGATTAACACCACTTCTGATCAAGAAATAAACAATATGCCAATCAAGTAACTACCAACACAGACCAACAAGCCAACAGTAAACAGCCTAATCAAGGAACCACCAAGAACACTCCCACTAACACTGACAAAGCAAAGCCCATTCCTTCTAGCACTGATGATATTACCTACTTTGGTAATGTAACATCTGCAAGAAAACCACCATGTTTAGAGCGCACCAAGGAACCCATACTATAAAAAAGACCAAGAACAGAATGGGGCAGGACTTTAGTGGGATTTTCTCAACCCTCAAATCTTATTGAGCTAAAAAACACCACGACCACCACTTTTATTCCGGTTTTGTTTCTGTTCCAAAATAAAGCCTTGCTTCTTTTCCCTTCTATTCCGAATGAACAATCTTCTCTGTGTATCAGTAAAATTCGTATCAGTCAAAGAATAAGTATCAAGGAGGATGAGGTGGATGATAATAATGATCAAAATCACGATCATGATGTGTTGGATCAGGACTAGAAAATCCTAAATTCACTTTCACTTTGGACCACAAAAGCTTGCTAGATGCTAATCACTCTCCCAGTCCAACTTACTATTTCATAGGGTTATTCTTCTATGTCGTCTTGGAGTTCTTGGAGAGAAAAATGTTGCTTATACTTTCAAGAGTCTGTGGCTCTGTTTGAAAAACCTATATCCATTATGTGGAGATAATGTTTTTCTCTACCTTCAGTAAACAATGCTATTACCTCTCCAGGGAACGTTATAATAACAGAATCTCCAACGCCCAACAGATATTCCCTCTCCACTCTCTTATACCAACAAAATCAAGGTGGGGTAGTCTTTACTTTCTTCATCATCCCCTTCCTCCTTCTAGGGCTAAGGTAACAGCTAATGCATAATTCCTTCAAAGCCATCTCTGTATTCTTCTACATATATAGAACTGGGTTTTGAGCCAGCATTTCTGCATCTCTATATTGTATATTCAGGAAAGTTCCTACCATGTATAACATGCAGAGGATGAGTTAAATAGTTAATAAACCTCAGATGAGCTATGCTTAGGTGATGTCACAATTTTTCAGCAATGGCTGATTGTGAATTTAAAGCAATAAAGAGAAAATATTTAGACTGATTTTATCTTTTAATTTTCCTTTTGAGCTATTTTTTGGATTTCATTTACTTTTTTGCTGTATACAAATGGAACTTTGTCCAATAGGTCACATGTCTTCACTTCTGGTATAACAGCTTGAGTATAGTAATAAGTGACCACAGAAGTGGTCGTCTAATTGATAACCCATTGTTGGTGCATTTGTCTACATCATATCAGCAAGCATAATTGGCATTCATGGAGCTGTGATGCACAGCATTTGTTGTGCTCAGTGTGGTTGCACAGATTGACCTTCATTAAAGGGGGAATTGCAAAAAACAAAACAAAAAACCTATCATTGGATGATACTTTACAGTGTTTGGTCTTGAATGATGGGAAGAAAATAAAGTATATAAATGAACATTCTTTATATATGTTTTCTCCCAATTGATGTAGTGGTGAACAGGATGATGATCTTCAACTCAATAGAATTGACCTCAATGTGACCAAAGGCAGATGGCGCCGCTCTTCAAGCCAGGTGGTGCAGCCTATTGACTGTCTTCTTTCCAGTTGGTCATCATGGACCACTTGTGATGCTTGCCAGAAAAAAAGAGTAAGTCTCCTCTTGGAGTCGAAAAATTAGTTAACTGTTTAATACACAGTGAACTACAATGTACTAAAATGTGGAGCTTGGCACTATAAAAGTGGTCGTTGTAATGTCCATGGGATTTCCTTTTCATCTGACTCAACAAGAGCCCTACTTTTAGTATCCCATTTCTTCATCCATTTTCATCCATTTGACCAATACTCTAGGCCAGGGGTAGGCAATTTGGCTCTTCTATGACATGTGGACTACAACTTCCAGAATTCCTGAGCTAGCATAATTGGCTCAGGAATGCTGGGAGCTGAAGTCCACAAAATCATAGAAGAGCCAACTTTGCCTACCCCTGCTCTAGACAGATGCTTCCCATTTTGACCATAGTAACAAATTATAGGAAGTCCTTAATTCATGATCATAACTGAGCCCAAAATTTCCATTGCTAAGAAAGACAATTATTATGCCCCGTTTTATAGTCTTTCTTTCTATAGTTATTAAGTGAATCACTGCAGCGGCTAAGTTAGTAACTTAGTGACTTTACTTGTCAGAATATCATAAACTCTAATCCTATGACCGTGGGCCACTGCATTTGTCAAGTGTCCAAATTTTGCTCACATGACTTGGATTGCTGCGATGGACATAAGCATGGGGAGGGGGAAAAGATTATAAGTCTATTTATTTATTACTTAGATTTGTATGCCGCCCCTCTCCGAAGACTCGGGGCGGCATACAAATCTAAGTAATAAATAAATTACTTAGATTTGTCCTTTTTCCAGTGCTATTGAAACTTAGAATGGTTATTTATTTTATTTATTTATTTTGTCCAATACATAATACACATTGAAGAGAAAGATGTGTAATAATATAAGTAAAGAAAAGAATAGAAGAAAAGATATAAAAGTATAGGTGAACATATTAGAAAGGAAGAAAAGATAAATGAGATAAGGAGACACAATTGGACAGGGGACGGAAGGCACACTGGTGCACTTATGCACACCCCTTACTGACCTCTAAGGAACCTGGAGAGGTCAATCATGGATAGTCTAAGGGAAAAATGTTTGGGGTTAGGGGTTGACACTACTGAGTCAGGTAATGAGTTCCACGCTTCGACAACTCGGTTGCTGAAGTCATATTTTTTACAAGTTTGGGGCGGTTAATATTAAGTTTGAATCTGTTGCGTGCTGTTGTGTTGTTGCGATTGAAGCTGAAGTAGACATTGACAGGTAGAACATTGCAGCATATTATCCTGTGGGCAATACTAGATATATGGTTGAAAGTCAGGGAGTACCTGTATACAAGCATATATTTATTGAATTTTTTTCTTTTTGATAGCAATAGCACTTGGATTTATATACCACTGCATAGTGGTTTTTACAGCCCTCTCTAAGCAGTGTACAGAATCAGCCTATTGCCCCCAACAATCTGAGTCCTCATTTTACCCACCTTGGAAGGATGGAAGGCTGAGTCAACCTTGAGCCGGTGGTGAAATTTGAACTGCTGAACTACAGCTAGCAGTTAGCTGAAGCAGCCTGCAGAGCTGTACTCTAACCACTGTGCCACCCTGACTCTTAAAAGAAATGAAATAAAATTAAAATAGCTGGCAAGAGAATCCTGAGAGTTCAAGTCCACAAGTCTTAAAGTTGCCAAGTTTGACCTCTGCTATGTTGCATAAAGCACAGAGCCTTTGGAAGGAATGATCCTGCCTTCCTGCCTTAACCAGAATGACGTTGGCGAGCCATTGTATTTTATTCCCTTATGCTGAAGCACTCCTGATGTAGAACCCATTTGTGTTAAGTGACCTCAATTTCCAGTTTTTGACTAAGAGATGATGACACACAGCTGCTCATTTTTCATCGTTGAGGGTTTTTTCTCCCCCCCACCTCGCAAGTGCCTTCCAACGAAGGCTTTTGATTGTTACAGCATTGGTGGCAAAATTCCCATTATTTTCAAAAGTGCAGGATAATCTTGTCCTGTCACCACACTAAGACAATCATTTTTACAATGCCATTCCTCGGCTTTGCTCAAAGCCAGTGCTTACATATCATTATTTATCATCATTATTCCTGCGATTGGAATAGCAGCTCAACTCTTTATGGCCACTAGATTTGATTCCTCCTCTTTGTTATGAGAATAACCTTAGAAAAATAAATAGAGCACGCGGAGGAAAGCAAAACTAATACTGAACAAGTAACCGAGATGGATCTATTATTTTCAGGCATTTGCATTTAAAGGCTACACAGTTTCCAGTACTTCTTCAGTAGCCTTTTAGCAAAGGGCTAGAAATATGGGATCTAATAATTTAAAAAATGGATTTTCCCCATTCCTCCAGATAGCCCCCATGGATTAGAGTGAAGGAGTTACAGTGAAGGTGTCGGTGCAAACAATTGATTACATTATAGTCCCTCGGTCGATAAGTGGATCAGCAAAAGGCTGAATTCATAGCAGGTGTGAAAGTCAAAAAAAAAGATTTCCATGAACCTGTTTTGATTTATTTATCAGATTTATATAGTGTAACTGCCGATCTCACCAAAAACAACTTGGGACGTTGCATGAACTTCACAGTCAGCTGATGGCAAGCAAAGTCAATGAGGGAAGCTGGAAGGAAGTCACAACTTGCAATTATGTAATGTCACAATTAATGACCCATAGAGATGCACTTAACAAGCACAGCAGAACTGACATTATGAGTCAGTCTGGTCACATAAGAAGAGCCATGCTGAATCAGGCCAAAGTCCATCGAGTCCAGCATTCGGTGTCATACAGTGGCCCACCACAATTTTGTTCATGGGGATCTTGAGCAGAAAGAGAAGGCAAAACCCTCCCTTTACTCAAGGGAATCCTGCCTGCCTCAACTAACATAGAGGCGGCACATGGACATCCATTTCAATAACCACCTATACACTTGGCATCCATGAATCTGTCTAATCCTGCCTTGAAGCTATCACGGCTGACAGCTGTCACGACCTCTTCTGGAAGTGAATTCCATAAACCAATGACCCTCTGGGTAATAATGATGTTTCAATTTCTAACTATGCCACTTAGCAGCCAAGTTGCCAGTCCCAACTGCAATTGACAAGGGAGGATTCCCTTTAGGATCATCAGAAGCTTGAGCCAAAAATCAGATGTCATTCAATAAGAAGGGAAGGGTCATTTGCTATGAGATCAAGCTTCTCAAATAATTGCTGCAAACTAACATAGAGGGAATATCTAGAGCCCTGGTTCCCAATGTGGGGCCCACGCCCCATGGAGGGCAATTTCATTTTTAATAGGGGCAATTTGAACTTTGTTTAAACCTAGTTAATGGCTTTTTACTCCGTGTGAGTAGTTCACTTTTTGAATACCGTAATAAGAATTATAGGTCATGGGAGGGGGGTTCAGGATTTTAGAGATGCTTAGGTGGGACATGGCCCAACAAAGTTTGGGAACCACTTATCTAGAGTCATTTGGCCATATGGGCTGTCTTCAAAGATGTAGTCTGCTTATTCCTTGTTAGATCATGGGGCAAAAGAAAACTGTGAAGATGTGATGGTTTGCAGCAATTGGTCTGGTTAGCATGTCACTTAAATGAATGAGCTCTCCACCCTGCTTAGGCCTTATCTGGTCGTTCTCTTAAGAAATCTAACTGCTGATCCTTGGTGGTGCAGTTTGTTAGAGTGCAGTACTGCAAGCTACTTCTGCTGATCACCGTCTGCCAGCAGTTTGGCAGATCAAATCTCAGTGGGCTCAAAGTTGACTCAGCCTTCCTTCCTTCTAAAGTCGGTAAAATGAGGACCCAGATTGTTGGGGGAAATATGCTTACTCTCTGTAAACTACTTAGAGAGGGCTGTAAAGCACTGTGAAGTGGTATATAAGTCTGAATTCTATTGTTATGGAAAGTATCATTGGCTTCTTACACTTTCGTCACTTTGTTACTGAATGAAGATGCTATCCAAAATAGCAATAGCAACAACAATTAGACTTATATACCATTTCATAGTGCTTTACACTGGTTCTCCGAACTATTCAAGATTTCTGTTACCACATCTCCGAACTACTCAAAATTTCTGCTACCGGTTCTCCAGAACTGGTCAGAACCTGCTGAATGCCACCTCTGATTCCATTCCCATCTAAGATATACAGTGTTCCCTTGATTTTCGCGGGTTCGAACTTCGCGAATAGTCTATACCACGTTTTTTCAAAAAATATTAATTAAAAAATACTTCACAATTTTTTTTCTTTACCACGGTTTCCCCCCCCCGATGATGTCATACATCATCGCCAAACTAATATTTTTTTAAAATAAATAACAAAAAAAAAATTATTGTTAATAAATAATTATGTTTATAAATATCAGGATCACTGTCTTATTCAATGGTGAGTACCAGTAATAATGGTGAGTAAATGGTTGTTAAGGGAATGGGGAATGGTAATTTAGGGGTTTAAAGTGTTAAGGGATGGCTTGTGATACTGTCCATAGCCAAAAATGGTGTATTTACTTCCCCATCTCTACTTCGCGGAAATTCGACTTTCGCGGGTGGTCTCGGAATGCATCCCCCGCGAAACTCAAGGGAACACTGTAATTTGCTAAGCTTACACATTTTCTCACTTTATATGCATAGTCAAGTAATTTTATATTCATTCAGAATTATTAGTAAACTATTCTATGTTACATTCAGAAAACTGCAATCAAATTACATTTCATATAACAGAGTGAAAAGAGAGAGCTCCTTTACATTTCCACTGTACATGTTGACGTTCCAACTAACAAAGATCTCTACCCACCTGTGATACTTGGCTTTTAATTTAGGAGGGCTGGAATTCATAATATCTATTCCACTACAGTACAGATTTGCCCATGTGGAACAGCCTTCTCAGTTCGGTGGTGACCCGTGTGATTACACTGACAATGAAAGTGAAGACTGTGTTATAAACAGACCTTGTGGTACTGTTCGCTGTGAAGGCTTTCTCTGTGCCACAGGTGAGAGAATTTTGCTGGTAGTGGGGGCTCCTTGATTTAAAAAAACCTAGTGGTTAACTGCATATCTATTGAGTTAGATTTCCCTTAAATAGATTGATTGGAATAAGGAGGCTTGGGGGTTTTTTTATTACCTTGTATGTCACAAACAAATGTTGATCTTGTTTTCTTGATGGACATTGTATGAAGACATGGCAACAGAATCTGTAACAAGAATGGATCACACAGGCAGATAGGGCCAATAGGCAAATAGCCCAAAAGAGGAACCAAAGAGGAGCCGTATTTATGGAACCATATTTGTTATCGAAGCCATTCAATGATTTTGTATGGAAGTATGCCTGGTTATTACTTCCCCTTGCACGTTCTCTTGAAAAGGCACAACTAAATGAGAAAAAGGATCACATAATTTCTGTCACATCCCTGATGAACATTTTAGGTTAAATTAAATCAAATTTGATTGTACATTAACATTTTCAAACAGCCTACATGACAGGATTTTGAAGGCTTAATTTCTGATCTGATGGATTATAAAATAGAGCAAGAAAAAGCAGAAAACTGCCTTCCCAAGTGATTGCCCACTGGCTGTACACTGCTAATTAGGAGCAAAATGAAAACTTTTTTTTTTTTAAAGGAAGCCTGTAAGTACAATCATCAGCATCACTTGTGTATTAATTTTCTCTGAAACACCTTGTGTCATCAACCTTCCCTGCAAAGTGATGGGGTGGATTTATAAAGTCCATTACTGTTGAGCTTTCCCTGGCTTTGTCGCTTAAAAATTTAACATTGCGCTTTCCCTCAATAGTGCAGCAATAGCAACTTTTTTACAGTTCACCGAAAAAGCTTCAGTCTGGAATTTGCTGTGGTTGACAAAGGAATGCATGAAACCAGGGGTAAAATGCTACCGTTAGGCCCAATTCAGGCGTACCAGCTGCAGAGACCATCTGTGGTTAGGAGAACTGGTAGCAGCAGCAGCAGCACAAGGCTTGGCCCACCCACCTGGAGGTCATCATTTTCTTGTTTTTAACCCTCTGCGCATATGCAAAGCCTTCTGCCCATGTGCAGAGGGTAAAAAGCACATGTGGTGGGGGTGCATGTACGTGCACACCAAACACGCACTTCTGAACCGGTAGGGAAGGTAAGTAGATTTCACCACTGCATGAAATATTAAATTGTTAAGGTCTGCGGGAAGATTGCAAAGTGTAGATAAGTTAGAATAGAATGGAATTCTTTATTGTGATTGGACACACAAGGAATTTGTCTTTGGTGCAGATGCTCTCAGTGTACAGAAAAGAAAAAGATACATTTGTCAAGAATCATGTGGTACAACACTTAATGATTGTCATAGGGGTCAAATAGTGAGGAGGTCGAAGGGGATGTGGACCCAGAGGCTGAAAGCCAACCAGGGTTTGTTGCACTTCCAGAGGTGCCCATGAGTGACTCGGGAGAAGAGAAAGAGCCTCTTCTCAATGCAAGAGAGCACAGAGGTATTAGCAGACAGGAATGGCTGAACAGGAAAAGATCTATGCGTAAATAGCTCTATAGAACAATTAGCCATGCGTTCTGGCTATATAAGGTTTAGTCTTGTGATGAGTGAGTGCGGAAGACAATTGCATACTGTGATTGATAGATGATTGGATTTGGATGTGGAACTAATGAGTTTATTAGAAGGAACTTCTTACCTCCAGGCAGCCTTCCAATTCAGGTAAACCAGTGCAAAAATGCTAGCTGTTTGATCAAAGAAGAAATAATTATGAACTTTATATCTTTTCTCAGATGATAATTAGCTGGCACAGAAAAAGAAACATTCCTTGCTTGTCGTTGCATTTGAAAACCTTTCAGCTTTATAAAATATTAGAATTATATGTTTAAAACTTGCAAACTTCAGATGTGTGGACTCATTTCTTGAAGGGCTTATCATGGGGTCAGAACAAGGTCCAAAACAAATGTTGTCCATTAAATGCAGAGTCTGTTAAATATGCAATCCATGTTTTGGGCAAGTTCCAGCTGGTCTTTTTTAACACAACATATTCTGCTACTAACCATAAAAATGATTCTGAAAGCAATGCTTAAAAAAATGTGTGCCTCCCTAAAGAACACTTAGTCAGTTAAGCATGGGGAGATAAACAAGAGTTTTCAATGGAACTAAAACTATCTGTGGGATCTGCATGCAACAAAGGCATAGGAGTTGAATTTATTAAACTGCAAAGTCTATCCAATGAATCATAAACAAGTTTATTCTGTGTGTTAGGCCGATGCATCAATCGTAGGCTGCTTTGCAATGGAGATGATGACTGTGGAGATCAATCAGATGAAGCTAATTGTAAGAAGGTATATAGGCGTTGCAATGAGCCTTTGGAACAATTTTGGGGAATACAGATGCTGTCAAGTGGGTAAGTGCAGAATTAACCCCAAATTTAATAACTGATTAACAGGATTGGGTGAGAGAAGATTAAAGCCAAGAAATATTGACAACATAGAAGTCCACAACTATTTCATACCAGCTTTCCGTGGATCATTCATAAAATCTATTCCATTATCACAATCTGTTTGTAAATGTACTAAGCGTATGCATGCTGTATACATATTTCACCAAATGATAAAATGTGCATATATATTCTTTTGGATCACCCTGGTATATTGAAGGAACGTCACAGCTCCCTTTTGCCTCTAGGCCCAACCCTGGGCCATTACAAGGCAGTCTGAGGCGGCGAGGAGGAGCACGCGCCTCCCATATACCCAGCATGAGGCTGCCTCCCATACAGTGCGCCAGAGAGAGAAACCCAAGGGCCTTTGTTCCACTCTCAAATTTTCTGGGAATTTTTTCTGGGCTCGGGTTCTTAAGTAGAAAATGGTTCTTAAGAAGAGGCAAAAAAAATCTTGAATACCCAGTTCTTATCTAGAAAAGTTCTTAAGTAGAGGCGTTCTTAGGTAGAGGCACCACTGTATACTGTTTTCCTCATTTTATGTGTACTGAACTGATTGTATGTTTAATCCCTACTTATTCCTATGGGTGGTATGTGCCTACCACACACTCCGGGCTGTACCACAGAGAGTTTCACAGAGTATTTTAGCACATTTTTTTTCTTGCTCAGTCTGGAGGGGTAGGGTTCTTAACATATTTCCTTTCCTTTTGTTTTGGTTCCTGTTGTATATAGTCCCGTTTAGCCTGAGGATTATTCAGATTCCGAAGTGGAGAGCGATTTTGAATTGGCAGAAGGACCTGATTTACAGATAGAAAGGGAGGTTAGCTCAGAAGGGGGGAAGATGACGTAGACATGTGTTCAGGATCTATTGAAGAGGACCTGAGATGGGTTAACCCTTACTTCAGATGCTTTCAGAAAAGAAGGGAACAAGTGTTAGGGAAGAAATATTAGAAGGCGAGGAACTGGTTAATCAGTTACCTCACATCCGCGTGTGAACGGAAGAGAAACTGATTTCGTTCAATGTTGCAATCCCAAAATGGATGCGTCCAGGACAAGCTCTGAAATGTAAGCTAACAATGTGCGATTTATTACTTGCTTTTATGACTCCTGATTAGCACTGATTAGCCCATAAATTCCTAGAATGACTTGTGGAATGTTTTTATGTTACTACCAAGCTAATCTACTTTATTGCCAAAGATAGAAGATGCGGGAAGAAAAACACTGTGTGCAAAGTTGGTGTATTAATGAGAGAAATAAGGAGAAATAAAGAAGTGTTTTTTACAATGAGATGCATTGAGCAATCATTTATTCCAATTATTATCTGTATGAGCCTGAAACCAAAACAGTTCCTATTAATTTTTATTTTTACTTTGAATTGAAAAGTCATTTTATTAAGTTTATATAACATAAAGTAATACACAGTGTTTCTATTTTCTGTATCAAAGAATGAATTCTTCTTTCTAGTATTATTCCTGTGCTACGGCAGGGTTCACTTTGGTTAGAATCTAATGCTAGGTTACTAGGTCCTAACTGCAGAAGTAAAAAGGCACTTTCTGCAGAATTTTAACTAATGTGCAAATATATTGACTCTACCTGTATCTTTTATTCCCAGCTTTAATGCTTTC
Organism: Erythrolamprus reginae; assembly: GCF_031021105.1. Taxonomy (NCBI): domain Eukaryota; kingdom Metazoa; phylum Chordata; class Lepidosauria; order Squamata; family Dipsadidae; genus Erythrolamprus; species Erythrolamprus reginae. The sequence goes on along the minus strand of NC_091952.1, from coordinate 80,239,293 downwards.
ACAAATAATCTAGAAGGGGTGGTTCTTGACTATAAATATTATGAAGGAGCATGTCGACCACAACATATTGGTACTTTTGGTTTTAGAAAACCATACAATGTAGAAAGTTATTTGGCTGAGGTGAGTATCTATGAATTAATTCTCACATTATTTCTATGATTCCATAATCTTCACTAAGATTCAATTAAAGGTTAAATCATTGATTTATTTAACTTATTTTAACACTAAATTCCTGAGATTGATTTTCTATATATAATATACAGTGTTTGATATGCTCTATTTTTAAAAAAATCACTGTTCACTCCTACATTTTGTTTTATACTTAGTTGTTTTAGTTGGATTTCAAATCATTTGAGCCTTCCCAAATATTACCTGTCAACCTAACTGTCACCCAGAAAGCCACTTCATAGAAGCTTTGTTGGAACTAAGCATGAGCCGCCCCGAGTCTTCGGAGAGGGGCGGCATACAAGTCCAACTAATAGATAGAAATAGATAGATAGATAGATAGATAGATAGATAGATAGATAGATAGATAGATAGATAGATAGATTATCTAGGTCCCCGGCAGTCGGGTTTCAGGCCCGGTTACAGCACGGAAACCGCTTTGGTCGCGTTGATGGATGATCTCTGGCGGGCCCGGGACAGGGGTTTATCCTCTGTCCTGGTGCTCCTTGACCTCTCAGCGGCTTTCGATACCATCGACCATGGTATCCTTCTGCACTGGTTGGAGGGGTTGGGGGTGGGAGGCACTGTGCTTCAGTGGTTCTCCTCCTACCTCTCTGGCCGGTCGCAGTCGGTGTTAGTGGGGGGCCAGAGGTCGACTCCTAGGTTTCTCCCTTGTGGGGTGCCTCAGGGGTTGGTCCTCTCCCCCCTGCTATTCAACATCTACATGAAACCGCTGGGCGAGATCATCCAAGGACATGGGGTGAGGTATCATCAATATGCGGATGATACCCAGCTCTACATCTCCACCCCATGCCCAGTCAACGAAGCGGCGGAAGTGATGTGCCGGTGCCTGGAGGCTGTTGGGGCCTGGATGGGTGTCAACAGACTCAAGCTCAACCCGGATAAGACGGAGTGGCTGTGGGTTTTGCCTCCCAAGGACAATTCCATCTGTCCGTCCATTACCCTGGGGGGAGAATTATTGACCCCCTCAGAGAGGGTCCGCAACTTGGGCGTCCTCCTCGATCCACAGCTCACATTAGAAAAACATCTCTCAGCTGTGGCGAGGGGGCGTTTGCCCAGGTTCGCCTGGTGCACCAGTTGCGGCCCTATCTGGACCGGGACTCACTGCTCACAGTCACTCATGCCCTCATCACCTCGAGGTTCGACTACTGTAATGCTCTCTACATGGGGCTACCTTTGAAAAGTGTTCGGAAACTTCAGATCGTGCAGAATGCAGCTGCGAGAGCAGTCATGGGCTTACCTAGGTATGCCCATGTTTCTCCATCACTCCGCAGTCTGCATTGGCTGCCGATCAATTTCCGGTCACAATTCAAAGTGTTGGTTATGACCTTTAAAGCCCTTCATGGCACTGGACCAGAATATCTCCGAGACCGCCTACTGCCGCACGAATCCCAGCGACCGATTAGGTCCCACAGAGTGGGCCTTCTCCGGGTCCCGTCAACTAAACAATGTCGGTTGACGGGCCCCAGGGGAAGAGCCTTCTCTGTGGCGGCACCGGCCCTATGGAACCAACTCCCCCCGGAGATTAGGATTGCCCCTACTCTTCCTGCCTTCCGTAAACTCCTTAAAACCCACCTTTGTCGTCAGGCATGGGGGAATTGAAACATCTCCCCCTGGGCATGTTTAATTTATATATGGTATGCGTGTGTGTATGTCTGTTAGTATATGGGGTCTTTTAAATCTTTAAACATTTTAAAAACTGTTGGATTATTTATGATTTGTTGTTACATGTTGTGAGCCGCCCCGAGTCTTCGGAGAGGGGCGGCATACAAATTGAATAAATAATAATAATAATAATAATAATAATAATAATAATAATAATAATAATAATAATAATAGATAGATAGATAGATAGATAGATAGATAGATAGATAGATAGATAGATAGATAGATAGATAGATAGATAGATGTCCTTCTATATATTCATTCCTATAGGGAATTAGGATCTGGTAAAATCTTTGCAATTCTTAAACCCCTGGAACAGATTTTCAGAAGCCTCATGAACTTTCAGGTGGAACTAAGATTCAGCAAACATCTGCTATGTGCAAATATACTAATCTAATCTAATCTAGATTAAGATAATCTAGATTTTGAATAGGATTACTCTTCTAATTTTAACAACGTTTTAGCACCTTCTATGAACAAATGAAATTACTACAATATTTGCCTTACTTAAGTCATATGCTACCTATGTTTGAGAACAATTTATTTATTTATGTAAATTGAAAATGACTAAAAGCACAATGTGGTATACGCAGCCCTACCGGAACACTGGGGGGAAGAATGTGCACGCAAGTGCGCATCCTTCAGCTACCGCATGTGTGTAGAGTTAGTGCTGCAACAGACATCTCTTGGGGCGCCCGAGCAAGTTGTGGCCCAAAGACAGTGCTGGAGACCCGGCGTGGCGGTGTGCCACTCTCCACCAAGCCTGGACCCAGATGAATCAGCTGCAGCAATGGAGGGCGAGGGGAACAGACAGACCGCCCTTCTACTGAGCAACATCATCCCTCCGACACTTCTGTATGAGTAAGACCACCTCCGCCCGGCCCCTCCCTCATTCCATCTTACCTGTGCAGAAGTGGACAAAGAGGAGAGAGCATCACACTCAGTGGAGGAGCGTTCTGTCTCCACCCGTTGCCCTCTGAACAGCAGCCAATTTGTCCAGGTCCGAGCTCGGTGGAGAGCGGTGGCGGGCCAGGCTTCCGGCACTGTGCTCTGGAAGGCCATGAGTTGTTTGGGGCAGCTGCCCTTGCTGCTCCAAGAGAGCACAAAAGGCTGCATAGGGAGTGTTCTGTCTGGGTCACTCCGGAAGCTATGACCAACCCAAAAAGATAAGCCAGACACACCGGTTGAATCCAAACACAGTTTTATAATGGTAAAGAGAAAAGAAGCCAACAGAAAATGTCCTTATAGATCAGGAAAACACTGGAACTCCAAATAGATACATGAAGGCAATTGTTCATACAAAAACACAGGATCCTCAATGCCAGATGAGGCTGTTCAGCTAACAGACACACACCTCCCACCAGTCTTCAAGGCTGCTGGGCCACGACCCAGGAACAAAAACGCTGAGAGAAAATGCAGATAACACCAACTCCCCTTTGATAACACTCCATACTGCCGGAATGGTTCTCATGCCTTAGAAACCCTTCCCTGCTAATGAGGACCACACCCAACCCCCTGGTGTTCCTCATTCAACGCTGATAATATCTCCGCAGTTGATTCCTCCTTTGAGCTATGCGTCTCTGCCGCATACTAATGATAGCTTGTGCGTCGTTATTCAGGGACTCCAGGGAATCACAGCTACTTGCTTGAGATAGCCCTCCCCCAGGGCTCCCAGGCCTTGCATCACCTTCACTTTCATGACTGCCGTCTGCACTGTCTGACTGCCAAGAACTCTCCTCTCCGCTCTCAGCCTCCCCCGGGCATGGAGCCAGCAGAGACGCAGCTGGTCTTTGATCTGGCTCAGGCTGAACCACAACAAGGAGGGGGGGCGCTTTCGCTGCTGGCTAGGGTGGCAAGATACGGCTGCTGCACATGCGCAGAAGTCAAATCTTGTGCGAACTTTCCTCGCGCCTCAAGATTTTGGCAAAAATTGCCAATTCCAGCATGTACATGGCATGTGCATGGCGTATGCATGACCAGCGGTGATGGAGTTGCGCGCACAAGTCCATTTCTGCCAGTGGTGCCCATACCTGGGTATTCCCATGAGTGAAAAACATACGTGCCCAAATTATTTTGCCTATATCTAAATATATTATTAAAATATGTTGCTGTAGTTTCATTGTTTAGCTATCTTTACTGCTGAATCTTCTGATCCTAATTATAGCATGTAACCTATTGTGGACTACTTTTCATTCTCAATTTTTCCTTTGTTCCTTCCTACATTTCAAACATGACACTTGAGATGTTATGTTTTTTCCCCTTGCTTATGTTTTAGACCAAAGGCAAATATGAATTTTCAATGACTGCATACGAATCGTATTCAAGTTTTGAACACAGCGTCTCCAGGGTAAAAACAAAAGAAGAAAGTTTTAGCTTTGGACTAACTGTACCTGGTGTATTTCACTTAGGTTACAGTAAGGATGACAAGCGATATCAAAAATTTGCTAGCAGGACGAAAAGATTTTCTTCAACGGTAAACTTTTCTTGTGTTTCTTCTTAGGCTTACTTTAGTTTGTAAGACACTTTCTAAAAGCCCATCACATTAGAATTAAAATATGAGCAGTAGAAGACAGTGTAACTTTTTTTTTTGA